>NC_141496.1:87168900-87768900 GCF_009769465.1 Tauraco erythrolophus | reverse complement strand
CATGTACTGCCTCATCTGTTTCCTATGCCTTTTTTATTCTTTGAAGCACACAAGTATTAGTAACATTGGTGAATATCAGTGATTGCTTTCACTGGATCCCTTCAGAGAGAATACAAGAGCCTTTGATCTACTTACCTTTGAAGGCTGTGGTCCTTGTACTCCAGACAATGTCAGGAGCTTGGCTTTTTCTTTTAAGCCATGATTTGGCAGCCTAACGTATTTGCGCTTTCTCTGGAGGAGTCCCACGAGCTTGTCTTTAAGCCTTTGTCTTTGGAAAGTCTTGGAGACTTTAATTTGTTGTGCTAGAACACTTGTATGTCTTTTTAGCTGGACTTGATGTAGGATAAATGGTACCAAAGTTGGAAGCTATACAAGGCTATGAGAATTTATTTTCTCAGAAAAAGATGGTTGTAATAACTGAAATCAAGCAAACAGGCTTTTCTGGGTTGCATAATTTATTAATTAGCTCTGAACGCAGTAGCAATGTGTAAATTGGAAGCAACATGAGATTTGGGTCTCCTTCTGAATTTACTTTTCTTGAAGAGTGAGAGCATGACATAGAATGAATTGGAACTGCTTTTGCTGTGTTTCTGGAAGCCATGGGAGTGTAAGCTACTTTAGAGGACTAAAACACGGAAGTTCTTTCTCTAAGAATAAGAAGTAACCAGGAAAGGAAAAAAATCAGCCAGCCTGAAGCAGAAGCACAGAAGTACTTGGAGGATTGATAAAGTAGTCCTTCAGCTAAAAAGATACATTGATCTATAAGAAAAAAGTAAAAGTCAGAAAATTTCGAAGTTGGAAGAACTTTGAGCCTTTTGTGTTACTTTTAATTCTAGTGAGACACAAGTGATAGGAGAAGAGACAAAGAAATGAGACACCTGGATGTTCCCACTGCTGAGAGTTGCATCAAAGGATAGTTCAGATTGAAAGGGATTGAAGGAGATCTACAGTCGAACCTTCTACTCAAACCAGGATCAGCTATGTAATGAGGTTGCTCAGGTCTTCATCCAATTAGGTCTTGAAAACCTCCAAGAATGGAGATGGCACAACCTCTGTGGGAATCTGTTCCACTGTTTGACCATCTTTAAGGTGGAAGAAATTTCTCCGCGTTGGAACCTCTTCGGATTTCATTTGTGACTGTTGTCACTTGTCCTCTAGCCGTACATTGCTGTGAAATGACTGTCTGCATCTTCTTGATAACTTCGTTTTAGATATTGAGGGGCCTGTTACACACCCTGAAGTTACCTCTTCTCCAGCCTGAATGTACCAAGTTCCTTCAGTTCTTGCATGTACTTCAGCCTTCAGTCGTGTTGGTGACCCTCCCCTAAGCTCACTCCAACTTTTTTCCTGTGTTACGGGGAGATACGTGCTTAAAAGTGGTCATTATCTTAGATGTGTTATAATGAGTGCCAAATAAAAGGTGATTAACCACTTCCCTTCACCTTCTGGCTGTGCTGCTACTAATACAGCCCAGGATGCTGTTAGCTATCTCTACTTGTATGCCGTGCTGCTGATTTGTGGCTAGCTTGCTGTCTACCAAGATTACCAGGTCCTTTTTGACCATAGTTTCTCCCTGGCCAGTTAACAGCCATATCGCTTCAGGGAGATCTTGCTCCCTAAATTCAGATCTTTGCATATGTCATTGTTGAATCCCAAAAGGTTCGTGCTGGCTTGTTCCTCCTCCCTGTCTGAGTTCTAGGGAATGGCGGGCCTTCTCTTGGGTGTACCAGTTGTGTTGTGTCATGACCTACCCCCATGCAGTTCACTGTTACCTGCCAGCTTGGTGAAATTGCGCTCTTGACCTAATCCAAGCAATGGATAAAGATGTTAAACAGATTCTAATGCAGGCTTCTGCTGTATTCTCCTTGTTACCAGCCACTACCATCTGAGCTGTACCATCAAACCATTTTTACCAGTATTGTAGTTCACATATCTAGACTGAAGTCCTAACTCGGCTATAAAAATACTGTGTCAGACAGTGCCAAAAGCTTTCCTAAAGATGAGTTATATTTAATCTGTTTTCTGTCCTTTTGTCCACGGATCTGGTCATTTTATCTTGGAATGTAAGTGGGTTGGCCAGACATGATTTGGCCTTGGTAAATCCTCACTGACTGTTCCCAGTCACCTTTTTCTCTTTTTGAGCCCAGAAGTTTGTTCTAGAAGGACTTGCTTCATGGCCTTCCTGGGGCTGAATTGAAGCTAACTAGTCTATAGTTCCTTGGCTTGTCCTTTTGCCATTTTCCCAATAGAGGTATGATGTTTGCCTTTTGCCATTTGTCAGGGACCTCTCCCAATCTCTGCGAACCTTTCAAAGATGATGATGAGCGGTCTCGCTATGACATTGGCAAGCTTTGTCAGAACCTTTGAGTGTAGTTGAGCTGCTGTCTTTTATTTCCAGGGGTTGAGTTCTTACCGGTAGTCCCAGACTCAGTCCTCACCTACTGCTAGCAGTTGTTCTCCTCTTTGAGCCCTTTCATGATCCTAGAGGCTTGGGAGACCTTGTCAGGGAAGACTGATGCAAAAAAGGCATTGAGTATGGTGACTCTCTCCGTGTCTGCTGTTCATAAATCACCTGGTCTGTGTAGAAGCAGGCATATGTTTTCTTTCCTGCCTTAATGTAGTGGTAAAATCCCTTCTTGTTGTCTTTGTCATCCTTTGTAAACATCAATTCTGGATGAGCTTTTGGCTTTGCTGACACCATGTCTCAATCTCAGACAATCTTTCTAAATTCTTCCTTGGATTCCTGTTCCTGCTTCTATTTCTTGTATGCTGTTGTTGGGCCTTGTAGCTTTCTTGAGTTGCCTGTTTAGCCACACTAGGCTCTTCATATATCTGTTTTCCTGAGTACCAGAGGACTGACACAGTACAAGAACTGTTTGAAATTTTGGGAACAGTCTGCTGGTGGAAAAATTTGAAGTCATGCCATATTGAGTATTGTCAGCTATGTGGAAACTTTAGGAGCAAGCTTTGTACTTGAAATCAGGATTGATTAGGCAAGATATGATGCAATCTTTCTGAAGAGAGCTACTGTGTTAATTAAAATATGATTAATTCTGTTTATTATATGTAATTTGGAGGCCATATCCAAATGACCAAGTGAATTTATGACCAGAAGCCTAAAACAAGCACTGGTAAATGAAAAGAACATAACCACTTCTTGAAAAGCCATTCTTAAAAGGAGTATATAACTTCAGTTGGAAAAAAAAAAAAAGAAAAGGCAACTTCAGAAGCTATATGATGTGTTAACATGATATGTACCGTATCTATTAATTATCTTCAAAAGTATATAGTGTACTTGACGAAAGTATTTTTCATAAAAAATGTTCTAATGCTGAAACTTTCCAGATTAGAAAGACAGTGTTTCTCCACAAACCAGCAAATGAATGAGAAGATTGAGGAAAAGAAGAAGGTAATTAAAGACCTCTCTGAGAGACTAGAGAACAATGAAGAAACATGCAGAGGATTACAGGAGGAAATTGCAATGGTAAGACAAAAGGTGTGGCACTTCTTTAGGGTTTTTAAAACATACTGTGAAGGTAATCTACATTTGCTGTGCTGAGCTGTGGAAGAACTCTGCCGTTGTGTTATACTCTGATTTTACTTACCTTGTTTTGTTTTGTAAAACATAAGTAAATATAGCTAATACACTGGAGAAGCGAATTCAAACACACATTTTAAGTGATACTCCATATATTTAACTGAAGAGATATTTGCAGAAAACAGTTATTTTAAAAGTATGGCTATAAGTAAAGAGTAACTTGTGTTTGCATTCCTAGCGAAGAAGATAACTTGTAGATATAGATTATGATTCCTTGTGGAGAATGTTGTGTCTTTCTACCCAAACTTTTTTCTTCTCCAAGCTTTATTAGCTACCATTGTAGGTTTGTTTATATCTATTCCACATAACATTTTGGTTTAGTGCAAGCATTTGACTGTAAAAATTCCTTGAAAATTACTTGTTTGAAAGTGACAAAGCAGAGGTTTTTTTTTTTCATTTTGATGTGGATTTGGCATGTTGGATGTATTTTGCTGAATTACTTTCTGAAGTCTTTTTTCCTTTTAAAAGACCAGTTGGGGCCTTCCCACTGTCTCTACCCACTTCAACTTTGAAAAACAATTTCGCCATCTTGTTGCATAGCAGCAGGGACAAAGCAAAGACGTTAAGATATCTAGAAAACCTTCTCTCCTTCTGTTGCGTGGTAGTATTTGCAGTATTTCTATACTTAGCCAATGTAAACTCTTTATGATACTGGATTGCAAGTTTCTCCTCTTTTGGAGCTGTGAGAATGGAAGGTATATGTAGTGGTTTTAGGCTGATCCAGCAACTAAAACTCACACAGTCTCTCCTTCTCCAGTAAAGTAGAGAGGAGAGAAAAAAAACCAAAGGGACTGAGGGTTGAGACAAGAACAGAGGGAGCACCCACCAACCATGGTCCTGGGCAAAACAGGCAGAGCTTTTCTCAAAGCAAAACAGTTTATTAATGATTACTTAGAAGGACAAAGGGAAACAAAAACCGATTACTTGAGAGGACAGAAAGAAACAAAACCAGATCTTAAAACTGACACCTTCCCCCCGCCCCCTCCTTTTCCTCCCGGCTCTACCTCCTCCCCCCAGCAGCACAGGGAGCAGGGACTGGGGGAGTGCAGGTCAGTTCATTCCGTGCTGTTACTGCTGCTTCTTTCTTAAAGGAGGAGTCCTTACACCCTTTTCCCCTGCTCCAATGGATCCCTTACCCACGAGGAAAAATCCACAAACTTCTCCAGCGTGAGTCCAGCCCACTGGAAACAATCCTTCCCCACGGATTGCTCCGGTGTGGGCTTTACCACAGTCTCGGGTACTTAGGGAGCTGTAGCCACTCGCTCCGGCGTGGGTCGTCACGCAGACTCCAGATGCCTCTCTGCCTCGTCGTGCACCCCAACACGACCATCCTCAGGCTCAGGCATCTTCTCCCCACGGGCTGCGAGTGGGTCTCTGCTCCACCGAGGCCGTCCTGGTTGCAGGGGGGCCGCCTGCCATCTCACCACCAGCCGCAGGGGAAACTCGGCTCCGGCACCTCCTCCCGCTCCATCCTCACTGACCTGCTGTCGATGCGGCTGTTTCTCTCAGATCTCAGTCCTCTCCAGGTGAACTCAGCCCAGTGGGCACCCTGGGAGTGGGGTGCCCCCGAGTTCCCCAGCCGGCTCCGCCGCCGCCATTCTCCGTGGGCGGCGCCGGCCCGACGCAGGCAGCCGCCTGGCCGGGAGCCAGGGAGCGGGGGCAGTGCCCTCCTCCCTTCTCTTCTTGATCCTGGGCAAAGCACCTTTTCCGGTTCCCTTGTCCTGACTTAAATAGGGCAATTCGCAGAGGCGCCCTATTGGCTCAACCCCGAGGGGGATGGCAGTCTGATCTGGTGGCCGGAACTAAGCCTAACCCGGTTCCAAGACCGGGGAGGTCGCAGGGAGCAAAACCCCTCTCCTGCCACCAGAACCACTCCCCCCTCCACATCAAACCATGACAGTATATGTGATCTGTTCTGTGCTGCTGAGAAGTGTTGTGCTGATGAGTGAGCAGGAGCAGAGGACCCACCTCAGAGGATCTTCAGACATGTTGGTGTCTTCTGTTCACTTGATGTTGTTCCATACCTTGTCTTACTGTTATCCACTTCCCAGACAGACTGATAACTAATAAATTGAAGAAAACTCAAATCAAAACCCCCTCTTCCTTCTGGGCAAATCACAGCTTCTTCCATGCAAGCATTTGTGTATTAAAAGTCATTCGATGGCGTAGTTACTGTGAAAAAGTCATCTTACTGGACGCAAAGGAATATGAAGAGACAAAAGCAACTGTCTGCCCTAACTACAGTCAGTAATGATTGCTATTTATTAATTAAAAATACCATTCTGAGCTGAAAAATTTCTACTAGCAACCTTGACTGCTTGTTAGGTATCGCTGCGATAGTTTTCCTTTTTGTTTTGTGTTCCTTAGTAAAATGTATGTTATACCTGACAAGAATTCAGGACAAAATTCTGTTCATGATCAAATTCTCTGGAAATGGCGACAGTATTAAGTGGTGTACTCAAAATGAACATCACATTACTGAAAGGTAAAAAGCAGAATAGATTGTCTAGGTTAAAAGAACTGTCTTGTTCCTAGAGCCAGTTGTTTTAATTGTTGTACTGGAGTGATTTCAAACCACAAGACTGTCTTGAACAGGTAATAAAAATACTCATTTTCTGAAGAGTTGTATTAGTGGTCCCCTATGGGATTACGTTTTTATCACTTTGGATGGCTTTGTATTTTTCCTTAAGACTTTTATATTTGTTTGGGAAGCAGGAGTGCCTGTGTGTGGTCTTGTTTACTCAGTTTGGACAGCTTTTTGTTATTTTTCTTCCCAAAATGAAAAAGAAGACTCCTCTAGTAGAAACTAAGTATGGATAACGTTTCTTTAGCTGTTGTTAGGCTTCCCTATACCCATACTGAAATTGTGTAGAAATGTCAGTGTGTTCTCTTCCCTTCACTTCCCCCTACTGCTTTCTTGATCTAGTAATTACTTTCTTATGTTTTGTACTGTCATTAGACATCCTGAATATGTCCTTTCCACTCCAGTCTGATAATCTTATATTGGCTTCTCACTGTTCTGCTCTAATAGAAGATAATGTTTTTGTTTGTAAAATATTTGGGAAATATAAGTAGTGAGGGCTCCTTGTTTTTAGATAAGCAGACTTATGCAGGGACAAAATACATTCTTTGGAAACTTTGTATGAAAAAGAAGATTTTTATTTTTTTATGGCTCAGTTGAATGTATAGTAAAGTAGTTATCCTGCTTTTAATTTTAAATATCAGCATGTGGCAGAAGTTTACCAGAAATTTGCATGGATCAAATGGGATAGGATCTGTTGGTATCAAACGAAACTGCTTATGAATGTTCAGCGTGAGCAGGCTCTCAAGATTTCCATTATGTTTTTTCTGAGAAAATTGGTCTCAAGCTTGTCATTATTTCCACCTAGGGTTTTTAAAAATTTTTGTCTTGAAGAATAGGAGTTTGGAAGAATGGCCATTGTGATTCGAAACTTGTTTTAAATTCAAACTGCCCCAGCTGTATTCCTGCTCTGTGGAATAAGAGATGTCTTTAATAGTTTTGAAAGTTACTCAGGATATTTACATTTCTGTGTGCCTAGTAGTGGATGGTCTTTAGTTCTTACTACCAGACAAGTGGGAGACATTGAGCCTTTATTATGTGAGAAATGTATATTGAAATTTGGGGAACTTGCCTATTCACCAGAATGCATATTAGGAAATTGAAGTCATTAAAAATAGTGTATTATAGTATAAATTCCTTTAATTTGGAAGAACTGTGTATTCATTTCCTCCGCTTTGTATAGATACTATCAGGAGTAGCATAGTCAGTGTACAAGTAGTGTGATAGATGACACTCAGAGGCTGTCTGTTTCTGTGTGGCATTAAAGTCTTTCTCATACAGCCATGCATGCAGCATCTTGACTGTCTGTAATTGTCTTGTATATGGCCGTAAGAAGAAAGTCAGAGCAGAAACGTTTCAAAATCTCCTTCCTGGACACAAGCATTAACCGATGTTCTTTACAGAAGTGACTGAAGTATTGACTGAGCTGACAAGGAAGCACCCTGAAGATTATAATTCTGTTCTTCAAATTCTGTGGAGTGGAGTCTGCTACTCGGTGGCAAAGACCTAAATCTCATCTTGGTGATTTATTGTGAACAGGACTTTTTCTTTCATTTTAAAAAAACTGAGACACAGTCTTCATTAATTTTGTGCTAAGAATTGTTAAATGTTATCTTGATTCGTGCTTTGATTGCCTTAATTCAGAGGTGGAGTGCTCCTACTCAGATGCTACTTCTGTTATCGTCCTAATTTAAGAAGACCAGTCAGTCTGAAGCATATGCTTAAATGATCTTCTACAAAGAAACCGATTTTCTAATTTATTCTGAAAGTGGAGAGGTCACTCTAACTGTGATGTCCCAGTGCTTGAAGACAGGCATGTAAAAAATGGTTTCAAAGTTGCCAGTTCTCGAAAATCTTTTTCTCACTAAAAAAAAAAACAAACCTGAAAAACCAAAGGGATACTTCATAACGTTCCCTCCCACCAAAAGGTTTTTACAAATGTCTCTTTAGGGGACTAAAATAGTTCCATATACAACTTGAGCATTTTTGATTAATTTTATTTCAGATAATTAAACCTGAGACACTAAATTTCTTGAGAAATTGTATTTAATTTGCATGTGGCTAGACACTTTTTGAAGACCCCTTATTGGCAAGATCTTTGGAAAGTTCTAGCTAATATAAGAAAATAAAGAAACTCTTATGAGTGTTTAATAGTTAGATAACTTGAGTGAAAATAAATAGTAGCCTAAGGAAGGAGATTTTCAGTGAGGGTTTGGTTTTGTTTTGATTTTTTTATTTTGTGGCGGCTTTTGGAAAGTGCCGAAAAATCAATGGACTTTATTTCTGTCCTGGAACAGGTGATGGATTGACACCAATATTGAGTACTGGTAGTTAAGGAAAATATCTCTGCAACCAGGGTAGTAGGGGATTACTCAAATAAATGCAAATACCCTACTTCTGGAAGATTAGCATAATTCTGATAGTGGGTGGAATAGTTCTTATAAATAGTAGGTTTTCCTAACAATTCTGGCTATCTTTACAGTTAAGGATACAAAGCATTTGGAAAAAAGGTTTTCCCCTGGTTGGAACCTCCAGGAGTTGTAATGAAAAATACTTGGCTTCTATTAAATTTCTTTAAAAGTGCCGTTGTGTTATAAGTGGATGGTTAAGTAAATATGTTGCCAAACACATTTTTCTACCAAATATTCTTTTGTCCTCAAGGGATGTTTTGTGATAATGGGAGCCTTCTTAAGGATGTGAAGTTTGACTTGGGGAAGTATTGTATATGCTGCAATTCAGCATATATTCTGTGTTCAGAAAGTATGACTTTGCTCCAATATTGTTTGCTCTCTAGCCTCCTATTCTGAAGATTTCGTGAGGGAGAGAATTGTGTTTGGGGGGTATAAGAAATGCTCCTAATATATTTTGAGGATTTTAAGTTCTGAAGTGTTCATGCAAGCTTCACAAGAAGACTTTACCACTGGTCTCAGGGAACTGGGATTCCTGAAAGCAGATTCTACCAGTAAAGACTGAGGTGAAAAAGGCATTGAGAAGGCTTTTTCTGCACCCTAGTCACCAAATCCCCTGCCCTATTCAGCAGCAGGCCCACGTTTTGCCTAGTCTTCCTTTTACTGCTGATGTACTTCAGAACGCCTTTCCTGTTGCCCTTCATGTCCCTTGCCAGATTCAATTTCAGGTAGATTTTGGCTTTCCTGAGCATATTCTTCCATGCTTGGACAATGTCTCTATATTTTTTCCAGGTCACCTGTGCCTGTTTCCATTTCCTTTATGCTTCCTATTAGCATTTGAATTTAGTCACGAGCCTCTTGTGCATCTGTACAGGTTTTCTGCTGCCTTTGATTTTCAAGATCATTTCAGGGATCACCTCCAAGGTCAAGGATGGTCCATCCCAATGTGCAGGAAGTCAAGCAAAGTCAGCAGAAGGCTTACTTTACAAGTGTTCTTTCACTTGTTTCTACTGATGTCGTCTGGAAAGCAAACTCTCTTTAAGTAGAGGCTTTAGCACTTTGTCACCCGATTTCCATTTTGAACTAATCTAGGGAACACTCACACCAGTACCTTTCCAGTAGTTCTACAGGAATGGCACCCCTAGCTCAAATATGTTGATGGATGGAGTTGCTGAGAGGGAGTTAATCTCATCTCCTGGAATAGCTGGATCTGGCAAAAGATACCTTTCAGCAGCTACAGTTGATTACGTTTGACTTCTACGCTCGTGGACTCCATTTTCCTTTTCAAAATAATGATGTGTATTTGCTGTGTTTGTTCAGACTGAAGGAAAGGAAAACAAGGGAGTTATAGCTGCTGCCGTGAGCTATCAAATGGGTGCTTATGGAGAAGATGGAGCTACGTTCTCCTTAGAACTGTGCAGTGAAAGTATGAAAGAAAACAGAAGTTTTAGAAAGGGAAATTCTAATTACCTGTAAGAGGGGGGGGAAAAACTTCACAGTGAGGACTATGAGATATTGGAGCAGGTTGCCAGGAGGGGTTGTTGAAACTCCATCCCTGAGAATACTCAAAACTTGACTGGTCCAGGCTCTGAGCAACCTAACCTGACTTCAAGCGTGGCCCTGCTTTGAGTGGGGAGTGGGACCAGATGACCTCCAGAGATCCTGTCAGCTTAAATTATTTCATGATTTTATGACTTCGTATTAGATACCTGTCAGTTAGACATAAGAAATTTGATCGATATGTTCAGACCCTTTTGGACTCTTAACCTGTGCCTGGATTTCCAGCACTGTAATTTACAGTATTTTTCTTCAATTTCTGATAATGGGGACAGGGATTGAAAATGGGAGTCAGAAATGAAAGATACTAAATACTTTGCAGCTGAAGTGTAGAGAAGCTGGCTAGTCTAAGGAATTTCCTTTTGATCTTTATTGCTGTTGAAAAAGAGCCTAAAATTGGCTTAGGGAGTGTAGATGCAGTTAGCAAATAAAGCACAGAGAAGGGGCGAAGACTGAACAGATTGGAATATACTGACTAAGTTATGGTAAATTAACTAAACCAAAGGAAAAAATTGGATGAGGAGGTTGAAAAAAAATTTCACATTTGACTTTTCCATGGGAAAAGGTTTTTCTGTAAAGATTTAGTCTGACCTTGTCTGTGCTGGAGTGGTTAATGTAAAAAGATTATTTGTTTTATTGTGATGCTGATCACATTGTTATATCTTCTTATTTGTAATATGTGAGGTCTTTGAGATTATATCAGTACATGAGAGTAAAGTATTTTAATGTGTTTGCATCCCATAAAATATTTTTACTGGCGCTCAGCAATTATAAGCTCTATTTATATAGATAATTTTATAGAGTAAGAATTAAGACTTAGTTTTGAATGTATAGAAATGGCTTGGAAATGCTTTATGAAATGTAGTACAAACTTTCACACAAGGAAAGGCGTGTAAACGCTGCAGGGGACCTAACATTGAAATACACATATGAATAATATATTAGTTGATATACAGAACATATAATTAAAATTGAAAGAGTAAAGCAAATTTATAAAATATTTAAACTGAATAGTGAAGAACACTGCAGAGAATTTAAAGCATTTCTTGGATTTTTAGCCTGACAGTTATATGCTATCAGTACGTAGCAGTTTTCCTGGGGAGGATGTTTCCCTCACTTGAGAACATTGACTGGATCCTTACACATGCAGTGAAGCATAACTAAAGCAATAGTTCATAGATATTATAGAAAACTGTAGGGTTTTTCTCAGTGTAAGAAGGGTAACCTTCCATCACCAAGTAGAAATGGAAATTACTCAAATAAATGTTAGAACTTAGAATAAAAGTAAATTGAGTAATTAAAAGTAATAATACATCTTTGAGCATGACCTTTGTCATAAGAAAATAGTGAAGTTATTTAAATCTAGCTTCCTCTTGATTTGGGGAGGAAGGATTGTTTTGGTTTTTTTTGCTTTGTGGTTGTTTCCCCCCCCCCCCCCCAAACTGGTGAGATGTATTACATTTTGTCAGTTAGCTGCTAAAATTGTGCATTTCTTTGAGAAGTTGTATGTCCAAGAGGACCTTGGTCTTGCCTGGAATTACAGGTGCATGTCTTAGAAAACTGCAAGTTTTAATATCATGTATAAATTAAAGGAATGATATGATATAGTCTTTCTACTGTAGTGATTAAAAAATCTGCTGTAATGCCTTTCTACCTTCAGAATAAAGCTGGTGTCTTGATTTGAACAATAGGCTGCACTTAGTGAACAGCTTTATTTAAGAAAATTCCATGATAGGAGCTGAAGGACTCTGCTTCTTTGTATTCCATGCATAAGGAGGAGATTTTGATATTGAAGAAATCACTATCAAGCATGGAAGATACTAACAATTAAAGTAGGCAGGTTTGCAATGAGAATAGGTGTGGGATTTGACTGAGTGCCAAATCATGAATTTCTAGCTTGTCTGCCAGTAGTTTGGTGTCTTTCTGGATGCCCTTGTAGGGTGTAACAATAGATTTCATTGCTTGTATAGGTGGGCAGCAGTTAATTAATGTTCTTTAAGATATTTTACAATAGGAAATTAAGGAGAAGATGAAGACTAGGTTTTAGCACAACCATGTTTTATTTTTCTTTTGCTTTTAGTTCTATTTTAACTGTGTTTCAGGGTTCTGTGTTACTTATTTATGATGTCGTGTTAGATCTCTTGGCTCAAGAAAAGTAGTAATAACAAATATAGAAGGAATTTAAAGTTAAAGGAGAAGAAAAATACCATTGTGATCTGTATTTCTTCTGTTTACTGTTTTAATGGTTTTCTTTTTTCCCTCCTCTTGTCTTGTCTGTATCTCCTGTCAAATAAAGGCCAAGAAACACCAGGTCTTTCTAACAGAGACGTATGAAAACAACATGAGAGAGCTGGAGTTACTCTTGGACAGCTTTGCTATGTCAGGTCAGCGGACAGCAGGTTAGTTGAAGGTATAAAATGACAGATGCATCTGTCAATGTTCCAAAGTCACTACATTGTGGGAATTCTGCAGATGCCTCTTGCATTCCCTCTTCTCAACATGCTTTGATTTGATGACATGATAAGAGCAGTTCTCACAGCAGTCAAATGGCCTTGCTAGCTGAGAAAGGGTGACGGAATGTGGACCTGCTGTTGTCAGCCCAGAGCTTGATTTACAAATGCTGGGGTGTATATGATCGGTCAGAAAAGGGCTCACTTGCTGTGCTCTAAATCCAACTGAGAAAAAAGTCCTTACAGTATACCTGCAAAGGGAACAGATGTTTTGCCTGAACTGAGCCAAATTCTGAGGCAACCTTCAGCAACTTAAAGGTCATATATTCACAAAGGTTGTGTAGGACACATGATACAACACAATACTTTTTACTGTTGATTGTGAACTAGTACTATATTGCATTTATTTGATCTAATACAGAACAAATATTCCTCTGTTTTCATTAAAATTAATTGTAAGTCAGTGGTTGTCACTCTGCTGGCTAGCTGTACTTGTAATTCTTGTATCAGCTCAACGAACTGCTGCCTGCTTAAGTGTTTGAAATAGTGGCTAACATAAGCTGAACTTTAACATCAAAGCTAGCAATTTTTATAAAGGTGAAAACAGTACTCTTCAAAATCTTCATTTGAAGCTATCTGTTAAAGTTTTCTCTATGTGGTTCCTGTTAGAAAAACACATACTAGACACAAACTTTTCAACTTACAGTACAAGTAAACTGGAAGAAAACAGGCAAAATGTTGCTTAGAGCGCAAATGGCTTTATTTTATATAAATTGTGATGATACGTGTCTATACTTTTTAGCAACAGGAGACATAAATGGGCTGTATAACACCTTGAAGATACTTTTTTTTTTGTTGTATCTTCACAAAAAGATTATTTTTTTGAACGGATTAGTACTGTTAAAATTGAATAAAGGAACTTCTTGAGATTTCTGTTGTCCATAAGAGCCTATCCTTGAATCTGTGACGCATTGATTTGCTCACATGTGCTGTATGATTTTTTATTAGGGAACTGGCAGCAGTTTTATTTTGTAATTATAAAAGTAATTCCTGTGGGTAATACCTGTAGGTTTACTGTAGATATGTCAGACTGAAAAGCTCTTCTGAACTGTATGTTTTCCTCAGTCTTTCAAAGTTCCACATACCCAGAGGGGCTTCAGCAATTCTGGGGGGAGCTGGATGCTGCTGCCAAAGTGCAGTTTCCAAAACAGTAATTGTCTTTTGGGTAGGTTTTCTGTTCTCCCTAGTGGTAAACCTTGCAGAGAACAGCTTTGACCTGTTTCTATAATATTATAGATTCAGTAACAGTAACTTCAGTATTAATTTGCTTTGTGTAAGGTAAACTTTGAAAGATCTTATGTAGAGAGATTTTTTTTTTAAGCTTCAGCATCTCTGCAGAGGCTCTGTTGAGGCAGAAAGTCAAATTTAGCTCTGCTGTGGATTGAGTCTTTACAGCAAATATTAAAATGGACATTGACTAAGACATTTGTTCTACATGTTTACTATGCTTCTAAGTGTGAAACTTAAGTTTTTAAAGCTATTGCCTTAATGTGTTGTACTTAGGGATTTCTTATGTAAGTATTTCTTTCAATTAAAAAAAAAAGTTTAATGTAATCGTATTTTAAGTGGGAATGCCTAGATGCCAATAAAGGTGAAAATATCAAATAAGTCTTTGTACTCTGATTAGCAAATGAGGGGCTACATGAACCACAGCTGGCTGGGCAGTCTGTCTGTCTTGTTTTTGTTTTTAACTTTCAACACAATTCGTTGAGAGATCTACTTAAAAATCTGTCAATATTAAAGATGCTGCCCCTTCATTTAGGTGCTGATTGGGCTGTGATTATTTGGCTATACAAGAAAAAGAGGAGAAGACTTTTTAAGATTAAAACACTATATATTTTAAAAAGTTACTTTTTCTTTATACATTCCAAAATAACAAGCGTAAATCCGTATCTTCTCCTTTTTAAGTGACCTTTATAAATTTTCCACAGCATTGTTATTCTCATTGGGCAATGTGCATTATTGCAGTTTGTCCCTGTTCAGTTTATCATATTTTGCAGTTACTCGGCAACAGGGTTTGTGCTCAGGTAAGTTTGTCTTCTTTTCAGGAAAAAAAAAATAATTGTGGCTGTAGTAATGTGGAAAAAAGTGAACTGTGTGTGAAGTGCTAAGAGTGTTAGCTGCTTTGAGTTAGTGTCATCGTTTAACGCTGGCCACTGGTACTCTTTTGCTAAAAAATCCAAAACACAGCACTATATGAGCTGCTAGGAAGAAAATTAACTCAATCCTAACCAGGCCCAGCACTGTTAGCACAAAGTCTGAAGCAGACGGTCTAAGAGTTTACTCACTTGTAAAAGTCCTGTCAAACTCCTGCTGAACCTAGCATTTTCTCAAAATTCTTCTGCCAAACTCTTCGGTGATACTGGGCAAATGCTTCAAGTATTGGGGGTGTTGTTTTTTTGTTGTTGTTGTTTTTTCTCCCTCTCATTTCTGACGTAGGGGCTCTCCAACAAGAGAGTGCTGTTTGGATTATGTTGCCTGTCTCCTGCATGGTTGTATGAAGACAGACAATGTTTGGCCTGTATTAGAGCCGTAGGCTTGTTCTCAGCTAGTGCAGGAAGGTGGAATCTGGCATTTCTGTCAGCAGACTGGGCTGCCTAGGGAACAGGGTTGCAGCAGAGGCAAGGAATGCCAGCATGGAAAGTTTACTGGCGAAAGTCTGGTTTTGGCAAACATGATGTAAATCAAGATAGTTCAGAGGCATGTTTCAGTGACAGCATTACGGGTTGGAACTTCAGAAATGAAGATAAGTTATTTAGACATCTTGATTAAAACTATGGGATGGAAGACAACCTGTAGTTTGACTTATTAGGTATTATTTTGAAATGAATGAGAATTGTGAGTTACAACTTCTCTAGAGCTAGAAGTATGGAAGAATAGTACTTTCTTTTTTCTGCGCAACAAGCTCACTGCAAAATATTCCTACAATGTGCATCCTTAACTATAGCTGTGGTTAAGTGATAAAATTGACAGTAAGGTGTTATTAGTCTCTTTCTAAAGTCTAAATTTCTCACAAAAGGCCAGATATTACGATTTCTTCTTGGGTTGATTCTAAGTGTAACATAGCTCTTTGAGTCATCTCTAGGACTCAGATTTGGTTAAGGGCACTGAAGTCTTTGGTTTCACTGACTCTGTAGACCTTTAGAAACTGGTAAATAGCTGTCCACTGGAGTGGCTGGTAAGACAGAGCAGAAGTCTGTCACTGGAACGTGCGTTCTTTTTAAATTCACTTGTGTGCTGCAGAGCAGATCTTGCTTCTGTTACTGAAAGCAGTCTTGCAAGCATGCGTTAGCTTGGCTAGGTGTGACTTTGACAGTAGCAGTTGGCAATCTGAGCAGTATTCTATGCTTTATGGTATTAGCAAAGGATTGGGAGAGAAGAGGGTAATTAATTGAAAACATTTTCAGAACAGCTGTTGGCAGTTCTTTCCAACTTGTGCATACGTGTAAGTTTTCCACTGACTACCATTGGTGCATTGTGTATAGCCTACAGGACAAATCTATCATTTTTGTATAATGCTTTGAGTAGAATATAATGCTTATTAGATAATGCTAACCATACGATTCTTAAACTGCAACCTGTCAGTCTGTAAGCGCACTTCCTCTAGCTGTCAAAGTTTTATGGAGAGGGAAAAAAAAGGCTTAGAGCTTAGTATCAGATTTGACTTTGAGCCACCCTAGTTAAATTGCTTAGTGACACTGACCTTTCAGAGGTGATAAACACCTGTATCATCGATGAGTTCTGCTGGGAGTTACGATTGTTTAGGCACTCTGGACTATGAATGCCACAGATTCATTCACTTCTTTTGCAAAACAAGGTTGTTATTAGCATTGGTAAAGTTAGTTTTGCTTATAGAACACGTTAAGACTCGTGGAAAAGATGATACTATAATTTGTTACAAAATAAGTTTATAAATGCTGCACACTAATATAAATAATGCTGAGAAGAAGAATCTGTCAATAACCTGGTATTTTGCTGTAACACGAGGGGAAAAAAATGAATAGTTTGTTCTTGGAAATTTAATATCAGCTGACACCTTGTGAGCTCTTGATCAATACAGTGTTGTTTTGCTTTCTTAGCACATTCTATTACGGGCTTTGGAATGCTCAAACTTGTTCATATGTCCCTAATTAAGGCAAACAGATCAGAAGTCTCCGTCTAAAGGTTTAATAAATAAGTGTAGTGTGTATATAATGGATATATCAGCTTTAAGATTTATAATTGAAACGTTATGTAGGACTCTGCAGACAGATAATAAATTTTTTTTATTATTTCCTTTGGAATGAAATTCAAGATCATTATAAAAGGTTTTTAAGACCTCTCCAAGCATAACATAGTCATGTGATCTTTGGCTCGGTAAAGCTTTGAGTAAATGAAGTACTATATTATAATATGCATGCTTAGTCACAACAGCAAAATAATGTCAGGAAAAGTGTAACATACTTGATTTTCAGGCAACATGTTTTTCAAAGTGTGTTATTGTGTGGTTTTCAAGTTGGCTGGTCTGACGGAATGACACAGACTTGACCACAGTAGAAATTATATGTGAGACTGCATACCAAATACATTAGGTAGAAATGTAATCCAGAATTTACAGTTCTGTATCTCATATTAAAGCTTTTATACAAATGTCTTTCAGCTGTATTTGCTGTGAAAGTATGGCTCTTCAGCTGCATCTCTTGTAGCAAACAAGGCTGCTGTTCAGTGTTTCGTACTGTCACTGAAGCCCTAACTAATTTTAATACCTCTCAGCCAGGGCGAGTATTTTTTTCTCTCTGGCTTTAAGGCTTAATTTTCATTCTGTATTTTTCTTCAGGCGTTTGTAAGGACAAAGATAAACCTCTGAGCCTCTCTGTCCTTGAGACTTTGAGGTGTACCTTGACAGCTTACCAGAACGAGCTGGAAGATACGTCTAATGAGGTAACACTTGCACTGTTTGGCTCTATATGTATTGCCTTCAGCCTGCAGCAGTACATATGCTTTGCTTGTAAGAAAGGTCAAAAGAGTGGGAATGTTGAGTTGACAGCTTCAAGTATACCCAAAGAAATAATCTCTGTCACTGCTGTTTCTCTAAGCTTGCCCTACAGTGAAGTTTCACTTAGATTTGGGAGGACAGGGAGAAGAGTTTTTGTTTGTGTTTGTTTTTTTTTCCCTCCTTTTTAGTTTAATTTTGTTTCGTTTTCTTATTAAACCTGTTGGGGTTGTTATTTTCAATAAACATTCAGGAAAATGAGCCATTCATACCTCATATTTTAGTTAAAATATGATGGTTTGAGTTGGGCAGTGTACACCACTATATTTCTAAGTATGCAACACATTGAGCCTCACCAGTCATTGGTATCAGTTATGTAAATATGCATGCCCTTCTGCGTTTAAAGAGTGGCATAATTTTGAGATGAATGTGTTTATGATGAAATATCTTTAGGTGCTATTTTGAGGGTTTTTTTTAGGTAAAATAAGACCACGACAATACTTTAAGTTATCTAAGACAATAATGGAAATATTTCACTTTGGCAAGCCTTGCCTTTCAGAAAAATCAAATGTTTTCCCTGTACTCCTACTGGCCTTTTATTTCACTGACTGAAAAGTCCCAATCTTGCATTTATTTTCTCATGTGTATTGCTAATGTGATTAAATTAATCCTCTTGAGTGTAAATGTTTTATGAATTTGTGGCTTTAAAGGCTGTAGAGAGAACTTAAGTGCACTGTTACAGCTTTCTGTACAAACTTGTAATTAGCTTATCTTTGGATAAAATTGGCAAATACAGAAAGGCAAGGTGTGCTAAGATTGTAAAAATACCAGTACTCTTTTTTCATTTCTAAGTTTGTTTTTTGACAAATGCATAGCCTAGCTAGTCACTCACAACGTTTAAAAAAACAGAAAAAAACCCAACCAAAACAACCAGAAGAAAAGTGTATCGCCTTTGCCCCTTTTATCAGGAAAAGAATGGTCTCCCGCAAGACCTTTGAGTTTGTTCAACGGGCGCAAAAATAAGTGACCATGGAAACAATTATACTTTTGTGAACAGCAAGCACTGTTAGGTCTCTCCCAGTGAGATAAGAGAACTGATGTGTACAGTCATTATGGAACTCTTCTGAGACCCAAGTCTGGAAGCTGCAGAGTAACTAGGAACATATTACCCACAGCGAATTGTTATTTAGGAGGAGGAATGCCACGTGATAGGCAGCACAGTTGAAAAGTCGACTCAGCAGGCTTTGGCTTAGTGATGTGCTTTGTTGTGAAACTGTGCCAGAGACAGCAGTGGGGAGACCAAGGGGGTGGCTGCTAAGAAAGCAAAGAGAGTGTTCTGACAGAAAGAAGGATGAACTGTCAAGGAAAATAAATCGCAAGCAGAGCAGGACCAACTGATGACCTGCCACAAGACTTCCCAGTAGGACTGCGTGTGACTGACCCTGAAGTTGTCATATGGAGCCAGAGATCACCGAGCACCTTCATGGTGCATGGAAAGGGCAGTGCTCCGTCCTTCTTGATTACCCCCGCCCCCATGGATAGCACTGCTTTTGGCTTTTTATATATTAGATATGTTTAGTAATAAAACTTTTTAATAATACAATAATGCACAAAGGGACTATGAAGGGCACTGTGCAATAAAACCAGAATGTTTTAATACGCAGCAGTAAGAGTTTAGTTTTGAGTAATTATGTAGTGGTTCCTTTTACAGAGAGATTTTTCTGCAAGACCCCACATATTGATGGAGTTGTTAATATATGTGTACACCTGTACGTATGCATGAATTAATGCTGGTAAACGTGTCGTGTCACCTTTAAATTACTGTGTTAAATATTAGATTAAACAATCTAGTTCATTTGTGTGACTGAAAAATGTATAAGTGGTGGGTTTTTTTTGACAGGTAACAAGCTTTTGACTTTCTGTATAGTCCAAAGGCTGGAATATTTTGGAGGAGAGAGAGAAGGCTAGTAAACCAACAAAAAGTGGAACGTTCTGTAATTTACTGTAATTATTTCTAAGGGTTCTGCCACGTCTCCTGGTGTGAGATCTAACAAAAATATGATTTCCAAAGTAGTTTGTAAATTTTGTAAATGGGATATTTTACTTCTGAGCTGCTCCTTAATGATCAAGTGCTGGCAGCAACCTGCACTGTAACACATCCCTGTTCGATGCCTTCTTTCAGCCATTTATATTGCTAACCTCATCATCACGTAACCGAAGATACAAATTCTATTAACGTGTTGTTAATCTTTTTTTGAAAGTGGAAACCAAAGCTAGTACACATTATGGTCATGAGCTACCTCTAATGTGGTTGCTTGTAACACCTCAAACAGTTCAGTAGTCACCGTGCCTCTTGGGAATGTCGCTGCTTTTTATGGGTAGGGAAGTGACTGTCCAGCGCTCAGTAAAAAGTGGAGACCATGCTCATAGCTCGACAGTTTCTGCAAATGACCACTGATGTTGAAAACTTGTTTTCTCAAACCACTCCTCAGTCATAATGTGAACTTATTAATGCGTTTTAAAGTCTGTGTTATTGTCAGATACGTTGAGAGTTGATGGGGAAGTTAATAGTGGACTCAGTTTCGGATTCTGCCACTGCTATTTATCTTAAATTGTTATAAAAGAGTTATTTAGTGCTTTTGTAATGGCACATCATTTAGATTGTATGGACTACAAATATAGTCAAAAGAATTTGGAACAATTTTTTTTTTATGTTTATAAACAAAATTTTTCCTTTATATTCAAGTGATTATGCGCCTTCCCTGTAAAAGCCTGTTTGACCTCCTTGTTTTTCACAGCTTGGGAAAATGAAGGCTTTGTGTGAAGAGATGACAAAAGAACTTGAAATATCCAAAGAGAAAACGTGTACTTTAAGTCAAGACCTTAAGGTATGGTTTCATGAACTTTACATAAAATTTGAAGTTCTGCAAAAAATATGTTTCCAGATTTAAAGTATCATCTTTTCTTATCAGAGTAAGTCTCTATATTATTATATTCTGTTGAGCAGAATAGTTTACCATGCATGCTGTTTTATTCTGGTTACGCCCTTATACTGCATAACTGTCATTTCAGTGATTGCATTTCTGCAGTGATTTGAAATAGATTTATCAATTTGCAAAGTATTGTTTTATACTGAAATCAGCATCAGTAATTTTTTTTCTGTTAACCGTTTTTCTCAAGAAAAGAAGATAATTTAATTACCTCTGTTCATCTGAAAGCACATTTTATTAAAGCTGTCTTTGTTTTGTTTGTTTATTACACAAGTCAGTGCATGTATGAAGCATCATCCCTAACAATTATACAATGTGCAGCCCAAAATTTCTTGGAGTAAAATCTACCTGGGAACTGATAAAACCACTTGAAAGCTCTTTTCTTTAGTTTCTGAAGAAGAATTTTTTTGTGTCTGTTTTTGGCTGACATACCACTTTCGTAATGTCCCGTCTGGTTACATCGGTGGCCAAGGGAGTGAGGAAGTCCTGAGGTCATGGTTAAACTTAATCTCCCAACTGGCAGTGTATTATATTACTGCCAAAATAGAATGTCTCTACTCTCAGTGTTTCTCAGATTCTTTTGCTGGGGATATGTTGCTGTATCTCTTCAGTTTAGTCCCAAATACTTCTGCAACAGTCATTGAATCTTCATATGAATTGGTATTTGCACATGATCTCCTGTCATCTGATCTGCACTTTCTTTACTAATTCACGTTCAGGAGACTTAAGACTTCTGCTTCTTTCGCAGCACCTTTGTAAGGCACCTGAAAATTTTGTGGCCTATTGCAACAGATACATGCATTCTTCATGCGAAAACTGAGCTTGCTGCACACAGACGGTCTTGATTTTTATGCAGTACATCAGTTTCTGATCTCTTTACATTTTTGGTAATGAAATTGTATATATGAGTGAAAACTAGATCCAGTCTGGAACATTTGTGTTAGAAATTTAACATTGCTTTAATATTTTAATATTTTCATTAAGAATAATAAATGTTGTTGTTGTTGTCTGATGAATTTGGGAGTATCTTTCCTATGATGCTTCCTATATAAGCAGCTATGATTTTGTGGAAAAACCAACAATGCTTTTAGTTTGACCTTGAGTGGACTATAGCAGTGCTGGAAGTCCAGTGCTTGCAGGAGAGGAAAGCATGTGTATCTGTCCACTCCATCTCAGCAATCTTTTGGCTGAAAGGGGAGTAGTGTATTAAGTTCTTTGTTTACTTTGTGAGATTTGGTACTGGTAACATAATGATTGTGTTTATGACCATTTCTGATTATTAGTTTCTTCCCATGATCAAACCCGCAAAGAAAGTCCTCACATTTTTTTATCATGCAGATAAAGAATATAGTGGGTAACAATAGCTGTCTGTGTTGCCTACTGACTCAGCTGTAACGGATTGGAGATTTATTTATGAAAATAACCTATCTTTTCTCCAGCTCTGAGAGCTTTCCACTCTGCAGAGGGTAACTTTCATCCATGTGTTCTGCATCTCAGTTGTGGGGGCAGGGGGTATTCCGAAGGTCACTGCATCATGGAACTTTCAACTCTTGCGGTGCATTTCTAATGTCATCTAGTTACAGCCTGTGGAGAAGGACTGTTGTCAATTTAGAAATTCTATTATTGACAAGATATAGTCAGCTTAGCCTGGAGTCTTCTGAACATGTGTGACTATATGACTGTGTACTATGTGTACTATATGTGTTTTCTCAGATGCTGAGCACTGGACTATGGTAGCATTTTATAGAGTAAAATTCTTACGAGCCTTTCTGTTCCGTGCCTCTGTTCTACAGGAAGCTCAGGATAACCTGGCTGATGCCAATAAGGAGTTAAATCATCTGCACGCTAAGTATGCAGACAGAGAGACTTTAATAGGAACTTTAGAAATGGAACTACAGAATGTGCGGCAGTGCTGGGAGAAGGAGAAAGTACGTGCCACAGAATCTGAAAATGAAATCCAGAAGCTTACCAGGGCTTACCAGAAGGATATGGAGGTATTACCAGAGACAAGATGACTGTCAAAAAGAGTCTTTACTTAATCTCAACTTTATACATTTACATACATCAGATGGTTACTCTCAGTCTTAACAGATTTATCCTCAAAATATGATTTTAAGAGACGTATTTTGAAATATGTATTTAATATCTACAAGATCTCAGGACGTATTGGTTCTCCTTCCTTCTCTGTAAGAACTAATAGCTTAACCCTTCCAGTATTTTGAATTTTTGAACAACTGAGTTTATTTAAAGAGGTACTCCGGACAACAGTTACTTTATTTCTCTCAAATTGAAAGTTAACAAAAATATTTTACAGTTGGAACAAGCAATAGTATCATCATCATGTGTTATTAGTTACTGATTCATGTGGGAATTGATAGATAGCAAATGGGGAATGGAGGTAGTTTTGCCTGCATGCCACAAAACCTAGAAATTCTTATTTGTGACCTGTTTGTTTGTTGTGGTGTGCTGTATATGGGAATTACTTGACAAAGTCTTATTTCAGAACTATGATCTCTATATTTATTTACAGATGTTAGGTTTTTTTGCTTTTTCCTCCCCAATAAAGTGGTTCTGTGCTAGTAATAGCAAAGATATTCTTTACCATAGTTGTTGTGCATATTGAGCTCATTACTTCCACAAATTTGGACATGGACGCCAACTGAGTAGAAAGGAAACATTCTTTCCACCTCTTTTGCAGCTTGGTATTTAAATAATGTCCACATGAAGCAGCTGGAATTGTTATACACATCAGATAGTGATTAAAGTGAAGGAAACTAGAAGCCTGGCTATATTGTAAAGTCAGCATGTCTGCAACACTGTGGTTGCATTCAACATGTGTGAATTGGTTTTGGGTCTTGGGATCCCTTTTTACATGCCAAATAGACAATTATCATCCTTGGTTTATCACAGTTCAAGCAAAAATGTAACGATGGTGGCACGCTGGATTTTCCTTGGGGAATTAGAATAGCTGCTAGAAACAAAGTTAAATTAAACTAAAATTTTTTTTATTGCCTAAAATAGCATGAAACAAATGTGAGAAAATGCACTTAAGTGTAACGGAAAGGGCTCAGAAAAACCATAGTTCCCCATCTTGATCATCCACAATTTCCTGATGTGAAGCCTCATCCAAGGCCCCAGGAAAACGATGGGAACCTGTAAAATGGTTTACTGACTTCGAATAAAGGCTCTGTTTCTTGTGGCTTTTGAGGTACAGCTTTCTATTGTTGTCTTAATCAAAGTTGCTAAGTTGCATGTATGTACTAAAAGGATGAAGGCTGGAATTTCTGTTGCATGCTATTATTGCTAAAGTTTATTTATAACTTGCATCAATTTATTGTACTGCTCGCTAAAATGGGTGTAGGTGAATGAATGAGACATGGCTTGTGGGATTTAACTGATGGACCGGTAAGCCTATTTTGTCTATCTATTTAGTCGTACATAATCCACACAAAAACAATTTTTTAAAGACTTTAGAGTGATAGTTATATAAACAGTATGCTGTGCTGCCAAGCCAGTCAGACTGTTTTCTGTATCCTATGCAGATATTGGAAGTGGATACAATTTGAATGTACCTGAAAGTGTTAACATGAGTGATTCAGTTACATCTGCTAATAGCATCAAAATTTTTAGCTGTATCGGGTCGTGGTTGTGACCACTGCAGGATCAGGCTTTCTTTATATACTATGTCTAATTAGACAAATTTTGTAAAACCTGTGTTCTTATTCTGACTTTAATATATATATGACTGCAAATATTAACACTATTGCTTTTGAAAAGGTTTGAGAATGAGCTTTGTGGGCTTTTTTTCAGCTGCGTGCAGCTGCTGTTACTACACATATGATGCATCTCTTTGGATTCTAACACTGTTCAGATAAAACAGTTTATTTTTCTTTTTTGTCTCAGGAGAAGCTAACCTTCCTCCATAGCTTATACCAGCGTTTGGTAGCAGGCTGTGTGCTTATAAAACAACCAGAAGGCATCCTAGATAGATTCTCTTGGTCTGAGCTTTGTGCAGTCTTGGAGGAGAATGTTGATACCCTGATCTTAGACCTCAACAGGGCTAATGAGAAGGTAAGTGTCCTTAGGCACCAGCTACCTCTATTAAATTCAGTGACATTTGTCCACATCACAGTATCATTAAAAAGGACTGACATTCATCTTATTTCAAAAAGAATTTGGACGTTAATAATTCAATACCATTAATTATGGCTTGTCTACAACTCAGTTTGATGCCATTGCTGTGGGCATGTAAATGTGACTGAAGTCTGTATGAAGTCTCTAAGCTCCACTTTCTGTGCAGGACATGCTAATAGTACTAGCCAATATTAGCCACAGGGACCTAATTAAAAGAAAATAAATTAATCTTACTGATGAAGCAATTCAAAGAACTTAGTCATTTACACTAATAAAGCAAGTCTTTATTTTAACATAAAACAGAAACAAAATGCACTTACTCCAGGAACACCATCTTTAAATTATATGTTTATGATTCAGAAGTACTATCTGAAGAAATACTGGTGTATTTTTTTTTGGTTTAATTGTAACTTTGGAATTATTGAATTTATATTCAGAAATACCATAGAAAATACATATTTTTATAAAACAAGCCAATATTTGTTTAAGGGAGAAGCTGCACTTCTCTGGATGGTTTTAATGTGAATAAACTTACATGGCCTTTCTCTCCGGAAATCATGCCTTTTTAGGAAACAAAAGACCTCTTTTTGAATAACTTGAACTGTCTCCACAGACTAACATGTGCCACTCTAGGATTTCAGTTTGTGTTCTGGCTCCATTGATCAGGCCAGTCCTGCGTTCTAGTAGAACGACTCTAGATCTTTGCTGCCCTGACATTTTGTTCTTGAGGCATAGGAAGGGAAAAGCTCTTTCAGATTTTCGTCGTCTGCTGGAATTGTGACTGCTCTTCTGGCCCAAGTAAGGGACAGGACTGGCTACAGGGAACTGTTTTGACTCTGCCCATCATTTAGTAAGTACCCCGGTAGTCAATGAAAATTACTGAAGAGGGAGAGTATAGATAGATAAATTCTGGTTATGCAG
The DNA here is from genome assembly GCF_009769465.1 of Tauraco erythrolophus. Taxonomy (NCBI): domain Eukaryota; kingdom Metazoa; phylum Chordata; class Aves; order Musophagiformes; family Musophagidae; genus Tauraco; species Tauraco erythrolophus. Next base: position 87,743,229 of record NC_141496.1, on the reverse strand, counting down.
GTTGCGTGGACGTTTCTATTTTCCTTTTGAAGTAAAGGAGGGAAGGGAGCGAACATTGTTGGCAGTGTTAGGGAGGATGTGTCTTATCGTTTCTTGCTTTTTAATTTAGTATGGTTATTGAGATTGATTGTGAGGTATCTAGGACTTTTCATGTAGAAGAAGCTTTCCAGGGATTTGGGGCAGTGTTGTTACCTGTGTTGTAGTTACTTTCTGAGAACAAAATTTTTCTACAGTTTTATGTGATCTATTGGAAGGTATCTTGCTGTTATTCTCTAGTAACAAAGTGTAGGTGTGTGTATTTAGAGGTTATTGTTAGCTTGATTCATGACTCCCTTTAGTTTGCATGGGAGCTGCAAAATTAAACCGCAGAGTGAATCCCTTCATGTTTGTTGAAAACGTGTCATAAACTAATGAGCTACTTGTGGGAAAAACATTCTATATGCTAAAATTCTCTGAAATGATTTTAATACTTAATAAAATATGAATGTTTTGTCTTTCCAATAAAACAAAAAATAAAATTAAGGCTGTTTTTCCATTATTACTTGCAATCCTTGCAAACTACTAAAGGACTGGTGTACTCAGATTACTAATTTCGCAGCACAAGGTTTAATGCACTTGTTTCAAAAAAATATGGGAAGTGTCGAGTTCAGGTTTCCAACAAAGAAGGCAACAGATGTCTGCAAGGTACTGTAAGGATGGCAAAACTGAAACCAAGGGAAATGCATTGTTCCAAAATGTGTGTTGGTTTGTTGCAAGATTCACGTAAGTAATCTGTCGTGAAAGACTTTTACTTCATTTTAATAAATATATTGGAGAAATTAGAATTTAGATTTTATCGGAGTAGTCTATGCTTAAATTAATATGTACAATGAAAGTAAAATAGTGGTTTAAGAGGTAAAATAATTTCTTTTTAAATGCTTGTCACACAGATATCTCACCTAGAATATGTTTGTAAGAGCAAATCCAACACTTTGAAGAAGCTTCAACAAACCCAGGAAGATGCTTTTAGCAAAATGGCTGAACAGATGAAAGCACAGGAATGTTGTTGGCAGAAACAAAAACTGTATCTGGAACAGCAGTACTCAGGTCTCCTTGGGGAAGTTCAGGCAAGGGCACAGGTATGGTGCTGTGAACTTCTGATTTTTTTTTTTTCTTCTTGTAAATATTTAATGGATTATTTCAGTAGTTGAAGCTCCTAACCAATTTAAGGTTGGTTGGGAATTTTAGTGTATCTTTAAAATAAAAAAAACCCAACACTGTGCTAGTATTAATTTAATTTATAATAAGGAATAAACTACTTTGTTAAAACATTCCAGAAATGAATTGCTTAATTTGGTCTAGCAGTTACTTGTGATGTTTTTTGAGAATGTTGAAGCCGTTAAGATTGAAATAGCTTATTGTAAGAATTATATAGGGCAGTGGTTACTTTTTCAGTGTCATGCTTTGTGAAGACTCCGTAGAGTAACAGTAATGTGATATCATAGAATGGTTAGGGTTGGAAGGGACCTTAAAGATCATCTAGTTCCAACCCCCCTGCCATGGGCAGAGAAATCCTCCACTACACCAGGTTGCCCAAAGCCTCATCCAACCTGGCCTTGAACACTTCCAGGGATGGGGCATCCACAACTTCTCTGGGCAACCTGTTCCACTGCCTCACCACCCTCAATGTAAAAAATTTCTTCCTTATATCTAATCTAAATCTGCCCTCTTTCAGTTTAAATCCATTGCCCCTTGTCCTATCACTACACGCCCTTGTAAAAAGTCCCTCTCCAGCTTTCCTGTAGGCCCCCTTTAGGTACTGGAAGGCTGCAATATGATCACCCTGGAGCCTTCTCTTCTCCAGGCTGAACAGCCCCAACTCTCTCAGCCTGTCTCCATAGCAGAGGTGCTCCAGCTCTCAGATCATCTTCGTGGCCTCCTCTGGACTCACTCCAACAGCTCCATGTCCTTCTTGTGTTGGGGACTCCCAAGCTGAACGCAATATTCCAGGTGGGGTCTCATGAGAGCAGAGCAGAGGGGCAGAATCCCCTCCCTCAACCTGCTGGCCACGCTGCTTTGGATGCAGCCCAGGACACGGGTGGCTTTCTGGGCTGCCAGTGCACATTGCCAGCTCATGTTGAGCTTCTTATCCACCAGCACTCCCAAGTCCTTTTCCTCAGGGCTGTTCTCAATCCATTCTTCTCCCAGCCTGTACTTGTGCTTGGGATTGCCCCGACCCACGTGCAGGACCTTGCAGTTGGCTTTGTTGAACTTCATTAGGTTCTCACAGGGGCCCACCTCTCCAGCCTGTCCAGGTCCCTCTGGATGGCATCCGTTCCCTCCAGCGTGTCCACAACACCACACAACTTGGTGTCATCTGCAAACTTGCTGAGGGTGCACTCGATCCCACTGTCCATGTCTCCAACAAAGATATTAAATAGCACTGGTCCCAGTACTGACCCCTGAGGAGCACCACTCGTCACTGGCCTCCACGTGGACATCGAACCGTTGACCACAACTCTTTGAGTGCGACCATCCAGCCAGTTCCTTATCCACCGAGTGATCCATCCATCAAAACCATGTCTTTCCAGTTTAGAGACAAGGATGTCGTGTGAGACAGTATCAAACGCTTTAGATAAGTCCAGGTAGATGATGTCAGTTGCTCTTCCCCTATCCGTCAATGCTCTAACCTCATCATAGAAGGCCACCAAATTAGTTGGGCAGGATTTGCCCTTAGTGAAGCCATGTTGGCTGTCGCCAATCACCTCCTTGTTTTCTATGTGCCTTAGCATAGTCGCCAGGAGGATCTGCTCCATGATCTTGAGAGGTGAGACTGACTGGCCTGTAGTTCCCTGGGTCTTCTTTTCTCCCCTTTTTAAAGATGGGGGCTATGTTTCCCCTTTTCCAGTCATTGGGAACTTCACCAGATTGCCACATCTGGGGATAAATTTAGGTATATACATTCTGACCCTAAGAACCAATTAGCAGTTATAGTGGTAGATTTCGACAGTATTGAAGGGCTTCGTTATACAGATACTCCACTGAGCAGCTGTTCAAAAGTGGGAAACTGTTGTCACTGATTGTTAGAAAGGTTAGTTGCAATCTAAAATTTTCACTGTTATTCTATAGCCAAAATTTATTATCTTTCAGGTCACATTCATTTACACGTGTTTCAGTTAAAAGTGTTACAAAATACAGGAAATAAGATAAGCCTTGTTATTTATGACTGCCATCTGAAACTTAGTTCATCAGAAGAATGCTGTATTTGATGCAGATTTTGAGCTTGGAAGTCTGTTTATGAAGTATTCTTTAGACAGAGCAATTTATGGTAATTTTTTGGAAGTGAGTTATAATCTTATGTATACTTGTTGCTTGATATTTACATTTCGCATTGAATATTGGCAATGATGATTCAGCAAACCTGTCTCATCTTTTTCCATCCCATGTTCCAGTTTGCCTTCCTTACCATTCAGTGTCGATCTGGGAAGAAGACAGTATAATTGTCTCTGGATTTCTACTTTGTACCTGCAAATACCTGATTAAGCCTTTGCCTTTCTGGAATCCATAGGGTTCATGGATGTCTGCTGTTAAGGCTGTGCTAATCCTGATCACTTGTGTTTCGAAACACTCGGCTGTCTTTTACGTGTTGCATTTTGAGCCTCTTAGCCATATTTGTCTGAAGATCACCGCTCTGTTGAATCAGTGGTGTACAGACAGACTAATGTTGTAGCCTTATTTCCATAGGAAACAAGGGAAAACATGCCATAAGTTACGGAATGTCTTCAAAGGGCCTTTTAGATTACTGAGTGCCAGTGTTAACATAAAGGTACAGAATGCAATATTTAAATTTACAGGCCTTATTCATTAAATTTTATAGGAAACGTAGTCAGTGTAAGTGGAATATGATTTTCCATTATTCTCTATTTCATTGTAAAACTGTGGTTTCATCGCTCTAGGACATTTATTCTAGCGCTGCAAGGAAACTGTAGCAATTTGCTATATTTTCCATCCAAAGATTTGAGTGTTAATTACAAGCAATTTAATGAACTAGTCCTTTCAGATGTTACTTCCTCTCTGGAAAGGGAAGATGAGTGATTTTTGCTGTCCTGCACCGAGCTAATGGTACATCATAGGATGCATCATTTTGTTTGTAACTTTTGTTTTCAACCAGTGCTCCATGCCTTCTTCTAGACGTTTTCTCCTCACAACTCCTGGGTTGAGACTTCTCTAATTTTTCCAGTTGTTGGTATGTGTGCGGAGGCAAACTGAAGACTGTTGGTTCAGACTCTCAGGAGTTAAATGAGAGCTCTAACTGCACAGCAATATGAGTAATGTATCTTGGAAATTATTGTTTTGGTTTCTTAGAACTACAGTGGAGAGGGCTTTTCAAAACAGTCTCCTTACTGTTGAAATGTAACATTGCAAAATCTGGAGGTTTTAATAGCAATGACACTTGCCACTGCTTCTGTTCCCAGCCAGTACTGTTCAGGAGTCCCTGACTCCAAGGTAGGATCTATGGATGTTAATAAGTACTACTTCACAGCTGTTACTGTAGGTCAGATGGATGGTGTAATCAGTTTCACTGGTTTTCTGTAGGGCAGAAATTCCCAGAGTGGCCTTATCATGGATTGGCAAGAAACCAGGCGCTGTATAGATACCGCTCTTCTTTGTCTGTGGCCTCCATGCTTGGAGAGTCAATGGAGCTTAAAATGCATATCCCTCTTCCTTGCCTTTTGGAGCAGGAGTGTAGTCCTCTTGATTTGATAGCGTGCCATTTTGAAAACGTCACTGTGTCTGTTCCTTGGCCTCACACAAATTACTTATTCAGACTGCACAGTCTCATAGGAAACATCCTCTGAATTTTAACTATCAGTTGTTGTTTGTTTGCTGTGTAGACAGTTATTAATCTGTCCCCGTTTTTTGTGGCAACCACTTAAAATAGAATGGTTTTGTTCTGATATGCAAAAACACGTTCTAAGAGAAAAACCCTGTAACTACTTTAAAAATGTTAATTTCAACAGAAAAATAAAAGGTTTGCTAAACAGGAAAGGGGAAAAGTCCTCTAGGGAGAAAAAAAAAAAGTGTTTTACTGGCTTTTTTTGTTTTGGAAACTTTTCTTTTGCAGCAAGGCAGGTGAATTAGCTAAAGGCTATGGTATCTTGCAATTGTATCAAATGTCAGCGCAATCACTGCAAAAGGAGAAGTGAGTGTAACTGTACTGTTCCTGACCCACGGAGTCTCTTTGATGGACATGTCTGCCCTATGTACTTGAAAAATAGGAAAGAAATGGAGGACAGTGGTGATGCTGTTTATTCAGGAGTATAGCTGTATACATTTAGAAAAATAAAACAGCTGAAATACAGGAAAACCTTTTGAAGTCATAGTGTCATTATATTTCTAGTTTCCAATTCTGTTTTTATGCTAGAATAAAGGGTAAGGACCCAGTAAGAAGTAGGACAAAACAGTGTTGCTAGTAGCACCTCATTTTTTTGTTAAGGATTCTTTGAAAACACCAAGCTCTGCAACCTGGCGAGGTGTCTCTCAAAGCTCAAACACTGAAGGAGGCTGGGTTGCCAATGTTTAGGAAGATAATTCTATGTCCCTTTCAAAAACTGTGCTTTTAAGCTTCTAAGAAAACACTAGAAACTGTGAAGTAAGACAAAACCAATTACTAGCCCTTATAAACAAGAAGGTATATTTTCTCTACAAAACTTTTACATTTCCGTAGTCAGAGATTCTTGTTCACTTTTGCATATTACCATATAACCATAAGCATAAAAACACTAAGCTTTTTTAAAAAACAAGCTTTAATTAGCCAGAGCACTGAATGTTAGTATTGCTGCCCAACAGCCCTGTAGGGATCAGACTTTGTTTACTCAGATATTGGCCTTTCACCTGTGATGGCCAGAAACCATAAGTTGTTTTCTAAATTCAGCTTACCTTTTCAGTTCCTTCCAGTCATGCTATCAGGATTTTGTCTATAAAAATCAAATGCCGTAAATAATTCAATAGCACTGAAAATACTGTACATGTCCATACTTAATTTTAGAGTAGTAGTGACATATAAGGCCTGTAAATTGCATTTTGTAATTAAATCTTTAAGTTACCTGCTCTATTTTTGTATCGCTGGAAGTATTTTAATAACACTACAAATTCTTCCTCTTCCGAAAAAATAATAAAATATTTATTTGGTCAAAGACATTCTGAACTGACTAGAGTGCATCTCTATAGAAGCATGGGCTCTTTTATTTCCATACTAGGGATCGCTGTGTATTTTTTTTTCTCCTTCTCCCTGTTGTGCTTGCAGGATGGAGGAGTGAAAAGAAACTATAGTGCCCCTCTCACTAGTTGCTTGAGTCCTGTACCAAGTAGAACACATGAGAATGTGGCTGGATGATGCCATTGTGCTTCTCTTTTGGCTGCTGCTAACAAGAATAGCCTCACCTCATTTTTAACAAAATTGCTTATAGCTCTAAGAGAGGTAGCCGGAGCTTAGCATAATCCTTTCTTCTCTTCATCATATGGGCTTGTCATTACATTCATGTTTACCTTTTTGTGTCCATGTATTTTGACTGGACACATTATACGTGAGCTTGAGGTTCTTTGTGATCAGTACTTAAAATTTATTATCTCCTTATACCACTAGATCCTGTTTAAACGTAGCCTCAAGTGGTTGTTCCAATGACAGAGGACTGTCGTGCATCAAGAAGCCAGTCTAAGTCTCAGAGGTCCCAGCATAGTGTCTTGATTTCTGTACAAGAACTGCATGTTATCAAAAGCAACCAGTTTGCATGGTCAAACCTTAGTCCTGGCATTCCCTAGCCTGTTAGTGTCTTCATTGTGCTGCTCTGGTTTACTGTTTTAGATTTCTCTCTTTCCCTTTTTCAGGGAGTGTACAGGAAAAGAAAAAAATATTCTGCAAGTTCAAAATACCTGTAATGGCACTAGTCAAAATAGTAATATCTGTATTACACTGTTCTTTTGAAAAGTCAGTTCTGTATGAGACCTAATTAATCTGTGAATATATAAGTAGGGGGTTGATTACAAAGTAATTAAGAGATCACCTTTACTTCCCCTTTCCCAGCTGCTGCCAATCTGTTTAGGTTTATCTTCCAGAGTTTTCCTTCTTTTTTTTCCTCTCTTACACTAACTTTCCTTTCTGCTTTGAAGAGCAATATTCTTTCTGAAATTGGAGCATGTAATTGCTTATTGTTAAGCCAACCCATAAAACTGTATTGTGGACAGCCAGGTACTGTTGGACCTTCTATGGTCTATTGCAGTACCAGTGGATTATCATCAGAAATCTGGAGTTCATTTGTAGTTGAAGATTATGCAAATTTTCCTCATACTATTTATTTGTTTTCACATATCTGGTTTTGTAACTGTTTGCTAGAAGAGATACTTTGACAGTCATTACTAATAATTTTTGTTCCTTTAAGGTGTTATTTGAATCTGAAAAAAAATAGTCGTTTTCTTTTAGCTTTTGTCTAGGTAAAAATGATTTTTGTAATTTTAAAAATTATCTTCTAGTTAATATTTCTTCTGTATTTGTTTTTTTTTTTCCCCCTTATCCCAGGAATACCTGGAAACAGCAGAGAAAAATACGGAAAAAATTAATGTCCTTGAAAAAAGACGTGAGAAATTGGCCCTTGAAAATGTTTCTGTGAAAAATATGTTAACACAGGTTCAGAAGGAGCATTCATCTCTCCTGGCAGCCTGTGCACTATTGGCAGGTGCCCTGTATCCTCTCTATGGCCGATGGTGTGCTATGTCTTCCCAAAGAGACCTTCTCCAAGATCAGGTCAACATTTATGAATTAGTGAACCAGGAGATTAGGACCCTAGTTCATGCTCTCTCTGATGTAGAGGATAACAATCAAGATGAAGTGAAAAGAAAATTCAAAGGCCTGACTCGCGTGTTCCGAAGAGGTGTGATTGCAGTTTTGGCAGCTAACAGACTTAAAGTTTTAGCCCAGTCTTCTAGTTCTCTCTTCTCCTGGGTAAATGGCTTCAAAGGCGGCGTTGGAATTCTAGTTTGTATAGGAGACTCCAAAGGCAAGCGTAATCTGTCAAGTAAGCTAATTTTCTTCTTTGATAAATGTTGTGTCAAATTACATGGTTAGTAACAAATAATAATGTTAATAGAGTATAAAGACAAATTTAGTGACATGTTGACAAATGTAATTTCTGCATTTGTGATTTCTGGATTTCTTGATAAATGTAATTTCCCCTAAAAGGAAATGCTTAATCTGTTAAGCATTGAAAGAAAAGTTACAACTCCACATGTGAACTCATACTGTTTGATATCCTTGATATCCTTGACATTTGTGTTACGGATTTCAGAACTAGGGTGCTACCACCTCTTCTCTGTGGTAAATATCGTGTAATGTTCCTAAATGATTGACCATCAACATATTTTTTGAAAATAGATTTTGTCTTCTTTTGTCAATTACTTTTAATATTTATTTCCTACTAAAAATGCAAGAAGTGTCTTTCTGATTCAGGTAAAATATTAGTATAGGATTTCTAAATTTTTCTTTAGAAATTAGGTAGTCTTCCAGTCCCTTTCTCTTACCAGACCAGCTCATGCTTCTCACTGCAAGTTTAAATGGTATCAAAAATGTTTCCCGAACTAGAAGATCTATCTACTTTTCTGTTTCAGTAGTTCTGGAATCATATTTAATACAGTCTAAATTGTCCTGAAAGAAGAATTAATTTGTGGCTTATATACTTAGTTTTGGTCAATTTCTGAAAGAGCTGGAGATATTAGAGTGCCTTTTGTAAGCTATTCAGTTCTATTGCTAGCTACAATTCTCTTTCACAGGTCGTGAAGAGGAACAAATTCACTGTGTTGAAGCACTCAGCTGGTTTACTAGTTCTAACCTCCTTGCTGCAATAATCAGTTCTGTCACTGAATTACAGGATGTTGTTAACAAAACAGGTAATTTTAAAAGTATATTCTTGTAGAAGAAGATTAAAAAAAAAAATCAAAGTGGTTACATCATTTCCATTTTCAGGAGTTTATCTGTACTATTCTGCATGAAATCTCTGGAGAGCCGTATTGTTGGAGCAGATTAATTTTCTTTAATTGGTGATCTACTTTATCATTTCGGTACATAGTCATGGAAACAGAAGGCTGGAGAGTGCTTCTAGAAAGCATACAAACAGCTCTGCCTGCTTTGTTGTGAGATAGGAAAAAAACGTGTACACCACGCTAACGGATATTTGGCTAACCTGTTCTTCAAAGCTTCCAATGAAGTTATATTTACAAGCTTCCTAGTTGTCTTGTTCCACTGTTCTAATATTTGAAAATTACTTTACCAAAGCTCAACCTAATTTTTTTCCACAGAGAAGATCTATGTCATTTCTGTCTATTTGATCTGTGTATTTCTTAAATGCAGGCCCTAAAACTGACACATATTCAACCTGGGATATTACCATTGCTGACTGAAAGGAAATAATTTCATACTGTGTTTTATATGATGTGGATCTAGAATTTCCAAATTGCTGGCATCTGAAAAACTACTGAATTTGATGGATGCTATTTGCATCTGGTTTACTTGCTATCTCGTGGCTTTTGAGAGAGAAGTAAAATGATCTCATTGACACAATGTATAGCAATCTCACTTGGTTCCTCTGCATTTCTGTTGTCCTCAGTTCTTTGGTACCTGGTAGTTTCAAAGTGCCAACAATTCTGTCACAGAATAAAGGATATTAAAGATAATTTATATGAATAAAGAGAAATAGCAGGACAGGGAGAAGGTGGTACGTTTCTTGGAATCCTGAACAATAAACTGGTACCAGAAGTCAGCCATTGAATCCAAAGTGTTTTGATTCAGTTTCAGGTGCTCTTTCCTTTGATCATTCTGTTTTCAGTAACTTAAATTTGCATCCCTACAAAACTGTCTTTCAAAATATTTTCAGGGTTTATACTGCAAGTGTTTCAGTGTATAGAGTGTTGAGCAAGAACAGCAAATTGAAAAGGAATCAAGAGAAAATTTACAGCAGCATCGAGGTGCTGAAGTGACTAGTTAGAATACCCTAAACCTTATGATATTTTGCTAGTATTGAAGTGTATGAGAATTCTGGTTGACTCTATTTACTTGATATCTCTACACTGAACACACTTTCGATTTTGAGAATTAGGAAAAGCCATACTAAGAATGTTGTGGTCACAGTCAGTTTGGTGATTCTTTCATAGCTTATCTCTATTTTTAAGTCATTTTCACAGAATCTCAAGATCTCACTGATGTATTACTTAGAATTCTGTTTCTCATGAGATCAAAAGTATCCCAAGAACCTTTGGTTCAAAAAATAATAATAAATAATTTAAAGCTGGACATGAAATTTCCAGAAGTATCAAAGTGGTAACGTTCTGAATGAATATATTTGAAAGGAAGCTTGCATACTTAGGAAATTTTTTTTATGTTCTGCAAGTCATATTTCAAATAGGATTTAAACTGTTAAACTGACTTAAATGATTTTGAATTTTTTTTAATGTACATAGGCAATCTGGGAGACATCTGCCCTCTTCAAATCTTGAAATAATGTCAGTACCAGATTAGACTGTGCGTCACAGGAGAGAGTAGGCACAAGAAGGTGCTGTGTGGATCTACGATATGGAATGGTTTGGTGTCTTAAAAATTGCTTTTAAAGATGGCTAGGTTCTGAGGATCCATTTGAAGCAACTGAAAGAAGCCAGATCACTCAGATCTAACACAGGAAATCTTGGGCTTGTGCAAGATGTTGATTTGACGCACATTTCTTGAGCTTTCAACTTTTAGAAAGGTGGCTTTTGTTTGACATTCACAATCATTTCCCTTCACACTGTTCATTAGTTCAGTTCTTATTCCAGTATGTCTTGGAGTGATCTCTTAGCTTCAATCTGATGACAGTTCATTAAAGTGTGGGGTTTTTTGTTTTGATTTGATTTGGGTTTTTTTGTAAGGTTAGTTTTGTAGGTTTGTTTGAACAGAATCTGTACTGGGATAAACCAGACACAGTAAAGGTCAAGCTTTTTGAATGCAAATATAATCAACTGTTACATACACACAGCCTTTGAAGCTTAGCATGAAAATTTTAGTCTTGTGTAGTACTGCTAAGTTCATCCTGCTGACTGTTCTGTTTCACCAAAATAAACATGGATTCTTTCTTATCTGTCAGTGAAGTATGATTTGTCACTTTTCATTGCCTTTTTCTTAATTTGTTTAATGTAAAAATTAATTTATTTTTGTGATATACCTCTATGTTAATAATTTCTAATACACATCACAATGCACATCATTTAATGCTTTTAATTGTAATTCCTTGATCCTTTATGGGCAGGTACTTAAAATGTATGTACTTAAACCGTATATTCTTTTCCCAGTGATTATAAATACAGTTCCTTGTGGAATTGCATTATATTTTCGTTTCATCTTTCAAAGCAGTCAGTAACTTGCATGAACATACTTCTGTGTATTTACTCCAAACTGCTCTTTATAAAAAATATAAACAGAGGTGGTGATTTGCTTTTCTCATTCCCCATCCCAAGAAAGTGCCTTAAATTGTGGATGCTGAAGTGTACTGAATAACAGTGGAATGGAATAAATGGAATGATTGTTTCAAAATGCTACAACGCAATTGTCTGAACTATTATTATTAATTTATTTTTAATACAGTTAAGCTGTATTAAAGGGAACGTAGGGAAAGGGGCTGCTATCCTAGATATGCACATATGGAGAAATACTGTGTTTCCTGGCAGACAAACAATCTCGTGTAAAATGAGATACCAGGTGGAAATACTAGAAAAGGTGAAGGAACTGTAGCTCATTGACAGTAGCCTTGTTTTGATATTTATCAAAAATCACAGCAAAGGAGGGTTTTTTAGAAGGTTTTGGTGTCATCTTACATGGAAGGTGGTACAAATGTTCTAGTTTTAATTTTAGGTTAATTTAAGCTTTCAAACTGATGAATGCATCATGACTCAAGAAGAGAGATGGTCTTTGAAACTGAAAGACAGATTGGAAAGGATAATCTGTGATAAGAGTTAAAATTATGAAGGTAGCTTATCTTTTATGTAATCAGTAGTAGAGGACCAACATAAGGACAAGGCAGGAGTCTTGGCCAAAGTAGACAATAGCATTACAATAGCAGTTTCTTCTGGATATGAGAAGAATAATATTTTTTTATTATTATTATTTCAAAGGATGTTTTGTTAGTTGAAGTGCAAGGTAAAAATGCTGGATAAGATTTTTAGCTTTAAAGAGGAAGAGAAAGAGTGCTATCTGAGTCACAAAGAAAAGACAGATTTACTACTAGCTGGTTTTATGGAGAGCATGTACTCAAAAATGGTCCTTCAGTTAATCACTGGAATCATTGGAATGGTGGTATTTTGAAAAGAATCAGGAGAATGACTCTGAGAAAAGAATATTTGCTTTTATGTGATTTTGTTGTTTTTGTTTGCTTACAGATAAATTTCATCTCGTGTGTACATGATAAATTCTTTATGAAGAGAATCGTGATCTTAAAATATCAATAATCATGTTTTGTTTGCTTTGAACCTTTCGCTTTATCCTCATGATGTATAAAAAGAAATTCTTTAACTTAAAAAAAGCTGTGGTTATTTTTTCTGTTTATACTCTTAAGTAAATATTTTAATTCACTGCAGCAACAGGAGATCTGCTGTACTACTGAATGTAAATAAGCTCTTCCATGCTTGTCATCTTACACTGATAGTATCATAAGACAAGTAATGACAGATTAAGACCTGCCTAGCAGAGGGAAAACTAAATTACAAGACTTTTATTAAGGCATAAATAAACCTATTAACTGTTATCTGGAATACCAATTAGTGGAAGGAGCACTGACAATTTTATTTATCAACATTAAACACAATTATTAATTACAGACCTGACGAATCTAGCAGTAAGCAGGACATGTTGGGTGTGCTGGGGCCTTAAGTCCATTATATGAGAAGGATGATTACCAAAATCCTGTGGGGAAATAAGTAATTGTAGCTGTAAAATTTTAATTGCCTTGGAATAAGGTAAATTATATTCTCTTGTCTCAGAATATAAATAGTATGGCATTAAGGTACCAAGCCTCGCTAATTTTGAACAGCAAATGATTTAGACATCTATAGAGGGGAGGGAAGAGGAGTCAGGAAACCCTCAGAAATTTGCATTCTAAATATTACGATAAAGTGTTTTACCATGTGCTATCACATCTGACATACTCGACCTGGCTTGCATTTGCTTGCATCCATCTTCCATGTCTTCTGAATTACAAAATTGGAACACCCAAGAAAGACTCAAGAAAGTGTAGTATTGGAGGAGAACATAAAAACAACTAGAAAATTGTTCTTTGACAAACAAATTCTGTTATTTAGAATCCTATCCTACTCTTCCATCCAGAGATTGATAGGATTAGAGTGTTCATTGTTTAGTACAGAATTTGTCCCAAAGTCTCTCTGAGATACTCCTGTAAGCTCAATCTTGCGCTCTTTAATGGAAATTTCCTACTGAGTGTTTTAAAGATGCTATTTGCTGTTGTTGCTTTTTTCAAGTGAAAAAAAATGAAACTAATAACCTACTTGATGTTTCTTTGTTGTTGTTTCCTAAAGATCCAAAGCCCTGGCTTTCTGGACATTTACTTGTAAGTGCAGCCAGGAGCTCCTTTTCAAAACTTATGGACAAGCTGAATGTAATAATGGAGACTGTTCCACTGAACAGCAGCAGGAGCATTACTTACCCAGAGAAAGACTCCTTGGTACAGAGGCTGGCTCAGGGACTTAATAAAATAAATACCCAGGCCCTGGAAGCTGGTTTTTGTGACAGACTACCCATTATGGTATGTATGCTTGTAGTGCTACTTCACATAAACAGTGGGTTCACAGCGTAAGTGTTACAGTGCGGCTCTCTTGAAAGTACTGTTAATTCTGTTTCAGATTGTTTATGAGTCGGTTACCTTGAAGTCAGCTATATAGAGAATCAGGAGTTGATTTGCAACACCCAAAAGCATTAGGACTTGAATAGATCTTTTCTATTATTGTCAAAGAATTTAAAAAAGAGATTTGATGCACCTAGGAAAAAGGTGTGTGTTTTTTTTTTAAAGTTCTATCAAAATTGTATTTACTTCAGAAGAACAAACTTGCTTTTGGCTTTAACTAAATGTTAAGGTTCTTTTTTTTTTCCTCTCTCTTTTTTTTTGTTCTTTCTTCTGCTTACTGCTCTATTTTTCAGAAAAGATAACCTTCTTCCCTTTAACTGAAATGAAAGGATAAACTCATTCTCACATAATCTGTCTTCTGTTGTGGCCCTTACGTGCAAACAGGTACTTCCTTGAAAGTAGAATTTTCATTAACTCTCAACAGTAGGTGAAACAGGTTCACATTTTTGCACTTGTGTGTGTCTTTAAGAGATGGAGGATGAAATAACAGCTTTTTTTAAAATTTGCTTGTATATGACATGTGATTGATTTTATAGCTAAAATAGCAGATTTTGTAGCACATGAATTTGTTTGTGTTTACTACCAGAAAAGTGTAGCATCCTTGCAGAAGCAAGTATTTGAATTTACACAAAGACTTCATACAGCAGAGGTGGAACGCCACTCATTGCGCCTAAAACTTGCAGAATTGAAATGGAATTTCAGTGAGATGAAAAAAGAAGCTGACAAAGCCCAGAGCTTGCAAGAGCAATTAAATGCATTAAAGCAGTCTGTAAGTATACTTGATTTAGAGGAGCCTGCTTACAAGAGATCCTCTTTTTTACACATTTTTTGATTCATGTTCTTTTGAAAAACAAGTATAAAATCAATCTTAACAGAATTTCCGAGAAAACTTGCCTTGTAAATGTCACTAAACTGTAAGTCAGGTGTATTTAGAAGTATCTGCTTTCCACAAGAGTTTCTCTTTGATTTGTAGAATGAGGTATTCTGTGTAAATCACATGTTTAGTCTTCAGCAGCCCAGGTTTTCTTCCATATGTTGAAAACGTTGGTGTGATTTGTATATCTGAAAACGACTTATAGATTTCACTTCAACAGAGTAAAGTCAGCTGGAAACAAGAGTATCCAATAAGTGTGTTCATGAGAAGTTCATGAAGTATAAATGAAGTATTTGAACTCTGCATTGGATATTGCTGAATATATATGATAGACATTTTACTGTATCTTTGAGTATGGGTTATATCCTGAGCTGGTCACTGCAAGTTTTATTGTGGCTGTTTCCTTGAAGGAATAAGTTTATGGCAAGGAAAAAAAAAGCCCTCTTTTATATTCTCAGTAGTGCCTATGCACTGAATTCCTTTGGCCCTTTGCTGTTGCCGATTGATTTACTTAAACACTATGGCTTCACTAACATGTAAATAGCACCGTCTACCAGGACTGAGAAGAGACAACGAAAAGGTTCATTAACCACTTGAAGCCACAGTATAGTGAGTAATGGACATGGTTTTTGAGGGATTGATGCCATTTTGTGGGTTGTCAGTTTGTTCCCTGCCATACTCGTGGAACTGTGCCTTCCATCCGTATGGAGGGGAAGAAGCTTGTCTTGCTTTAGCATGCTGGAGGTTCACAGGGCACCTTTCCTCTTAACGCGTATTTTCTATAGATTGCGTTCAGCATTGAGCTCACGTTTGAGCTGTTTGAGAAAGTGAATGGATAAAGATTCTTATACGTGCTTTACAGGTGCACAGTGTCACCCAAATAGCTGTGTCCCAGAATGAGCAGAGTTTTCTGAAGCTGTGCCCAATGTTGATCTTGAGTCCTAGTTGGTGAACCTGTCAGTGTGTCCCAATCAAAACACTTCCAAACAGAGAATATTTAATAGATGATTTCACCTCTATTCTCCTTCCTGTTCCTAGCTGGTAAAATGGATTTTTTTACTCAAATGGACAAAGTTGTATCTAATCATACTGAGTTTTGTTCTTAATGGGTTGTATTCCCTTACAGTTCTGGGACAGTTAGATGAAATTGTCACATTTCAGATTGTTTTTCAAATGTAGATCATGATTTTCCTTAAAGAATTATTTTTTCTTTCTGGAGCATTTTGAAGAGGGGAGAAAGAGTCCTGGAAGACGTTTACAAGGGTTAATAAGATATGCACTGAAAGTAGGACATTGGTCTGCCTATTTCCTTTTAAATATGGATTCTTTACAACCAGGGGTGCTAATTTGAATAGAATAATGAATAGCTACTGTTTACAGTACCGTGAATGCTTTTTTTTTAAAAAATACAATCGATAAAGTTGTCTGCTATTTTATTATTTGGTGATCTATCTTCATGTTAAAACCTCTAAATTTTGGCCTTTAGCATGCTTTTGTTTAAGAATTTGATATGTTTGCAAATGGAACTCTGAAAGTCAAGCACGTAAACAAGTGAATGCAGTTACACAATCAAACGCGATTTATTTCCCTTATCAGAAATTGATCACCCATGAGAGGTTTGAAAGTGCATGTGAAGAACTGAATAGTGCATTACGTTGGGAGCATCAGGCACAAGTGCTTTTGAATGAACAGGCGCAGCAGCTCCAGGAGTTAAATAATAAGCTGGAATTGCACTCCAGTGAAGAAGCTGATAAAAACGAAGTCTTAAGTGAAACAGTAAAGGTAAGATGATTACTCTTCTGAAATAGGCACCAGAAATTTACCTTTTGGTGAATAAGCCAAATACTGAAGTTCTTGTTCAAATAGAATTACAGGAGTAAGCGCTCACATGGAATTTTAGGGTGCTCAGAAAACACTTTCAAAATGCAGCTTCAAGGTATAACTTCCCTTTTCTGCTTTTGAGACTGGGTGGTGTACACCAGTATCTGTAATCTATGAAGTGTCTGGATTTTACAGGATACAGAAGAGATGGCAGTTCTAGCTATCATAAAGTGTTTGCAGACTATAGGAAAAATGAAGGAAGAAATACAGTAATACATTGATTTTTGGTTAGAGATCGTAAGAATATTTTAAAACCTGGTTTAGCTGTTTTCTGAATGTAATCTTAGGGTAGGGAAGGCATTTGTCGGTTTGGAATATGCTAGGGGAGAGTTTAGAAATATCCTTTTTCATCACGATTTAGAATTTTCCCCAGGCATAACGGGTAATGAGGGAAAAGATGTTGTTATCATAATCTCTGATAGCAAATGAAGGAGCAGAGAGAGGAGAAGAGCTTTGAAACCAGGTGGGTGTCTAACATGGGAAGAGAAGAAAGTTTGTGATGGCAGGCCAGTAATGTGTGGTGACCTGAGCTCTGCAGCTTTTATTTATTTTTTATTTAAAGCAAGCTTTGCTGTTTCTTGTCTGCTCTTCAGCCCTACTGCTGTCTTTCCACCTCCCAGTATTCTTCTATGAATTGATAGTTGAGCAAGAGACTGCTTCACTGGTATTTTGAGAAATAGATGCACTTTTGATTCTGAGCAAGATTTAGGGAAGAAGCGATAAGAAATGTCAAGAGACAGTAGGAGAATGAAAAAGGTGCAAGCTACAAAACTAGCAGGAATGTCAGAAACCATTGTTGAGAATACAACAGTGAAAATGGATGTCAAGGAGGATGACTTGCAGCAGAGTTGAAGTTCGAAGTGGTGTACAGTGGAGGAAGCTGAAGGATGTTGTTAAATTTATTAAGGATGATTTTCTTTAGCAGTATTATTACTAAAAATGCCTTAGCTAACGAAGAGTGATAGACAATGACATTTCCAATTTACCTGTTGGTTTTTGTTTTTTCTCCCTCCCAGTCCCCCAACTTTGGGTGTTTCATTTCAATGCAAGAGTAAACTTGTCTAATGTTTAAATCAGATTGGTTGTTAATACCGTTGCTTTATGTTTTCAAATATAACTGCAGTATATAAAAGCCCTTAGGCTTGCGTTTGATTTCTTTGGGAAATAATTGATTCAAGATATTTGAGTGGATATTAGGATCATAAAGAAGGGAAGGAATAGAAGACACCTGTTATCTGAAATCTTCATTAGAGCCTACTCTTTGTACATTGATGTATGATATTTCACCATGTTTTACTTCATCTGTAAAACTTACCTTTAAAATTGAAGGCATTCAAAATATAGGGTGGGGTTTTAAACAAACCTATTACATGAATTGTTTGATCCTGAATTAGATTTCACAGTTTGTTTTTTATCAATTAAAGGCTAAATACAATTTTTTTTGAGATAGCAGTGATCCTAAAATGCATCCTAATTCTACAAGCCCCTAGAAGTTGTTTGCCACTGGAACAACTTGATTCAGTGTAAAATGCTTGATTATATTTGAAAGTTGTAACGATCCAATACAATATAGATGTTGTGATAGGATGGAGGCTAAGAAAGTTGACAAAATAAGCCTCAGAGCTGAAACTTAGCCCTTATCATTACACTGATTCAGTTTTCTAAATGTATTACTCCATAATTCTAATTCTCAGTCCTTTCCATGAAGGAGTTTTGAAGCAAATTTAAGTTGTAGACTTGTTGCCATGTGCTGTCCCTAAACTTCTGTTTAAACACTGGAAGATTGGCTGATGTCGCTTGACTCCTTCGTGATGTTTACTGCAATAGTTGGCACAAAATGGCGTTGTAGTTGTAGTGGCCTGTATCAAGGAAGGAAACAAGATCAGTTGTGGTAGCATGGCAACACATGTTCATGATCTAGTGTTTCTTTTTTTTTTAATTATTATTTATTATTATATATACATGATTTCGTAATGCATAGTTCCTAAATCTTCATCTTCCCTTCAATTCTAGTAATTGTTTTTTACCGTTTCAAACCAGTGCCGAGTAAGTACTTCCTAAATTCAAGTAGCAGTCTAACACAAACTACTTTGATACCAAGGGGTAAAAAGACTTTTTTTATTTTGAACTCTACGTGTTTGTGTTTTTAAAATTTAAGAAAAGGTCTTTCATAAGCTTTTTTTCTCCCACAGTTTACTACAATCACACTTTATTCATGGCTTTGTTCATGAGAGGCAGAAATAGTCTCTGCCTTTGCCTTGGTATTTTAACTGACAGACCTTTTTCTGTTGGCTAATTGTTTTTTGTGACTTAAATGTTGGATTTTGGGGGGGTTTTTTGTAGCTCTTGTTTTGCAGTAGAGTGTAACAATCTCATCTCTGTAATAATCAACCCCGACCTTGTAAAAGAGGGTTCTTACAAGTACATAAGCTTTTAAAGTCTTAAGTAGTACAGAAGTATGGAAAAAAAGAACTGTTGCGATGAAAAAATGTAATAGAAAAAATATGCCTCCATCTTCGTCTTAAGATACATCTATCAGTCTAGACAAAGTATTTATAAAAAGTTGGAGAATGTGATGGTGTATAAGTAATTTTAGATGGAGCAGAGTGTCATGGAGTAAAAAACTTGAGTTCTTTATTCGTAGTTTTTAAACAAGTAAAAAGAGGAAAAATACAATATTAGATACTTTTGATAACTTATTTTTAAACTTATTCATACTTCAGCAGTAATCAGTAAGGAGATATTTTGGTATTCACATACTTCCATAAAGTAGGCTTATTAAAGAAGTGATACTTAATTTCTTAGCTTTATCGGTTCAGATTTTAATCCTGTATATTTTTATCTTCTTAATGGCATATACCATAGAGACATCCAAGGTAGCCAATTACGTTCAAGGTCAGCTGGAGCTAAGCAACTCTTTTACACTACTTTTTTTATTAGATGAGGTAAACCAGTAGCTCTGATTCTCCTGTCTTTGAAGTGAGACTTTTACACAAATGCCAAACAGGCATCTATAGCAGAGATAATTTTTGCTCCTTATGCAAGCATGTCTTAATCCAGTAAAATGCTTTTTCTTCCTATTGACAGGCACTGTGTATGTATTTACTTCTTTTAGGTATGTTAGTACTTGTAGTAAAAAAAAATCTTTTTAAGGTGTAATTTATAGAGCATGTCCTATAAATTGTTAATGAATAACTCTGCATGCATTTGAAGTTCAATATATGTTAAATCATGTAACTTACTACTGATCTGCCTCAAAATAGTCTTCAATACGTGTTTTAGAAGAAGATGATACCCTAAATTTTGAGTTTATTTACTGAGTTTAGTGAAGCTGCTGTCGATTTATGACAGCACAAGTGAGAAAAGAATCTCATACGAGTGCTTTGATAACACTCAGAGAAAAACGTTTTCTGATGTGAAATTTTGGAGTGTTTATTTTCACTAGCTGTTTCATTTAAATCATTATATGCATATTTTGTGTTCATAAAGTGTAGTATCCTCTGCTAAATAGACACATCCAAATTAATTAGATTCTCACGGAGATTGGGATTTCTAGGTTTGTTAGAAGTGGATGTTTTCTCTGAGCAGTCTCTGTGTTCTTGGTGTGGATTTCAGGTGACGGGGGTACACAATTTGCTGCTTTTTGTTGCTTTTCCTCTTCATACGTTTATAGCAACATTTTTTCCCTGAAAAATAATTTCAGTTATTTATACAATTTATTTTATTAATACCATTGCGCACACTTTGCAAGTCAGTTTTATAGTTGACTATTTCTGCAAATGATGCAGTATTCTAACTTACAGAAGGGTTAAAAGACCTCACTTACATGAGGAAGACCAAGTGAGTTTCATGCTTCTCAAATAGAACCATAAAGATTACAGACACTATAAGATGAGAAATAGGTTTCAGATTTTTTTTTTTAAAAAAAACACGCTGACATCTTAAGTTGGAAAGACTGTTAGGCTTTGGGTGCACTGAGGGGTACTGTTGATTCCCAAGAACTTGTTTGTCACTTTGTCAAGAAATGGCATTTCTGTACATTGACCAGTTAAATTAAAGGCTGTTCTGTAAAGGAAGCTCTATAACTGATTACCATTAGCATCTAACTTAACAGAGAATTTGTATTAATCAAGTTTAGCATGTTAAAGAGAAGCAAGCTCCCCTCTGAATAGATTAGAAACTAAAATTCATAATTCATTAATTAAATGTTTTTTTTAGTTTTCATACTCTGTATGTTCTGAACACCTAAATAATTTATTAAGTAGGTAAGAATAGATTAGCATTGCTGTCTGCCCTATTCTTAGTCAAAAGAGGTCATATGTTTTCTTATTACAATAAATTACAGGTTAAGCAGTTTTGTCATATATTTCAGTTTGCATTAACACTATTTGTAAAATAAGTAAGCCTACTCGTTCTCCTTCTTTGTTACATAACTTCCACTAGCGATAACTTCTTAGGTAGTCTTCAAAGAGTTAGGCCAACTAAAGACTTGCCCTAGAGCTGGTCCTTTGTGCTTTCTTGTTTAAAGATTGCAATGCAATGTACATGGAATTTAGGTACATGGAAAGGGACAGGCTTCCTTCTAGCAGCTGCTGTCTTTACGTAACAGCAGAGATGCATAGAGGGCATCCTGTTGCGGGCTGGACCTGGGAGCTTCTCTTCACAGGCGGAAAGAGAAGATGACTGAGACGAAGTCTGCATTCTGTTACTCAGCCTGCACTTCAGATATTGAGACTTAAACTCCACGTTAAGTTTATCTCTCCTGTGATTTTTCCATGAAGTTAATTTATTTTTTAATCTTATTGTCTGCTTTATTATCTTATTTTTTTAACAATCACAAACTTTGCATTAAATCTTCTCTTTGAGATAAATATTGTACTCTTTTCTGTCTAGCACTTCCAACGTAACTCTTTATGTTATGGTGCACATCTCTCCTTGCTTTGCTTCTCTGGTTAACCTCTAAGATTCAGGGTCCAAGGGTTGCCCTGTTCTTTTTCCACTTTAGGGATCACCTTATTAGGAATATTGATCCCTGTGTTTTCTCACTGAACTAACTTATTTCCAGCCAGGTTGTTAGGTCTGTGTATTTCCTTTGTTCTGTGTCTAGAACATTCATCAGTATCAGCTTGAGTAGTCTGGAGGGACTGAGGTCAGTACATGGCCTTTAGAAATGTATTGTATTTGCTCCATAGTCATCAATGAAGCAACCAAGCAACTAGCAACCAAGTTTTTCAAGGTCTGCCTTAACTTTTCTGAGTCAGGGTTTGTGGAAAAATGTGTAAGTAACGAGCAGAATGAGAGAAAGAATAAAGTTAAAATTTGTGATTATGAACTAGTTATGTGTTTACATTAATATGAAGTTCAGTGCAACAGTTCAATATTTTCGGTATGAGTTACACAATCGTAATTTCATTAGAACCTCTTATTTTGAAAGGATATTGGCATTACCATTTTGTTACTGTTTCATTCCTCTGCTGTTCCTGTTTTGTCAGTGTTGCAAGTTGAATGTTGCTAATAGTTCGTTGTAATTTGAGCAATGTTAGCATTTTTACATTGGACTTGGAACATGTATTCGTAGAATCATAGAATGGTTTGGGTTGGGAGGGACCTCAAAGATCATCTAGTTCCAACCCCCCTGCCATGGGCAGGGAAACCCTCCACTACACCGGGTTGCCCAAAGCCTCATCCAGCCTGGTCTTGAACACTGCCAGGGATGTGACATCCACAACTTCTCTGGGCAACCTGTTCCAGTGCCTCACCACCCTCTGAGTGAAAAATTTCTTCCTTATATCCAATCTAAATCTGTCCTCTTTCAGTTTGAATCCATTGCCCCTTGTCCTATCACTACATGCCCTCGTAAAAAGTCCCTCTCCAGCTTTCCTGTAGGCCCCCTTTAGGTACTGGAAAGCTGCTATAAGATCACCCCAGAGCCTTCTCTTCTCCAGGCTGAACAGCCCCAACTCTCTCAGCCTGTCTCCATAGCAGAGGTGCTCCAGCCCTCGCATCATCTTCGTGGCCCTCCTCTGGACTCACTCCAACAGCTCCATGTCCTTCTTGTGCTGGGGACTCCAGAGCTGAACGCAGTATTCCAGGTGGGGTCTCACGAGAGCAGAGCAGAGGGGCAGAATCCCCTCCCTCGACCTGCTGGCCACGCTGCTTTGGATGCAGCCCAGGACACGGTTGGCTTTCTGGGCTGCCAGTGCACATTGCTGGCTCATGGTGAGCTTCTCATCCACCAGCACTCCCAAGTCCTTTTCCTCAGGGCTGCTCTCAATCCATTCTCCTCCCAGCCTGTACTTGTGCATGGGATTGCCCCGACCCACGTGCAGGACCTTGCACTTGGCCTTATCGAGCTTCATGAGGTTCTTACAGGCTCATCTCTCCAGCCTGTCAAGGTCCCTCTGAATAAATGTTCACCTGGTATTGATACCAGGTGAATATTTTTTGGTTATTTTCTAAATTATCCTACTATAAAATGTTTTATTAGTTAGTAGTAAGAATTTTATTCAGGCTGTTTTTGTCAGGCAAATTCTTTATTATCTTTGTATAGTAACAAAACAATAAAGTAACCTCCAAAATTGCTTCTACTTTATATTGAGAGAAGAGTGAAAGGAATTGTCAGTCTATTACATTTATGTTCAATCTAGTCAGGTGTAAACATTATTTATCTAGTAAGAAAAGACATCCCTATGTTAGAAAAATTCTTATTTTATTTTTAACATGTCAAAGAGTTTAAGATAACTGAGGAAGATGCTTTCACTGTTATAACAATTTGAGTGAAACTTAGACACTGAGAGATAACACTGCATTAAGTAATGATTACATAACATGACTTTGGTTAGTTTTTGAAAGCTAGTTATGACCAGGAGTTAATTTCCAAGTAAGAATAGGTTTTCCCTTCTGTAGAAACTTATGGAGTAGGTTTGGTCATGTTAGTCTGATTCAGTAGTCTGATTTCAGCAGTCATTTTCCTCATCATGCTTTTAAGTGCCTTTCTGGTAGTTTGCAGAGGAAGACAAGAACCAAGACAAGTAGAATTGTGCCCAGGAATAATTAAACTAATGTGGAAGCAAAAGTCAGTAATTTGGCCCAATATATTAATAACTGTCACACATGCCTATTTCAGAAAATACTTTTGTTTCGCGTCTACTTACTGCAATGTATTAAAAAAAAATATTCTGACATTCTGTCAAAGATTAAATGAAGAAAAAAGAAAATTTTAAGCAACTAATTGCACGAACTAGAGCATTTTTATAGTCTTTTAAAAGTAACTTCCAATATTTTCTGGGTATTCCATTTGTAGGAACAATCTGCCTCCCTTGGGTGGAGAGGAGAATAAATGGAACAATATTGGGATCTAAAAGCTTAATGGTTTTATTGCTGCATTGTAATTATACTAATAAACACCTCTGTCCATGACCTTGGAATTTATAGTGCAGTGAGAAAGATTTATTGACACGTAATTTGGAAGAAATACGGGATTACTGTGTAATTACAGTGTGTGGTTATTAAGCATATGTACTTTCATACCATTTATCCCTGTTATTTCAAGACCTTCAACTATGTTTCAGTTTTCACTCAAAAATACAGAAGGGCTTCTTGTTAAATCCAGTGCCTGGGAGATCTTTGTTATATGTCAGCTACAAAGTAGCTTTGTTACCTTGAGATATGCAGAGGGGATCAATAGATCTTTAAAACAGCATGTGATGTTTTTAAAGAAATGTTCTAAACCCTATTTTTCCTAGTGGTTTAGGTATCAGTGTGTAGGACTTTCTACTATACAGGTTCTTGATACACAAGTCCTTTATACATAGATTGGCTTCTCGCTGCTGTTTAACTACGATATCTCTAGGGCCCCGTCATGTTTTCACCTGAGTCAGGTTTTCCCGTGATCTCCCTTTCTATTTGTGTGAAGCTGACTCTGTAAAGATTTTTATATCTTCTTGTGAAACCCTAAGTAACTAACTCTCAAATACCTATTGGAATAAAATTAAGCTATTGGAGTACTAAAGTATGTGTCTGACTCACATAAGGCTTCCTTTGCACTTTGGTCCCCTTTCTTGGCTACCTACAATGACAGCAGCCATACCTGTCTTTCATGTAATTTGATTTTTGAATGTAATTTGGCGTTCTATTTTAATTAGGTATTCAGTGATTTTTCAAGGGCAAGTTTTGTCAAAATTTATACCACTTTCAGCTTCCAAAATCTGTAGCTATGTTATCTTCTTATCATGAAAAGTATGGAAGCTCTTTAATACTGTAGCAGAGTAACAAACTCAAAGCAGAAATTATTTTTTTATGTTGCCTAAATTTTTGTGTTGACTTTTACAATATATGTTCATGAAAAACCCACTGGAGTTCCTTTTGCTACATGAATCTTTTTACTGTCTCAGAAGGACTTTTTAAAAACTTTTTAAAACTTCCGAGCTAACGTAAACCCACCTTAATTGTTGGTTGGGGGTTTTTTTGTTTGTTTTTGTAGGTTCTTTGGTTTGTGGTTTTTTTGTGTGTGTGTGTTTTTTTTCTTATGAACTATACAATAAGTAATTAAGTGATTTAAAAATTATGAACTTAAAATTCTTAATTCTAAGTAACAGTCCCAATATTTTATTTATAAATAGTACTTAGCTGTCATACAAGAAAATTTATCAGTTGTGAGAATGAAGAAATAAGTGTTCTTAAAAAAAACAACAAACAGCTAATGGTAATTCACTAAAATAATAGGTTGTGTGGTATCACCCGATGTGTTCGATTAAGGCATATTTATTACTGTTGCTTCTGTAGGTGAGTGAAGGAGGTAATTTTCCAAGTTTTTTACCATCATGGTGCCACTTTATCTTATACTTAGGAAACATACAGGAAGAGGAGAATGTGCATAATAATTCATTTTAACAATTGCAGTGATTTATCGCTGTCAGTGTTTACCGGGTCTGCTTCAGGATCTGTGTGGGCCATGCTCAAAAAAATGTATTCCTTGTTCAAGGTTTGTGCTCTAGGTTGGCACTTGGTACGCCACAAAGCAGACCCAGAGGGTACACCCAATCAATATGCCTTTATAGCACTTCGATCTCTTGGTGAATATTGGAATGTAATATATCTTTCATGCTTTTTCAACAGAACGATTTAGAAGTTGCCTCTTATATTAGTTAGATTTTGTTTTACTGTATCTTTCTTTCTGCTAAGAAGACTACTTTCCAGTTTTTAATGAAGGAAGGATAGGGTTGACCTGTATAAAAGAATAGAAGTTTTACTATGAAATGACATATTTATTAATTCATTCTTATTTTCTTGAGGTTTAAAGAGTAAAAAGGATAAAGAGAGTCATGTATGTTTGTCTTCTGCCTGCAGATACTTCATGCAGCAGGATGTGGCTGGCATAATATTAAAATAAAATATACGTACACTAAATAACATTTGGGGCTGTATGTGGAAACTCATATACCTGAATACAAATGTGCAGCTTGGTCAGAACTCTTCTGAAGGACAATGCAGTGTTTGAATGTAAACTATATAAAGTGATAAATCTGCCAAAGCCCATGTTAATGTTAGTGCCGTGTTAAAAAAAATATTTGTCAAAGTTACTAATTAAAGAAAATGAAAAACTCTTGCTGTAGCAAGATCAAAATTCTAGCTAGCATAAGTTGACATACTTGACATATCCATAACTGCTTAATGTGATGGCTCACAGTAATGTGCTAGTGTCTGGTGGAATCGTGCAGAATGACCTGCAGCACTACAATAACTGTCTAGAAGACCCAGTGCATTTTGATATTCAAAAGGGTGTCCCTCAACTTTTCCAACTTCTGTTTCTGTTCAAATGCAGCAGTGTACCTAGCTAATACATTTTAACAACGATGCTTTTGTTTGCTGTTTTTAACAGTCCAGGAGGATCTAGCCTATATGTGAGCAGTTTATATTTTACAATTGCTTCATGTAAAAACTTTCAAAGTCTTGTTTAGTTTGACTTTGAAGCTGAGCAATGTGTGAACGTAGGATGTCTCTTCTGGAAGAAGTGTTATTATGTGGAATTGTTGAAGCACCGTGTTTAATAAGCTCTCTTAATTCAAAGTAACTTTAAAGCATATACAGTTCTGTGAGCTCTGTGAGCATTTTCAGTCATCCTTTGCTAAACGTTTTGGAGCTAATGCAATTGAAAAATGCATCCCTTTCTTGTTGATCAGAGTAGATACTCTCTTGAGAAATAAGTCTGCATTGTAGCACAGAGATATTAAACCTAGCTTTAAGTTTTTGAGGCACTGTAATCCAAGCTGAACCACTGCAGGTAAAATGCTTGTGGTACCTAAACTTACTTGAATGTCTGAGAGCTGTGCTTCAGTCAATAAATGGACTGTTGTCTAGCTGTACATAGGTAATGCCATTCACTTTCACGACGTGAGTGCCTACGGTTTCAAATGACTTATTTTTCTAAGAAAAATCTCCTGCAAGATGAAATTGCATGCATTTTCCCTATCCGATCCATTGATTGACTCTTGAATAAATTTTTACTGACACGTTTCTTAATAGAATCATAGAATTCTTATCATCCAAAATACTTAGATTCTAGATCTTGTAGAGTAACTGTATGTCACAGATGCTTTTTAAGCTACCTGCACCATCATTTCAGTTACAATTGCCTTTAGATAATTACTTGACTTTTTTATGATACTTATTTGGCTAAAGCTTTCTGCTATTAGCATAGTTTGTGTGCCAATATTATAAGGGTTTCTTATATAAAACAATTACAAGCAATTGTATTTGACATTCTGTCAGAAATATGAAAATATGTTGGCAAGTATCCCTTCATTCACCAGTATTTTGTTGATTATTTATTAAAATCATTGTGCTGGTTGGTGTTACTGTTTTGTTTAGTAGACCCACTTGTGCTCTGTGACCTCGTTATACAAGGCCCTTCCAAAGACATGAGGAGCCGTTTTGCACCTTTTTAGATACACTGTGATCTGTAAGCTAGGTTTAACTGCTTCCATGCTACCTCACCTACATCAGGGAAGAGTCATCAGGTATGTCCTTTCTCAGAATGCTAGCACATGAAAAGATTGCTGCTGCCAGGATGAGGGTCCAGTAGCAAAGAGGTTGAAAAATGAACTGCTTTTTCTGCAAAGCACATACAGCTCATTCAAATGTCCTTTTGAGTTCTCGTATTTCTTTTCCTAGAGAAGTTTAAAGGGCATGTGAAAGCATTTGTTATTGAAGGAATGTCATGGGTGGTCAGCCTCAGGTTAGCTCTGCTTTGCAGGAGTGGAACAGCCACATGGAGTTCATTTCAGACTGTTTTCAGACACTGCTGCAGCCACTATGGAACACACAGTGAATCCAGATATAGTATGTTGATATTGCAGTTTGGTTTCCAGTTGAGGAGTGTAAATCCATCTTATTTGTTGACATAGGTATAAATCTTTCTTAGATTTCTTTTCTTTTTTCATCTATCAGTGAGAAGTCTCAGTTACACATACTTTTTTTCCCTGAGATTTTTAATGTCCGGTTTTGATAGAAGTTTCATTTTGAGTTGTTCTTGATATGAATTCTTTTCAGAAAACATCCTGTGGAAATTCAGCTATATAGTTTGAGCTAATGTGATTTGGTTTGTGTTGCAGTCATGCACACTAAAAATATAATTTATGCTAAATATTAATGTAACTTCTTGTACCTTTTGGATTTGGACCTTTTGAAGATGCATGACGTCTCCAGGTTATCTGTAGGCTGTCTTTTGAGAGGCATTCGGAGACCGTCCTGAGGATTGTATTTGTCAACAGGGATAATGGGAAGTATGTTTCAGCTAGTGGAGGAATGGATGCTGGCTAAACTTTGTATTGTTTTTTCATTGTGGAATTTTATTGGTGGTGTATGTAGGACAGTTTTCAGGTTGTATTCAGTGTACAGATCTTTTAAAAAGTAATAGTTTGCATCTAAATGAAAAATATATAAATAAAACTTTATTCTGAAGACAAAATCTTTAATTTCACAAATTAGTTCATAATACACATACTGCAGTATATTTACATATCTTGTACTGCTGTGTTGTGTCTGCAAAATTTAAATCTAATTTAGTAGGCAGTTTGATCTATCTTTAGTTGATCTTGGAAAATATGCTCTCAGTATAAATGTGTCACACGTTTTGCATGAATTTAATCTGTGTGGCTGTCATCGTTCATCTAGAATGATTGTCCATCTGTTATCTTTTGAATAGAGTGCTTTTTTTTGTGTGTAAAGAATGACAATGTTAAACTTGGATTTCTTTTTGTAACTGATTTTGAAGAGATTCCTCACTACAAAGCCTAAGCTTCTTAAAATTATTTGTGGAAGGACCCAGCTGACAAACATCCAATGAGATTTTTCTTCAGTGCTATCGGTTACTTGCTGTTCTCTCCAACAAACGTTTTTTAATGCTCAGCTTATGGGGGAAAAAAAAGCCTGAATCTAAAATATTTCTGAAGGGAACTCCTTCTAAGGATTCTGATGAAAACTCAAGTGATCTAGTAGATTTTGGTGGACTTTAGAGGAAGGAGTGCAATGATGTCTGAATTAACACCTGAATGCTTAAATATCCGAACTAAACAGATAACTGGCATTTTAGGGAATGTCAATAAATTGGAGTTTGGCTTCTAAGTTGGTTTAGAATCACTTGTGCTTGAAAGTGAAAGCTCAGCATCTTCGCAGAACTATGTGCAGACATAGTAGGTTTTTAAAACCTTCATGCTTCTTATCATGTTTAGCCTCAACTTTCTAACAATTGTAATTGTCCACAGAAAACATTTCGAGATAAATGCATTATCAGGTTTTGAGATTTTCTTATTTTTGTAAATACTAAGACCTGGGGGGCAAAATAAGGGCTATATTGTGGATTAAGTGAAATATCTCAAGGCTGTGCTTTTCTGATAACTGAACCTGAAGTGACCTTTCTCAGACACAATTACAGAGCTGTATGTTTTTCCTTTAATTTCATCAGGGGTTTAATTAGTATACAAATAAAACTTCCCTTATCTTCCTTTCTACCTAATTGGCTTGTCTTCGCTTATATATGAAGAATGTGAAAATGGGCTGTAATTAGGGTGACCGTGTTAACCTTTTTTTCTCAAACGTACTGTTGCCTAAAGGCCTCAAGGCCTAAAAACAGTGCTTTGGATTATTGCTTTGCAATCACTATGACTCTCCCATAGGTTTTCTCATGAGCAGAAGGGCTTTGGGTGCTGCAGGTTCCCACTGCTTAACGGGATCTTCATTCTTCTCCCCACTAAATGTTTATTGATTATCTCACTGCTCCACGCTCAGCCTCCAACAACTTAATATCAGGTGACAGTCAGGAGAGTTCTCCAAGTAATTAGAGTGGAGCAGTGAGGGAACAATTAGGAGCAGAGTTATTAAACTTGATTTATCCTATTCTCTCCTGAACACTTTCTTGGATATCAGAACATCACACTTTCACAATCTACCCTGGCTGAGAAATTAGTGGCTAACCTGCTGCTTATCATTGTTGCCTTGCTGCCTTGAGGCACACCCTCTTGGTTTCAGTCACTCAGCTGGAAATATTAGAGTCCATAAAGTTTATCAAGGGTTTTAATTAGATCAATCTGAGGAAGGAAAAAAAGAGAGGCTTAGTAGCCATTACTTTAGAATGCTCCACACTGTATTTGAACAATTTCCAAGGCTTGACTTTAACCCGGCGTAGCCAGGAGCTTCAAGTGAATGCTGAAACTGCTTTTAGAGAGCTAAAATCAGTTTGTTTTTTGCTTAGATACTGCAATATTATTGATAGGTAAAGTCTGAATCCTTTGGAGATTTCTGTAAATAATGATGAAATTTTTGAATGTAATAAAGCAGCTGTTTAGTGAGATATTTGATTTAATCATTTCTGTATTGCTTTGTCACCAGCTAGTGTGGATTGCTGGCCAAGCCTCTCAGAGTTAGGCTTCATGCCTTCATCTCTGTTACTGCCTCATTAATAGGCCTGTGCGTGCAATTGGTAAGCAAGATTAGTTAGCAGCTCTGAGAAGATTTTGTCACCTAGTGGGTCTCTTCACCATTTGTGATCAGTGATGAAAGCTTCGTGTGGGAGCAGGCAACTTCTCAGCACCTGTAGAAGAATAGCTATATAATAAAAATGAAATAAATATGCGTAATATTCCTATTATCCTGTCTTTCTTCACTCATTTAGACCACTAGAATCTTGGAGCCAGGCTCTATTCTAGCAGCATCTACATCAAAATTTGCTTGCATCAAAATATTAGCAGAATTATCTATTCTACATTGGCCAGAGCTCAGTCCCGTGACTGCATCTTAAAAAGAGATTTTTTTCAATTAAATGAGAACGTGGGGTGGACAAAGCATTGGCACCAGAGACATTGTTGTCTGTTCATAGATTTCATAGATTTCTAGGTTGGAAAAGACCTTAGAGATCATCGAGTCCAACCGTCCCTAATCCCCATTAAACCATATCCCTAAGTAGCTCATCCACCCTTTTCTTAAACGCATCCAGGGATGGGGACTCAACCACCTCCCTGGGCAGCCTATTCCAGTGGCTGACAACCCTTTCAGAGAAGAAATACTTCCTAACATCCAACCTGAATCTCCCCTGACTAAGCTTATACGCAATAAATTTTGTTTGTCAAAAGATGGGAATATGGGGGGGCGGGGAGGGAGCCACTCAACTCAGTTTTCAGAGCTGTTTCCTCAATGCTGACTTAGCCTAAAACAAACAAGCAGTAAACACAATAAATGGAAGAAGATAATATTCTTTGTTCTTAGAGACGGCTCCTTTTATCCTTGCTAATCCACATCAGGTTTCTTAGAAATAACTTTTCTGAAAATCTGACAATTCACAAATTTCATTCTTCAGACAGGGCTTTGATAGCTGCCGATGGCATTAGGATAGAATTTCTGAAAGCAACGCTTCTGGTTTTGAATATATTTATGCTAATAACGCAGTGGAAGAATGAAATCTGTGTGTTTATCTTTTCTTAGGTGTCAAATAGCATCCTTCATTGAAAATAATGACAATAAGAGGCAGAACAGAGTTATTCAACCTGCAGTAATTTGAGCAAGACTAATATTAACATTTCTGGGGTTTAGAGTTTCTTAAATAAACTCCCGATTGTTTTTTTTCTTATGATAGTGATTAATCTTTAACCTGGCTTTTTTAAATTGCTGAACAGAATGTTCAGATAGTGGTGCTGTACCTTCCAAATACGCCATTGAAATAGCTGGTAGCTTTTTTGTCTTGAGAAATGTTTGAAGAAAACTTAGCGCCCATCCACAGATTTCAGTTTATTTTCCAGGATTAGGCAGTTTTATATGGTACTTTGTTATTTTATAGAAATTTTCTCTAGCATATTATTCTTTGAAGTGCCTTTGGCTCTTCGCTAGATCTGAAGCTTTTTCAGAGCCAAATTTTTTTTTTCAGTCCAAATTTTTGTCAGCCTTTTGTATATACTGTTCTTAATACACATCCACAGCATAACACGTATTGTCTGTGTTCCACAGTCCAGGTGAAGTACACCTGAGTACAAATTGTGCAGAGCATTCTAGAACTTAAGCAGAAAACATATCCACAAATTTTGAAAACAAGGTGCAAGAGCTTAGTGTTGCAGCTGTGCAGCCTTTTCTGTCCTTCTGTATTGGTTTAGAATCTGTCAGGGAATTTGCATTTTGTAAAAGAATGTTTATAGCCACCTATTATAATTTCTTTCTAAAAAGGGAATTAACAGCTGTAAGTAAAATGTAACATTTAGCAAACTATGAAATCACATTATTAATACTCCACTCTATAAAAGCATTGATTTATCCCAGCAGAAAGCAGTAGCAACTAGCCAGGTTCTGTATTAATTAGTTCTGTGTGCTATTTGTCATCCGTTGGATTAATCTGAATTGATTTAAAGCATGTTGTGTCGGCAATTCTAAGCTGAAGAGAAACAGTAAAAAAATACATGTACTATTTTGCACATTGGAAAACTACTGTTAAAATAGTGAAAGTGCCATAAAATAGTGATTTATTCTTAGAAAGGATTGCAGCTAACCTGTAACATATTTGTACATAGGCAATATACTAAAAACTGGGGGGTTCTCAGTCAGTAATGGTTTTGCTAGAGAATTCATAAAACCTTAGTATGTAATGGTCCAAATCTACTTCACGGTCAGTCTGTTTTCCACTTTGTTTAATAGCCTATGGCATAAATTGAAGTTAATTATTTGGGCTGACAAGTAACTCTGCTTTCTGTCTGCTTGCAGAGACTCTCCGAGGCAAAGATGGAGCTGAGAAGAAAAGATCAATCTCTGCGTCAGCTCGATAGACTTCTTACCCAGCTGGAGCAGGACAACCGTCGACTGAAAGAGAGCATCCGTGATGCAGAGAGTGCCCTCTGCATGGCAGCGAAGTGAGCGCAGGGACCTTGGGGAGATCACTTAAAACAGACAAAAGATCAATTCCTACTTTCATGCGCAGGGTTTTAGCCCTGGCTAATGTAATGCTAGAAAACAAAAGTACATCAGTCTCTCTTTGAAATTCAGTGATAGTCTTCTAAAAAGAAAACTGTTAGTTCAAGATACTAGATGGTGTGTTTTCTGTAGTTACCCCATGACAGTGCTCCAAATTCTGGGTCCTGAAACAGCGTGGATGTTTTTGTTTGCCAATTATCCTACTGATTCGGCAACATCTCTTTGGCAGGTCCCTAATGCTCTGTTTATTTAGGAAATGATTGCTTGTTTTCTCTGTTTCCCCATCATCTTTTTATAGAGAGATACGATTTATTGATAACAAATACAGAAATGTCAGCTAGGTGACAGCTCTTGGCTGCCAAAGGGGCTGAAACCCATTTTGGACTTCGTCTTCCCTGTGGAATGGGATAGATCTTTCAGCTGATTTCAGAGAGTTTTGGATTTAGACATAAAACCCATGCCTTTTTATACCATAACCTGGAGAGTGGAAGGCAACGTTCAGGGACTAATCTTGAAAAGATTGATAGTCAAAAGATGTTCCATTGACTTGAATGAGATTATTACTAAACTCTTACAGTCATATAGTCAGATAAAAAGATAAGTCTTTGCAGACTCTGTTATCTATTACTCTTTTTGTAGTATGTACTTTGCATATTGTTGGTCCATGACCAAGATTTCAAAAAGGTTTAATTTAAAATTAAAATTTCTCATTATACCTGGGATACATCTGACATCTGAAGAACAATAGCTCAGAAGCTTTAAGGGTTTTATGCACAAGTGAAATAGTGTAATTAATATAGTTATCAGTGAAATCTTTTAACAAGCTAATTAAGATGACAAATGTTATTTCGTATGAGTGTATTAAAGCAGATGTGACCTGAGGAAGGATTTGTTCTGGAAAGTTTGCCCCTTTTCACCCTGCCCCAACCTATTTTACGCACGCTAGAAATGATCTTCCCTGTGGCCCTTCGTATATTCAGAAAAGGTTATTGTAACATGAAGTGGTTTAAAAATTGGTTTTATTTCTGTATATAGCAGTTGAATATTGACAAAGAAAAAAACCCCTACAATTTATTGTTCTACCAAGTCTTCGTAACAAATA
Organism: Tauraco erythrolophus; assembly: GCF_009769465.1. Taxonomy (NCBI): domain Eukaryota; kingdom Metazoa; phylum Chordata; class Aves; order Musophagiformes; family Musophagidae; genus Tauraco; species Tauraco erythrolophus. The sequence goes on along the minus strand of NC_141496.1, from coordinate 87,709,019 downwards.
CCTTTTTTTCCCCGTTGGAACCTACAAGCAAAGTGGGTGAAATAGACTTTACTTTTGTCGAGAAAATCTTATTTTCATACCTCTTTCATAACCTGAGTATTTGTAAGCACTGCATCGGTGTCTTTCAAGTTCTTTCCTAATCTTTCATACAGCTTTAAAGGATAGCAAGATGGCTGGCGCATTCTGAGAATGGCTATCTTGATTTTCTTGCAGAAGTAGCCAGCAGTTCTTTTCCACTTCCCTCCAGAGTAGGAAGCAGTATTCATAAAAGTGTCTGAAAGCAGTGAACTTGACAGAAATTGAGTAGTCATTTCTCTGCTAGACAGAAACTCTTTATCAAGCCTTCACCCCAGCCATTGTGTAAAAGATGATGCAAAGCGTGTTCCTCATGCCTGAACCACGTTTCTGGACAATAATCCCAAAGAATAGTTCTATGATCCAATTCCAATTTGCCTTACACCGGCAGGAGTTGATAAATATATGAAATAAAGTTTGAATGAAATGTAAATCTTGGCATGGAATGCAATAGGTTCATTTTTAATTTTTCTTTTTCCTGGGTGCTGTAAACAAATATTACCAGACTTTTATTTTAAGATGTTATTTAAGATAATAAATCGACCATAGTCAGAGATCTTTCGGTTCACAAAAAACAAGAAACTGGGAACCACCTGTTAACCTGAGTCCAAAATTCTGTCTAAAGATACTTTATTTTTATGATGCACATCCAAGAATATGCGAGGAACAGACTGGCTTCTATCTCAGTAACTAACTTAGAAATTAATGGTGTTAAACTGGCTCTCTAGAGCTAACTTACCAAGTTACTTTCCTGTACGTTCCAAGCAGAGGAACGCTATGGTTTTGACTCCTGTTTTAGGAACTGTAAGAGTTCAGACAAAATATTGATATAGCTGACAAGGTAAAAGACAGTCCTGGAATATTAAAGTGTATCAGCTTTTCTGGCATAGATTCCATTTGATTTCCTATCGTGCTTTGTTGGTCACGCTGTCCTGTTCTCCTTAGTGTTATGGTATTATGCAACTTTAATTCCATTTCTGTCAATGCATCAGATGAGACCAAGGCTTTTTATGGCAGTGTAACGATCAAAATTGTCTTTCTTAGTGAAGCCCTAATCTACAAAAAATCATGAGAGTACCAGTACTTGTGTTTTGTAAGGATAGAATTCTGGACTGGACTTCTTTTGGAAAGGGACCAGTGGAATGTTCAGTTTTAGAGAAGACAGGAATACTTATATGCATATAAGTACATAGTTGTTAGGCCAATATAATTGATGAAAAACATAGAATTTGTCAGTGTTTTGCAGTATGAGAATGTAATCTCTTCCTGCTAGAGCCTGGACTTCATTCAACATGCCCTTTTTATCCAAGACTGCAGATTTCTTCTCCAAGAACATGATAGTTGTTCATTGATATGCCTCTAAGTACAGCTAGTTTAATTGCTTGTCCACAACAGAAGCATCTTTCCTATGGAAATGTGCCAAATAGTTGTCCATGAACTACTTTTTAGGGTTTGCATTGGAGATACAAAAAGGGGAGATACAAATATAACAGTTTAAAGAATTATTATTACTAATAATATTATTATTAATAATATTAATTATATTATTAAAAGATGTGATGGTTATAAAGTAACAGAAAATTAATTTCTACATCAATACAGCTTCAGTTCTATTAACTACTCTGTTTTTTTTTCTCTTTTAATAGAGACAAAGAATTGATTATTAGTCATATGAAATTTGTGGAAGACACTCTTCATAAGGTAAGAATTTTAAGCATTCCCTCTGTATGTGTATTTCCAAACACATTGAGGTTTTGCAACTGCTTATTCGCAGGGAAGGAGGGAAGTAGAAGTTTTTGTAAAGCAACGTCCTTTCCTTAGAGTTTAGTTTCCACCTTCAACTTTCTTCATCTCCAAAAACTGTTCATATCTAGTGAAATAAAATATGATTTTGTAGTACAAGGAATTCTTATTTTTAATATAAAACTTATTACAAAATTCACCTTTCTTGCCTCAGTTGCTGAGCACTATTTCTGGTTATCAAGTGAAGACTATTATCATCCAAACAGTTCGTAATTACTGCTGAGTTAACTCTCTCTGAGTAAGGCAGAGGTAATGAGGTAATCTGGTTAAGTCACATGTGTGGTGGCCAGAAGACATTTGGCTTTGTGCATGCTACTTTAGTCTTTGATACATGATAAATAAAGTAAGAAAAAGACAATAAGTATTAATTAGCCTGTAATCAAAAACTTTCATGTAATAAGTTACCTCTCTGACTTGTACTATTTTGCCCTGGTATAGTATTCTTTGAAGGTCCAGCAAAGCTGTATATATTAATTATTTGGGAGAAAGGGCTGTTTTTAACTGTAGCTCTAGTGGCTGATTGTTTTGTAACTGTTTTCAGTCCAGAGCAACACAGAGCAAAATAAGTGTTTTTATTACCTTGGAGTGTTCATTTCCCTTATCGCATCTTGAATTCCCAGCAACGTGGGAATCTATTCCTTATTTTAGTTTCTGTGTCCACCAAAACTGCTGTTAATTTAATTTTCAGATACCTTTTTCAAGTTTCTCTCTCCTTCAATGTTCACAAAAAGTGACAGTACTTAAACTCTGTCTTTTAGCTGCAGCAAACTGTGCTGATAGGTAACGTCTTCCTTTGTGTCCCCATCTTCTTCATACTGGCCTCTTTTAAGCTTGGGAAATCAATGTCATATGGAAAGTACCATGTTTTCACAGGAAGATGTATGTGTAATGTCCTTGGCCTTGAGAATTTATTTTTCTGGATTGCAAGTTTACATTTTGATTTAAAAAGCAGTGCTGTATGGGCACAAGGATTGAAATGTTTGGGGAGGTTATGGGGAAGGTCACATGCTCAGCACTGATTTTCCTGATGCAGTGAATGGATGGAGAAACTGCCATATTTTCTTTGAGAATTTTAGTTACCACATCTGCTTATTATTTCTTGATGTACATAGTTGTTAGGCCCAAATAGCTTATTATTGTGTAGCAGTGTAATTTATCCTTTCTGGTTTATCAACCTGAAGAGTGAGGAAAATGTAAGAATTAGACATGTCAAGATGCTTCTTTCAGCAGGAATTAAAAAGAATTGATTGTAAATCATTCTTGATTTGACATATCATTTCTCCTAGAAGAACAAAGTGAAAGTACTGCTTTTTGTTAGGGAAATATCTGAAAGGTAAACCCTACATCATAATGGTAGCTAATTATCTAACATTAATGAACATGGCTTATGTGTTGTTTTTCAAGGTTTTCTCACACCTTGCAATCAGAACATATGAAGTAGATTAAATACTAGTAAAGGAACCGCAAGCCTGTCTTTTCCCCCATAGAAGTTCTGGGAACTGCTTTTGTTTTCAAAAAAGGACGCAAAGGAAAATGGACAAAGCTCAGAATCATCTGGGGTTGAACAAGTAACAAGTACTACTGTTAGCTGCAGATATATTTACAGCAGTTTAAATTGAACATTGTGGTATTTCTGTGTTGGTGCATTCATGAGCAAATATCCACAAAATTCCGCTGCATCACTTGTAGGATCTGTGTTATCGATGCATAATGCGAAATTTTTTACCCATAGAGCTTAGAGGGATCTTACAGACATCTTCAATAATCGCAGTTAGACTCAGGATAAGATGCTATACAGTGCTATCTGTTAAAGTGACCTCATTCTTTCCTGTACTCTGTCACTACAAGAACTCCAGAAGGCAGCAATGTAGGTACTAGATCATCTGCCTTTGAGTATACTGGGATGTAACGTTCAGCAAACAACACGAAAAGAAGCAGAAGTGAGGGAAACAATCTCGGCATGTTTTTAATACAGCTCTGGACAAGGGACCATTTGCAACACTTACTGCCCACTCTGTGACTGGGTGGAAAATCTAGTATCATACATCTGGTTTTGTCAACAAGTGCTTGGGCATGGTTGTGCCCAGAATGATTCTTCTAAGACCATTTCAGAGCCATCTTTTTAAATCATCATGAATATTTATGAAGCATGAATGTTGAAGAACTTGAGCATGTGCTGTGCTAAGAAAGAAAATAGTTTTAGCAGCTAGTTCCATATCCTTCATAACCTGCAAGATATTTTTTAGATGGTTATTTTTTGTCTTATCCTGCATCTTGTTGTGTTAGCAATCTTCATCTGACCCCTGGAGCTGGATTATTTGCACAAGAGTTCCTGATGCCATTAAAATAACAAATTATTTTGGTTTTATACTATCTAAATATTGAAGACAAATATCAAAGTGCAAAGTGGATGTTTTACCAAATTTTAAAAACACACCACCAAGGGCAAGCAGAGGACCTCCAGAAGATTTTAGTTTGTTTCAGTTTTATTCTCATGATGTTAAAGATGACCAAAAGGTAATAGTTGAATTTTAAAAAAAATGTTTGGAAAACAGGTGCAATTTTTTTAATTTTTTTTTTTCTTCACTAGAATCTATTAGATAGCCTTAAACTGAAAAACTTAACAAAGTATTACAGGTTTAAACATTGGCTAGTTAGAGAATGCATGTCTGTGACTTGGCCAATTTGTTTAAAAAAAAAAAGAAAAAGAAAAAAAAAAGTCCCCCAAAACCCAATATAAGACGCATAATGGTAACAGAAATAAATTGGTTTTTACTGGAAGAGTTCTTAAAAGAAATTCTGTCAGCTTGAAGTTCAAAATTCAGAGTTTTCTTAAGTCTTCTCATCAAGAGAAAAAGCATTTAAGTAAATGTCTTATTTTAAAACCTATCTGCAGTCCTTTTTTATGTATGAAAAAATAAATGATTTCTTGGAACACTTTCCTCTCAAAAATATGTTGAGAAGTTATTTTTGTTATAAATATACCCTTGTTATACTTGTTGATAAACTGTATTTCATTATTAATTTCTTCTGTACTTCTTAACATCATGTTTGCATAAACAGAGTAAGAGGCATTAAGTCTGTTGATTTTATACAACTGGGTTCTCTTCTTCTTAACATGTGGTTAATGACTTCTTAGTGTAGATGATCCCATCAGTGGAAGAAATAACTTTGCACTATCCGTGCTGAAATCTTCAGCCTTCCCCTTGTATTGCCACTCAGTTTGAGTGCCTGTGGTGGGTTAGCCAGCAGCCAGGTGCCCACCCAGGTGCTCTCACTCCCCCTCAACTGGACAGAGGGAACAAAACAGAATGAGAAAACTTGTGCATTGAGATACTACAGACAGGGAGATTGCATACTAGTTACTGCCACTAGTAACTAGAGTTGACTTGGGGAAAATTGCTCTAATTTATTTATTAAAACAGATTTGGATAGTGAGAAACAAAGGCAAAAAAATTAGCATCCTCCTGCCTTTTAGGCTCAACTTCACTCCGGACTCCTCTGCCCATGCCCTGAGGAGCAGGGGATGGCAGTCAGTCTGTAACACTGTCCCGCTCCTGCTTCCTCGTGCTGTTTCCTTGCTCCAGTGTGGGCTCTCCATGGACTTCCATCTGCTTCGATGTGGGATCCTCCATGGGCTGCAGTGTGGATGTGTGCTCCAGCATGGTGCTCTCCGTGGGCTGCAGGGAAATACCTGATCTAGTGACTCAAGCACCTCCACCTCCAGCTTCTTCTCTGACTTCGGTGTTCACAGGGCTGGTTCTCGCCCTTTTTCTTCTCTGCTCCTCTGCCTGTGTGGTGGTTTTTGCCCTTTCTTAAATACGTTTTCACAGAAGGGCCACTGTCTTGGCTGAGGGGCTCAGCTGTGCCCTGCGGTGGGTGGGTCTGTTGGAGCAGGCTGGAGCCCTCTGTGTCCAGCACGGGGGCAGCTCCAGTTTCTCCTCATGGAGGCTGCCCTGTAGCCCCCCACTGCTGGTCCCTGCACCTGCACCCAGTACAGTGCTGTAACTGCCTCTTCTTCACCCTCCCTAAATCCCTGTTCTCTAAACTGCCCGTGCAAAACAGCACCATGGGGTGTCGTCCGAGTGAGCCAGCCTGTACAGAAACAGAAAATTGTTTCTTTTTCCCTTGTACTTTTAACGATTTAAGTCTTGACAAGCTTTATGGGCTGGCAGAGTTTTCAGCCTGTCCCAGCCCTGGCTGCTTAGGATTTGGCCATTTTAACAGGTTAATAAAATACCATGTCATCACAAGCTTAGGCCGATGAGCTGTGATAATGAGTCAGTAAAAACAAACAAAAAAAATCCCTCTCCCTAATTTTTTTTCCCCAGTAACTGGTTTGTAAATCTCTCATTCTGATGTTTGGGACAGTTCAGGGATCAAAGCACCTATCCAGTGTCCTCCTTTCCTTTTGGCATCTGGGCAGAAAAATAATTCTTCATCCACTCTGTAATACACTTAATTTCTGCTGGTTGAAAGGTTCATACGCCAGCTGGCAGAACAGCTTCCACACAGACTCATCAGTAGTCATCCTCCCACCATTATGTTTCATTGCCTCACTGCTGCTCTCCTTCCCTTTCTGTTGTCTTCTCCAAAATGTCCCTTAACTGGCTGTTCATGAGATTTGGGCCGCACATTTCCATCAGTTGGGAAGAAATCTGAACACTGTATGATCCTTCCCGTTACATCCTTGTAAAACACAAGGACAAAATTATCCATCTTTATCCAGTTCAATGATGTGTCTAATTCAGGAGAAAGAGACAGTTGGAGATGGAGCAAGACCATGGAAGACTTGAGAATTAGTAAGGTAGCATTAGATTGCTATTTCTGATGTGGTCCATAGCAATATAACGTATTTCCTTATGGTGGCTGTTTTATGGCCTGTAAGAAATTAATTTACAATAGGTTTAAGTTCATATACAAGTGACTACTTCAGTAAAAACACTCAGTGTAAGTGGCATTAATTGTTAGTTTCACCAAGACGACCACAAATTGATCAGGCCTTGGAAAAATAGAAGAGTTACGAGGCTTAAGTTAGCTGCCACAATCAGAGTTAAAGAGATGTGACCTGGTACTTCCAGGCATACCGATTAGTCACATTTCTCTGAGTTAACTGGGATCTTTAGTCTGTCATATTTAGTTATCACAATAATGATTTAAAAGCTCTTTTTTTGTAGAGATCTCAACTTGAAAATTTTTCCGTAACCCAATGTCACTCCCAGAGCAGGTTCTTCTGTGTATTTAGACACATTAACAGGGTGAAGCCTGCTTGTCTGTGTGTTCTCAGGGGCTATTCATCACTGTGGTCCTTGGTTGTTCTAAACCAGCCCTGTCACAAGCCTGTTGAAACGAGTATGTGTATGTGCAATAAAATCCTGAAGAAAACCCCATTAGAATATTGAAATTCTAAATGATTGCTGTAAGAAGTTTATAGTAGGAGACAAGCTGTTATATCCCTGAGACAAGAAAAAAAATGCAGTAAGATTACTTTTCTCCTCCTCCATCTCAAATTAGCACCTCTTCGTTTCAATGTTTTATGAATGACTTTTGTTTCCCCCCCCTAGTAATCTGACTTTCTTGATCCTTGTTGCTAAAGATCAGTTGTGCAGGACATACAGGTGTTAGCACAGCTGGCTTGCTGATGACAACTCTGTCCATATAGCTGTCTGGTGTGTCATCACTCATATTGTTCAGTGTCATTCTGACCTAGCCAAGCTAAAAATGGTACTCCAGCTCAAGAGGGATTTAAAAACCTTGACAAACTAAAGATAAGACATTGCCGAATGTCATATCCATGTGCTTAACTGTTTTCAGTTTAAACATACCTAAATAACTAATTTCAGGGTGCATTTGTCGTCTTTGTCTTTTTTTTTTTTTTTAAAGGCTGAATACTTTTGCGTAGTTTCCTTTCAGTAAGGAAAAATCCTTGTTTGGAGAACTGTGGAATTACTGAATACATTAACTGTTATTTTCTCCAGACATAGGTTCATTTTCAGCCCAAGGTCACTGAAATCTGTTCATAGGGGATGTATTATAGTGCACATCCTGCAACTACAGCGAAGCTTAGGTGCAGTAGTTCAATGTTTGCAAAAAACAACTCTGGATCAAATTAACATCTTATTGAACAGAGCATGTAGTGTGTGCATGTAGTAATATGAGAAAGCTTGAATTAAACTTACAGGTAAGCCTGGGATGGTATTCTACTCTGAAAATTAATTTCCAGAATCTTGAGTAATCTTTAAGAAAAGAGAAAAAAATAAGAAAAAGCCAGACATATTCAAAACATCAGGTTTATGAGATATGTCTCCTTACACAAATGCTGTTCTGCAGTAATTAATGTTCTTTAAAAAAAAAAAAAAAAAAGGCTTGTATTGTAATTAAATACAAATTTGCATGGCGGTAATCAAAAAGGATAGTCACTAAATCTGTATGCCAATACCGAAATTTTTAGTAGATTTTCATTTATTTGAAATATTTTGTATGCCTAATCACACAGGTATGGCTACGTACAGTAGGGTATGTGCAAATGCTGTTTAAAACCTCCACTACTAACAGAAGTCCGACCCTTGGGTTTGAGGATGTATTCCTTATTTTGATGAAAGAGCATGCAACGATCTGCTGGCCTTTAATGACTACTCAAACCTAACTGTGATGGCCGTATAACAAGTATCCGTTCAACTGTACCGTGTGTCTCTCTTCCCTTTCACTCCTACAAGGCACTATTTTATCCAAGCAAGGTATATTGTGATTTGTTGTAGTTTGGTTTGGGTTTCTCGGGGTGGGGGGAGAAAGAAAAACAAAAGAAGAAAATAATTTGAGGGTTTTTTTTTTCAGTTCAATTGATTGGTTTGGTTCCCAACATCATTCCTTGCCTGTTTGGCTCTAGTTGTGGCTGTAGTTTTCCAGTTTTCAGTTGTTTGATCTAAAGTGCCTTCAGTTTAAGCAATGCAGTCTTGTCACAGGCCGTCTCTCCACTTCTGGAATGATCCTTGATTCCTGAAACCTCACGATGGAAATACTGTTTCCGTGATTTTACAGGCCCTCACTCAATAAGATGAATATACACTTTTTGAGGGATTTCTTCACTTTCAGGGCACACTCAGACTCTGGTGTTTATGAGGAACTGATCTTAACAGCTGTCTCTTGGATCTGACAGAGTGCTGAGGTGTATACTTCTTTGGATGTCACATGTGCCAGCAAATATTTTGAGGTCTGTGTTTCCTTAAAGGGCTAACACTTCAGGTGGTGTCACTGCTTTCTAGATATCCCATACTCAGGAGTGATAGTATATATCCTCAGGAAGATCATCTGTATTGGCAACTTACTTGAACTACTGTTGTCAACACTATTCAGTACTGTTGTTGTGCAACTTCCGTCATGTAAATTCGCTTGTATTTTTTAGTATAGAGTAAAAGAACATTAACAATTCATAACTAAACATTAAAAAATTAAAAAGTATTAGTGAGGGTTGAATTCTGTCCACCAATGTATATACTTTTTTAATTATTCTCCTTAGATCTATGGTCATTTGTGCCACTGTAACAAAGACTTGCCCATTCGAATGAGTTAATACATAACTTACTTATCGAAGAAGGCAAAAGACCGTGTTCAATAGATGTGTATGTCCTTGATTTGTGCAATATAGCCTCCATTCTACATGCTACCCTGGAGGTATGGACATTATGCAGCTAAATCATCCACATATTTAGAAGACTGTGGTTAAGACTAAGATGTGGTTTGCATTAAAACTGCCTCCTCCTATTTTAAAAAGGTGAAAACTTTTCTTCTAATTACATGTCACATGCAGACCACATAACATTGCAGTAGAAACCATTTTGCTTGCACTCTTTTAAAATGATTTGCATAACATATTGTAGGTTCTGTTATCTCAGCAGTGTGATCATCTCAAGGTCAAGCAGACTAAATCACTACTTGCCATTCACTTATCACCAAATCACAGCATTATTGTACATTTTTTCCCACTGTTTAAATTGCAGATGATATGCTATTAAAAATAGTAGTAGGAAATGAAAATGAAATAAGCCCAAAGTCTTTTACTTTCTAGATACTGTATTTATGTAGAACTGGTGGGCTTTGAACTTAGAAAAGATTCTCTTTTATAGCTGACATGGCGAAGTTTATACCCATAAATAACTTATTTTCTTTTCATCATAAGAAAGCATCAAATTAGGCCTAAAATAAGGAATTGAAATCTCTGGTTTGTTGTACCACTCAGACAGTAACTGGGCGAAGGCGTTAGGGAAGGGTAAGCACATCTGAATACCATTTGCAACTTGCTAGTATTTAGTGCATGTCTCTGTTGGCATAACTGGACATATGAGGTCAAACTGTGCAGAAGGAAAACAAAGAAGTGAGCACAGAAGTGGACTGTAGACAAAATTATTGTTATCTCTGATCAGCAGAGAAATTTTAATGTCATTTTTGGACGTGTAGAATTAGCCCAACGAATTCTACACCTTGGTTCAGTCAATAACATAACTTCAGTTTATTACTCAGTTTCAGCTTTGATCTGACTTCATCAGTACTTTATTGATTTTAAATTGAGTGGCTATAGTGTTGTCTGCTGTGTTGCTCTCTTAATTAATTAAAAAGTTAAACACTGTTATTAGTCACCATGCTCCTTTGTTTTAAAATATTTTGAGTGTTATAGTGGAACTGTGTGAATCCGTTTGTGAATTTGCCTGTTTTCAGACAGTATTTATACCTGGCTAAACTAAAAAATCTAATGATGATACTTAGCAGCCCACTGTCACAGTACTTACTATGCTCCGTATAAAATCACTTTTGCAACTTTTCATGGTCTCAGGCGAAATTATGCTTGCTAAAAATATGTTTACCAAAATTAGAAATAGCCAAAATCTTCACTAGCATTGGATATAGATACGTTTATTTATTTTTTCTTCTCTGTTATTTTTGAGTATAGCGAAGTGGAACTGGTTTTAGATTTTTTTAATCATTGCAATAAGCCTGATTAGCTCATTAAGTTTTTTAGATTATAGCATTAGGTTTCTAGCCTAAGGAGGCCTCTTAGATAAAATAATCTTGCTTTAGATTTCATGTGGAGAAAAAAAAAAAAAGTGTCATTAAATACGAAAAAGCTCTGAAACTTACATCATAAAGCTTAACTAAATAGGATGGTTTTCCTCCCTGTCAGGCTGCCAAAAAAAAAAGAAGTTTTTTCAAATAAAATTATCAGTGTTACCTTTGCCTGATAGTTCTGTAATGTAATTGTGTATGTGAGTACTGTGCTTACTTCTTTAGAGAATGAGGTAATAGTTTTCCCAACTCCTGTCATTATCTTTCGGGATCTCAAAAAGTAAATAGCCAGAAAGTGATGAAATTAGTTAGTATCTGAGATTTCATATAGATACCACCTATCCGCTGTGATTCTGTGCAGGCATGACCATTATAGCTTTCCATTCCTTGAATAGGTAGCCAACTTGAAGGCTGTTTTCACTTTTAGTGAAACAATGTAATATTTGTACAGTATATGCCCAGTCTTTTGTTGTTACAGGTTTTCCTGAAACCTTGTGAATATTTTTCAAAGGAAAATTCTAGCTTCATTTTCTGTTTCTCAATATACATGTTCATAATAGGGTTCACTCTTTATGATGAAAGTATTTACAGACACAAAAACTTTCAGAGTTGTTTTTTTAAGTTGTGAATCTTCATACCAAATATACTCGTTAAGGAGCTAATGTCTACCTTTCTGGTGCGGTGGTATTAATGGCATATTTTTACCACAATTCAGCCATTTTAAAGAATGGCTTTTGTATTTTATCGTTCAGTGAGTGTCAGGCCCCAATACTGAAATGGAGAGTTTGAAACTAATAGGGTTAAAAGGACTTCCACAGTCTGTATTGTGTGTGTATTATACCTACATTGCTTATACATTGTTTTTTTTCCCTCTAGTATTAGCAATCTGCTTTTGTACTTTGACATAGGGATTTCCCTTGTGAATTTTGTCACAGAAAAAAGAGAATCATCAATATCGCAGTTAAACTTGACTTTCAAAGCTAATAGTATCTCATTTGGGGGCTGAAATTTAATAAATTTTCTTTGATTCTGGGTGAGTTTTTAAACATCAAACAATGAATTGGCCAGGGTGCAGTAAAATATTTAGATCTATTGACTACGGTTCAGAAGGGTAGAAGGCAAAACACTGGTGGTTTGATGTTGATAAATTCTTAGTACCTTAATCCACATTAATGTTTTCTTTTATCTGTGTGCATACTCGCAGCAAAGACGCTGAAAAGTTGGGATATATAAGCTATAAAAATGTAAATCAAGTGTATGTATGTGTTTAGTGTGTGTGTGTATCTGTATGTATTTGTGTGTATTCCAAGTAATGTATTTTGTTATATTCAGCAAGGTTAACATCTGACTGGAATTACACATGCTGACAGAACACTCTGGAGAGTTTGTTTGTTCCACAGGGCTGTATATCCTGAACCTAGTGCACTGCGTGTGCAAAAAATGTGTAGAGGACCTTTCCTGTTATAAAAATTGCATCATAGTGCATATGTTTGGCAGCCACAGGTATTGACAGGAATTCTTTAGGTCAACTTGGGAAATGTAGGGCTCCCTATTCCCACAGAACAGAGCAAAGAATAAAATAAAATCTCTTCTTCTTTGTATCAGTAGATTTACACATGCATACTTCTTTCAATCAGAGCAGATTTCAAAGGCTGCGCTATTATTTGAAATATGTCTGCTCATAACCAACATTTTACAAAAACCTGATTTTTTAAGTGGTTATAAAAATGTAATCTGAGGTTTAAAATGAACAAACATGCGTTTTAATTCGTGTTTGGTGAGTTCTTTTGAGTGAGGGACGCTCTGAGAAAAACTGAAATTTATTTTGAACAGTGTTTAGTAAAGGATGTGTCTATTGATTTATATGTGCTTAGTATGTATTTAGTACAGTTCTGTGCGTTGTTGCTGCAGGCAGTAAAACTATTTTTGCAGAACCAGCTCTTGCTACTCGGCAGGAGCGGTCTGTGCCACGCGAACGTATTTCATCTGTTCATTTGTACTAACACATATTTGTACGTGTGTCCGTCCGGCTGCATGAGAGTCTAATCTGGCTGCTGGGGTCTCCTGCAGGTGGACGCGGTGATTTTTACATGAAATAAAATGAAAAAACGGGGGCGGTGTGTGGCAGCGTGTGGTACGTGATTGTCCGCGGTTTCCCGCGCCGCCAGCAGGTGGCGCTGTGGCACCAACGGCCCGCGGCGGTGGCGGCCGCGCCGCGGGGCGGCCGGGGCGGACGGCTGGGGGGGGGCGGAATGGCTTCGCCCTTCCCTTCCCTTCCACCGGCCTGCGGAACCAGCTAAACACGGAGCTGTCTGAATTCTGTGCAAATCGCAGGCTGGCATAGTTAGAAACGGTGTAAAAGTCGGTTAATGCCGATTATTGCATTATTTCTCCTAGCGAGGGTGCAATGAGAAATCTAGTAGCAGGATTTTTATTTTTTTTTTTCGCCTATTGTTAATTGCAGAGCTACAGGTTGGTTTGTTTTGCTTTGTTTAAGGATTATTCGTTTTGATCTGGGGTTTAGCTGGTTTGATATTAAATGGACCTTACTGTGGAGGACTGAAATTATCTCCCTGCAGTAGACAGAACTCATATGCCAGCTTCTTGTGTGTGTGATCGTGTGAACTTTTTAATTTCATAGCTGATGTTTGCATGAGTCAGAGATACAGTCACTTATTTTCTTATGAGATTTTTACAGATTTTTACATTTTTACATTTTTTTTCATTTTTTGTGAAATGTATATACCAGGTGGGCTTGTGAGCCCTTAGTGTCTCTTCTTTCCTTCTCATTGCAGACCAGAGGAAGATGCTTTTTCTTCTTAACATTCTCTCCCAGCACTCTGAATTAGAGATTTATTTGCAACGAAAAATCAATTAGTCCTAAATTTATTCATGGATTTCAGGTCCAGCGATCAATGCAAGTCCACTCAGTGGGCTCAAGGGGACCCAGTTCATCCCAGTTAATGTGTCTGAAGGGGAATTACCATTGATGCTGTTTTTTTCCCTTCAGGTCAGAGATCAGACCTTGCTGTCACGGACTGCGGCAACCAGGAATGACTTCACCCTGCAGCTACCCAAACTGCACCTAGAGACCTTTGCAGTGGAAGGGCTGAAGGGCAGGCCAGAGGTTGTAGCATTTCAGGTTAGAGTCTGAAATAATCCTGTTTCTTTTTTCCCTTTTTTGCATCTGAGATAGAACAAGAAGCTAGACTGCTCTAAATGTGTGAAGAACAAAAAGCTTCGGAACTATTGCAGTCAACAGTTGAAATAATTTCCATACATACTCTTGAACAGGGTGTTTCAGAGATGAACTTTTAATTTTGGAGTTATAATGTTGAATAACTGACAGGAATATGACTACAGAAAAATGCAAATGTTATATTTTAAAATTTATATCACTCTATCCCACTCCTTTTTCCTCCCCTCCTGACTATCTGAGCAAGATAGATAAAATGGGGGGGTGGGGGGAAGACAGGCTTTCTTTGCTGCTTCTTGGTCAGCATCAGATTTTTCCATGTTATAGTTTTAGAAGTAATAGCGATTTTTGAGCATTTGTAATTTAAAAGAAATTGCTATTTGGAATATTTGAATATAGAAGCTATTTATTCATGTAGGTTGAAAGACTTGTATGTTTCAAAATACTAATTTCATTAGGAGGAAGCAATGGGGAAAAAAAAGAGAAGTAAACTGAAAATATACATATTTTCAGGTCTGAAAATGCCTCTTTATTTTTTATAAGTTGGTTATGTCTTCTTTCTTATACACAAACTATCCCTTAGTCTTTATAGCTGTGCTTGTGACACGTTATTGCTCAGGGCGGAACGTTTTGTTTTCTCAATGAGAGAACAAGGCACAGTGAGTACATACTTCTTTCATTGTGCTCTTCTGTGTGAATCAGAGAGAGGAAAGCTGGTCATGTAAAGTGCAAGGAAGTCAGGCAATGGAAGTGTTGCACAGGCTATGTACATTTCTGTGGTAATCCTTTTTAATTCCTTGTAGATTTTCTGTTCTAGATGCAGTATATAATTGCAGGAACAGGGTCACAAAATCCAATATTCAAGAAAGGCAGATTCTAAGCTGGACGTTTCTCACTGCTGCCTTCTTGCATGCGAGTGTTTCAATATGATAAAGATTTAAATTATGTGTGTGTTATTGTGTTTCCATAATAAAGCAGTAATAGGTAACAACTTGAAATTCCTACAAAATCTAGTAAACACAAGCTATATGACTCTAGCAGAGAGTAAAGTTGCAAATGTTTCCCCAGTACAGTGATGATCACTTTTAAGGCTGTGCAAAAGGTTCCACAGGTGGTATCTTTTCAAAGAAGCTGTCATGGAGATCACCAGCTTTTAAATACTGCTGTTCTAATTCAGTGGCCTAGTAAGCATTAGCTGTTATTTGTTTTTTTTTTGTCCTATCCTAACTCCCATTCTTTTTTGACCTCAGAATGACTGTAGAAGCGTTTACAAGACAGCCTATTCCTTGTTTTTAAGAAGACAAAGAAAAGAGATAACAGAAGTATAAAAAGTTGCATTTCATGTTTGTGCAGAGTGCTTGTGCTATAACATAGCGATGTGTGCGCTGTGTAGCGTACTGGTTGTGCAGTATTGTAAACATACTTTTTGTTCATCTGACAGCTCCAATTACACGTGGTTACCCTGTACGTACACAAACAGCATCAGTGGTTCACAGTCTTATCTCACTGAGCAGTTCCTTTTCTCTAGTTACATAATGCCTGTTTGGTAACTTTCTAAGTATATTATAGAGATTTTATTATAAAATTTCCCTTTTATAGCTGAGAGTCAGCTAATTGATTTTAATTTCACTGTATGCAAAACTGTGTTAAGGACAGTGCTGCAATCTTGAATGAGGTAAGCAGCGATCACTTTAATGTACACTTCTTAATAAAACTGATGGAATTGTTTGCATGCATCATCTCTATAACCACTGCTACTACGTGTGTTTTATAGTTAGTCTCTGACAAGTATGTTTCATTTAAAGGCCTTATTATATGCATAATGTGAGACATAAAGAGTTTTCTTCCAAGTCTAAAGTCATTGGTATTTCTTGTAAAAAATTGCATAAAAAATAAGATCCTAAATTAGACAGTATGATAGGGATGAAGCACTAGCTATCAGAACTGTTAAGTACTCACGAATATTGCAGTGCTTAATTTTTGTTATTAATGCATCCAGTTAGTAGTAGGTGGTTGGAATCAGTGATTAATAATAATTTTATAGGCATTGGTTCAGCGTGTATCACTTTTTCATCATACGAGAGGAAGGAAAAAGATAGTATATTTGTATGTGCGTACACATCTGCATAGGTTATCTTTCTTCCAAATTTTTTTGAAAGCAAGTGGCTCTTAATTGCGTTTTGAATGAAATCTGCTATCCCTAATTTACTTGATGGGCTCAACAGCATTAGGGATATATATTCCTTGTCATTGGGAATACAGGAAGTCTTGGAATTTTTAAATTGCTCTTACCTCTATATAAATGTTTCTTGGGAAAAATATTCTTTTTTTTTATAGGAGACAAGTGCAAAGAAGATTGGCACAATGCACCTAAGTTGCTTGACTGTGAACTAAGCTATCAGAGATTTGTTCTTTTGTGGCATACTTAATTAATTATCTTGTAAAACCAGACGGTTGTTTTTTCTAGCAAATGGATCCAACATTCCAAATACCATGAATGCTTTCAGGGCTGATCAAACAAACACACAAATAAAACCCCTGTCATTCCCAAATGAAATAATTGTGAAGCTGTATGGGAAGTGGTGTGCATCTTTTAAAGAAGGTGTTGTACAATCTAGTGATAGACCTTTAGATAATGAAATGAAATATTTGGGACACAAAGTTCTGGGTATCTTCTCCAAAGCCTGCACTTTACATGATGGCTCTTGAATTGCAAAATTACGTAACAGATTGAAATTAAGTTATTCAACAAGAATGTCTTTGCACCGAGTGTCTGCTAAAGCCCTATGCAAGTAGTGAAAGTATGACTTAATTTGTGAGCATTTGTTAAATTCTTGGAAACTGTAACAAGAAGTACTATAATAGTTTGAAAGTGTCACTTGAGATGGATAAATAATGAAAAAAGTGCAGTATCTCAAAGAGTGAAATGGTATGATTGCCATAGCTTTGAAATACTCTGGCCTGATACTTTAATTGCTGTGAAGGATGTTATGTCACAAAGTTGTACCGTTTGTTATTTACTTATTGTATTATTTTCAAGCACCTGAAACACGGGAGAACAGGATTTAAAGTATACTGTTCTGGCCATACCTGAATGTTCCCACTGAAGACAAAAAGTGGAATTATAAATACAGGATATAGGGTGGAAAACAGCAACTGAAATAACATGAGATTCCTGATTCTAGTAGTCTTGCTTGGCAGATGACTATTTTAAATTAACCAGTAAACATTATCAACTCTTTATAAAACACAAAATTGGATTGTATTGAACACCTCTAGGAAGAGGATAATGTTCTCTTATCTCTCTCTTCTGAAAGAGGTTAGTGGCTCACAGGGAAAGTGGTCATTCAGAAGATTCATTCTGAATTGTCTCAAGTACTTTTACATCAAATATGTAATTAATATTTATGGTAACATATTTAACCTAAAGAAACAATGCATAAAGTCCCCAAATAAACCAGATAAGATTTAAACATTCATGTTTAAATAATTAAGCATTGGGGTACTCTCACAGTAAATTTCTTCTATTTGGAGATTCAGGTGCAGAAGGGTAAGAATTGGTATGAAAGAAACTACTTTAAGCAAATTTAGGTATGTCAGCCTAGTTTTGCAATAGCAATAGGATGTGTAATGCACGATGTATAATTGCTTGATTCCTAAACAGGGAAAGGCTGACAACATGCAAACCAGTGGCTTTGCCCTGCGTATGCTGGGTTATGCTCTGTATCTGCTGTTGCACATTGGTTTTACAGGAGGTACAGGAGCTGTTTAAACAAAGTAGAGAAGCACTGTCTTTATGGAGGATACCCCAGATGTTCTCACGCGCAGAGGTAACAGATTTATTCAGGAATTGTCAGTGAAAAACAGTGGCCACAAGGAACTAGCTGTGGTTGTCAGAATCACATCCGCTGTGTGTCCGAAAGACATGCATGTGGCAGAGTGATCACACAGCCACTGATGTTCACACGTGGGAGCTGCCTGCAGATGTGCAATTAGAGAAAGAGTAATCATTTTCTGTGCCATGGGAACGACCTTGACCTCTGTCTTGAAAGTCTCCATTCGTGTATTTATTAATTGGCCATATTAATTTGTGGTGGTAGCTTTTGGCCAGTATTTGTCATGGTGGGCCTCTTCCTTTTCTAGTATCTGGTTGCTAAAGGATACGATGTGACTTCTGGATGTTGGTTTGGAAGAGAACCGATATTCACAGATGAACTTTGTTGCTGTTTTGCAGGATTTATATGAATTAGAGAATCCAAATGGGCAAGTTTTGTGAGTGACTTTAATGAGGATGTGAGTATTTAGTGCATTTATGTGGTGTATGGAAAAGCGGATGTGAGGATGAGACTACAGACAGGCTTCTGGTGTAAAAAAATATATCCATGTATCCCTATTTGTTAGTATTTATAGATCTTAGGAGAAAGCATTTGTGTGCAGCCCTTCACCTGGGATGTAAGGTTGACCTGATGTTGGAAATCCCTCGTATGTTAAGAAAATTTTAGTTTACTATAACCAAGGACTTGAGTAGGTAAATCTGTATTATCCATCACTAAGCTCTCCCTTAATTTTTGGAACATACTGTACACTTGTGGTGTGCTTTCTCTCTGCCAGGTGGGTTTGAGATGGACGAGTTTTCCCTTGTTTGCCTGTCTCTGCCTCCCTCTTTTTGTCTCTCTCTGTGCCACAGGCTCTTGCTCTCCGCTGCACGCAGTCTGTCTGTGTCATCCACGCGCTCTCCGCGGCACGCCTGCTCGCCTGGCCACATGCACGCTCGCTCGCTGCTGCTCTTGCCCTTGCTCTCCCTGCCCTGACTGCTGTCATAAAATCATAGAATCATAGAATGGTTAGGGCTGGAAGGGACCTCAAAGATCATCTAGTTCCAACCCCCCTGCCATGGGCAGGGACACCCTCCACTACACCGGGTTGCCCAAAGCCTCATCCAGCCTGGTCTTGAACACTGCCAGGGATGGGGCATCCACAGCTTCTCTGGGCAACCTGTTCCAGTGCCTCACCACCCTCAGAGGGAAAAATTTCTTCCTGAGATCTAATTGAAATCTCCCCTCTTTCAGTTTAAATCCATTGCCCCTTGTCCTATCACTACATGCCCTTATAAAAAGTCCCTCTCCAGCTTTCCTGTTGGCCTTCTTTAGGTACTGGAAGGCTGCAATATGATCACCCTGGAACCTTCTCTTCTCCAGGCTTAACGGCCCCAACTCTCTCAGCCTGTCTCCATAGCAGAGGTGCTCCAGCCCTCAGATCATCTTCGTGGCCCTCCTCTGGACTCGCTCCAACAGCTCCATGTCCTTCTTGTTCTGGGGACTCCCAAGCTGAACGCAATATTCCAGGTGGGGTCTCATGAGAGCAGAGCAGAGGGGCAGAATCCTCTCCCTTGACCTGCTGCCCACGCTGCTTTGGATGCAGCCCAGACACGGTTGGCTTTCTGGGCTGCCGGTGCACATTGCCAGCTCATGTTGAGCTTCTCATCCACCAGCACTCCCAAGTCCTTTTCCTCAGGGCTGTTCTCAATCCATTCTTCTCCCAGCCTGTACTTGTGCTTGGGATTGCCCCGACCCACGTGCAGGACCTTGCACTTGGCCTTGTTGAACTTCATGAGATTCTCACAGGCCCATCTCTCCAGCCTGTCAAGGTCCCTCTGGATGGCATCCCTTCCCTCCAGTGTGCCTACACCACCACACAGCTTGGTGTCATCTGCAAACTTGCTGAGGGTGCATCTGATTGAAAGAGACCCTCAAGATCATCGAGTCCAACCATTCACCCTGCACTGTCAGGGTCTCTAAACCATGTTCCTCAACCATGTTCCTCCTCTGCTGTACACGCGCTTGTGCTTTCCTTCGGTCCACCTCTGCCTGCTGCCCCATCTCTGCCACTCTCTCCTGCTCCCTGTGCCTGTTTTTCCCAATCTGGCTCCGTCTCGCTTGCCCTGCCTCTCCCTCAGTCATTCTGTCCCCACTGTCCCTTTGGCTTGCTCCCTCTCCCCCTGCCTCCCCCTCCCACCTTGCCCCATCTCATGCGCCCTCTATCTTGCTCCCCCTCTGCCTCTGTCTTCAGCATGTGTACATCTGATGATGCAGGTTCAGGAAGTCCAGATGGGATTTATATGTACTTCTTTGCGTTTCTCAGGTGTTTTGAGGTAATTCGAAATGAAAAGTGCAATAATAACATAAAGACTTACAGTAATGGTAGTAATGTAGTCAAGTACTGACATATCTTCTGTGTTAGCAAATAATCATTACAGATTCATGAAGCACTAGGTTCCTACCATTTATTTTATGTAAATTATGTATTCATGCACGATTTAGTCATGTGTTATCTGATTGTGTTGCAGGTCCACTTTTTCTAATTAATTGCGCAAACATAAATGTAGTTTAAAGTGTTAGAAGCATCTTAATTTGTATTTATTTTCACTAGTTAATTAATTTTAGATTTATGCTTGATAGATTAGAAGGTAAAAAATATGCATAATTCTGCTGACAATTTTTCTCAAAATAATAAACACTTTCTCATTCCTGTGTTTACTTGTCAATAAAAAGTTTCTTACCAAATTGAGGAAGCAAGTGATTTCAAAAGTAGCCTTGTAATTCTATCATCAGATTTTACCCTCTCCATAGGGCAAGTCTTTGAAACATAAACAACTTCTGATGTGAGGACTTAATGAGATGGATTAATTGTGGAGTAGCTGCTCGAAAACTGAATTATTAGTGTTTCAAATCTTGTACTTCTCTTTTGGAGCCTTTTTCTTTATTTTTTTAGTGACGTGACTGTTAAAAAAACCCAAATAATTGTGTTTTTTCTCAATACTTCAGAAAAGAGAATTCTTTTTACCAGAGTATTGAAGACGTGCATCTATATATACGTGCACCCAACATGCACACACTTCTAGTGTTTTCATTTTACTTCCACCATTACACCCACAGAAGGAACTATCCGTTTCATTACAGAGGCTACAATTCTGCCTCCTCTGGAATCGAACTGCTGCTTCTTGTTGGGTAAAGCTGAGTCTTCATTCTCCAGGAGTTCAACAGCTGCTATCAACAGCACCTGGGCTGCTCTTCCTCTCTTTTCTGTCCTCTCCAAAAGGACTAATTTTCTACCTAGTGTAAAAATGTGCTATTTCTGGACTGACCACAAGCCTGCCTTCCAATATACTGTTTAAAGAGAAGTGATTTGTTATTAATATAATGATACTTTGCACTTGCAGTTAAAATACTCATAAATAAGTGTTTTAAACTCATTAGAGTAGGATGACACCTCTTGCAACCTTTGACCTTTTGCAAACTTCAATTTGTCAAAATAAAGTTGGTGTAGGACTTAAGAAACAGTACTTAACAACTAAGTAAAATGTGAATAACCAGAGATGTTACATGAAGAATTTGATCTCCTTGGATGTGTTCAGCTGGTGTCTAGAGTCATGTCTCCAGATAGGTTGTATCATGATGATAAATATTTAGAAGCCATTTTAGCATAATTTATTTTAACTGTAGTTCCTTTAAAACTTAACATTAATGAATGTTAGCAAAACACAATTTAAAACATAAAAAGCGAGGCGTCTTGAAAATGCCAGTGAAGTTGGAAATTTGCCTTTTATCATTTGAATTTCACATTCCTTCCCCTTTCTGTGGGTTAACTGTGTTCCTAACTTCCTCTCCTTTTCACAGCATTTCTTTTAGCAGTCTTTTCTTCCCTGTCCTCTATAGGCTTTTTAGTGCTCTCTCCTTTCCTTATTTTCCCCTTCCTTATCATTTGCCTCTTTCCCTCACTTTCTCAGCCACTCTTTCACTTTCTTGTTTCTTCTCTTGCCTTTCTTCATTCTAATACGTGAATACAGACTATATAAAGAACCCCTCTCAGAAGGCTTTGTAGTTACCTTGTACACTGATTGCACCCGAACCCTGTTAAGTCTTTGGCACTAGGGGACCGTAAATATCAAGGTCAGTATCTGTAATTACCAATTAATCAATTACTGAAAGATGTCTCTTTATGCCTGTGAAACTACTAACTCTTTATCCAGCCTCTCTCGTAAGCGTTATTAGTTTTGTAAAAACTTTTCTGTTAAGATCTGCTGCTGATTATCTTGGATGCCAAAGTTAGTATCTAATCATTTAACCTTTCAGTAACCTTTCTTAATGGAGAATTTTCTTTTTTGACCCTGTCAAACAATCATGAAACTATCTGCCTTTGTTCACTTAGACTTTTTCATACATCTATATCTGTTGCTTGTGGGTAGTCTCTTAGGAATGATCTGTGCTGATATGCAAGAAGGCTCTGTAAGAACTGTGTAAAATGTGATCTCGATTCACCAAGTTTATTTATTCAGTTTAGCTTCTACTTGTATTCCTAGGATGGGTTTTAATTCCAACTGGTTACCACGTTGCTCCACCTTATAGCATAAAGACCTAACAGGAAGCATCTTTACTGACTTCTAGTCACCATTCTTTTATGAGAAGAATTGCTCTAGAGACATGATGATCTCGATAGGTACCCCAAGATGCCTCAGTGAATAAGGGCAGACTCCTAAATGCTGTTAACTACAAAAATAAAGCATCATTCAATAACAGAAAACAACAAATATAGTTTTCACAGCACCTTGTTTGTTAGGCAATTTTTCTTCAGAAATCCTATCTTTCAGAACTGCATGGGGTTATCTGTGCGCAGTGTCTTCAGAAAAGCAGTAATTTTACCAGATAACCGCTGCGTAGCTTGGATGTGACTGTATTATTTGACATTGTCTGCAGTGTGTACTGTTGTAACACAGATAAGCCCACGAAGAAGCATAGCTGTTAAACCATTGATAATCACGTGGGTTACAAAATGAATTCATGAAGTGAGTACTATGAAAGATTAGGAATTGTCTGGAGCCTTACTTTTTTGTACTGGTTCTTTAATTTCAAAAACTGACAAGAAACGCTGAGCAAGTGAGTCTAAGCAATGGGAGTTAATAAGGCAGTAGACTTTATTACACGAATATCTTAGTAGCAGAAACAGAATCAAACTCTTTTCTGTTCTTAATTACATTTAAACTAAAAAAAGAAACTTCTTCAAATGCTGAATCTTTTGTTTAGTCTTTTTTCACTTAACTGCTTAGTATTCCATTATTATAAAATGTATCTCTATCTGTTTGTTATTCTTATTGATAGCTTACAGAGCAAGAAAAAATTATTAAATAATGCAAGAATTCTTGGTGCAAGAATTTTATGATGGAATCAAGGGAGACATTTCTGCCCAGATACTGCATTTGGTGGGCCTTGTAGTTAAAGACCTGGAAGAGGAAGGGTTATCTACACAACTTGAGCGAGTTATTATGGCTTAGTGATTTGCTGATTGATTTCATTTGCTGTCAGTTAAGGCTCTCTTAATGTCAGCTTTCTTTGCATAATGCCTTGAAATAAAGACTGATGAAGTTTTTCAGATTGATGCCGCTTACATAAACTGACCCTGATTTGCCCTTCTGCTTGACAATATAAGTGATGGCAGTTAGGCAAAAATATAGCAATGAATATGCAACTTAAGGATTAAGAAAAACACAGTAAACCTTTCAGCATATAAAACTAGGCATAAAAAACCAGGCCGTTCTGTTAATTCCACAGTTGTCCGATATTGAAGAGAGAGGCTGGGATAGCATCTCAAGTGGTATACCACTGAAGTGAAATTTGAAGAGGTCAAGTTTTTAAAGGATTAAAAGTTAACCGTTTTTTACCAAATTCCAATTTGCTGCTAATTCATTGTGTGTTTGGGGTTGTTTTTTTTGGGGGGGGGGGAGAAGGGTATGTAAATTGTGGCTCATAAATTCACATATGTTGTTACCTGCAAATTTTCTTTTTTACGTTGTTATCTTGCAGGAATCATAATGAACTACTTTGAAGCTGTTGCCTTGATTTTTCAGTTACTGAATTGATTGATGGTCTAGCGATATGTGCTGCTAGAATCGTAAGGTCACAAGTTCCAAGACATATATCGGACTGTGAAAAGCATAAATTCTTAGGACTGATAAAATCTATTGCTGAAGGTGTTCCAGGACAAATATGCTTGAAATACAGCTCTCATTTTTAATGAATACTTGTCCATTGCAGTACCCAGTTTCATTATGGTCGTCTTTAATTCTCCCTTCATTACGGTCTCTTTCCTCATTATGATCTCTTCCTGTTAGAAGTAAAAAGGTGGTAAGAAATTAGGGGGTGGGCAGAAAATGGAGAGAGCTGGATGGTGCTAAAGTAATGGAAAGAGGGTGAGTGTGGAACTGTTTAGCTCTTTTGTAAACATAGGGATACACAGCCTGCATGCTGGCAAGCTTACCTGCAAAGGAGTGAGAATGGCTTTTAAAAAGATAATATCCATTGAAAGATCACCATTTGTTTAACCTCCCGGAACCTTGATAGAACTCGGATTCCTTTGGATTGCTTCCACATCATGATCTTTTTCAACAAAAGTGCAGTTCTAAAGTAAAGGCCAGGAGGAAACAGTCACCCATTCCACCTGTGGGGCAAACTTACAATGCCCATTTAATGCCTGGAGACTATATTTTGGTTCTGGCCTCTCTCTGTTCAGAAGCAGATTGTGTGTTCTTTTCCAATACCAGCCTCCATTTGTAGGTCCCCAGCTTCCTGATCATACCAGAATTGACAAATACTGAAGAGATGAGAGACTGAAGCTGTTTCTTCTGCATATAGTGCCAGATGTTCTCTGCATCCAGCTTCCCATTCTTAAAGGAATAACTTTTAAAAGAAATTTAATAATTTATATTTAATATTAACTATATTATATATAGTTAATATATTAAATATATTATTATTTAATATATAATAATAAATTTAATATTGCACAAGCTAAAGATTACAAGTTGAAGTTTAAACTCTTAAGTTTTTACTAATGCTTGCAAAGACCACAGGACTGGATTTTGAGCAGCAAGTCTCTTAACATGTCAAAATGTGGTGTTTTGTCTGTACTTTGGCAAAGGTCACTATCCTAGATGCTTGATTTGTTCTGCATTTATTCCATGTGAGACTTGCTGCAAATTTTTAACTCCTTTGGGAAATAGACTGTGGGACTAAGTAAACATTCAATGCCTAGAGGGCACATAGAACAGAAGTAAATCTCGTCGTCCCTGCTTAAAAACAGGTTGGACAGAGGAAAGGAAAAAAAAAAAAAAAAGCGTATAAGAAACAGGGCTAAACAATTTCTCCCAGCCTCCAACATTTTAGTTCAAGGACTGCCTGAAACAAAATTCCTATTTTTGTATTTAACAGCCGTTTGTTGTCCTATTGGTGGTTGTTTGTTTTCAGGTTACTTTCCTCTTTTCTGAACTACAAGGAAGTGAAAACCAGGAGAAATCATCTGTAGTTTCTAGATTTGGTAAGCTGTGGAAGTGATTTCTCTGTGTTAACCAACATCCATAGGCACAATTGCTCATAAATTACCTAAGTGCAAGTAGTGGTTCAGCTCTGAAAAATGGATAAGGAGGTAGTAAGCATTTAACATCAGAGGTGGTTTGGAAAATGCTGTCTTCTAGGATGTTTATAAGTTAGGATTGCTTGGGATCCTTGGATAAGAACCACCTGCTTTTATTGGTCCACCTTCAACACCACTCAAACACACGATGTTGCAGCACCTGCAGTCATTACCAAATCTGGGAAAAAAGAAAAGCTAAAAAGGGCCTTCTCAGTCTAGTTGCAATACCCTATGATATTACGTTACTTCTGATCCTATTGTTGAAGAATAGTTTATGCTGTCTAGGCAAACTCATCTCACCAGTGCCTATCCTCCTTAATTTTCTCATTTCAGTGTTGTCATAAGCATCCAGTTTTATAAACAGAATTGAGAAAGTCACTTTATCTCTTATACTTCTAAGGACTTGGATCCAAGTGTTGACTGTTGGCCAAACAGGGGAATGGACCACAACAGCCTATTCCTTACTTGCCAGGCTCCTGACCTAATAATTCAAATCCTATTCTGCAATCTGATGATGTTTCCATTTAATAAAAAGACACTTGTGGTGCACTTGCTGAAGACAAAGCAGAAAATCAATGTCTTCCAAAATATAATTTAAAAAACCTCATCAGGTAACAGCGCATCTTTGAATTGTTGATCTGAATAAGAACAACCAGAGATCTGCCAACAGAAAAGTTAGTGTCGTCTTCTCTTTGTCTTTTGACAAGTGTCTTTCTCACTTAGCTTGTTGGCCTCTTGCATAGAAGAGGAGCAGACTTCAGTGTAGTGGAGTCTCACTCCTCCGGCAGTTTTTAGCATGTGTTGATTGGGATTTATATCTCTGTGACTTGAGCTAATTGTCATCTGTATGACAAATACAAAAAAGGAAGACAAACAGAATCAGTTTTTCTCAACAAAGATTTTGGAGTGTAAGTCCATTGTTGGTAGAACTAGATATTCAGATATGACAGAGATCATTTAATTTGTTCTTCTTCCTCAGATTATGATCGTTGAAAGCAAACTTTGAGAGGAAAATATTTTGTTTATTTCATGCTAAGCTTAAAGATAACAAATTGTCAAGCTCAGTGTCAGAACCACTTTCGGCAGACGTTGCTCATATTCTCCAGCTTTTGCTTTGGAAAGAGGGTTGCTAATGCGTGTGCTCATTGTGAAGGTCAGTAGTAGGTGTAGTGTGCTCTTGAAATTTCCTTTGACTCTTCAGATTTTGGAAGAAGAGCTGTTCTCCTTGAAATATCTAATAAAACATTTTCATGACGTAAAACAGGTTTTGAAAACAATTCTGATCGAAAATCTAGCCATTTGTTTGGTTTTTTTTCCAAATACAAATTTTGATAAAGTTCAAGAACATGTGAAGTAAACTAGTTATCTCACATCAGAGTTTAGGCAGAATGAAGGAAGAACACCTGTCCATCCTATATGTGACCGTGGACATTATATTAAGGGTGTGTCTGTTTACCTGAGGAATGCAATTCAACTTTTCTAGATCATTACTTTCTCTATATTAAGGCTGACTGGTGCTTTTTCCTGTCCTGGCATCATGAATTTGTGCACAGAACTGATGTTTTGGTGAGAAGCCAGAATGAAAAAATCAGTTTGCTATCCAACCTAACAGGTATCCTGCAGAGTTTCATTACAAAACTACAGAATGTTTGTTTATGTAGGATGAAGTATTTATGTTGAATTAAAATGCAGTGCTACCATGAGCACTTTGTAAGAAAAGCAAAGGAAATGAGGTAACTGCATCACAAAACTTTGTGTAGTTTTCTAGCCCCTGGGCTCTGTTAGTCTTGAGTATTCACCTAAAATCTGATACGAAGATTAGGACTCAGTAATGATTGTTTATGTATGAGTCACGTAATCGCAGTTGTCATATTGACTAAACCTGCCAGAAGGGACCTTTGTCTCTCTTCATAAATGGCAACTACAGTATTAGATTGTCGTCATCTTTTTGCGTGCAAAATATAAAATGGACACATTTTCTCTTTCTAGGCGTATCTAATTATTTTCTTTGTTTGAAAATGTTTTAATCTAAAATGGAGAAGCTGCTTCTTGTGGCTAGAAAGGAATAATCTATATCTCTTCATAGCTCTAGTCAAAATATTTAAGGAAATGTCTATACTGAACCCAGATTTTATGAGGTGATCATTTTCTTCTGTTGGAGTCAGTGACAGACTTTTTCTACAGTGGTTAAAAATAAGTTGGTATTTTTTCATGAGTTTCTAAAGAGATTCATAAAAGTCTCGGTAGCATCTATTTCTCTGTAAAGCCTATTTCTGTACTAAAAGTTATTGAAATTGGTGAAGGTTCATAGAGCACTCTTTAAACCAATGAAAAAACTGTATTTTAAACTGTATTTTAACTCATTGTTTCTACTATGTTGGCAAATAGTCGAGTTAGATACTTATGTTGGATAGTTTGTGGACAGCATTTCAGAAGAACAGAAGTTTTTCAGATCTCACGTTTGCCTTCCATGTGAAGTCGCTTCAGATTTTCCTCCTTAGTAACGATAGATTAATATCTGCTTCTTTTCCCTCCTTAAATTGTCTCATATGTACACGTCTATAATTAATCCATTAGATTTCAGACAGTTAACACAACGTTTAGGTAACATTTATTTATAAAAATTGATTTGCTTATATAGGATATCCTATCTGTATGTAGGAGTCCCTTAAAAATAAGAAAGAATATGCCTTTAAAAAATGATTTTACTTCTGTGAATTCAATTGTGAAAACAGAATTTTATACTTCAGCTTTTTTATGTCTTTCTGGTTCCAAGATGTCACTCCAATAGACCAAAAGCAACATCGTCCAGTTACAGGCGACTTGTACTTGTACTTTCACTCGACGTTTCACGTGGATTTTGATGAGAAGTTTTACTCTTGTTTCTCCTCAGAACTGAATGCGTGATGGAACACTGCCGTTTTTTGAATAAAACAACATCCTGACTCTTCTGTTGTGACTACTGCTGTTTAGTTCCTCTCGTCAGTGGTAATATATTGTGCTCACTCAAAGCAGATTGTCTTGCTTACAGTTGAGGCACTTTAATGTGGACTATATATTATTTTCAGTGACTACTTCTCCCTCTTTCTTTCATCCTTGTCTATAATATACACTGCAAGACAAAGTTGAAGGAAGGATACCAGCCTAAAACTTCTTTCAGTTTCCATTTCTTTCTCTCCAAAACCATTTACTTGAAAATTCCCTTCCTCCTGACAGGCTGAAATGTTCTTTTTATATCAAGACTGTGTAAGCAGGTAGGAAGGGGTACAGTGCATTGGTAGCATGTTCCCCATAGCTGTAGTTTAAACTACAACTTTGGGGCAGCAATTGTTTTCCCTTTACATTTTGCCTGTAGCTATGCTTGACTTTGTGCAACAGTGAGAATGGTCTTTGCGTGTAAACATTATTGGCCTATAAAAATCTGCATTTCCTTAATTTTGCTAAGTGGTAATTTGCTTGCATAGTCCAGAGATGTTTCTGAGTGGTCAAGGCTGCAGGTAGCTCCTTTGCTATAATGTTCTCAGGATGCTTTCTACCTGGTCATACCAATAAACACAATTGGTCTTAATTTATCAGTTTCTAGAAGATCAATGTTATTTTCGAAACTCTTACACTTTGTAGTTATTTTCATGGCAATTGTTGTTATGCCAATCCGCTGTGATTTCCAGTGGAAGCACTTTCCCTTCAGTCTCTGTCAATTTCAATGCTCCCTTTTCAATTTTCTTGTAGGAAGTCATGTCATTACCTCTTGCAGAGAATCTAGCCTTTTATTTAGAGTTTCATTCCCCTGGGCTATCCTCTGAGACCTACGGGGTAAAGTAATTGTTATTGAAGCGAAGGGGATAGAGTTAGGCCCCGTGTGTGGCACTGAGTCAGCTTTCGTTGGGGAAAAAAAAAAAGTTGTAACAGAACTGACCTGCTTTTTGGCACATTTAAATTGTGCATGCCACGCTTGACTGGAACCCAACAAAAAGTTTAGTGTCGAAATGAGATACAAGGAGAATAGATCATTAAAGAAGTGCCAAACAGCTGCAAAAGTGCAATTTTGCTGAATGCTGTTTCCCTTGAGGTTTTTTTCTGATGCCTGGGAAGCTGCTGTATTTACATCCTCCACTGATGTTGCCACTAGACATTTTGGACTATGGGTCAAGGCAGCCAGAATGGGTTTTCAAATGCTAAAATGTATAGGGCAAATGAATTTTAATACTTTCTTCCTCAAATATAACGCTCTCAAATCTGTAATAAGTATCCTGAAATCTTACTTCTGAAAACAAAAAGTAATTGATATATTGTTTTCTGACTGATTTTAACTAATCTTATTTGTGTCAGTTTGAAGCAAGGCAGTAATGACAAGCATTCTATAGTTTATCCAGTAAGCCTGCAGAACTCCACGCTGTGAAGTTTTGTTTTCACACCAGTTGCTTTTGCCTGAGCTGTGCTTCAGCCAAATTCTGTACCATAAATGAAGTTCTCAGTCTTTTCGATTCTCATCTAAGCACTTTGTTATAGTATAGGTAATCTTTCATTCTTCTGAAGTCCATTCATTATTCCTTCTCTTGTTCTTTTTCATCTTTTTGTGTATGTTGCCCTTAGGTAAATTTACTACCTGGTAACATTCTTTTTAATTGAAGAATTTCCTGAAGGGAGAACCTAACAGTCAAATGTTAATTTGGACTTTAATACTTTTTTTTTAATTGTCTTTAAGCACATTGTGTAAAGTAGATGGTCTTGTTATTCTGGCTGCTTCATCTGATGTTATAAACTCAGTGCTTGTATTGTCAGGCTGTTAGTCTGTTTGATACCTTTTAATAAGCATCATGTCACACAAGGTCTCCTTCCTTTGGTTTTGTTAGTTCTAAACAAAAGAAACAGTTCTATGATAATAGCAAGCCTGACAAGATCCTGACTTAATGGTATAATATGGATATCAAAATAAAGAAACTGGTTCTTAATCGCTTGGAATTTTATTTGTAACTTCAGAAGAGTCTAGAGCTTTAAATGGAAACTTCCATTCACAATTATTTATGATTCATAATCCAAATAAAATTGTTTTGAACTGTGTTCTCATTAGCCAAGCACTGAGGGCAAGGGCGAACATGTGCAGTGTTTTATTTTGGAATTAAAAATGCTGTTTTTATAATGTATAATGAACATATTAAATCTTTGATGAACGGTCTTCTGCTAATTTGCGTATGCTGATCTGTGTATTTCTTGCCATATGTTTCTAAAATAACTGAATTGAGAACAGTTGAAGTTTGAGTAACCTTTAAATTTCAGAAATCAATTTTTAAAAAATATATTTTTTCGTGTTTCATATTCCTTAAAGATTGTTGTGTAATTCGTCAGCATTAGGCATTTTTCAATTTAAATAAAGTACTCCTGAAGATTGCAGTCTTCCAGTCCCGTAAATTTATAGCAAATAATACATGCAAAAGCTATTTTAAAGCATCTGTAGCACTGTGCACCTTTAAATTACTGGTTCTGGAAATGGTGTACAGAACAAGGAAATAATTGGTTATTCAGAAGTAAACAGAGGGCATATTAGAAAAAAATTGGGTTTACATACTGTCTGGAGGACTGTCTCTAATGTTAAGTATTCTCAGTCCTTTTAAAGATTAACCTGGAGAAAGAAAGCAGATCTTAAATTTTGCTGTTTTGCTCTACAGTTCGCTGGTTTGTAGTTTATAAACAGCATCAAACTAGTTTGTCTCATTTTTGCTCTCAACTCATGATTCTCAGCTTCACCAACCTGTAGCTTGAGCCAGAAGTTTTTGTGTGTACCCTTGTATGACAGATGAGATGTCTTCGAACAGGTCATAAGGACCTTCTTCCTTATGGCTGCTTTGAAATAAACCTCATCTGTTAGTTTCACTTTGTTAAATTTTATATTTGGTCTCTTCTTGTGTAGGATTACAGCACGGACTCCACAGAGTGCTTCAGGTGAAATTGCAGGCAAAATCCATCATTTTCTTCCCATCATTCCTATCTTCTCCCATCATTTATTGAGCCAAGCTGGCAGTCTTATATACATGCGACCAGCCCCCTCCCACATTTTGTCCCAGTCCTTGTTTACTGTAAGAGTATTTTCTGTTCTTCTTCCCAAGGTCGCTGTTCTCAGTCCCGTGTCCTGCACATCTGTTCTTGTTACCCGTTCTTTGCAGTTCTCACACACTTCTACTTCTCTGTCTCATTCTCACGTACTTCTATTTTTTCATCCCCCGGTCTCAGGGGATTCCATCTCCCGCATCTTCTATATATTTATGTGTTTTATCTATGTGTATTCAGAGTATTGGAGCAATAGTAGATGGCTGCGCACACACATGGTGTTGTAGTTCTCCTGTCTTCTGGCCATGTTTTTACAAGATGAGGAGGCAGGCAAAACGGCCGGATGTGCAATGCTCAGGATCATCAGAGTCCTATTTTCTAAATAAATACGGATCTGAAATTAAAAATACTTTGTTCTTTTATTACGTGAATAGCACTTACCGGAATTTTTCAGAATTTTCTGATATGCTTTGAATTCAAAGATAGTTAAAGTGCTCATAGAGATTTTCTGGATGGGGATACTATTTTAAATGTATAAACACCATTAAAAAGATCCTTAGAAGTACTTAGGCTTAAAATAATTTTTCCATTGAAAGTTATATTTGAAAATGGGACTTGGGCACTCTTGCAAATGTCCTGCCTAGTCCAGCACCTTCACCATAATTTCTCCAGGCCAACCGTATGAATATATTTTTATCCTGTGAGTTGCAGCCAATTATCTGGGAAAGTCATGCATCTGTTTTCATGAAGCTTCCTATGTCTTGACTTAGTGTTGGAGCATAGGTCTCCTCTCACATTGAAGACACT
This sequence comes from Tauraco erythrolophus, assembly GCF_009769465.1. Classification (NCBI taxonomy): domain Eukaryota; kingdom Metazoa; phylum Chordata; class Aves; order Musophagiformes; family Musophagidae; genus Tauraco; species Tauraco erythrolophus. The sequence continues at coordinate 87,676,573 of NC_141496.1, read as the reverse complement.
TTTGACATTGAAAACACTCCTACCATTATAATTTGCTGCTGCCATATCAGTAGCACATGATGTAGAACTTTAAATATTAGTGCAATCCTTTATAAAATAAGACATTGTGTGGAGTAAAAGGAAAGGGAAGAGGTCACTGAAAAAAATCAACTCAGCTGTCCGATTAATTCCTCTTTTTCTTTGATTAACTCAGAGTAATTCATTACAATTTCTGCTCTTAAAATTGACAGTCCTGTGTAAATTTCAACCATTATTAACTTGCATCGTGTTCCATCCCTAGGAAGGCTTTGAAATCACTGAATTACAGACTGGTTGAGGTTGGAAGGGGACCTCTGAAGGTCATCTGGTCCAAACCCCCCTGCTCAAGCAAGGACACCCAGAGCCAGAAATGTTTAAAATTAGTATTCTTCAGCCCCACTATTGCTGTGGCCTCCTTGGTTAAGTCTTCTGCCACTAACTTTCCTATAATACTCATCTGTCTGAAGAGATTTTAGCTTTTAAAGTGGCCTGAGTTGCAGTAATATTGGTTCCTATAAATGTTCGGGGATCACTACATCTGGCCTTTCTGAACAGAAGTAATTTTCTGGTGTGTATATTTAAAACATTTTTATTTGTTACAGAAGACAAATTTTTATTGTTTCATGTTCCCTTCCCAGTTTACATGTCACAGTATTACCAACACATTCAAAACCACTCAGTGCTCGCTTAAATGCAGATTCTGCAGATGTGTATGAATGCCAAATTTTGTTCTATAAAAATTAATCACGAGGGTTGCTGAAGTATCTTATTGCTGTGTATACTCAAAACCTATGTATACATCTTATTGCTATGTGTACTTAAAAACAAAACACTCCTTCTTTGCAGATGAGGAAGAAAAATTCTACAGAACTGGATGTGGGTTCTCTGAAATTCTGTCAACAGACTTTCTTGATCATGGAACAATTTCCAAAGCTGCATTTGTATCTGTAATGTGCAAATGGGGATTGGAATTAAAGTTCTGAACTCCTTAAAGATGTGTTTCATCATTATGTGACAGATTTTATAACATGCAAGTGACCAGGTTCTATGCCCATTCTCCATGTATCGAGCTTTCTGATAAGTAGAACTTCTGTATTGTGGAAAACTGGTCCGTGACTCAATCTGTGACTGACGTGAATTACGTAAAATCATATCTAAAGGAACGCCTTCCACTGCCATGCCTAAAAACACGAAGTATTTTCCTTCCTCCAGATGGCATTTAGAATAAATGTTCTGCACACTCGTTATCAAGGAGTCCACGTCACCCACTGGAAGACCCAAAAATGCTATTTTCCCTAATCTGGTCCTGCCTGAGGGAAATCTAAACTGACCCTGAGTCTTCGGTAGAGTCTCGAGTGTGGAAAGAGTGTGTGCCTGCCGGTGCATAAATGCTACCTTCCACATCGGTAGTGAATCATTAGTAGCTAAGAAATTGCTTCCTCTGGACTAAAAAAAAATCTACATGTCTTAGAAAGAAGTTTGCCCTATCTGAATATAAAAGCTCATGAATGAATACATTTTTTCCTAGTTTGAAAATCTTTGAACTCATTAAGCAAGAAAACAAATGAAATAGCTGAGTTGGGCAGCAAGGAATTGGTAACTGCTGCTTCCCATAACTGTGTGGACTCAGAGTGGCTCTGGAGATGTAGGACAAAGCTGTGTAGGTCGGTGGCTTCACTAGCTTTGTGGTAGCAGAGATGAGAGGAAGAAGGTGAGGAATCATCTCTGTGCATTCTAGTTCAGTGATACTTTTACATATCATATGGGGAGTCATCAAAGGAGCACGTAAGGATTTTTTCTGTGAGATTTGAGGCACAGCTTGTTACGACGCCGTGATAGAATCCTTGTTTATGAGTCACAGGCCCAGTCCATAGACGTATTTCAATGTATGTCTAATTTTTAACATGTGGGCAGTTGCCATATGAAGACTCTCAGGCGGTTTTATATGGGGTGTGAGATACATCCACATTCTTGCTCCGTGTTGTTTGTGAAGAGCTGCAACGTTTTAGTCACGTTGAATGTGAGTGAAAAATTTTAAAAGCAGGATCAGACTTACAGAGCTATGTGAATACACTTTTAGGACTAGCACTGTATGCAAAACATTTTGGATATTGTTTCTGATCAGAAAAGATATGATGGTGTTAATTTGCCACCGCTGTTTTCTAGCTTTGACAACGGAACAACTTGGTTGATTTCAGCTATGTTAACTTTTATTCTGAAAAGCAGTAATGTGTTTGAGAACAAAGAAAGGAAAACAGTAAAAATCTTTGCGAATGCCTGTTTGTGGTACTAAGTTTATTTTTGCCTATACCACAGACTTACATTCAAAGGGCCAATTTCATATTATCTGTAATATGTTCTCACAGTAGAAACTTGCTGCAGATCATTTCAGAAGGGAAAACTGTAACTTATAAAATGTGATTAACCAGTTGTAAAGAAGACCAATAATCTCAACAGTGTTACACTATTTAGGGTAGATACAAAGTTACCAGTACTGCCGAATCATTTGTACTCTCTTGTGCTGCTAACTTTATTATCAGTCTGATCAATATTACACAGTTGGGACATTCTTCCACTGTATAGATGAAAACAATTATATTTTCCCAGCTATATTGTAATCAGATTATTTACTTTCAGAGGTCTGTAGGTTTCCTGTGTTTCTTTTGTTTCTGCCAAATTATTATTTTTTTTTTTGAAGTGGAATGGAAGGATCAGTAACTCGACTTATTTTGAAAGTATGAGCGTTTACCTGGAACTGTGTAGTGATTCTTTGTAAACGGAAATCGAACTTGCACTGAGTCTTGTATTTAAATACAGTGAAAAACGTTATTAGCTGCTCAATGCAGTACTGGATGTTTGAAAACAGATCATCGAAACACCTTCTTTTAGGGTGCACAGTAATTTGCTCGTGTTCAATTCTATTAATATTTAAGATTTTAGAAGGAATGCAAAATCCCATGTTAGACCTTCTTAATGTTTAAGTCTTGAGACTGAATTGTTTGATTTCTCTGATTAATAAAAGTTAGGTCTTCCATAATGAATTTAGATGTATGCTATCTGGCATTTAAGTATATCCTGCCTGGCACTGATGATTTATTTTACTTTTTAAAGGCCATGATTAAAAGTTTTATGGATGTCTACCAACTTGCGAGTTCCAGAATTGACATGTTAGTGAGAGAAACAGCATCTCATCAACTTTGCACTGCAGCCCTGAAGTCTAAGCTCCAAGCAGCTTGTCTTCATGAAAGTGAGAGCTTACAATTGGTAAGTCTGCTTTTCAAGTAAGTTTTGTCATTTGGATGTGATTTGCTAGCTAGCATCTCCCTTCATGCTGCATAATTTCTGTAGGGAAATACAAGTAATATTTCATTATAAACATAATAGAGCAATAAAACTAGTGTCAACACAAACCTTCTGAGACTTTTTCAGAAGAGAAGGAGGGTGGTAAAAGTTAACACAAAGATTAATTTTACTACTGTATCTTCTACGAGGACCCATTCATTGCTGCTGTCACTGGAAAACTATACATTGTGATTTATTTTTTTTTTAGCAGTACAGTAAGCGGTTGAATTTCACACGTGAAGAATTTAACCACCTAAAGATATAGCACCATGTTAAAACAATGTTATTAACTGTGCATGTAAACAAAATGTTTATTAAGAGATGCGATTTTTTTTTTTTAAGAGCTGTGGTTATGAATAATACTTCTCACTAAAGTTACAAGGTTAAAATCCAATTTCAGAAATAATTTCTTGTCTAAAATGTTGCTGCCCACAAAGATACTGGGACTTGTTTAACGCTAATAAGGTGATTCTTCAGATCTGAGATCTCTCTCTAGGGGGATTACTGAATGCAGATGTATTTGTGTCACACAGGCAGGAGGCCAGACACATAAACTGTCATAAATATGTACCCAAGTATGTCTAGAATGAGACTGTGCAAGCTGTGCAACTTGCATACACTTGATATATTTCATCTCCATCTTTCTTTACTTTTCCACATAGGATAAAGCACAAAGCTTTGGAGTTTGGGGTTTTTTTTTTTTCGTTCTCCTCTCCTTCTTCCTTTCTCTCCTTTTATTCTTGTGAAGCAAAGGACCATAAAGAAAAAGAGGATTGTTTGCCTTTCTTTTTGAAACTGAAGATCCGTAAGAAGAGAGCTGTCACTAATGCAAATTATTTAAACGCACGGGCAAATGTATATTCAGGGGCTGTGGCTGTGCTTTGGATGTTTCCAACAGAATTGTATTAATTTCTTATCTTGATTCTAAATTGGATCATTACGATAGAAAATTAGTGAAAATAGGAAATATATTAATCAGTGCAGAACTTCAGTTTTAAGATTTTGAGATGATAATCATTGAATGAAAGCTTTGTTTTATTTGTGACTGCACAACCTTTCTAAGAAACTAAATGAAATTGCTTCGCTGAAATTGCTTCTTTTCTCCTCCAACCAGGCTTTCTTTATATTTTCTGCTAGGTTTACATGTGTCCTGCTGAGCCTGTGCCCAGTGTAATTGGGTTGCTCCTTTGCCTGTTATGATTGTTTTTGTTGTTTAAGTCAAGATGACCACTTGTGTACTAAGGATTGGGAAGTCTGCCAAACTTGCTGCAGCGAGGTTTGCTTTCATTTGGATTGAGAGAGCTTTGAGCAAAGATTATGCTAGTCCTGTCTATGAAGGGCTGTGCAGTGGCTCGATATGTTAGTGAAAACAGACAGCTTGGCCCCCCAGCTCTCTGATGCCTCTGATTAAACAGTGCTTTTTAAGTAATTTGTGTCTGCCCACGCTATCAATGTAAAGATGATGCTTTTTGCATCGTAGTAGGATCAGTTGGCCCTTCTGTACAACCCTCTGGGGAGAAGAATAGTTCTTCCTTTACATGCAGTTTTAATTTGAACCTAAGCATCAGCATTAATAGAAAGTGTCTTAAAATTTTAATGTAAAGGCAAAAAATTCAGAATGACGGATTGTCAAGTTTCCATGAAAAAAGTATAAGTGATCATGGTATATTCTGTAGTATTCAGGTTTTCTGTAAGGCTTGTCCCTAATATTTGCAAAAGTTGCATCAAGCATGACTTTTAATAACTTCAGGCATCACAGCTTTCCAGAGTGACTTACATTTTAAAGTTTCAGCCAATACTGTTCTGTTCTGATTTTGAGGAAGAAGTTTTGCATTAAATTTCTTTCTATATTAAAAAAGTAAACCAGATTTTTTTGCTTGATTATTTTAAATGAAAGGGAGTAATGCCTTTTCTTGAGTATCTATTTGAATTCATAATTGTACACGCTTTGTTGGTTTCAATCCACTGCGTTCAATCACGTTTCCAGTTCTAAGTAACATTGCTGGCAAAATTTTTCATGTAGGAGATAAACACAGCACCTGGACTGTATTACTTGCAGGTCTTCATATGACGTATGCTTGTGTTCCTAGAGCAGCAACCTATTGCTCAGTGCTGAACACGTTTTGGAAAACTCTTTCAGCTGTATACCATATGTGGACTCTCACCTTAGAAGACTGGGATTTATCTCACCATGTGGTGCCTTTCTCTTGATGTCTTGTATGCTAATTGCGTAAGCTTCTTGCCCTCCAAACTGTCCATTGCATCCAAGTTTGGGCCATTCATCAGTATTGGTCTTTTCCATGTGCAGAAGGTACTGCTTTCCTAGTTGACCTTTTTTGTGCGGAAATTTACTAGCTATGTTGCTTTTCTTTTTATTCACACCACATTTTTCCTCTTCTGTTGCTTTGGGTTTTGCTGATAATTGTAAAAACAAAACTGATGCCATAAGGCAACATCAATGATTCTGACTCCTCATCTCAGACTCTGAATTGACATCTCCATCCTCCAGTCTGCTTCCAGTCCAACCACTTTCCTTCTAGTCGATAGTGTTTAGATTCTGAGATTGCTATGTGTGCTCACGGTAATGCTAACAGAGAAGAACAGGAAGGGATATGATTATGATGGACAGAGGTGAGATGAACGCTGGAAACACTGCTTACAGAGAAGAGAATTATTATGAGGGATGAAGGGGCGTCAACAGAAGAATGTCTCTGTACTCTTCATTAGTGTCCAGCTATCTGTCTGTCGTGCTCGTCTCTGATGATTCTTCCCCTGTGCAGAGAAAGGCCTTGTGCATTTTTCATTCTTGCAACTCTTTAAAATTCAGTATGGCTGAAATAAAGATTGTTGGTTTTCTACCTAAACATTCTTTATTTCCCATTGTTCCCTATTCCTGCATCTCTTTTTTTAAAAAAAAAATTCTTCTGGTTTTGTCTTTTTTTTCTCTGCCAAGTGCTTCTGAAATTTCCCTTACATTTCTAAAACGTCTTTTTATTTCTGTTATCAAACCATTAATATTTTGTAATAGTCTTTTTTTTGCAACCATAACAGTTTCACTTCTGTGCATTTCCTTGGTTTTAATATTTACTTTCTCCAAAGTGCAAGTACTACAGTCACAATTCTGTTCTCCATGACTTGTTGCAACCCCATGTTAAGGGTCATATCTGTAATTAGAGCTAATAAAAATAAGAGTTCAGCTTATCGTTGATGTGGCCATATGTAATCTTGACTATAAGGATGTAGGTTGCCAGAGGAGGAACAGAGAAGCCAGCAGTCAACCTTTAGCATGAAATAAGATGGAGAATTATTTCACTGAGCATTGAAGTCAGTACTGGATTGAGACTACCTTTTTCTCCATGTAAGAAACTGTCTTGTTAGCCTTTACGTGGCTCTGCCTTTATGCCTTCATATGATTGCCCTTAGGAAAGCTTAATGTGCCTAGGAGGTGGGTTTAGTGGAAGTACTTCACTGGTAGTAACTAACTGTACACATGATCTGTAGGTAAGCAGAGAAGATAACAGCTAAAATGTTCTTGTATTTCTTTTTTCCTGCCTATTTCTTGTTCGGCCACATCTAGTAATATGAACATCACGAACTGGACTGCACTTCAAGGTTTCCTATTAAACAAACACTTGCCAGTTACTTCAACAGTACTGGATTGTGCTGCTTTGATCCATTTTACTTCTTCAAATACATCAGTTTATTACTATACTTGCACTTTCATTCAGCGTTGCAGTGGTAAGTAGGCTTTGAACTGAGGACTTCTAAGTGCTGCACTGTGCAGTGGTAGTCATAAGCAATTACTTTGTGGGTGCTGCGGGGCAACGTGTGGCATCACATTAGTCACGTGGCAAACATGTGGATCCACGGTGTCTGTACTGCCAAGGAGTTTGGTGCTGTAGGCACAGCATTGTGGGGAGTAGAGGCAGTGACACCGTGTTTTCCAGTGTGACCGGACACACACAGGAACTGACAGAGCTCGATTAATTGTAAAATTTCTCCAGAGTGTTTTCGTAGCTTTCAGCCCTGAGATTTTGTGCCTGATGTCACTGCTACTGTCAGAATTTTAAGAATTTAACATGTTCTCGTATCAGTTTTGGCAAACAAAAGAAGCCATTGTTACATTCCAAGTGGACAGGTATTTCTCTGATCCTGAATGTGCGGCTGATCTGGTGCTATTCCTTCCTTTTTCTGTTTTCACTTCAGAATCAAAGGAGAGTAGAAAATGAAGGGGGAAATACAGTAATTTGTAAAGACGATAAAGAGAAAAAAGCTTTGTGTGCACTGGAGAAATGGAAATTTGGGAAGCCGAAAGAGTAACTTTAACTGAAAGGGGGAGAAGGTGAGTTTCAGATGGCTGAGAGGGGTGAAGTGAAGGTCTGTAAGAAGAGCAGGGTTCTCTAACCACAAAAACAACTGTTGTCTTTGGATGCTTCTCCTAACTGGGCTTGAAAATGAAATCACTCATTGCTTTATGTGGCTTTGCATCATCTTTATTTTTTTTTCCCCCCATAGTTGTGGCTGTGTCTGTCTGTTGTCTGAAAATGCCTAGTGATATCACTTAAAGTACTGAAAATACAGCAATTGAGGTTTTGGTCAGGTGAGAGAAGCGAGTAGAATGATCTTAATGTGTGACAAATCCATATTTATTGTTGAGACAGTAGTAATTGACATGTGCTCTCTTTTTTTTTTTTTTTTTTTTCCGTGTTGGAGAACTGCATTGACCAAAATGTACACTTTTCTTCCTACTCCGAGCAGTCAGCTCTCAGCGCTCATGATCTACTTGAACCCTCTTCATGGGAGAGAGAGAAAAAAATAAATATTTAAAACTCGAACTCTGCACCACTGACAGTTTCTTCCTACTCAGCCAGGCTGGTCAGGGCAGTGGTTTTACATGTTTTTCCCCCATACTCTTTTTGTTTCCTTGTCACCAGTTCAGTTTGTGTTTCAAGGCTGAGTCCTGAGTCTGACAGGGAAGCAATGTCTTACATTTAGAATTATGAGGACAGAACTGGAGAGAAAGAAAAAAAAAAAACAACCCTATTTGGTTTTTACTTGCTGCACAGGAGAAAGGCACTCACGCCATCGGTGTTGTGCTAAAAGTTAGAGAGCGTCTCTCATGGGCCAGAGCCATATCTCTTGTGTTAGGACATGGAATGACTGATGTAGCTGGGGGAATTCTTCCCAGATGTTGCAAGAAGCAGATAGGTCCTGGCCGAAAACTCTGCTTGACTTTTCCACTACTTCATGCTAGCTTGATGCACAGTTGAACTGAAAAGATTTTTTGAAAGATTTGGAATTGAACTGGTTTTGTGAGAGAGTTGGAGATACTAGTTCTTAATTTGCCTTGCAAAAAATAGTCAGACTTGTTATTTTTATTGTTACCCTTTGTCTTGCAGTGTTTTCTTGGAAATAGTCTAGGACAGAATTCAGTAAGATACAGACCTCAAATAATTGTAACTTTTGCACAGTACTGTTAATTACCAGTGCGTGGTTTATTTACTGTGAAATGTATGAATGTTCTTAAAGTAATAGTAAGTAACAAAAAATCTGACAGGCCCACAAGGAGAATTTCACAACTATTGAGATGATAATAGACATGAAATAGTGAAAATACCAGTATAGGCAAAAATAGAAAGCTGTATTCATAATATTTATTAACCCTGGAGTCTCTATCATCTGGCCGAATCCACAAAGTAGTAATATCTTCCAGAAGCTATTTTTTTTACGGAAACATTTGCATTTCTTACCTGATTTTAAGCAATTGGATTTTACTTGCCAAGCTTACGGCACGGCCAAGGAATGCAGGTATCCTAGTGCACATGCTCACCTTGTCATGTGGTGTTTCTTACACGGTCATAGTTACAACCAAACAGTATAAATCATTTAGTTTAAACTACTTGCTTATTATGTTGTACCAATAAAAAAATAATAATATGAAACAGATATTATGTAACTTAGAGTAAGGTGTTCAAATACAGTTACAGTAATCCAACAACGCATTTACTGTTTCGTAAAGAATACTTCCTTTTCTATGCAAAAATTTTTGATACTCAATATTCTAGGTATGTGAACTTTTAACTTGTCAGACTATTGTAACATATTTGAAAATTATAGTAATTTGATTAAAATGTTGCCTATAAGGCAAAAGGTTCAGTTAATAGAATCCATATGTAATTAAAATGCAGAACTAAATGTAATCAGACCCCAGTGACTGGTGCCTTCGTATTGATAGTTTTACAATGGCCTCTGGGGTTGAAAGTTTATGTTAAAGTTACTAATGTAGTCGCGCTCCAGAAAAAAGAGCAAGAAGGTTTAGCCTTTTTTGGGTATGATGATGTCCTGAAGTGATAGTCACACAACAAAAATACTGATAGTCTGAATTTTAAGGGTCTCTTCCACTGGCAGGTGGTAGAAGCACAAGACTGCTGGAGTGTACGGCAACACTGCTACGTAAACATCCCCAAATGAAGGATCTTGCTGTGAGCAAGTAACGGTGTATTTTTATAATAATATAGTTACTTAATTTGTGTGAATTCATGTTTGAATCATCGAAAAGTTATAGACACTGCACTGTGTACCAAGCCACAAAAGAAGTTTAAAAAAATTTCCTGAACTTAAAAAAAAAAAAATAAAATTATTTTCTCTGGACAGTTTTAAGAGTCGACATCCTGTGTTAGAGTTCTCTAATCATCACCAGCACAATTTACAATCAGAACACACAGAGAGCCAGTTCAGACCAGCTCATCTGTTGACTTTGGCAGAAGCCCTTAATCTCACTGTGTGCAGCTGCCACTTGAGAGCTGGGGACTCGGCAGAGAGCCGAAGGAGGGTGGGATGCAGGGTTGGTCAAGGCATGAACACATAGGCCTGCTTCATTTCAACAGCCGTACACTGCTTTTTTTTAATAGTCTTTTCATTTTACAGCCTTTTTTTTTAAAAAAAAAAAAAAAACAAAAAACCAACTGAAATTAAATGAGGACTTCTCATGAGCCACTGCGCTCCAGGCATAAGAAATTGTAATGTCTGGCTTCCAGAAACTGTCCCGTCAAAATGTGCTTCTGATTAGGTGGCTTAATTACAGCTGTGAAAACAATGTTGATTTAGGCCTCAAGATTCCAGTGCATGTCAGCCGTTATTAGCTAGCCTTGGACTGAAGCCACCATTTTAAAACTCTGTACCACTAAAGTCACACACTGCCTGACAACTTTTTATTTAGGCAGAAATGTTGCCAGAAGCAACACATTTTATGCAAAATATTTTTCATTGCGCAAATTTCAAATGTGACACTGTTGATGGACATAAAATGGGTAGTTACGGGTAGACTTCACCAAGTCCAAAACCTAACTTTTGAAAAAAAAACCCCACCAGCCCAACACCACCCCCCCCACCATTTCAAATAGTTTTTACAAAGTTTGACTGACATAATGCTTAATTTTAATTCCTTTAATTCAGTTTTATTCCAAATCCAGCATGTTGGTTTAACCACCCAATTTTATTGCATCTAAATTTTCCTGACAGTTTCATTTGCTGTTGGGAAATAAAATTGCCATTTTTTTAACATGGGAAATAATGGCTAGTTTCAAAACCAATATGTTTGAAACTTCCTTTGCCTGAAGCAGGTTAAGGCACACACTCAATTTACTTTAGGGGAAAAAAGCTCATTAAATAGTTTTTAATATTTTAATATAATTTAAGTAACTGCTTTCACAGTGGGAAGGCTTATTAGGCCCATGTATTTACACCTGCAGAGAGGTAAATGTTTGGGTAATTAGGTGGTTTCCAGTATTTCTGATTTTCAGTGTAGTTGCAGAGTTAATGCTGTAAACACTGTAGATGGACACAATTCGTTTGCTGCATTTAAACATTGCATTTCCATTTCTAGTATTTTGCTTTCAAGTGCCTAAGAAAGAGGTTTAAGTGGGGTTGGTTTTTTGGTGGTGGGTTTTTTTTTTTTTTTCCCCCCTCTCTCTGTTTTGTCTGTTCTTAAAGTCTCCTTAATGACATGAATTGGCTAAGGAATGTGAGTGAATGTGTGTGGGTGTTAGCTCTGGGCTCAGGCCGGTGCTTGGAAAAGCAAGATCTATATTCTCACTTCACAGTTGCCATGAAATTCCAAATGTCCATGCTGTGCGGTTTAATGGAAACCATGAAGTTCCTAAATGACCGCAGGTTTATTCCGATGTTAAGCACAAAACAAATCTTTCAAGTCATTGGCTGAGTCACAGAAAAGGAGGGTCGTGTTTTCAGGAAGCTAATCTCTTTTCCTTTTTTCCCTTCATGGTTTGCATTTCTATGGCATTAGAAATGTGTTTCTAGTGAGGGACTGGAACTACCAGCTCACAAACAAGGGTCCTCAGTTCCCAGGGCTGAAAACAAGACGCTTGGAACCTGAAGCTGTATTCATCTCTTATCCTAAATGCTCAGGCCGGTGCAACAATTGTACCTCCTGGAGCAACTAATTGGAAATTGATTTAGAGAAACTAATGATTTGGATAAGGAAACAAGTCTAAAGTATAGGTTCAAGTTTGCCCTGTGAAAAATCATCATGCATTCATTCTCTGCCTGCAGCAGATTAACAGAAAGAAAAGAAGTGAATGCCTACACTTCATTTTGTTCAGTTTTTGAAGGAGAAATACTGGAACGAGCTATTCTTTTACTTTCTTTGCAAAATGGTATGTGGAGTTTCCTGAAACAGAATGTTTCAGAAAGGCCCCAGTTGCTGTGGAGGGCAACTGTGGGTCGGGAGACAGCCGTGTGATGCCGTTTTCCTTATTAGATGGCTTTGCAGTGGTCTTGACAAAATGTTTCATTGGTAATTTGCAATGAGTTTTATTCATATAGCATGAAGCATATATTTACTTCTTGTTTTCTGCACACCTGTTTCTTTTGCCTCCTTCCCACACCTCTGAAAGTGACATTTTCAGCACATCAAATTAAAAGAAACTTTCGTATGTTATTATGTATGCTGCTAATGCTGCAGTAGAAATAAAAGTATTGGGAGTGCTAGACAGGCTGTTATTTTGAGAACTGGATATTATAGACCAGGACATTTGACCTTGGGAAAAAGTTTTACAAAAGAACAGAGCCGAGGACACAATTTTGCTGGCTTTATAGAAGAAAAGGAATATTCTCTACAAAGGCAGACAAATTCACTTCTTTCCAGACTCAAGGACTTTTACTCAGGCCAGAAGGTGCTTCCTCCTCCCTTTTGAAGCAGTTATTTCAAGAAGGAGAGCTGGGAAGCTTCTATTATTCCCTGCTAAACTGTGGGTTAAACATAAAGAGAACGTCTGTTTGTTCTGAGACTGTGAATCGCCGAGAAATTTTTGGAGGGGATTAAAGCATAGCTGTGCCTGAATGAGTCTAGCTCGGATACTTAAATGGCAAATGAATCCATGCAATCTGAATTGTCTTCTTCCTGATATTTTCTTGACGTTTTAAATTTAGATCCTATCAGATAAACTGTTGTGAATAGTTATTTTCTTGTCGTGACAACTGTTTGGTTTTGTGTTTCGAGCTATGCATGTAAAGCACTGATTAAAAGGAGAAAATTCTGTGCTGATCTTCAGGCATTGGCTTTGATAAATAGTGCAAGATGGGTACATGATATCTGTGAGTTATAATTCAGTTGATCAGGATGATAGGTGGAAGGATTTTTGTTGTCTTTCGTGATGTTTCTTGTTTACTTTGTACCACTAGCTCACTGCCCAGTTCTCAGGGAGAAAAGACAAGAGAGCAACACCTGGGGCAGTGTTTCTAGGAGTCTGCCTCTTCCTCAGCCAGCCTCAGAAATGCACGTATGTGCAGCATGCCCCCACTGTAATGTGGCACGGATAATGCTACATGCACCCATTTAAAAAAGAAAAAAGAAAAAATTGTGTTGATGTTTAAGTAGATTGGACCTGCATAAAACTACATTTAAAATAGTGGAGAAGTAAGTATTCCTCTCAAAAGATGTACTTTCAGTGTTTGTAAAGCAAAATCTCAGATTTCAGGTTAATGTTTCCCTCTGGATGGCAGGGAGATGATGGACACCTCCCCACCGGAGAGTTCTGTGCCAGCTAGCAGGCAAACTTTCCTCCACAGGAGACGAGATGACTGTCTCTGATGCTGTATCTCCCGTTAGTCTCTGCTTATGGTGCAGTGACTGGAAGGAGGGTCCTGGGAGCACAAGGCTGGGTGTCATCACCACCCTTGGTCCCACAGCAGATTTCTCAGCTGTCAGCCCTCGCCTCACTAGTCCAGATAGAGGAGTGGATCCTCCACAGACCAAAGGGAGATATTTGGGACTGGTGCTGTTTAACATCTTTGCAGCAGCATAGACAGTGTCCAAACAGCAAGTTTGCAGGTGACACCAAGCTGTGTGGTGTGGTGGACATGCTGCAGGGAAGGGATGCCATCCAGAGGGACCTGGACAGTCTGGAGATACGGGCTCGTGAGAACCTCATGAAGTTCAACAAGGCCAAGTGCAAGGTCCTGCACGTGGGTCGGGGCAATCCCAAGCACAAGTACAGGCTGGGCAGAGAATGGATTGAGAGCAGCCCTGAGGAAAGGGACTTGGGAGTGCTGGTGGATGAGAAGCTCACCATGAGCCGGCAATGTGCGCTGGCAGCCCAGAAAGCCAACCGTGTCCTGGGCTGCATCCAAAGCAGCGTGGCCAGCAGGTCGAGGGAGGGGATCCTGCCCCTCTACTCTGCTCTCGTGAGACCCCACCTGGAATACTGTGTTCAGCTCTGGAGTTCCCAACACAAGAAGGACATGGAGCTTCTGGAACGAGTCCAGAGGAGGGCCACGAAGATGATCCGGGGACTGGAACACCTCTGCTATGGAGACAGGCTGAGAGAGTTGGGGCTGTTCAGCCTGGAGAAGAGAAGGCTCCGGGGTGATCTAATAGGAGCCTTCCAGTACTTAAAGGGGGCCTACAGGAAAGCTGGAGAGGGGCTTTTTACAGGGGCGTGTAGTGATAGGACAAGGGGCAATGGCTTTAAACTGAAAGAGGGGAGATTTCGATTAGATCTGAGGAAGAAATTTTTCCCCTGAGGGAGGTGAGGCACTGGCACAGGTTGCCCAGAGAAGTCGTGGCTGCCCCATCCCTGGAAGTGTTCAAGGCCAGGTTGGATGAGGCTCTGGGCAACCTGGTGTAGTGGAGGGTGTCCCTGCCCATGGCAGGGGGGTTGGAACTAGATGATCTTTGAGGTCCCTTCCAACCCAAACCTATCTATGATGCCATGATTCTATGATAATGAAAATGATAAAGATGAGTAGCTGTAAACCGTAGCAGTCTCCTTTACTTTGTGCCTTTTTTGGAATTTATAATATCAGATTATTTTTTCATTGGTTTGCTCATGCTCTTTTCCTCTGCCTTCTACTATAATTGTGCATGTTTGCATCCTTCTCAACTGGGAAAAAAAGAACAAACCTTTACATTCATTTCTGTGACATTTTTTCAGTAGAGTAATGTATTTTTATAGAAATACATGTGTTCATCTGCTTCCATTGCCTGATTGCTTGCATTTTGTACTTTATGCATAAAAGTTAATGCAAGAAATGAAAAAAAAAAACTTTAAAATATATTGGAGAGTATAAGAGACAGGAGAGATAAAAAGACAAGAAATTCAGAGTTAGGGCATGAAGTATAACACTGTTCTTAACTCGTAATTTTATTCCTGTGATGTTGATATGATTTAAGGGCATATCAAGTCAGCAAGTTACATCTTAATGTTTATTTTTATTGGATTTTACATCTTTAAGTCACACTACTTAATATTTACCCAACATGTATTTATTTATTTATTGCTATTGTTTTTAAATGACGTATAAAAACTTTTTGTGGAAGTCTGTGAAATCTACATTTTGTAGTGAAGGCACAGTTTTTCCAGTTGATGATAGTAAGGACCTGTTTTCTCCAGAGACTGGCTACTCTGAAGCAGTTTGGCTTATTAAATAGACTAATTCTTGAACAAATTTTTAAAATGTGAAATGACTACACAGTAGGGTGAAGAGCTTCATTGTTAACTAAAAGGATGTTATCATGGTGATAATCTTGATTTTTCAAATAACTTGTGTTTTCTTCAGTTTGCATAAAGGTTCAGTTAAAGAAAGAGATTTAGAAACAAATGTGCCTGAAATATATCTTTTCTTTCCCATTTTACAAGAATTTGGTGTTTTGTTTTGTTTTATTCTTGTTGATCTGTTTAAGAAATGCTATGTTTTGGAAAGGACGGACCCTCTTTTTGTTAATGAATCAATTGACTTATTTTTTTTCATGAAAGGTAGGATACCTTTAAAATGCACAGTAAGTAATAAAATTTCCTAAAAATATAGGCAAGGATAATGTGGTTAATGACTAGCAGAGTTTCCCTGCCACATGTGATGATATTAGGAAAGCAGAGTGACATTAGATGATGCAATGATTCCGTTTCATCCTTTCTGGATGGTGTTACTACTTCAATTCCTACAGCTGTTTAGAGAGCTAAACCCATGGACCCATGGAACCTTTAAAGCCACATTGCTTTAAGAACCACACTTTTGAATCTGGCCCTTAACTGAAATCGGCCCATAAACCCATAGTTCCCTCAGTAAATGTCCCCAAAAAGCTGACGTTGCAATACTTGCCTGTCTTAAATTTGCGTGTCCACCAATATTTTGAAAGCCTTTATTTACATGTCACAGGTAATTCGACAAAGACAGGCCTTGGAGGCTAAAGCCATAATAATGAAATAATTCACTAATTTTTCAGCTTTTGTTGAGTACCAAGGGTCTGATTTGATCACAAAAGGATCACAAAAGTATAACCAACAAAGTGCCGGTTATACGCTTACGGTCAGGGACCTGATAGTCTTTCGGACTCTGGGTGACATCAAGTTTTCTTGCACAGCATCTAGTAAATGCATTACACTCTTTTGGGAGCCTGAGCGTGGATTGTAGCTTAACCAGGACTTTTTCAAAGCTTCTTGACACTTAAAGTCATCCAGTTTTTTTTTTTTTTTAATTTGTACATGTCAAAATCCTTTTGCTTTAGGAATTTCTAGTTTAATTTAATAACTTACTGAAGTTTACTACACTTTAAATAAGCAGGAGCTCTGAGTGGAGGAATTTAAGGTATCATTCTGGAATGTAAAAGGCATACCAAATTACTGAATGTAAAATGATTTTTTTTAAAGTTATATTACAGCTTCCCTGTTTTACAGACCAGAAAGCTGAAGAAACCTCCTCTCTCCAAGTCTTCCTCTATGTTATTCGTGACTCTTCTGATAAAAATTTTATGTGCCTGATGAAAGTTTGTAGTGTTGTATGTGGTGGTGGGTTCTGGTGGTTTTTTTTTTATTATTTGTTGTTGTTTTGTTTTGTTTTGTTTTAACTCTTCTGTGCTTTCAGAACACACATTTGTTATATATGTATGAAAGCATGACATTCCATTAGCATTTTTTTAGTGTTGATTCACAAAAAATATGACTGGTATGCAGGAAATATTAGTTCCATTTGCCTAGTGGACTCACTCAAACTGCATTTTCAGCCTCACAGAAACTGATGATCTAGTACCTGAGTGAAAAGTGGTTCTCAGAGGCTGATTGTGCTCTGCAATCTAATAAGTATAAAAAGTTCTGTTGAAGTAATTATTAGATTTTTTTATTTGATTTCAGTCTGAAGTATAACTGTATATATAAATTCAGCCAAAACCAATAGAGACAGTAAACCTAACTCACTCACACTCAAGTTGTTTATAACTGATAAGCTTGATTCCTTGCCCAGTTAGTGTAATTTGGATCTTGCATTTACAAAAGACCTACATGTTAGCCGTCAACTGAAATTGAGCCTAAAATATTTTTTTTAGGCTATTCAGATATCAACTGATATTTTATAAGCAGTACTGCTGGAAAGCCAACTGTTTTCCCTTACCATTACTGTTATAAAACTACCCTTTAGAACTCTGTTGAATATACACTGCTTCAGATGTTGCATGCAATTTGCAGGAGAAGGAGTAATTCCCTCCTGAAGTTACTTCAACTAAGTTTTACTGGGAATGAATGAACATTAAAGTGCTTGGTTTAGATAAGCAAACAAAAGTTTGGAAACTATCCCAAACCTACATGGAGCCAAATGTACCTCTTCCTGGTGACTCTTTCTCCAAACCAGTTTATGGAGGAAGAGAATGGAACTCTTATCAGGATTTTGGCTGGTAGGTAGCAGGCTACACATCTGCAGTGGACAATCCAGAAAATGTACACTGCATTGGGCAGTGCTAAAGGGGTGGAACCCTTTGTCCTCAAAACACATTGGTGATTTTAATAACAAACATTCATTTTGAGAAAATGAGGTTGGCAGTGGTAATAGTCCACTTCTAGGTATGTGGGCATGTCAGTCGTTTTTTGCTCTATCATTAGAGAATCTTTTTAAGAGGCTACTGAGTTTGATACAGTTTTTAGATGAAGTGAGATTTAGATTAGCCTGTAGCCTAACGCAAAAGCAGATGTTCTTACTCAGGATGCAAATGTTTGTCTGTATTTCAGATAACAGATTACAATCAGTCTGTTCTTCAAATAGGTGCAGATAGGTTGCATAAACTCTGTCTGTATCCAGTTTATGATCCCAGCTCTCCTGTCTCCTAAGTGCTTACATCAGTCTACAGTTTGTTAGGGTATGCTGAAGGCTGTCGATTCATGAGATCAGCATTTCCCTTCTTGCTTCAGGATTATGGACAACACCGGATTATACTCTCACATCCGAGTGGACCAAAGTCACCTTTTGCTCACCTAAAGGTTTCTGGAGAGTTCTGCAATAGCATTATCCACTAAGAGGCCTTGTATGTCCTTAGCACTTCACTTTAGGTCCGAGTAATACCATTTTCCTACTTGAAATCTGAGTGAGATATTTTCTGCTTTTTTTTTCATTGCTGCAAAACTACCCATTTTTGCATCAGCAGCCTCTGCTAGAAGTGTGTGAGTCCGAAGTCCTTATTACTTGCTTCTTTTCATCTCCTTTCATAAAGATATGTCCTTGCCATAAACTCCTGTCACGAGAGGTGTCTGCTTTACACCTCAATCAATATATTTCCCTTTTGTTGTCCTTCCTTCACTCTAATGGCTTCTCTTGAGCTTCCACTTTCTAGAAGCTGGATGTCTGCTTCTCCCTCTGTATGAAAATCAGGTTTCTTGCCCTTTCAATGGTTTTTACAGAGAGCTTCAAGGGGACTTGTCCCTGTAGATATGCTGGGAAAGCAAATAGGTTACATAAGCTATCTGAATGTGCTGTAGTTCAGCAAACACCAGAATCTGAAAGGGCTTCGTGGATAGCCTTTTGAGTCTTGCCTTACTGAAGTTCTGGTAGTTGAAACCTGTAAGGCCACCAGAAGGCATTCGCCACAGCGACTCTCCTAATTCCACTGTCCAGACACCAGTGGTCACCCAGATTGTTCCACCCTTGGTCAACTTCATGCCTCTGACACAGCAAAGAGCATTTGAACATCATCAGTGCTGACTGCATATTGGATTTTTAAGGACCTTTTCTGACCTACTCCACATTTAATATAAATATATTTGAGGGAAGTAATGAGCAAACTGGAGTATTCCCAAGGCATCTGTCTGCAAAGTAACAGTGAGTTCCATGTTTGTTCTCGTTTTTGTATAAGCTGTCAGGAGAGTCCTAAAATGTTGATTTCCATTTTTTTAATCGTTAATTTGTTTTGTTAGCTACATAGATTTATATTTCTGAATATTATTCCTCAAAAATATTGCCTATTTGGCAAAAATGCATAGCAAAAATTAATCTTCTGAATGCCTAAAGATTTTTTAATGCAAGAAAGCTGAATCATAAAGGCACTTTCATTGTTCCTAGACCTTTCTCCTTTATGTTGTTAAATGTTACTATTAGAAATAATTACTTTTTCCTTCTTTCCCCGTTGTATCCATATTGCTGATACAGTATATCTTTTTTAATTATAAAGTGATTGAAGTATTTTACTGAATCAGTGTAATTTCTTTTTTTGCCAAAATGTTTGCGGTGATTAGCGCTAGGATTCTGTGTTAAAATTAGCCTTCGGTAAAAGACGGATTAATGCACCACTGGCAAGGGTCTGCTGTCCTTGTCCCATTCAGTAGCAGAATGCCTAAATTGTAGTCGCACCAGTTCAGAGCAAACAGACAAAAAGGAAGGTAGCTAAGCTTTTTGCTGTGCGTGAGCAGTTAGAGGGCAAGCAGACACCATGCACCTTGACCACCTATTATGAAGCTTTTTGCTGCAATGTCAAGTGAAAGCGAGTTAATTGGGTGAAGCTGTAGAGCATGTTAGGGGCATGGTAAAGGGTTGCTGTCTGACAGCTGAATGTCAGCAGAAGCTAGTGAAGTGTGGCTGAGAGACAGAGACCTGTCACAAAGTTCATGTGGACTATAGCACAGTTAGGGAGATGAAATGTGGTTCTGTCTCACTTTCTCCCTCATTGCATTCAAGCACCTTAAGATTTCACACTGTATGTGTCAACCCTTGTTCTCTAAGCTGTTTTCTCCTAACACTTCTGCATTCAAATGATTGGACAGAAGATGCTAATGTTTGGCAAAATGAATGTAAATACACTTTTTTTCCTTTTTCTGCTAGAGCGGCAGTATACGTGCAACTCAGATGAAACTTTGAAGGCTTACATCAGACAGTCACACTGTCTAGGAATTCAGCTGATGACTGAATATATTTCTCAAGAGACTATGAAGTTTGACACTTCAACTAGTTGTTTAGGGACTGTTTTCCCGCTAGCACTGGCAGAAGAAGTGGCTAAGAGGGGAGGACTACTTCATGAGCTGTTTGTGCCTCAGCACAGTGTCGTGAGAGTTTTAGTCTCTGATTGTAGTCACCTTCTCTTCTTGCTGGAAAGAAGCGAAGGGCTGAGAGGGAACCATGAGAGAGAGAAATACTGATCTGAGTCAATGAAAAGCTGTGGGGAAACTCACATGGCAGGAAAGGCTTTCTTGGAAGCCAGAGGAGTGTCAGTTAAAGATAGCGATAGTCTTATACACTAGTGCAAAACATGGAGAGGTGTCACAACAGTTTAGTAAGAGTACAGTGTACCTTCCAGTGTTGTTTGCAACATGCAGCACAAGGTAAAGCAATAGCCATTTGGGTTAGCTACTCAGTTTAAAAATAGATAAACAAAAGCTGCTTCCATTCTTGAGAAAGTGGAAAGTCAGTGGTAGGCAGCGTGGGCAAAAAATACTGAAGAATTTGGAAACTTGGATTGAAATCAATACAGACTGGGCATTTCACCATGGAAATAGTGCACTACATCGTTTGCCTATTGTTTTCGTATTATTAGTGTAGAGCGGAGAATTTGACCTGAAATTGAGAAACTTCTGTGTGCATTCCAGGGAAGCATCTGGAAGAGAAACTTACTATATAGGTTGTATGGTGGATTTTGGCCAAAGTACTTAGAAATCGTCAAAATTGGTGATGCAAAAACAAATTGTTAGTCTTTAAGCCAACAAAACATTGAAAATAAGGTGTTCATCTGATGTGGTAATCCATCCAATCCCATGCGTTTTTCAAACATAACAAGTTTAAGTATGTTTGAATAAAACAGGATTTTCTTTTAGAAAAATAAATACAGTATTATGAAATTTTTCTCTTAATTGCTTTTAATTGAGCCTCTAGTGTGTGATTTCACTGAATGCATTAAATGCTGAAGCATTAGAAAAGCAGAAAAAAATTCAACGATTTTCAGATATTTCAGGCTCATGTCTGTTTAAAAACTCCTTAAAGTGGAAGAGGGAATTCTTTGATAATGAAAAAAGCCTTTAGTATTGTTGGCTAGCTGCACCCAAAGTGTGTTGGGTGTCTACCTTTCTGACTTAATACGTAATGAGTTGGCAGCCCCTTGAATTATTCTCTGGTAGCAAATTGTTTGCAGAATCCAGTCAGGAGTGCTGACAATTAAAATTTATACCGAATGTTACCGTTTTCCTGCTTTGTGTCAGAGCACCAATTTAGTCCTACTGCCTCAGCATACAGAATTACAAACTCATTGACATGGGAAGCAAACTTTCCAGTTTTGGCCAGCATACATTCCCGCTTTGAAAAAGTTTGTTGATTAGCACTCTGTTGCACTGGTGCTCACTAGCAATACTTTTCGTTTTAAGCACCAGTTTCTAGCATTTTCATCAGTCTGATGTTTTATTTATTTCACTGATAGTGAGAAATGGCTCTTGGAGCTACTTTTAACAGCAAAAAAAAATGAGTAGCATACTGGAAATCCATTGGCGTTGTCTGGCAAAAGGCAACTCAGTTTTGGAAATAGCAGTCTGAGAAAGGTTGTGAATGATCTGGAAAAGTACGTTTTTCTCTGTAGGGAAATAGGTTTTCCACCTAAGTGGTGCAAAACGGTTATCAAAGACAGTGGTTGTTTCTTTAACACTTATTGGAATTGCTATTGCTACAGTGAAATGATGCGAGCTATGATGATAGCGTAGGTAGGGGAAGCTGAAAAGAACATTATTGGCCATTTGGTTTGCTGTCTACTGGTGTTACTGTGTATATGTATGTTCTAGAGTTGGGGTCAGAGGAATCAGAATCAGAAATCAATTGTGGAGAAATACATTGGCTGTTTCCCACTTTCCCCCCATCAGTCTCTGCCTCTGTGCTTACCTTACATTTCTTCCTACTCTTAGGGGCGTCACTACAGCCTTTCCAGAGGTTTTAGGGGTTGCTAGAATTCAAAAGAAACTACAGCTTCCTTCTCCCTCTGCACTTCTGTTTGCTGCGGGGTATCCTCACTCACTTAAGTATCCTGTAATCTGGTGATTTCCAGGTCATGTTTTGGCTTCGTAATTCAACCATTGTCTTTAATTTACCTTGAGATATAACACTGAACTTACTACTGTATCTGCATCATCACATAGGGAACCCCCATAACTGAGTCTTTGTATTATATTGTTAACTTCACTATTGTTTTGTCCCTTACTTGGTCATTTTCTGTTCCAATTCTAAGCAGTTTCATTACTTTCTTATCTCAGTTGAAGCCATATATGCTTCTGGCTTGTTATTCACAAGCCAGAAGCCTTAACTCTAACAAAAAACTTACCACTTTTTATCCTTATGATTTTTTTTAAATAATATAGTATGTTACATGTCGTAAGAAAGTGGAAGGGAAGTTTGGGCTACTGTGTTTTGAAACTGAATATTTGAAAACAGTTTAAAGTGACTAAAATTACTGGTGGGAAGTCCCGAAATTGGAAGGAGTTACTGTTGTAACATGCAAATAGTGGAGGGCAGTTGAAAAGTTGTAGTGTGGTATTATAGTGAAAATTGTGGTCCGGTAAAATTATCCTTGTGTAGACTTCGAGGGCTGGAACAATTCTGATTGATTTGTGGCTTCAGCTCTGGTTATAGATTTTGCTCCTACAATTGAAGATAAACAATGTACTTCTAACAGTGAATTTCTTTATGTAGTTATCTGTTTGCAACACTGTCATAACATGTGCTTAGTCTTCTAATGCCAGGTGTCTGACTGTGCATATTATTCCACAAGTATTGATATATAAAAGCAAAAGGGGGTGTCTTTGATCACAACATGATGCTTTTGAGTAGGCTAACATTGAAATAAAACATATATAAGGATATAACACATGATGGTATTATAATATTTCCTCACAATATCATACATAATAGAACAATTCACTATAAATCAGTTTTAACCTTGGTAAAATAGCTCATGTATCTTGAGACAACCTGTAAACTAGATCCTAAATGTGATCATAGGTTAGTCACAGAAGAAAAACTGTAGAGAAAAATTGTTTTGGAAATATTTTTCCATTTCTAATACTAAAGAATTGCTCGAGTTAACTATAATTTAGAAAGAAATTATTCCCTAGTATAGTCTCACCTTTTGTATTTCACTTCTTTGGGAAAACATGTTTTATAAAGTTAGGCTATCAAACTTTGAAAAATGACCGTAGGACATGACCAATTGCTATGTTACATAAATATTTTGAAAGCCTATTTTTGCTAGATGTATTGTGTCCTAAATACCTATTTAGCTGATGAAGTGTAACGGTTTAGATGGAATCATTTACGGCTTATCAGGTAAATAAAAGTGCTATGCTAAAGATTTACCTGAACAGACACCTTATTTAAGATACATAATTCCTCTCTTAAAAATCACCTAAATGCATATTTATATGATGGATTATCATCACAGCTCTGGCATAGTCATTTGAGTTTGTCAATTTAATACATGTTTTAGAAAGGTGTCTAAATACAATAATGTTGAAAGAGCTCTGTTGGGGAAATTATAACTGCCTTTAAAATTCCTCTGTACAGATAAGTGTTCAAACAATGAGTGTTATACACCAGTTGTGAGTATTTTTTCTTCTAACGTATGGAATCCTATTTTCTTACTCATGACTGTATATAATGATATTGGATCAAAACAGTTCCTGTGAGTAACAGCCAAGATTTTTTTTTTTTTTACATCAATCACACTGCTATTAGATCCTATTTCTCTTCTTTTCAATGAAAACTATTCTGTTCTTTTCACAAAGTACAGCACAGGATCTGGATAACTAAACTAGAGCTTTTTTCCCCCAACAGTGAAGCTTTTACTGTAACATAGTCTATTGACTTGCTGCCAATCATTAAGTTTCATACATTTTTTTTGTAACTCTCAAAGGAAATCTGATTTCTTATCTCCTTACTGGGATTTTGATGCCCTATTCTTAAAAAAAATCATCACTACATCTGGAAAAAGAGTAATATGAGAATGTAATTGTAGCATGTGGTTTTTACTTATTGTGATATGCTGATTAATTGAGATGTTGAAAGCAGTACAAGCTAATATGTTTAAATTTGTCTTCAGTATTTGCTATCCAGAGTGAAACCTGTTTATAACTTTTACCTTATCGATTTCATTTTTTTTACACACAGAATTTTTTTAGAACATTGCAAGTTATTTGCATATTTCAGTAGCATCATAATTTTTTTTTTTATGAACGACTTATTTTACAGATAATTTTGGCTATGTGGTCATCTGATTAAAGTGTGCAAATAACAGACTGTTAATCGGTGTAATAGGTGGATGCCTTCCTTGAGATCTCATTCCAGATGTGCTGATACCAACGCAGGAAATCTCGTTTGTGCTTTGGCTTTTTAGTGGTTCCTCATCACCACCACAGTTTAAAAAAACTCAAGGCACTACCTCATTTTAGCTGTCTACTTGAAGTAGCCACCTCAGTTTGCTACGGTATGGGTTCTTAATGAAGGTCTAACATAAACTGGCTGTTTACAGTAGCTGCAGTATGGCTCGTGGTGAATCAGGAAATCAAAAGAGTTCATATCAAAGGGAACTGTCGGAGGAAGTGTTAGAGGCAACCATTGATTTTTCTCCAGCAGTAGTAACAGAGGAAAGGCGAATTTTTCATGAATGTGTATTCATACTTGCGACTGAGTCTGGATTTGTTGAACTATGAATATACACTCACCCTTCTGCGTCTCTCTGGATATCTATGAGTATGTATATTGGAATCTGTGCCTCTGTATATATGCATTTCTACATGTATACACTTCCTGAAATGCTGAAAAAAGAGAGTGTTTAGAACCTCAAATATACTATAACAGTCTTTCAGTATCTTAACTTTTTTCTTTTCCATACGTACGCTTTGTGTGTGAAGTTTTCACATATTCTATGTCTTGACGAAATAATTGATTGTTATTTCCACAACTATGTGGTCCATTAGGTAAAATACTTAGTAAAAGGCAGAAGAGCAATATAGCATTGTTTTTTCTTAAGTTTGTTTATTATTATGCATATTTAAGGGAATACACAGTGTCTTTGTTTGGCACTTAAAAAAATATTAGTGCTGATATACTGATATTATCTATAATCTTTCAGAGTAGGATGCACAGTGTTTTGGTGCTGAAAGTTATTTAATGTTGAATTTTAACTGGTCTAACCTTTATAACTGTTTGACTGAATGTCAAGACTCATTGAAATATGAATCATGTTCCCCATCAACGTACATTCAGTGTATATTCTCTGGCCATCTTCTAACAGGCTAACATTTGAAGAGTATTAAGTGTTTGATTTCAGTAGATAGTAAAATACATTTAAAAGTAAATTGATACCTTCCATGGTTAGCATAGCATATTTTTCCTAATAACAGTGTTAGGGAGACTATAGGAGAAGTTTGTTTACTTGATTAAAAAAAAAAAAGCACACCCTAGAAATGATAACGAAGAGGCAAAAAGTTTTCTGTAAGTATTTGCAGCACGTCCAATAAAGTAGACTCGTGTTTCCTGACACTTACTGGTGCAGAATACTCTAGCTAGTGTCCTTTGTTCCTGCTTATTAAAGATTAATATGTGTATTCAGGTACCATGTATTTTAAGTAAACATTTGAAACCAGAAGCAAATACTTGCAAATACTTTCTATACATGCCTTTATGAAAGACATAATGAAATTATTTTTCTCATTTGTTTAACAGTAAACGTGGATTCTTTTTTGTTTATTTTTTTTTATCGTTACTTTATTTTACTCCAGGAATCAAGAGGGAGTTCAAACATCACCATGGCTTCAAGCTAGGAATTCAGCCTGACCGGAGTGGTATCCCAGATTTTTTGGCATTGCAAGCTGAACCTGACACATCCTACAGTTTTATGCACAGTAGAGCCAGTGCTCAGTCTTCAGTCTATTCCTTCAGCCTGAATGTCACATCCAGTCCCAAAAGAACAATGGAAAATGGATTTTCAGATTCTTTGTATCAATAATCTTTTAGAAGGAAAAAATTGCATTAATGTAAAATGATGCAATTAAAGTGCAATTTTGTTGCTACTTTTGAAATGTAGTTCAGCGTATGTATTTTTTGACATTAATTTTACATTTTCATAAAAATGTGCATTCGTATGTTCACATTCCTGCGCTTCTCATTCTTTGCATACCGAAACAGTTATTTTTTTAACTTTTATTTATTGCAGTTGTTCATTTTTTTATGTAGTATATTTTTAAATGTTAAAGAATGACACATTTTGGGTAATTTTCCTCAGTCTTTAAAAAAAAAAAATCAATAAGCCATTTTAGTCTCTATCTATCAAAGTTGTTTCATACTTGTCTATTTTAAAGCAGGACTGCAATACTTTAATAGGATTGAGAGAGCTATTTGAAATGTATGCCAATGATTCCTGTCATTTCATGGCAGCCCTGCCATGGTTCACTGAGCCCCCTCTTTTCTCTTGTCAGCTCAACTGAAGACAAGCATTTAGTTGCAAACTTTAAGCAGGTTGTGCAAAACAGAAATGATGTGACTGCTTCTCTTCCTGCACAATAATGTCACTGCTGGTCAATGTGAGAAGGTCAGGTTGCTCCTTGTAAAGCTACATGATACCACTTGCCTATTTGAACAAGTTAAGTTAACTGCTGAATCTGGTCCCTGCAGGCGCTGAAAACTCACCCTTTTATCAAGTCTGCATTTCATAAGAAAGAAGAACAATTGTGCAGGGAGGATTTCTGATGATATGTTTATGTACTTTATAAGGACAGTTCCCAAACCAGTGTTGCAGGTAATATATTTAGTTTAAGCTGAAAGACTTTAAAGTAATGGCTGTTTTGACCTTCAAATAGACTCCTTTTTTGTTGTTGTTGGTAGGACCCAAGAGTGACGCCCATCTTTGATGCTGACAGAATTTAAAGCAAGGCCATTGCCCTGCATTTTCTGCCTTGTAGCACACAAAAGTAAAATTGTATGTCAGGCCGAGATGTCGGGGAGCTGACAAGATGCCCCAGTGACATTTCAGCTGGAAAGAGCAAGTGTCTTGCAACCAAGTGGTCAAATATCAAATAATAGGTCAAGCAGGAAGGAGCTGAGTTCTAACCACAAAGAGGTTTCTGGTAACTTACTTGACAAGCTTTTGGGTGCTTTGTGGCTTGACAAAGTGATGTTCTGTTGGGTATCGCTAGACAGACTGTTCTTTATCGCCTTCAGAAGATCAGACATTGACATTGATTAAACTCTTTAACCCTTAAAGGTTAAATCCTAGCAGTTTCATCATTGTGAATGAAGAACAAAAAGAAAATTTGCAATATGCCATTTGTTTCCTTATTAATCACTGAACTCCCCAGTGCTATTAACTTTGGATGTGCTATGTAGTTTTTGACAAAAAGATTGAATGCAAAATCTATATAATAGATTGTTTCTCATTATGGGCCAGTGATACATTAGAAAAATAATATTATGTGTTATGGAATTTGTAATTTCTTCTAATATGTCAAACACAGGGTTTGATTTTAAAGCCTCCCAACTACTACTGAAATTCCATTTTGAATGGAAAACAACGTTTGCGTAGATAGGACACCACTTACAATGACCAGAGTCTTCCAAAAACCTTGTTTGCAGGTACCAAAAAAGATAAAAAAAATCTCAGATTTACAACAGAAGAACTTTGATCAAAGATAGCTTCAAGTTTTCGGGTATTCCCCTATTGTGCAAGCCCATTGCTCACAGCCATGATGTGGATGTGTCTGCATGTATACTAATACAGAGCCATGCAAAACCAAATAATAAATCCTGCAGAATTCTCACATATAAGAGTTGACTGATAGAGGAAGAACACTCCTTTTCTTTATGATGATATGTTTAGTCTTGAATACTGAAGAAAGAAGTTTGTTTCCCCTCAAAAGTCTTGGCTCCCCTCCTTCCTGACAGTGACTGTTCCTGGTAAAGGCACTGCCAAGTACTGTGTTCTGCTCTCCCACATACAACGTCGAAGATCTGTTGTATTTGTGTGAAGAATGAAAGAATAAATTATACCAAGCATTTTTCTCTCTACTAGGTATAGAAGCATGTATGTGCTTTACTTTTCAAAATACATTCTCATGATACTTTATAGTTCGAGAAAGAGTCTTCATTGCTACGTGACCTCAAACTGCTGAAGAAAATTTGCAGCATATTTGTCCCTTTCGCGTCATTGTCACTACGTGTGGAGTAAGATGGTAGAAGGGTTTCTTTCTGAAATCTGTTTTTCTTTCTGAAATCAGTATCTTATCAAGACTAGGACTAATCTCCCCCAGTTACTTCAGTTACTGCTCCAAGCATAGGTTCTTGTGATTTCACAGGGGCCATGGCAATGGCAAACGGAGTGTAGTTAATAAGAGTAATGGAGTGAGCTATCATTTCTCTCAAGAACTAGCTTGTATGTTTTCATTGAAAGGAAGATGTCTACCTCATTTATTCTGTTTAAATATTGACCAAATACGAGTTACAGACTATTTTTCTTAAACTCATTCACTTTTTGAAGGGAGTTTAAAATATCTTTTGTTTGGCTGTCAGATGTCCCATTTGTAGAGGAAGGCTCCTCTTTCTCATATTGTGAAGAAGTTGAACAGTAAACTGTGTTGCTTTTCCAGGCATCTGATAAACTGAAGTTGGTGATAAATTTGAAATGAATAGAAGAAATCCAGCTGGTAAGATCTCCTGTCAGTAGTTTGCAAATGATCCCACCAAAGCAATTCTTACCCTTTTTGGTGACACAATAAAAATCATGCTTGCATAGAACGTGGCAACACAGTTCAGTAACAGTTGTTGCCAAAAGAGCATCCTGACTGGTTCATACCATCTGCTCTCTCTCTTCAAGTTTTTGGGTATTCCCCTGGCTTGCTTTGAAAATTGCAGAGCTTGAGACCTTGATCCTTGCTTTCAGAGCGCTTCATGATTTGGGCCTGGGATTTCAAGAGGACTGCTTCCACTTGGATAACCTCAGCTCCATCATCAGCACTGCTACATGAAAACAACCAAACAGTTTCCTTAGGAGAAGGCCCAGGCTTACTGGGGCTAGAATATTCTCCATGTTTTTGGAATGTGGCACAACAAATAATTGTTCACAGATCTGCCTTCTGATCACTCTCAAAATTTATATTATTTTCCCACCAAGCAACTCATCTCTGAAAAGAGACTGTGAATCATAGAACGGCATAGGCTGGACGGGACCTTAGAGATCATCTGATCCAACCTCCCTGTCAGGGTCAGGGACGCCTCTCAACTAGATCAGGCTACTCAAGGCTCCGTCCAGCCTGGCCTTGAATACCTCCAGGGAGGGGGCATCCACAACCTCTCTGGGCAATTCATTCCAAAGTCTTACCAGCCTCGTACTGAAGAATTTCTTCCTAAGATCTAGTCTAAATCTGTTCTCCAAATAAATCTGTTCTTCTTCTGAAGTATGTGATTTCTTCCCTGCAATAGGAAGTTTTACAGCTGTTAGCAGAAATTGTGCGTGTGCCTGTGTGCACGTGTGTGTATATACTTCTCAGCAAAGAGTTTGGTTATTGGGCAGACTGTATGATCACTCCACACACTGTAAGCAATTACTGCTACACCAGTAGGACAGGAGGGCTTTTCAGCTTACCCTGTCTCCCACATGTATTTGCGAATTCAGCACAAGCTTTACTGCCAGTGGAGTCCGATACACAATTATTTTTTGGTGCGGCAGTTTGCAGGGCAGTTCACACGGAAAGGCGCGCGGGAAGGGCATAGTCACCCTGCCAGCTCAAGAGGGGGGTTCCATTGGTGGCCATTACCGTCTCAGAAGGAGCTTAGCCATGGTATCCACCTGATAGAAATCAAGGTTCTCTGCGCTCTGCAGAACGGATATGGCACGCCAGGCAGAGCTCCCACAAAAACACGCAGCCGTCCGGGTCTCAGGGTGCAGGGAGTGCCAGAGCCTTTCCCTGGTACAGGGTGGCAGTGGTGAGAACAGCTGTGTGAGGTGTGAGCAGGTGAGAGGTCTGCTCAGCGTGGTAGCAGAGCTCTGAGATGGAGAAAGGTTAAGGAGCACTGGGGAGTCTGAGAAAGAGAGAGACCGGTGGAACCATTCTCTTCCCTCCCTGAGACAGAAACAGGAACAGACACCAGAAAAAAAACCCTAGATCAAGGGGATTCTTCGTCCTTCCCCCACCAGGCTGAAGGCGGTAGCTTAAAGGAAAGGACTGAACGGAGGCAAGTCCATGTGCAGGCGGCAGGTAAACTCCCTCCTTGCCCACCTCACCCTTCCAGGTGCCTCTGTACAACAGGTGTGAGGCTCTGGATCTGGAAGGCCAGTCAAGGGATGATGTGGATGGTGGTCCATCTACACCAAAAGTGTTGCCAGGGTCAGAAAAGCCTATCCAGTGTATCACGACCACCTCCATGAGGAAGAAAATACGTGATATATTTGTAGGTGATTCCCTTCTGAGGGGAACAGAAGGTTCAACATGCCGGACAGATGCTCCTCTTGGGGAAGTCTGCTGCCTCCCTGGGGCCTGGGTTAAGGAAATCACTAGGAAACTTCCTAGCCTGGTACAGCCCTCACACTACTACCCATTACTGCTCTTCCATGTGGGTGGCGATGAAGCTGCAATGTGTTGTCCAAGGGTGATCGAAAGAGACTTCAGGGCCCTGGGATGCTTGGTAAGAGAATCTGGAGCACAGGTTATCTTTTCCTATCTCCTAGTCGCGAGCAGTGCCATTGGAAAAAAATGGATGCGCTCGTCTATTAATATATGGCTCTGTGGCTGGCGTTACTGCCACAATTTTGGGGTTTTTGATAACATAATGGCCTCCACAGCACCAGGCTTGCTGGCACCAGATGGAATTCACCTTTCTCAAAAGGGGAAGAGGGTCTTTGCTCATGGTCTAGTGGGGCTCATTGACAGGGCTTTAAACCAGACTTGAAGGGAGAGGGGCATAACATCAGCCTTGCCTGTGACAAGCTGAGAGCACCTGAAGAGCAGCGGGAAGGAATTCCAGCCACTCCAGTCCCTAAGTCAGCTTCATCGGAGGCCTCTATGCAAACGCAAGCAGCATGGGGAATAAACGAGGAGTTAGAGGCATGTGCATGCCTGCAGGGTTATTGCATCATGGAGATGTGATGGGATGAATCCTATGCCTGGAGTGTTGGAACGGAAGGCTACAGGCTCTTAGGAAGGACAGGCAGGGGGGACAAGGAGGAGGCATCACCCTCTATGCCAGTGACTGGCTGGAGTGCATGGAGCTCTGCTTGGGGATGGATGAGGAACTGACCAAGAGTTTATGGGTCAGGATTAAAGCGAGGGCAGGGACAGGTGACATTATAGTGGGAGTCTGCTTCAGGCCACCTGACCAGGAAGACCATGCAGATGAGGCCCTCAATAGATACGAGTAGCCTCACGTTCACGAGCCCTGGTCCTCATGGGGGACTTCAACCAGCCCGATATTTGTTGGAGAGACAGTACAGCAGGGCATAGGCAATCCAGGAGGTTCCTGGAATGCATGGATGATGACTTCCTTCTCCAAGTGACAGATGAACCAACAAGGAGAGGTGGTATGCTGGACCTCGTTCTCACTAACAAGGAGGAGCTGGTGGGGAATGTGAAGCTCAAGGGCAGCCTTGGCTGCAGTGACCATGAAATGGTGGAGTTCAAGATCCTGAGGGCAGCAAGGAGGGAGCAGGGCAAGCTTGGTCTTCAGGAGAGCAGACTTTGGCCTCTTCAGGGATCTGCTTTGTAGAGTACCATGGGATGAAGCCCTGGAGGGAAGAGGGGCCCAATAAAGCTGGTTAACATTCAAGGATCACATCCTCCAAGCTCAGGAGTGGTGCATCCCAACAAAGAGAAAGTCAGGCAGGAACACTAGGAGGCCTGCATGGATGAACAAGGAGCTCCTGGACAAACTCCAGCACAAAAGGGAAGCCTACAGAGGGTGGAAGCAAGGACAGGTAGCCTGGGGGCAATACAGAGAAATTGAGCAACCAGGGATCAGGTTAGGAAAGCTAAAGCCCTGATAGAGTTAAATCTGGCCAGGGACATTAAGGGCAACAAGAAAAACTTCTATAGGTATGCCAGTGATAAAAAAGGAGGACAAGGGAAAATGTAGGCCCTCTCCGGAAGGAAACGGGGGACCTGGCTACCCAGAATATAGAGAAGACTGAGGTACTCAATGACTTTTTTGCCTCAGTCTTCACTGGCAAGAGCTCCAGCTGCACGGCCCAAGCCACAGAAGGCAAAGGCAGGGACTGGGAGAATGAAGAACCACCCACTGTAGGGGAAGATCAGGTCCAAGACCGTCTAAGGAACCTGAAGGTAGACAAGTCCATAGGACCTGATGAGGTGCATCCACGGGTCCTGAGGGAAGCGGCAGATGAAGTTGCTAAGCCACTATCCGTCATATTTGAGAAGTCATTGTAGTCTGGTGAAGTTCCCACCGCCTGGAAAAGGGGAAACATAGCCTCCATTTTTAAAAAGGGAAAAAAAGAAGACCCAGGGAACTGCAGGCCAATCAGTCTCGCCTCTGTGCCCAGCAAGATCATGGAGCAGATCCTCCTGGCGACTATGCTAAGGTACATGGAAGATAGAGGGGTGATTGGTGACAGCCAACGTGGCTTCACTAATGGCAAATAGTGCCTGACAAATTTGGTGGCCTTCTATGATGGGGTTACAGCATTGGTGGAAAAGGAAAGAGCAACTGACATCATCTACCTGGACCTGTCCAAAGCATTTGATACTGTCCCACATGACATTCCTTGTCTCTAAATTGGAGAAACATGGATTTGACAGATGGACCGCTCGGTGGATAAGGAACTGGCTGGATGGTCGCACTCGAAAAGTTGCAGTCAATGGCTCAATGTCCAAGTGGAGACAAGTGACTAGTGGCATTCCCAGGGGTCAATATTGGGACCAGCACTGTTTAACATCTTTGCTGGCGACAGGGCAGTGGGATTGAGTGCATCCTCAGCAAGTTTACTGGTATCACTAAACTATGTGGTGTTGTCGACACACTGGAGGGAAGGGAAGCGATCCAGAGGGACCTTGACAGGCTGGAGATATGGGCCTGTGAGAAGGTCATGAAGTTCAACAAGGCCAAGTGCAAGGACCTGCACGTGGGTCGTGGCAATCCCAAGCACAAATACAGGCTGGACAGATAATGGATTGAGAGCAGCCTGGAGGAGACAAACTTGGAGGTGTTGATTGATGAGAAACTCAACATGAGCCAGCAATATGCCCTTGCAGCCCAGAAAGCCAAGCATATCCTGGGCTGCATCCAAAGAAACATGACCAGCAGGTCAAAGGAGGTGATGATTCTGCCCCTCTACTCTCCCTCTGTTCTCCTTCTGCCCTTGTGAGACCCCACCTGGAGTACTGTGTTCAACTCCGGGGCCCCCAACAGAAGAAGGACATGGAGCTGTTGGAACAAGTCCAGAGAAGGGCCATGAAGATGGTCCAAGGGCTGGAGCACCTCTCCTCTGAAGACAGGCTGAGAGAGTTGGGGCTGTTCAGCCTGGAGAAGAGAGGGTTCTGGGGTGATCTTATAGCAGCTTTCCAGTACTTAAAGGGGGCCTACAGGAAAGCTGGAGAGGGACTTTTTCTAAGGGTGTGTAGTGATAGGAGAAGGGGTAATGGCTTTAAACTGAAAGAGAGGAGATCTAGATGAGATCTAAGGAAGAAGTTTTTCACTGTGAGGATGGTGAGGCACTGGAACAGGTTGCCCAGAGAACCTGTAGATGCCCCATCCCTGGAAGTGTTCAAGGTCAAGTTGGATGAGGCTTTGGGCAACCTGGTGTAGTGGAAGGTGTCTCTGCCCATGGCAGGGGGGTTGGAACTAGATGATTTTTTAGGTCTCTTCCAACCCAAACCATCTATGATTCTATGATTCTCTTCTACAAGCTAAAAAATCAGAGATCACTCAGCCTCTGATGCTCCAGTTATTTTATCAGTCATGTTTGTGGCCCTTCACTGGACTCGCTCTGGTATGTCCATGTCTCTTGTACTAGGGAGTTCAGGACTGGAACCATTACTGCAGATATGGTGTCACCCATGCTGAACAGAGGGGAAGGATCACCTCCCTCAACCTGCTGGCAGCTCTCTTCCTGATGCAGCCCAAGGAGTCTGTTGGCCTGCCTTAGCATGAGGGCATGTTGCTGACTCATGGTCAACCTGAAGCCTAGGAGGACTTACAGGTACTTTTCTGTCAAGCTGCTTCCCAGCCGGTTGGTCCCCAGTCAGTCTTGGGCCCCCAGCGTGTCCTGATGCATGAGGTTATTCCATCCCAGGAAGAGGGCTTAATTCTCTTCTTTTTTTTTTTCTTCACTTTGTGAAGTCCCTGTCAGCCTATTTCTTTGGTTTGTTAAAGTCCCTCTAGATGACAGCAAACCCTTTTTGACTATCAACCACTTCTCTCTGCCTTGTATCGTCAGCAAAATTGTGGAGCGTACACCAAGTCCCATTGTCCAGGTCATTAACCAAGTTATTAAACAGTATTGGCCCCAGTATTGACCCCTGGGGCACACCACTATTGACTGGCCTCCAGGTGGACTTTGTGCCACTGATCACAACCCTCTCAGCCCACTAGTTCAGACAGTTTTGAAGCTAACTTGCTGTCCATGTGACTAGTCCATATTTCTTTACTCAACTCTTTGTGGTGTAAAGGGCTCTCAAAATTCCCAAACGCTGCCAAAGCCCTGTATTAAGTGAATGCAATATTTTATATAACCTGTTTGTCAGTTAGGTCAGTTTCATGATTTGATGAGTTACAACAGCATATGATCATACCATTGTCATGGTATACTTGAAAGGTTTTCCAAATTTAAATTTTTATATGTCTGCATGTTCAGTGGTATAACTTAGCTCTTAAAAAATATTTAAACTCTCTTTTGAAATGCAAAATTGCTTTAGTCAATAATTTTTCTCCTGATATGTTTTGTTGTTATTCGATTATTCTCTAGTGAATAAAACCCAAGAAGCCCTTGGCAGTATCACAGGTTGAAACAAATCTTTATGTGAAGAGCACCTTTCTTCCATTGCTGATGGTGAACACCAAGCCTAATTAGTGTTTCTCTCTCCATCTTTTTGTTGATCTGCCTTGAAATCCAAACTCACAAAATTACTCTTTTAGGACATTCTTTCCTATCTTTTCAACTTTCATCTTGCCCAGTATGAAAATACTAGATTTTCCTGCTTTGGCTTCACTTTGGTCTTCATAGTCTGATCGGTTTTGGACAATCATTTCACATCATGCTTTCTGTATGGCCCAAAAATGTACCTCAGTATTTCTTTGGAAAGTATTTAAGTGTCTTCTTTCCTCTTCGCCTAAACCAGTGGAATCTACAGTGATCTTTACATATATTAAAACTAAATTACTTAACTCCTTTATGTACAGTCTTTTGGCATTAAAACCGGTTTACATTTACAATGGTTTACACTGGTTTTACATTCTCTGTTAGGTTCTCTACCTCTACAGTGACTTCAATTTTACAGATGTAGACTTGGCTTTTGATTAGATTTCTGCAAATCAACCTTCAATATCTATGGAAGATGGAAGGTGACATGCTCTTTGTCATGGTAACGTGGATCTGATTGCTGTCACAAGGAGCATCATGTGGGGATTTTGTGCAGTTTATATAATTTTATGTATTGTAGTTCGATGCTAATTTTTTTTTTTTAAAAAAAAGGTTCTTACTTTACCAACCAGTTATTCAGCCATGCACAGGAAGCTGAATCTTTTTCTGCCATTTCTGGTGTTCAGTGACTGATGAATAAAATTGAACAAGGACAAAGAAAAATATGAGCAAGTGTCTGAAAACTAAATTGTTTCCAAGAAATGCTGAGCAGGAGGTGGGAAGATCCACTGAATAATTTTTCTTTGGTTCTTTGTTTACCACTTCTACTTTACCATACTTCCTGGCTCTTTATAGGCTAATAGTGCTAATAATCATTACTGATATGAGATTGCCTTCTCATGGCTCTACTGTGCCTGATTAAAGCTTCAGAAGTTGTTGGGTTTTGTTTTGACTAATTCAATGAGAGTAATTAATTAAAAAATGAACGTTGTGTTTACTTTAAACACGAGTATTGTGAGCATTATTGTGTAAGTATCCTTTCTTTTTCATGGTAAACAGGTTTTTTAGTCTCCCACTGAATAATGGCAACAGGGAGGTTGTTCAAAATGAAAACAACAATGCCAATTATATTCGATACATAAACATATTTACATTCCTTTTTGCGTGATACTCAGCTTAGCTGTATAGCAGCCCCGCTAACTGTTGACTCGTAGTTGCTTGGACGGTTTAGTTCACAGGAGTGGTGTGGTCCTAAAAGTTCTGACAGCAAGCATCACGGACTGTGTACTTGTGAGCAGCAGTCTGTTAAGTGAGGCATACGCCCTTTGTGCTTTACAGGGAAAATGCTCTTAGGGGTAAGATTCTGGCACGTGTGCATAGCAGTGCCAGTCTAAATGGTGGCAACTTTTGTATACATCAGGCAAGAGTTTCAGTAACTTTTGATGTGTCCTGTGTTGATTTGCTAGCCCATCATGACTTCATACATAAAGTCTTTCTAATGGATGGGATTCTGCTGACGCTCGTGGGGAAAGACCCAAAGATATACTCCATCTTGTGACATCCAGACAGCGTTTGAGATTTTAAATGAATAAAAAACTTTTAAAAATAGTTTCCAAATCCTCAGTTCACAAGGTAGTTATCAAAAAAATCCAAGGGAATTAGGAATTAAATATGAAATCCTTTCCTACCTCTATGCCATGTGAAGGTTAATAAAATTTGTTCCCTTAAACAACAGCATGGGAGAAATCTTAGTTGCAATATGTTTGGAGCAGAAGATAAATCCTGATTTCAGGCTTCATTCTCAGTTGGCTTACTGATACAAGTTTATGTCAGACATTTGGGGTGGGAAGCTGTATATATTAAAGCACTGACCTTAACGAGAGTCATGCAGCTAAAATCCTACACAGTTCTTTTAAAATGTCAGGGGTTAATGTTATTTAAATGCAGTATTTGGTGGTTTAATTGAGTCATGCTTCGTTGTCTTTTACTGCACGTTAATGCCAATGAAACACTGATTGTTGACAGAAAGTTCTCTTCAGCAAAGTATACACTGACATATCGTGCTGCTATAGAAAAATAGTGTGCAAGACAGGGCAGTCGTACTCTGCTGGAGTAGGAATCCTATACTGTCTAAATGGTCGCAACATTCATTATACGCTGACAGGGAACGTGAACTAGGTTTTTTTCTCATGTATGTTTTCAGGCTGCCTCTTGACATGACTGATAAGACAGAATTGTTGGGTCTTTAGATAAATAAATTAATCTCAAGATTTTTTTTTTGTCAGGTACGTCACACAAGTTAGTAAATGTACCTTGAAAAGTACAAAGCCAACTCCAGAAGGCAGATTTGTTATAGAAGCACTTTCCAATAGCTTTTGTGAGCTTGCCTTAGGACACACCAATGGCTTTTCATCTTGTCTTTGTCTAAGTTTGGGAAAAATAACTTCATGTTCTTTCTCTAAGTACTTCTCCGTGTTAAGTCTCCATGCCAGTCTAAAACCCTCAAGTGGAAGTAGATGCTGGCTTGGCAAGTGAGATATGTAAAATACTGTAAATTTTGGGCTCAAACAAACAAAAGCTTTTGAAGGGGCATACGGGAAGCGATAAACACCGGTGAGCTTACAAGGGCTTGTGTGCGCAGTGGGTGGGGTACATTTCATATTGTGCTTTTGCACGGTAGAATAACTATTCCAAAATAACTGCCCTCGTATGGACAGCCGTTACATACTTCCTTATTTTGGCTGAAGTAGTCTGCATGCTGTTTGTCTAGTCCCATAGGGCTTTGTTATGCTTTTGGGCTCTGTGCTTTCCAGGATTTTTCTCATGACTGCAGGATGCTTTCTGGAAGTCATTAGAATTCTGTGTCTTGGAAATGGGTTTACAAATGCTTATAAGCTACAATCGTTGGGGTTTTTTTTGCAAGCTATTGTCATTTTTCAAGTTGATGTCAGCCAGCCTGGTTGAAGCGTGCAACTAATGGACCTAGCCTATGCGAAAATTTTGAGGCGTTGTGCAAACATCCTTGTTCTTATACTATCTTAGTAGGTGACATCAGGACATAATACTTGGGCTCCTCAGGGCATAACTAAGTGTTTGAATCCTGTGTGAGTGGTAAATCACAAAGAGTTTCTATAGAAAGTTGTAATACTCAGAGCTTCACAGAAGTGACAGCCCTTTTAGGTACCTACCTGCCTTTATGGGTTTAAGTAAATACATTTAGCTTCCTCCTAGTGTCTAAGATATCACGAAAGTGTTTGGAACCAGATTAACTGCTTCACAGTAGGAATTACTGGTGAAGTTTGCAGATCTATGTCTTCTTCCAAGATCTACAGAGTCTCTTGTATACTATGGAGAGCAGTATAGTTCAACAGGCAGGGCCTGTAGAGTTCTGACCTGTGGGAACTCAGTTCTCATGTCTGCCACTGGCTTAAGGGCAAAAAATAAATCCTTCCAGCCTCATGAAACTCACAACTGTGCTGCAAAGAGCACTGAGCAATTCACAGGGATGAAGCCATAAGGAGACTTGCGGGAACATGCTGTAGCTTGAAGTCTCATTGTCCCTGTGATGTGTTTGTATATGAATATTTGAGTTGGGTGTTGGCTTTTTGAACATGTTAATGCTTTATTTTATTTAATGTATTCTTTAGCACTCTGTGGTGTTTATGCTGTTACACATATTGTGTGCATTGCGCTGAACTCCTTATTTTCACCAGAAGCATTTACAGGAATCCGCTAGAACCAGCTGTTGCTTGGTGAACTGTTGAGCCTCTGTTAAGGCAGAGTGTGTTAAATTATTAGCAAGAGAGAAGAGGAAATTTGATGATTACCAGTAAACTGAGAAGAATTTCTCATTCGGCATTGTAAATAAACTTTTTAAAGGGATGACCCAAATATCATGATCTTTGGCTAACTGCAAAGCAGTGCTAGTGATTTGGTCAAAAAGCTCCAAGAAGAAAGGCATGTAAAACTCAGCAATTTGAAAAACTGTGCTGGTGTTTTCCTGATGGACATCCTAATTTAGCAAAATAATATACAAAAGGCAAGAATAGCTAGAAACAGCTTTGATTGTAAAGGACCAGAAAAAAAAGAAGACCTGGGAATCTCTGGGTAGTTTCAGAGGACATCAGGTAACTTGTAGCCTTGTTCAGTGACAAAAAGCTCCTTTTATTTCTGAAGAAGGGGGTTGTGTGGTTTTAGCAATAAATTAGTATTTGGACACCAAATGCTGACTGTGGCTACCTATAAGAAAAAGAGCAAGAAACCCTTTATCTTTTATGTTAACTGTTACTTAAAAAAGGCAACCAAAGACACAAACAAAAAGTTCTCAGCTTACCCTTCAAGATGGAATCCTTTTGTCCAGGAGGAGCCTGGTTGTAAATTCTTGTAAGTAAGATTTTCTACCCATTTTTCTCTAGAACTTTTAAAAAATGTTTTCATTCTCAAATGAAAAGTATTATCTATCTGCAAAATCCATTCATTGTCATTTCTACTGTATTAATGTCCTGCAGTCTGTGAAAGTAACTTAATTTACTGAAAATGCAAATATCCTGTAGTGTGAAACACTTACCTTTACGACTTTAACTACATCAAAAGTCGTCATTAAATATTTTTGGAATACTTGTTGTTTGTGTTGTACTTTTGTACCTACACAATTGTCTGATCACTGCACCGAGAAGAGGTAGGGAAATCAATAAATGTTACTACTGGGATATTTGATTTGCTAGAATTTCAAGCAAATTGCTTAAAACCTAACAGACAACATCCTGACTGAACTGACTCTGGAGTAATAGTGAGTTTAAAAGGAAGTGATAAATACGGCCTTTTATGAATGGCTCAGACTTGTTTTCCTGTAAACTAAACTTACAAACTGCTGGTTTTCTACATAAATAAAATTAAATACCTTTGTTAATGCGTCTGCTGTCCATTTTCTTTTCAGGAGAACTTTGCTTACAGGGGTCCCCTGTGGTCATAGGTTCTGACCAGATTACAAAAGGATGAAAATTCACAAGCCATATAATGCCATTCTCGGCAAAGGAAAAGTAGGTTCCTTCCCCTGTCAGAAGCAGCTAGTTTTACAGTGCACCGAGCAGAACCGTATGATTTTTTCTATTTCAGCAAAAATGTTTCTGTCTCACGTACACACACAGCTTGACTTCCTGAAGGGTACGGATTAAACGGTTGGGGTTATTTGAAAAGTGTCTGAAGTCCTCTTCTTAGCCATAAAGAATTGCACTATAAAGATTTATAATTTGAAAGGGAGGAGTTTCCTCTTTCTTGGTGCTGCACAAAAAGACTTGGTTTCTTTTAATAACTGAAATGGTTTCTACCTCTGTCTGAGTCTACAAGAACCTCTTACAAAGTTCATAGAGTAGTTACAGTTCACCATGTGAGCTAGTCAAATACAAACTTATTTCTTTGAGCAGCTACTAGTCATCTTTTTCATTAAACCAATTGTCTAATTCACATCCAATTTAGAGACTATAATTTTATAGACAAGTCTGAGGATCTGAGAAAGATGTAAATCTTAGGGTCATGAAGGTGAAATGTGGAGAGCTACTTGTGCTGACTTTAAACTGGAATCTGGGCTGTAGTCCTGAGGAAAGTGTTGAGGTAGAAATTTCTGCATGGCTTCCCCAAGCTTTTTTTTTTTTTTCCCAATTGCCATTTCTTAGTTTCCTGTGTGTCTGCTTTGTTTCTTTTATTGTGTATGTATATTTATTTTCACAATCAAAATTCTGCCTTTTCCAGAATGAGGGAGTTCTCTGGGAGAATGAATGAAGGAAGAATGTAGATCCAGGTAGTGCAGCTTTGGGTGTTTCTAGAATTGCCCTTATATTAGAGCAGAGTTTAAACATTCTGTCTGAAATATAGGGTCATTCAATTGGGTTGTAAACCTGATACCCCAGTTTTCTTGTTCTGACTACCAACATACGTCAATTCTAAGAGATATTTTTACACAGTTTCTTTGCCCCAGTTATTCATATGGTCAGGGGTTTGTCTAAAAAGAGGCGTCCTGTCCTCAAGGACAGCATCATTTTACCGTTATTACACAAACTCAGCTGCTTTTCTTGAAACAATCAAATAAATTACGCTATATACATGTTAACTAAAAAGTTTCAAGATGCGAACTTGGAAGACTGCAAAGGTGATAGAAAAATGAAGATCATTAAATTAAATCCATTCACTTGGTGCATATATGAAAAACGTAGCGTGCGATGCAGAATAACGATGAGATACACCAATTCACAGGCATGCAGCTATCAGTCTGATAAAGGGTTGGAGGAGGAACTTCATCGTTGTGAAACCATTTGTGTCCACAGCAAATGAGAGGATGAGCATATCCTAAAATTCCATCATTTATTCTCTCTGTCTTTAGCTTACAGTATCCAGGAGTGTTTGGTTTTTTAAGGAGCTGTTCCTGTTTTATGATGATTGCTTCATCTATTCCATGATGCCACCAGACAAGTAATGGGATAATTCTCATGGGTCACAGAACAAAGTCATCAAATTCATAAATTGTTGCAGCGAATAACTGCAAGCAAGCCACCGCCTTACAAATCACAGAATCATGGTGGTTTCGATTGGAAGGGCCTTCAAACATCATCTAGTTCCAACCCCCCTGCCATGGGCAGGGACACCCTCCACTACACCAGGTTGCCCAAAGCCTCATCCAACCTGGCCTGGAACACTTCCAGGGATGGGGCATCTACAACTTCTCTGGGCAACCTGTTCCATTGCCTCACCACCCTCACAGGGAAGAATTTATTCCTCAAATGTAATGTAAATCTCCCCTCTTTCAGTTTAAAGCCATTTCCCCTTGCCCTATCACTACATGCCCTTGTAAAAAGTCCCTCTCCAGCTTTCTTGTAGGCCCTATTTAGCTACTGGAAGGCTGCTAGAAGGTCTACTCGGAGCCTTCTCTTCTCCAGGCTGTACAGCCCCAACTCTCTCAGCCTGTCTTCACAGAAGAGGTGCTCCAGCCCTCGGATCATCTTCGTGGCCTCCTCTGGACCCACTCTAACAGGTCCACGTCCTTCTGATGGTGAGGGCCCCAGGGCTGAATGCAGTACTTCTGGTGAGGTCTCATGAGAATCAGAATGGTTGATGTTGGAAGATCATCTACTCTGACCCCCCTGCTAGAGCACATTTTCCAGAACTATGTTCAGTTGGGTTTGAATATCTCCAAGGATGGATGCTCCACCACCTCCCTGGGCAATCTGTGCCAGTGCTTGGCCACCATCACGGTGAAAAAAAGTGTTTCCTGATGTTCAGAGGGAACCTTCTGTGTTTTGGTTTGTGCCTGTTGCCTCTGGTCCTGTCACAGAGAAAAGTCTGGCTCCCTTGTCTTCATTCCCTCCTGTCAAGTATTTATACACCTGGATAAGATTCCCCTGAGCCTGCTTTTCTCCAGACTGAACAGACCCAGCTCTCTCAGCCTCTCTTCATATGAAAGGTGCTCCAGTAGCTCGATGATCTTTGTTACCCCGCACAGGAATTGTTCCAGTATGTCCATAACTTTTTTTGTAGTGGGGAGCACAGAACTGGATACAGGAATCCAGATGTGGCCTCACCAGCGCTGAGCAGAGTGGAAGTGTCACCTTCCTTGACCTGCTGACCACTCTCTGCCTAAAGCAGCCCAGGATACTGTTGGCCTTTTATGCTGTTAGAGTGCATTGCTGCCTCATGGTCAGCTTGTTGCCCATCAAAACTCCCAAATATTTTTCTACAAAACTGCTGTTCAGCTGAGCGGGCAGCATGTACTGGTGCCTGGGGTTATTCCTCCACATTTACAGGACTTTCCATTTCTCTGTTGAACTTCTGGGGTTTCCTCTCTGCCCAGTTCTGTAGCTTGTTGAAGTCCCTCTGAATGGCAGCAAAATGCTCTGGTGTATCAGTCACACTTCCCAGTTTTGTATCATCTGTGAACCTGCTCAGGAGGCACTTCATCCCATCCTCCAAGCCATTAATGAAATGTTGAACAGCACTGTGCCTGATTAGTCAGCCACTTTTTAATCCACTTCACTGTCCACTTATCTAACCCATGCTTTGTCAGCTTGTCTATGATGGTGGTACAGGAGACAATGTCAAAGACTTTGCTAAAGTTAAGGTAAACACCATCTCTTCCTTCATCCACCAAGCTAGTCACCACGTTGTAGAAGACAATGAAGCTGGTCACTTTCCTAGGGACTGAGGTGATGCCGAAGGGCCTACAGTCCTCCAAATCTTCCTTTTTGCTGTTCTTGAAGACTGGAGTGACACTTAGAATCATAGAATTATCGAATCATAGAACGGTTAGAGTTGGAAGGGACCTCGAAGATCATCTAGTTCCAATCCCACTGCCATGGGCAGGGAAATCCTCCACTACACCAGGTTGCCCAAAGCCTCATCCAACCTGGCCTTGAACACTTCCAGGGATGGGGCATCTATCCCTGGAAGTTACTTAGTCTGTTTCAATCTT
Source organism: Tauraco erythrolophus (assembly GCF_009769465.1). Lineage (NCBI taxonomy): Eukaryota > Metazoa > Chordata > Aves > Musophagiformes > Musophagidae > Tauraco > Tauraco erythrolophus. The sequence continues at coordinate 87,632,942 of NC_141496.1, read as the reverse complement.
TGAAAGCCTCTCTTAGTCACCATGAGCATTCAAAGACAATTGAGTGCAGCTTCATGGTGACATCAGCAGCTCCCTCAGCACTTCTGAGCTTACATACACTTTGTTTATGTAACCCTAACCTGGTCCTTCTTCACTGAGGGTAAGTAAGTCTTCCTTGCTCCAGATTTTCCCTCTGGTCTCAGAGGCCTGGGATTTCTGAAAGCTGTTTTTATTAGTAAAGACATGAAGCAAAGAAGACATTGGGTATCTCGTCCTTCTCTGTATTGGTTTTCACCAGTTTGCCAGCCCCATTCCTTTTGCTATTCATCTACTTAGACTCATAGAATCATAGAATGGTTTGGGTTGGAAGGGACCTTAAAGCTCATCTAGTTCCAATCCTCCTTGTAGAACACTTCCCTTCTGTCCTTCACATTCCTTGTCAGATTCAACTCCAGGTGGGCTGTGTCTTTCCTAACCCCTGGGCAACTGGACAGCATCATTATACTCCTCCTGGGTCACTTAACCCAGCTCCCAACTCTTGTCCACTTCCCTTTTATGTCTGAGTTCAGTTGTGCAAACAAAGTGGAAATGAGAGGTCAGTGAATGTTGTTCTTCCATGTCTACCTGTAACTGTTGAATTTCGCTGGTTAACAGAAAGGGAGACAAATACAAAGTCCTATTAACTGCTACTGTGTGCTACATGTGACCAAAGATTCAAGAGAAATACAGCTGCTTCTTGGTAGGCTATGAGCTGTCAGACCTTCAAACACTTTCGTTTTGATGGACTTAATTGTTATCTAGAACTCCTTGGTTCAAAAAGTTAGACAGTATCCCAAAATAAACAGCTTAATTTTATTTGTAGCAGGGAAAATTGCTAGATTTTCCTCATCCATATTTTAGATTTTGCAGATAGATATGGAATTAGATCTACAGTTGAAGTTTATTCTTCTGTTTTTCCGTGTCAAATGAGAAATTCTGAGAGTAGTAAGGAAATTTTATTTTAAAATTATTTTTATATTACTGGTTAATAGAACCTCTGCAGTTTTTAAAAAGAATACTTCAGAAATAAGTGGTGAATAAGAATGGATAATATAACACTTGGATGAAAGTGGAATTTATAGAAACTGCTGATGTTCAGAAAATGAAAGGGCTGGTAATAGCAATTAATGATTGTGAAGTGTGCTGCTCTGTTCTGTGAGATGTTAAAACCACGTCTGGAAAGGGGAGAAGATTAAAATACATATTGATTGGTAGATGGGCAAAAGGTAAGGTTTAAAAGCAAAGAATTGACTAATACGCGTGGTATTAATTAAACTCTTCTCATCATTGTGAATAAACAAGGGCTGATACCCCATATCTGTAAATTCCTGAATTGATTCCAGATTGAGTGTACTTCAAAGGTCTATGCCATGTAAACCAGAAATCACCTTCAGAAGGGTCTTTTCCCAGCTCAGGGGAACTGCAAGACAGGATGTTTTCTGCTGTATGATTTTCATTCTGAGTTTTCCTGCTCATGTAATAGGCAACACGTAGTGGGTGGGTTGACAAGACAGGCCCTAAAGCGTACAAGTTTGCCAGAAATACCTAATGTGTCTTCCATGAGGACAGACAACACTGAAACGGCAAATGTATCAATTTAATCAGCTGTTGATAACCATATGTGACCAGTTATAAAATATTTAGCTTAAACCTGCAAGCATGGAGACTTCAGGGTCCTGTTGAGAAAGGACAGTGAGGGTGGTGCTTTGGAAGCAGGACTAATAAACCATAGAGAGACTACGTTGGGATACCTCCTGTGTGAAACCCTGACTCTATTGAAGTGAATAGGAATTTTGGCCTTTTATTCACCAAGACCTGTATTACACCCAAGATGGATTACGTGCCTGCTGGGATGCCCAGTGCTTTAAGGAATGTTACTCAGGCAACATGTACTTCTCAGCATTTCTCCTGCCTTGAGCGTAGGTCTTTTCGCTAGGAGAAACAGTAACAGTACTGAGCACTTCTTTCCTTTTCTAGCTCATTTTAAGGTTGCTGCAACTACTGTCCAAAGAAGTTTAAAAAGCCAAATATTCTGCCTTCTTATCTTATATGGGTCCCATTATTTCCCTTATCTGTGGTTCTCTCAGCTTTTGTTCTCTCATATTTTGATACATAAAATAAAATTTAAAAATTAGAAGAGTGAAACCTGGGTTAGAAAAAAATTAGAAGAGTGAAACCTGGGTTAGAAGAGTCCAGTGAAGAGGACAAAGTGTCTGCCTGATGACTACTTGGTGTCCCCAGCTTGTATCCCCATTTTCCTTTTTATGTCCTTTCTATAAATATGTTTTACTGACATTAAAGACTACCCTGTCATGGAGTGTTGCATCACTGGGAAAGATTTGTAGCACAGATAGCAAAGAAATACTGTAGGAGAAAGTATGTCACACCTTGCCATCAGCCGAAAGCATGGGATTTCTACGTTTTTGCGGAGTCCTTAAGTAAAAAGGAACTCAGCCTGCGTAGGCAAGGTTGATTCAGCTTTGCGTACTAGCTCGTTTGGGTAGTTGGTTTTGAATTTGAACAAAGATTAGGTGTTCGAGAATGTCAGAAACTGAGCTGCAGTCTGGCCATGTCCACAGCACCAGTCCCAGGGCTGCAGCCTCCCTCTGCTTCCTTTGTTGATGCACCAACCTGCCAGAGAGCTGCCACAGTGACCGCGCAGCATTTCTGCAGTGGCCACTGCAAGCATGGTCTGGCATTCGTGATGGCCCTGTTCTTGGCCAAAATTATCCCCTCTTCATCCAGTCACTTTTCCAGTCAAGCCTTGATTCATTTTTGCATTCGGAGGTCTTTGCAGGTAGGAGGCTGTGCCTGTTTTGGCCAGCCGGTCATCTTCTCTGGAGTGCTGGCTCTCCCATGCAGGGTCATCTTGCTCTAGTATTGGTGAGGGCACAATAAGCTGACACCATTGTGAACTGCTAGTCGTTTCTTGCATTCCTATCACATATTCAGACCGCAGTGCTATGTCATCTACAATCTTTTTCACCTGCTTCCCTTCAGTCGTATCTGACGCCCTTATTAAAGTTTTCAATTGATTTCTGCTGCTGCGTCACCCAGTCAATTGCAACACTGCACAGTGCAAGGTTTAAACAAGAAAAAAATGCTACCGTGGTTACTCCCTGGGTTGTCTGTAAGCCTCTCAGGATTCCCCGCTGTTTGTTTTCACATAAGATTCAGAGCAGTTTCTCGGTAGCAAAGTTTGCAGTGGTAGCATCACTGTGGAGATTTCTCTCTGTTTCTCTTGTCCTAGCTCCTTGAAAAAGTGAGGAAGTTGGTTACCACACCGTTTTCAGCACTTATCACTGCTCTGTATTACATCAAGGTGTATCAGGCAGGGGAGCTTCATACTGGCGGTGCTCAGGCATGTGTTTCCAAAGGCCTCAATTAGCAAATTCACAACCCTACCTCATGAGACAATTGAACAGGTTTACTGTATTTTTGCTATCACAACAACATGCATTCCCTGGTGCTTTTCGTCTATAGAGCCTACTAGTGCATTAGATCCAGTGGAATATTAAAATCTCTCATTTGCACAAGTAGTTTAGGGACACAGCGATTAAGAGACTGGCCCCAAATACTGGGAGTATATTTTAACATAGACTTACGGGATCCAGTTTCTCAGCCCCCTTTCAAGACACCAAATTGCACTAGGGTTTTTGTGTTGCTATTTCATGTGCTTCCATTCATTAAAAAAATGCAACAAATTCAGCAGTAATCTATCGTTAAGACCTACGAAAATTGAGGTCTAAGAATATTCAGTATTTTCTTCCTAGTCAGTTTCAATCAAAATTGAATTGTAGCTGGCCTTAGAGATGAATATTTCAACCAAGCAGCTTAATGAAAGGCGAAACCTAGCCCTGACAATCTATTCATGAAAACGGTCTCTTTTTCTTCAGTGGTTCAGAGAAACAGGTTCTTGGCATGGCCTCATTATAATTTGTAAAACATCTTAATTCTCTGTTTTGTTTTTTGTTTTTTTTTTTTTTTTAATATAGTTGTATAAAGAACGAACCTGTTGTGTCTTTCCTAATGCATCAGTCCAGTTAGTTTCTTGTGAAGAGCATCAGGAGGTATGGGTGGAAAACACATGTGTAGCCTGACATTCATGATAAACTACCTGAAAATGATGACTGAACAAATATTTTTGAAAGCAAGAGAAGTACATTTACTTGCCCTTTAAATCCATTTACAAAATTGGCTCCAGTTCTCCTTTTTGTTTGGTTTCCTTATTCTTTCTTGTTAAGAGGTGGCATGTGCTGCTGATATCTGTCAAGCTCCCTCCTTGTAGGGAAAACAACACTGCAGCTTGTCTCACTGGAGATGTTCAGTCATATTGTGTTTAAATATTACATTTGCTAAAGACATATACCTACAGTTCATCAGGCTAATGCAAGGAATAACTAGCAGTAATTAGGATGAAATCTAGCAAATTACTAACACCAGACAGGGATTGTTTTTTTTGTTTTGTTTGTGGGGTTTTTTTTGTTTAAATAAAATCAGTGTTCACAGCTGATGTATTTATTTACTGGGCATCATGCAGTTCAGAGGAAGAGACCCTCGGACTAAACCATCTTGTCTGGGGAAAGAGTCGAGAAAGACGGAGAAGACAGGCAGGAGTGTTTCCTTGCATAGATGCCATACATCTGGTGATCGTTTGTCTGAAGATGTGACTCAAGGATCCAGGTCTATTTTCACTTTTCAATGCCAGGCCCTTGGTCCCGTATGTTCCCATCTTCAGGGATTTGGAAGGTGCCTTTTCCTACCTGTAATGCCCACGCAGGTACCAGTCACACCCAGTGGGCAGACCTGAAGGGTGTTCAAAGTTCATTAGGTTTGTGGCAGGATTCCAGGACTGGCCATGTGGAGTGCACGCTGGAGAAGATGTACCGAAGGGAAACCTGGCACTAACCTGATAAAAATGCTATAATTTAATGCAAGAACAAGGTGGTTCTGTGGCAGACAGTATTTTACTGCAAGGAAAAGCAACAGCAATGAGTTTCTAAAATGCTGTTGAGCAAACTCAGCGTGTCTTTTCGACCTGTGACAGGTGGATTTCTGTAGCACTGAACACGACCCAGCTATCAGTTTGCATACACAAGATGCTGACGCCCACAGTGCCTGGCAGGATTTTACTAACAGGGTTTTTACACCCATTCCTCTTACGAGACAAAACCCAGCAGAAGTTTTCAACCGTACAACTTATTTTCTCTTTTTCCCTTCTGGTCAGGTACATCTAGGGCTCTGTTGCTATAAAGCCTCTTGTGCCTTTTAGCTATCATGTAAGAAGTAGCCTGTTTAGCTGGACTGTTCATGCTTTCTACTTTGTCTAGGTTTTTCAGAGATATTCTAATTTAATATCTGTGCTTACATGGGCAGGGGAAAGAGAGCTACAAGTGCTGTAGGAACACTTAAAGGTAATTATCTGTTGAAAGACCGAGTCAGAGTTTGGGAAGTCACTAATTAGAAAAAAGGAAAGTACAAATGTAGGAGACTTGTTTTAGTTCCTCTGTGTTCCCAGCGTCCCCAGAAAGAGAAATCATTTTGCTGTGACAGGGCTGTTTGGAGCGCTGTCAATCTCAGCTGTCTTTGAGAACTGGATCACCAAAACGTCATTGTCACAGTCACCATTTGGAGTGGAAACATGCTGAAACTTAAAGTGATCGTAGAAGTGTATGTGAGCGTCATTGTTTTAACCCAACAGGCAACAAAACACCATGTGGCCGCTCACTCACCCTCTCCCACCCCTGGGGGATGGAGGAGAGAATCAGAGAGGTAAAGCCAAGGAGACTTGTAGGATGAGAAAAGAACAAATTGATAGCTGAAATAAAACTGATAATAATCGTATTAGATTATGCAAACCACTGGTGCATGGTGTAATTGCTCACCACCCTCTGTCCAATGCCCAGCCCATCCCCAGCTAGTGATACCAGAGGAGGGAAATCCCAAAACTGCAATCCCAGAAAAGAGTGAGAGACCTTCCCAGCCAACCTTCATTTATATATTGAGCAGGACATCTCGCATGGTATAGAATATCTCATTGGCCAATTTGGGTCAGTTTCTCTGGCCAGGCTCCTTCCCAGCTTGTTGTGCACCTGCACCCGGGCAAAGCATGGGAAGTTGAAAAGTCCTTGATTTCTTAGCAACAACTAAAAACATCAGAACATTATAAACATTATTCTCGTACCAAATCCCAAACTAAATTCAGAACACAGTACTATTCTAGCTACTAAGAAAACTAACTCTATCCCAGACGAAACCAAGACAGTGAGCTATGGCAATTTAATGTTTCTACTACAGTAAATTTAGGCAGGCTGACGCTGTCTCTATTAGTAACTGCACAGCATCTAGCTGATAATGCTGGCACCAAGGTTTTTACTACGCTTCAGGAGGTCAAGGCTTTTTTGTCAGAATGTTGCAAACCCCAAGATAAGTTAATTAGCAACGAAAAGCTGTAAAAAGGCTTTGAACTGCAAATATGGCATGGCACAGACCTTTACAAAAATGTTTCAAATAAAAGCGCTGGCATATTATTTCCCATGAGCTGTATATGACTTGAACATAGATTGAAGCGTAAGATAAATGGGGATACACCACACATGCTAGGAGAATGCCACAGTGCACTCGGGTAACCAAATGTGAAAACTTACGGGTGTTGCTCCAAATTCACCTACTGATGGGTATGAGTGGATCAGCTCGGAGCTCTAAACCAGGCCAGTTTGAAGATTCCTCTGGGAAGAAGCTGCTGTAAACATATGGCCGGATTGGCAGGCCGGGATGTGCCGCCCGGCAGGCGGAAGGGTTGTTTGGTCTGGGGAAGGAGCCACTGGGTCCCCCGTGCTGGGCTCTGCCCGAGGTCCCGGCGAAGCTCAGCGTGGCGGGTCCTGGGGTCCTGTGTAAACAGATGTCCATGGGATGATTCACAAAACTATAATTACACACGATAGTGCAAATGTTTAATTAATCAGGTCTCATGTCCTTATTATCCCCTCACTGGGTTTCACTAATAATGACCCAGAGGAAAATTCTGCTCCTGTCTGTGAATTATATTTTATTTACAAGGGTTTCCTTTCTCAGATGATTTTTCTCTCTCATTCCTGAATAGCACTACCTACAAGAAAATAAAATTCTGATGTCCTTTACAAGTAAAACTTGTGACTGGCCTAAAATTCAAAATCAGGGAGGGCTTTGTGCTACCTCACATGATTCTTTTAACAGAATAAATTAGAATAACTTAGCAGTTAATACATCTTTTGCCTCACATCCACGGGATGCACAAATATTTGGCTGTAGTTCTGTCACTAAAACTAGAGAAAAGAGGTCTTGAAGAAAAAGCCGTTCTGGATGGGGAAAGAAAGCAACCCCTCCCAAGATGGTCTGTAAGCCACACGAAGGGTTAAATTGCAGAAAGGTGGCTGGAGCCAAGAACTGAGTTCCAGCCTTCTCTGCTGACAATACCTCTGCCACCCCCAACAGCCAGTTGCTGGAAAGAAAGTGTTAAAAAGGATATTGTTTGCATTAAGGGGCTGAATTTTCCACTGGGTAATCATCAGTGAAACCCAGTGAAGGGCAAATGAGGATGGCAGGCCTGATTAATTAAACATGTGCTATGGTGCTAAGAGCAAGATTTATGCTATTGGTTTTACAAGAGTCATTGATATTAATACTGCCAGTAGAAATTTTGAGCTGCTGTTTACAGTTTCCATTTTTCACTGAAAAACTGGTGTTAAAAGTACAGATGAGGGTTGTGGAGTATTGCTGTAACACTGTCCTTCCATTCTCTAAATGTTACTCCTGCTCTACAGAAGAGATCATCTTGCAGTGCTGCTATTAGATGCTCTGTTGCGCTATTTCCATTATCATCTCCAGTTCTGGAGGCTTTTAAACCCAATTACAAAAACGTACTTTGGGCTAAAATCCACTTTACAAACATCCCCATCCAAGATACATGTTTGCTTATGTATACACTCCCATTTGTACAGAATATTATGTGGAACTTCCCAAAAAACGGAAAGAAAAACACGAGTGTATGCATTTGTAAGTTACAGGAATGCAAATAGATGTCTACCAGTGATCTGTGAAGCTGTGCACGTGGTGATGTGTGGCCTTGCTTTCTGCTAAAGCCAAATGACATGGTCTGTTCGAGCCTGAAAGAGGCAAGTGTCATTACAAAACATGGAGTAGAACAAAATAACATGTTGGAGATAACAAGGGCTACTGTACATGGACACTCTCTCCTCTAAGCAAAAAGAGGCTTTTATAAAGCTGTTAAGCATTTTCATCACTTCCAGACTGATATGCAGCACGTTCAGAAGTATCTATTTCACAACGTGTTGGTAGAGTAGAAGCTGAATGCCCTTGCTGTATAAACACTATTTCAGAAATATGTTTGTAGGCAGTTCTGCTTTGGTTCATTAATATGCCACTGGAAATACAGCAGCAAAATCTGAAGTGTAGGGTGTGAATGTGTGTCTTGGGGGGGAAGCGGGGGTTGTCTGTTGCAAATAAGCTTGCTTACATCGTGGAGAGCATGAATGGAAACCAACCAGGTCAGTGTCAGTTGAGCTTTTATTTTCCTGATAACGCACTCATGTATTTACTTTTCCCACTGCACTAATGTGGAACATTGCGTTGGAATGATACCTCTTCCTCTGGGGTAATTTTTTTTTCCTTTCTTGACAAGAAACTCTGAGTAGTCACATATAGCCCCATAAAGTCTGTAGACTTTGCAGTAACTTTGCAAGATCTCAGGACTGAGGCTAGCTTGCCAGGCTTTCTGTGGGGTCTTCTTGGTCTGCCTGGAGCTTTGTTTGAGTTAATTTAGCTGTAGCAACAATTCTTCCAATGATCAGGTGACTGTTGCCTAATTTATTTTACTTTGGCTTATCTTTGTAGAATCACAGAATACATATAATTTTGCACTTTATGGAGTAAAAGTGTTTTATACTTTACCCAGAATTTTATATTTTATGATATAGTTACTCTGTGCAGAACACAAAACTTATGACCCTACCACAATGATGTCATTATTATGTCAGTATATGAGGGCCTGGTATGACAGCAGAGGCTTTGAGAATGGGGCCACAACGTAGAGGTGTACAGGTGTGGAGTGATACGAGAGAGGGAACATGCTGGCACTGGAGACCCCAGGGCTGTGAACAACGTACCACCATCAGCTAAAGAGGCATGGGCCTGGGACCTGGGCAGAACTAGCCACAGGATCAACAAGCAACAGCCATCTATGTACCAAGCGTAAAATACACCGTACAGAGTAAATCGGGGTGTAACGCGAGCTCCAGACCAATACAGGCAGAGCAAAGTGCACAAGTGTGTCACACAGGTGCTGCCGCAGACCTGAGGACACGCAGAGGCCATGGGAGAGTCAGTATAAAACCAGAGAAAGGAGAAGACAGTCGGAGGTTTTGTACAATGATTTTTAAACTGTATTATTAAGGAGATTTATTTTGTATTAATTAGATCATTTGGACAATGAATGTTAACGTTGTTCTAGTTGGACTACCCATTAGAACTACTTGTTGCTTAGTGACACTGTAGGATTTTAATTACACTAACAAGAAATTCTAGGCTTCCCTTGTAAGGTGTGCTGCCCTTTCTGCCCCATAACAAGTTTCTGAGTGTAACATCAAAGCGCTCCTGGTAAATGAGAAATTGCTGTTTGTTTGTTTCATTAAGCGTTCATGTCTTACAAGGGATGATGGAGGAGGAATGCACTAGCAAGATCGCACAGTCTTGTGAATTAGCAAGGGATCAAGGTGTCATGCCAGGTTGCAGACAGAGCACGGGGGTTGTTGAGGGGTTGGTTACTGTTGAAACATCGAAGCATCATCAGGGGGCTCCAGATACCTCACCAGGGACCCAACTCAAATGCCTCTGTATGAATGCCCGCAGCTTGGGCAATAAACAAGAGGAGCTGGAGATGCTTTAAGCCTGCAGCGCTATGACCTGATCGGCATCACAGAGACATGGTGGAATGACTCCTGTGATTGGTGTGTTGGACTAGAGGGGTATAAACTGTTCAGGAAGGACAGGCAGGGGAGATGAGGAGGAGGTGTTGCCCTCTATGTCAACGAACAGCTAGAATGCATGGAGGTCCACCTGGCAAGTGATGATGAAAGAACCGAGTGCCTGTGGGCCAGAGTGAAAGGAAGGGCAGGAGACTTTACAGTGGGAGTGTGCTACAGACCACACAATCAGGAGGACCAAGTGGATGAGACCCTACATAGGGAGATAGGAGTTGCTGCTCATTCACAAGCCCTGGTCCTCATGGGGGATTTTAACCACCCTGACATCAGTTGGAAAAACAACACGGCGGGGAACAAGCAATCCAGGGGATTCCTGGAATGCATTAACGATAACTTCCTTATCCAAGTGATCGAGGAACCAACGAGGAGAGGTGCCATGTTACACCTCGTTTTTGTCAATAGGGAACGGCTGGTAGGTAATGTTGAACTTGTGGGTAGCCTTGGCTGCAGTGACCATGAGATGGTGGAGTTTGAGATCCTAAGGGCAGCTAAGAGGGGGAAGCTCAGCAAGCTTGAAACCCTCGATTTCAGAAGAGCTGACTTTCGCTGCTTCAGGAACCTCCTTGGTAGTGTGCCATGGGATAAAGCCCTGGAGGGACTGGGAGCCCAAGATTGCTAGTTGACTTTCAAGAATCATCTCCTTCAAGTTCAAAGGCATTGCATCCCTAAAAGGAAGAAATCAGGCAAAAACACCAGGAGACCTATATGGATAAACAAAGAACTCCTGGCTAAAATCAAATACAAAAGGGGAACACATAAAGCATGGAAGCAGGGACTGGTAACCTGGGATGAGTACAAGGAAGTTGCTCGTGTACTCAGAGACCAGGTTAGAAAAGCTAAGGCCCTGACAGAGTCAAACCTGGCCAGCAATATTAGAGATAACAGAAAAGGATTTTATAGGTATGTGAGAGAAAAAAGGAAAATGAGAGAGAATGTGGGGCCCCTCTGGAAAGATACGGGTGACCTGGTTGCTGAGGACATGGAGAAGGCTGAAATTTTCAAAAACTTTTTTGCCTCAGTCTTCACTGGCAACCACTCGAACCACACCACCCAAATCACAGAGGATATTGGCTGGGTCTGGGAGAGTGAAGAACCACCCAGGGTAGGAGTAGATCAGGTCCGGGAACACCTAGAGAACCTGAAGGTGCACTAGTCCATGGGACCTGATGAGATACATCCACAGGTCCTGAAGGAACTGGCGGCTGAAGTTGCTAGGCCACTAGCCATCATATTTGAGAGGTCCTGGCAGTCTGGTGAGGTTCCTACAGATTGGAAATGGGCGAACGTAACCCCCATCTTTAAAAAAGGGACCAAGGACAACCTGGGAAACTACAGACCAGTCAGCCTTACCTCTGTGCCAGGTAAAATCATGGAACAGATTCTCCTGGTAGCTGTACTAAGGCACATAAAAAATAACCAAGTGGTTGGTGACAGCCAACATGGCTTCACTAGGGCCAAGCCGTGCCTGACTAATTTAGTGGCCTTCTACGACAAAGCTACAGCACTGGTTGACGTGGGTAAAGAAACGGATGTCGTTTTCCTGGACTTGTGCAAAGCGTTTGACACTGTCCCACATGACATCCTTGTCTCTAAAATGGAGAGACACGGATTTGACAGATGGACCACTCGGTGGATAAAGAATTGGCTGGATGGTCTCACTCAAAGAGTTGTGGTCAATGGTGTGATGTCTACATGGACACAGTGTCAAACAGTGTCCCTCAGGGGACTGTTCTGGGTCCAGTGCTGTTCAATGTCTTTGTCAGCGACATGGATGACGGCATTGAGTGCACCCTCAGTAAGTCTGCCAATGACACCAAGTTGTGTGGTGCTGTGGACTCACTTGAGGGAAGAGATGCCATCCAGAGGGACCTTAATAGACTTGAGAAATGGGCCAGTGCAAACTGCATGAGCTTCAACAAGTCAAAATGCAAGGTCCTTCACCTGGGTCGGGCCAATCCTAGGCACAAACACAAACTGGGCACAGAGTGGGTTGAGAGTAGCCCTGAAGAGAAGGATTTGGGGGTGTTTACAGATGAGAAGCTCAACATGAGCCGTCAGCGCGCTCATGCGGCCCAGAAGGCCAACCGCATCCTGGGATTTATCAAGAGAAGCGTGGTCAGCAGGTCAAGAAAGGTGATTCTCCCCCTCTACTCTGCTCTTGTGAGACCCCACCTCGAATATTGTGTCCAGTTCTGGTGTCCCCACCATAAGAGAGACATAGATTTGTTGGCGCGTGTTCAGAGGAGGGCCACAAAGATGATGCAGGGGCTGGAGCACCTCTGCTACGAGGACAGGTTGCCGGAGCTGGGACTGTTCAGCCTTGAAAAGAGAAGACTTCGGGGGGACCTAATAGCTGCCTTCCAATACCTGAAGGGAACCTACAGGAAGGCTGGGGAGGGACATTTTACAAGAGTGTCCAGTGATAGGACAAGGGGAAATGGGTTCAAGTTGAAGGAGAACAAATTTAGATTAGATCTCAGGAAGAAATTCTTCAGTACGAGGGTGGTAAGACTTTGGAATAAATTGCCCAGAGAAGTTGTGGATGCCCCCTCCCTGGAGGTGTTCAAGGCCGGGTTGGACAGAGCCTTGAGTAGCCTGGTCTAGTTGAGAGGCGTCCCTGCCCATGACAGGGAGGTTGGATGAGATGATCTCTAAGGTCCCTTCCAGCCTATGCCATTCTATGATTCTATGATGCAGGATTTAAGCATTACAGCATAGATAGCGCCTACCTTGAAATAGGAAACCAGCTGCAGTGTGCTGTCGCAACACTCTTTCTGTATTTATTTTCTTAAGGCAGATAGTGAGTGACAGCTTTGATGGAAAATTCATTAAAATATATGTATTTAAAATACTGAACAGGCTAAGCCAATGGCTTCAGACAAGTGTCTCCCATGATGTAAACCAAGGATTTTTATGGAGACCTCAGCAAAGACCGGATCTTCAAGCAAGCTCAGCAGCTCTAAGCACATGCCTGATGCTGGGGCATCACATGAAGTTTCTGAAGTTGCGGGTACCCAACATTTCGACTGTTGATCTGGCAGCAGGTGCTGGCCCCCGCAGCCTCCTGACTCAGCAGCATCCTGCAGAGCTCAGTGCCGAGCAAAGGCTCGGTGATGCTGCTGACTAGGTGCATGTGGTCGTGCCTTACTCTCTGCTGGGGCCAGGTCTTCATTTGCTATGTGGGTCACGTGTGCTCTCTTGTCAACACCTGGGGGTACATGGTGCCTTGTGCTAAACCAAAAAATTACTTTGGGGGGGAGGCTAGCCTGAAACCCAGCTTGGCAACAATGCTAGCACGCCAGAACTGTCTTACGGTGATGATGACTTGCTTTTGTGGCAGAAGCAGTGAGGTGCGTCAAAGCATGTGGTGAGTGCAGGCCCCTCCTGATGACAGTGCATCTCTGCTGATAGATCACCTGCAATGCAAGAGGGATTTCATCTCCCTGGGACTTTGGTCTGTCTGGCTGGGACTGCTAGGTCACTAATGACTAATCACTTTGTCATTTCCACTTATGAAACGCGAAAGAAGTTTTGGAAAAGTGGTGACCTTGCCTTCCTGCAGAGTAATGCAGTGATTTTCATGCAGCGATTTTCATGCAGCAGGGCTTCATTTTGTAGTTCGTACGGGTACGGCATGCTTGCCTGAAGTCTTGCGTCTGTCAGTTCACCACAGACAGCACATCAGCGGGTAGAAGCATGACTGCCAAGTTCACGTAGTGGGGACACCTGTGTGAATTTGTAATTCTTGTTCTGATGGGCTTAATTCCTTGAAAAGGATCTTTACAAATTAAGCTGCTCACTGCAGCAGAGATGTTCTTTCCGGTGTGTCACCATTTCCTCATTTCTGAGGAAATCCAGAACTACTGAGATCAGTTGGAGGTGTGGATTTGTCATAAACAACGTGAGGATGTGCTCTCTCTCCATCCAGCCTCTTTAGGGTGGACACCAAATATGCTACAAAATAAGCACCTTGCTAAGAAGAAGGCTCTAAGTAATGTTAAACTAGGCAACGCTTTTCAGATGGGAAAAAAGGTTTCTGGTTTTATATGGCACATAAATATGGACTGAAAAATTTGCAAACTCAGCCTGCAGTGTCAGTTGTAACCTGGACTTGCTATTCACCCTTCAAGGAAGTAGTCGTCGTGTGTCATCAACTTTGCATGGCACTGTGAGGACGTAATCTAACCTCTCTGTATCTTGGTTTTCATCATTTACTTTTTTTAAAAAAAATCTCACATACATTTCATATGAATGTATCACTTCAACCAACCATTTGATAACTTTTGTGTTTTCCAAGAGGTTGTTTTAAAAGAGCCTTGCACATGTAAGCTTGGAACATTTTTAAATTGTTTTCTGAGTGGCTGAAGAGTGGTACTTATATTTGTATCTTAGAACAGATGAACAGGTTTGTTGAGGTGAATAATGCTTCTAGGTAGAACTTTCAGGAATATTTCAGTTTCTATTGTCTTGTTGAAAAACATTCCTTTGTGAAGTTTTTAATAAAATACCTTTCTTTTTCTAATTACAGTTTATGATGTTTTGTTAGTTTTCCTTCGTTTTTAAAGCTGCTCTTTTCTTCTATGTTCTTACCATGTTCTGTAGCTACCAGGACACTACCTAGACACCAGCTGCTCTGCGCGCTGCCCCAACAGCTGAAAATGCACTTAGTAGGGTAATCCATAGTTTTCAGTAGATGGATAACTTGTGTGCGACAGATGACACATGCTGTCAATGTCTCACAGCCTGGTTTTGGAATTTCCAAAAACGGTACATACTGATTTTCTGACTTAGTATGTGTTACCTCCAAGTGCAGGGAGCTTTATGCTTGAATTCACCTTGGGAAAGAGAAGTTGATCTCAGAACTTTGATTCAGTAGTTTTTTAGATGTGAATTGTCTAGACTTGATTACATTTGTTTTGTGCAAACAGAATAGAGCCTGAACCAGCAATACATGTACAAAAGGATGTTAAACGGTCTGTTTCACAGACTTGGAAGCAATTTTAAGTGAAATCATCCAGGAAAAGAATCTTGTTATTTATTATAAAACATTTCACTTATCTGCCCAACAAACTCTCAGTCTAAAGGGCTAGTATGCATTAGTTTTTTTGATATTATTATTATTGTTGTTGTGGTTGTGGTGGTTGTTGTTTCTTAAAAGTTAGTCATAGAGGTGGAAATAAACATTTTTTTTTTCCAAAGAGATAAAAATTATTAGAAAAATAGAAAATAGCATTGGTGAATGTGAGTTAAAAGGCAGGAAAAACAGAAAATTGATGAGGAAAGCACGAAGATGTGTCTATGGAAAATATCTACTTAGAAACAAAAGGAGTCTGCAATGACCTATTGCTAGTTGGTAGAGTTACTATTTATAGTGCAGAAGACATGACAATTCAATAAATATCTTTGTTACAGACTTGTTAAAAGTCTGTACTTCTGTCATGTAATGCTAAACACCTAGTTCCAGTGACAATGAAAGATGATGTCAAAGAACAGCTTTGAAAATGAGACTATTTAATCACCTTTTGAAATAACTTATACCAGCAAATTTTAAACAACATGGCTGAGAACTCCTCTGAGGCACTAACATTGACTTTTTTTCCTGACATGTTTCATAACTGTTCCAAGGGAGTAAAGCAAATCCTGGGCCAGAATACAAAGGGGCTACTCAACCTGCTGTTCTGGACATTGGTGCCACATAAAATAATGGAAAATCAGCATAGGCCCTAAATCAAAAGATGGTATGTCTGTTAACAGCAGCATGGGTTAAGAGAACAGGTCTGGGGAAATAACTGGTGTATCATCTGTGCCATTTCAAAATGCTGTTTTTCAAAAGCGGCTTGTTGATCCAATAAGCTAATAAATCTCTGATGCTTTTTTTTTTTTTTTTTTTTTTTTTTTTGTATTAACATGCCGTTTGTTTGAAAGCCTAGAATGGTACCAACCCACCATTGCCCTCAGATAACGGACAAGGTCTCAAAAAGATAATTACAAACGCCTACTTTTCTCAGGCCATAGAAGTTTGACCTAGCCTTATGCTGTTTATACAATGACTGTAACTGTTGCTGATAAATGGCCCCTCATACCACAAAAACGGGAGGACAGCAAATAGTGATACTGGTTATTTGGTATAGCTGAGAGGTAAGAAAATAATACACTTTTCCATGGCTCTTTCATTAAAGGTAGTCTTATAATTGAGGGAAATAATATAATAATAATTGAGGGAAATTATAATTGAGGGAAATAACATAATTCATGGAAAAAAACCACAGTGGCTTGTGGTTGTCATGAGCAAAGAGGGTTGTGCTGTGTTTGGCACCCTTAATCCTGACACTGATCCTGCTGTTATACTGCCCACAGCTGGTCCCACGGTCCAAGAGGGAGCTGAGATATGGAGAGGGTTCCGGGACAGGCCCCTGGTGATGCTGGCCCTGAGAGTGAGCCACAGTGTGGCGTGGCATGCAGCTTACTCTGTAGGACTATTAGCTAAACTCCTAATAAGATTAAGAGATGGGAAATAGAAGTTAGACAAATTCTGGCTAAAAGGAAATCAGTTTTTCGCAGTGATAGTCACTGAAACAACAGGGGTCACGATTTATACCTGGGGGGGGAATAATTTTGGTCAAGATTTCTTCTTTTTCTTTTTTTTTCCTTTTCTAAAAGGTGCACTGTAGTTCAAGAGCGTGCATTGAGCAGAAGGAGGCATTTCTTAAGGGAAGTTTGTTGTCTTTTGTTATGATGAGTCCATTCTGACATTAAACTCTATTGATCTATTCATAGGGGCTAAAGTCAATATTTAGGCATATCAATAACAGGTCTGACTTTTCAAAATTCTTCATTTGATTTCATTAACCTTAACTTCTGGTTGTTATTCTACTTCTCATTGATTACTTGTAAATATAGAAGAATGAGGATACATTAGTGATTTTGACTACTGAAAAATTGTTATTTGTACCATTATCACAAGGAAATAGAATTTCATATAGTCTTCTTGTTTTTGTATATCATAGTATTGTATTTTTTCAGTTTTCTAACACAAGAAGATGATACCGGTAGAGGATCTTTCTTTCCTCTGATGAGTTACATCAGTAAGTTTAACAACAGCTGTTCTGATATACTAAGTATTGTTTATTCTTCCAATGAAAGTGATGGAATAATATGGATTGCAAAAAGTTTCATGTACTGCTATGCTGAATTGACTCATATTATTGTTTTCATTTCAGACACAGGTTCTTAAAACCATCAGATCTCTGATGCGGTCTAAGACCTATTTAAATCTTACTCTGCTTGAAGCTTTCTGTCTGCTACAGTCAACTTGAAGTTTAAAAGCTGCTCATCTCCTGAAGACATTGGGAGGAACTTGGTTGCCTGGCGAAAATGCATCTTCACTTCTTCCGTTCGGACTCTCTCTCAGGAATGATTCTAAAACGCAAATTAAAATTAAGTCTGCTTTAAGTCAAGGAAGAGAGACTGGTTATATTTCTAGCTCAAATATCGCGATGCGATATATACCTGCTCTACCATGCCAGGTATCCTCAGATCTTGCTAAAATTAGTAATCAGCCTGCTCTAGAAGCAGCCGTATGAATGGCAGTCCTGCAGAGACCTGTGCCTGCAACTCTTCCTACTGAAGTCAATAGGACTGTGCAAGTAATTAAGAGGGTTCACATGCCTGTCTTGTAGATGTTACTGTAAAGTGCAGACTTGGTGTTCACATAGTGCAGCTCGGGTTTAATTACATTTTCCGAATGTTTTTGTTAAATGACCCAGGTACTGGACTAATTTCAACAGAATAGGCAAACTGCTTCAATCTCTAGTTTGATTCCAGCACAGCAGTAATTTGTAATGCAAAACTGTCGAGTACGTCTTATTTAAGATGTAATGTA
Source organism: Tauraco erythrolophus (assembly GCF_009769465.1). NCBI lineage: Eukaryota > Metazoa > Chordata > Aves > Musophagiformes > Musophagidae > Tauraco > Tauraco erythrolophus. Next base: position 87,615,002 of record NC_141496.1, on the reverse strand, counting down.
TATGAAAGGGAAACTTCATGTCACCTATCACAGTGAGGGATTTTTTCAAACAAGGAACACTGAGTTGCTGCTTTTTGATTTGATGCTCTTATGGTTCCTTTCTAATAGAATGACAAAACTGACTGGTGGAAAAACAAAGAGAATTGAAATTTAGAATGAAATATAAGGAATGAGTATGTATTGACATTTAATAGGATTTTTTTTTTTTTCTTAAGCAAGCTACAGGAGAAATTCTCTGCAAGTGATACATCCTGTGGTGGTGGGTACATGCAATTCCCTGACAATCCAATTTATGACTTCTTGTAAAACAAGTTCAGAGTCATTTAGTGATTTTGCTGATAATTTTGTCCACTGTTGCATTCTGGAAGTCTCCTTGACCAACAGCATTCTTTATATTAGCAGAAAATAAGGCAAAATGTACCCAGACTGAAAAAATGATTGGAATTTGGGTTTTAGAAGACTATACCAGATAGGGCATAATGGTTTGCATCTTGGGTATTAGCTCTGCTTGTTAACCAGAACAGCTTTGTCTTTTAAGTTGACTGAGATTAGATATGGCATGATGTCCTCATTAAGAAATGCCATTTGATTCCAGGTAGCAGTTCAATTTGGGCACCTGCGTAAAGTCAGATACCTAGTCAAGTACTATATTGCTCAAGGACAGATGTAACGAGCCTACTGTCAAAAACTTGTGAAAGTCTCCCTTTCCATCACAGAGTATTTCTGTATAGGTTGAGAGCAAAAGATACACTTCCTCAGGTCCCTCAATGTCATTGTGCGACCTCTGACGTCACTGGTGATGCTTCATAGCCAGTGAGCTGGAATATCTGCTGTAAAACAAAACCAGAATTTTCCTTCCCCATGTGGATTATGTCTATATTATATAATATAGAAATTGAAATATCTTGCTGTCCGTTAGGGTCAGATACAGAAGCCCATGGATGATGATGTCATCAGTGTAAAGCACTCAGGTTAGGAAGAAGCACCACAGGGTTTTCCTCTCAGCCAGTCAAAGTGGCCATATTGATCTCAATGAGCCTTTCGTTACTGCAAAGGAATCCAGCTGGAAATAAAGGTGCAATAAGTCAAATTCTAAATGGGTTACAGTCATGTCTGTTGTTTCAGCATATCGAGGTTTGCCTTGATCTTGGAACCTGTCTTGGTGCAATTGAGGCCTTAGGGTAAATCTGAAGCATTTGAAGGCTGTTGTGCTCCATCAAGGCTGAATTCAGGAAAATTTTAAAGTTTGCATAACTGGAGGAAATTGTCATCTGACATTAACCAGCAATGACATAAAATGTGTAAGATATATGTAATATTATATATCTATATTTATGTACATAAAGAATCAGAGTAGCCTACGTGAAACATAACATCCTTATCTGAGTCTTTACGTTTGAAGATGACCTAAAAGATTATCAGTAAAAATTATTTCTTCACATAACTCTGCTGAAGACCAAGAAGATAAAACCACAGAGCAATCAAACCTTAGTGCCATTTGATGCTATTTAGAAGCGGGTATGAGAGGCTTCCTGCACAATTGAATATAGTCTGAGTCACTTGAGGAGGAAACAGTGAGCTAATGCTTGTTCTGAATTGGAGCCTTGCCACAGCCCTCTGTTGGATTGGAAGACGTGTTAAGTGAGGTTTTCCACAAATATTGCAAGGAGGTGAAATGAGAGCAGTTTTGGCACAGTTGTTTGCTAAAGGTGGGAAATAGGGTGTTAAAGGCAGTGAATGGGATGTGCAGCCTCTGATGATATTGTGCTTCATAAGAAAACTCAAGCAGAACCAAATTTTATCTTTCAGAGAGACTGAAGGGAAGTTTTCCATGCTGAGGAGGAATGGGTACTAGCTCCAACTGACAAGTCTGTAGACAAGACCACACTCCTCCATTTTAATAAGAGCATATGAAGCTTGTACAGAGAGCTCATGAGTGGTCAATCTGAAAAAAAAAACAACCACAACAACAACAACAACAAAACCAGCAAAGAGCAAGCAAAAAAACAAACAAACAAAAACAAATCTGGAAAAGAAATCAATATCTACAAAGAAATAAAACGAGTAGCAGCAGAAACAACAGCGAGGAAAATTCAATTGAAATAAGAGAAAGAATGAGTCAATGACCTATTCTATGAACTCCAGTATTCAGGTTTTCTATAAACACCATCTAACTCATGCAAATATATTGTGCCAAAAGCATTTTAGATGAGGAATAAATAAATAAATACCATATGGAGACCCAGTTGGTCACCGTGCCAGAACTAACCTTTGAACCAAGCTATGGTTCTAAATATGGGAGCGAGAGAGGGGGAGGAAAAAAAAAAAAAAAAAAGAAAGAAGAAAAGATCTTTTGTTTTCTTTATGGGAGGGAGAAAGCTCATTGCTCCAGGCAATCTCAGGGAGAGTTCGCTGCTGTTCCAGAATGCTTTGTCGTTGTGGTGGCGTTTCTCGGCTCCTGCTCTTTGTCATACTCCATTGCAGTCTGGGACTTGATAGCAGCAAAGAGTTTCTCTGAAATGGATTCAGCTGGTTAGTGTTGCAACCATCCACCCACATGCAAAAAGTCCCAAAGTGTCGTCAGTCATGGATAATTTTCTGAAAAACATCAACTCCTTGACTCTCTCAGGAACCATGACAAATAAATGCAACTTTAGCAATGACTTAGTCAATGAAAATCCGTTTTTTCCATGCCTGTTTTATTCTTTTTTCCTCCCTAGTCTGAAAACACAAAAAATTCAAATGTGTTCTTGTCTGAAATGGAGTGGAAGTGTTTCCCACCGTTTAATATACACATGCCACTTTTAAGGATTCTTCTCCTTTTGACAAGAGAACTAGGTAACTAAATGCAACCCATTACTACCTGTTAGGACATGCTATCAGAAACTTTGTGTATGACAGAAAGACTGATGTGTCTTTTCTCTTGTCACAATAGGATTTTGGCCGATCTGCCTAACACCATGCTTGAACCCTCTGATGTAGACCACTGCAACTACAAGAATTTCCGGTGACACTGATATTTATACTTGAATATTAGTGGGCTTTCTGAGGGTGTGGCAGTCCGTGCAAGTTTACCCAGTTGCTGATCACGTTACGGATGTAGTGGGAAACCTAACTCTACACATAATGTGATAAACGTAATGGGAAACTCTTGCCCAGCTTTGTGGTGAGGGATGGGGGAGAAGCTGTGTTCCCTGTTTCTTGGCCAGAGTGAGCACTTGAAGGCAACAACAACAAAAAAAGCAATCCTCACCTCATGGTCCAATGGATGTCCTAAGTCAGGTAATTACAATCACTGAAGTCTGTAGGTTATACACATAAATATATATATATATGTATATATGTTAGTAGAGGAAATTTATTCTATATTCTCCTGCTAAGTATGAATATGTGAGAGATAAAACTCTCCTGTTGTGACTGATATGTTTGTGTGGGCTAGAACGAGCTGAGTAAAGACATAAGAGGTGTGTGGAGAAGAGTGAGTGGGACAGAGAACTGAGGAGGGACTGTCTGGGGACCTTAAGACAAGCCAATGATTTCAAGGGATATAACTTCACAGCATGTGTTAAAATTAAACCAAAAGAACGAGTCAACTGATGGAGGGGTGAGCTTTAATGTTCATAAAATACAATGAACTCATTTAAAGTTTCAGGGGATATGTGAGCAGTCTGAATCCAAACCAAACAGCACTTTGTCTCCTTGTTTGGCAATTATTAACTTCTAGTATTATTAACTTTTGCTAACTCTTAGGGTCAGCAAGGCATACATCCTTTTCCTTAGCTCTGTTTATTTAAATTGATTCTGGAGAAGAAAGTTGCTGGAATCTATTGCCATAGTAATTGTCTGCCGAATACTTCTTAATGTAAAGATGTTTAGACATAAAGTTAAGCAACTCTCATTTGAGGGACAGATCTGAGGGAGCGGGTAGATTCTTGAAGTTCTCATTCATTTTCCCTTCATCGAATTTTGAACCTTCTGAATTCAGTGGATGCTTTTCTGCTGTTAATTCAAGTTAATCCAAAATGTGCTGAAGAAGAGGTCACATTATATGGAATTTAGGTCAGGTGCTTGACAAACCTGTGCATCATTCAGCTTTGCGGAAAAGGACCTGGGGATCCTGGTGGACAGCAAGCTGAACATAAACCAACAACATGTCTTCACTGCAAAGAAGGCAAATGGTACCAAGGGCTGCAATAGGAGGGCTGCTGACAGCAGGTTGAGGGAGGTGATCTTTTCCCTCTGCTCAGCACTGGTGAGGCCATGCCTGGAGTCCTGTGTCCATCTCTGAGCTCCCCAGTACAAGAGAGATATGGACGTACTGGAGAGGGTCCAGCAAAGGGCCATAAAGGTGATGAAGGGGCTGGAGCATCTCTCCTATGAGGAAAGGATGAGAGAGCTGGGACTGTTCAGCCTGGAAAAGAGCAGGATCAGGGACATCCCTTGTGTACAGATCCTTGATGGGAGTAAACAAAGAAGATGTAGCCAGACTATTTTCATTGGTGCCCAGTGACAGAACTAGAGAGAATGGGCACGAACTGAAACATAGGAGATTCTCTCTGAACATCAGGAAACACTTTTTCACTTTGAGGGTGACTGAGCACTGACACAGGTTTCCCAGAGAGGCTGTGGAAACTGCATCCTTAAAGATATTTAAAAGCTGTCTGGACATGGTCCTGGGCAACCTGCTCTAGGCGGCAGAGCAATGGGACCAGATGACCTCTAGAAGCCCCTTCCAACCTCAACCATTGTGTGATTCTGTGACACATCTGAGATTCCTGGATGGTTGTTTATTCCTTGCACAATAGAAAATATAGTTCAACTGCCTTCAAATAATTTGCTGTCTTCATAAGAAAGATCAATTGCATTGGGACACATATTTTCTCTTTGTGATGGACTTTGGATCACAAGGTATTCTTTTTGCATTCTACGACACAGTTTCATTCTTAAATAGTTTGTAAAGGGTTAATGAATGCTTACTAGATGTGAAAAAGAGGTATGAGCCTTGTAACAAGTGATATGGAAGGTTATAAGCATGTCAAGAGGAAGTGCACTGCATATTTTTTAATAATGGTTAGCAACCTATTGACTGACGGGATTTTAAAACAATTGATTATTTATTACAGCATCTCTTAATCATTTGTTGTTATTAATCATCTATTAATTTTCCATTTGCTATTTTTACAGAGAAACTTGATATAAAATTGTGCCTCCAATGAGAATAAAGAAACCAAAGTAAATGCAAATCATTAGCATCTGACTTATGTAAGAAAAGATTGAGTTTTAATTACTGGTTTTTGTGCCTCAATGTTCTTATATCAAGATCTGTAGGCCTAATTAATTTTGACTCATGCAAATATTTATTATGTGTAAAAACACTTTTCAATCTGTCAATTTCTGAATCTTAGATTGTTCCCAGAAATTGTTCAAGAACCCAGTTTTATAAGGGAATTCAGGAATTCTCTCCACGAACAAAACCTTGAGTAAAAGTCTGGGGTTTGATCCTTTTGCTTTAGATGCTAAGAGGAGTATTTCTTGAGCCTGAGCAAAAATTTAGCAGATATGTTTGATTAGTATTCTAAGAGGAGGTGTTAATAAGCCTACCATGAGTACAAGCTGAAGCTGGGCCTGACTTAATGGGAAGCTGCTGCACAGTCTTTTTGTTAATTTCATAAAAACATTTGTTAAGAAGGACATCTAGTGGGTCATCCAGGTCAGCAGCCACAGCATGGTTATTTGTGTTGAATTCCTACCAGGTCGAAGGGTAGATGGGTGGAAGGACAAAAGGCATCGTGTGGAGGCTGCCCAGCACACCTCTTTCCCCTCCCCCAGCTCTGCCATCATGGGCACAAACTTTGGGCTGCAAACATGTTTTCCAACCTGAAGCTCTCTCTGTTGAGAGTGTTTTGGGTGACATTGATTCAGTCTACTCACAAGTAGTTTGCTTTCCATTTGGTGCTACTTGGGTAGCAGCAGTACAAAGAGAAAAATCCTTTAACCCACTCTCTTTCAACATTAAAATGATCAAGATAGCAGAAAAGTCATCAGCTGGCCAAGCTAAGGCCTGGATTAATATCTAGAGGAGGAGAAAGTCTCTTTCTTGCCATTGTGAAAACTTGTCCTCCCATGGAGGAGTCCACTTCTGTGAATTCGTCAGCCTGTGTCCTTGCTACTCTGCTCTGGGATGCAGGAAAGAAGAAAAGATATATTCTGCCCTGAATGCCTCCAGCTGGCTCCTCTCTGGGATTTGGTTTTCAGGCCATGTGGGAAGGATACAAGGAACAGGCCATGTCTGCTCCCTGTCTGACTCCCTGCCGTGCTGGGCTGCCCCTTTCCCTTGAGCACAAAGAGCACCGTTGGCTGGCTGTACTCGTATATGTGGGGACACTTATCTTCATTGCCCAGCCACTCCCAACTCCTACATAGCAGTGGCTTTATGCCTTCCTCTGCCAACAGGTTGCTAGGACCCTCACCAGAGTTTGTAGATAGATGGGATATTTCTTTCCTACCTCTTGGTGCTCAGCTGGAAGATGGGTGTGCGCTCCACAGCCTGTGAGCCATCCTACCCCTGCAGGCTCAATCAAATGGCCCTACATCATGTTTTCTTTGGCAGTAAATGCTGCAGTATATATGCACGTTGCTCAACAGTCATGGTGCAGCTCACAGCTTCCTGACGTGTTCTCCACAGGCATCAAACCAAGCTTCATCCTGCTTTTTCACAACACCATCATGACTTTACAAAGGTCTCGTTTCAACGGTTGGTTTCAAGCCTCCTTCCAAGCCAAGAAAATTCCCTTTTACCAAATCAGAAGGTCTAGTCGAGTTGGCTATTATTTGTAACAGCAGCAAAAGCAGCAACTGTAGCATAGATAGGCAGAAATCCCACCACAACCACCACTGTTTTAGTTTGACAAAGAGATCCTAGACTTAGAAACACGCCTGGAGTCTTTTACTTTCCCTTCTGCTCTGTGTTCCAGTCACTTAAGACTCCAGCTCCATTGTTTTGTAGTTTCAAGAAAGACAACTGGTGTTGCTTTGATTAATAATGCCTCCAACATCATGCTTGCTGAGGAGACTATTCATGTAACAGATAACTTGAATGTATGGTATTTTTAATCCAATACTAGTCTTTGACCAGGATGGAATTACTACCTTCAACGTAAACCAATTTCATCATGGTGGACCTATCCCTCTGTAAAGCTCGAACCACTGAGCAGTCTGCAGGTGCAGAATGCTTTTAGCACTCTTTGTGTGATTTATGCCTGATTGTGGTCTAAAATTTACAGTCCTCTAACTTATGGGAGAATATGGCCTGCAGGTTTGGAGAGAGAAACAATTAAATAACCTGATGAAAAATGGGCGCAAACAGAAGTGACTTCCTGAAAAGGATGAGTCTGACAATCTAACAGAAAAGCAAAACCCCACTGCTTCCGCCCTCTTGCTAGGATTATGGTTCAGCTACTTTGGCCTTAGCAGCAGTCCGCATGGAGCTCCCTGTCAGCTGCCACATCACATCTCATTCACTTCTGCATTGTGTCATTGCTTTCACGTAGAGAACAGGCAACTCGGAGAATTTCCCTTGCTGCTACCTGATATACCATTATTCACCTCTTATCATTTTAGCAAAGCAGTTACGCTGCTGTCAGAGGTAATGGAGACCATGCCACTAAGAAAATTGGCTGTAATTTATTTATCAATTGTTTCTACATACCACAAAAGAGACCATCTACTTTACGGCTGGGTCTAAGGTATCTGAGAGCCCTTGAAGTTCATGGTTTTCCGGTATTCTAAGTTCTACTTATGGCTTTTCCTGTATATGACACACAACACCACCCCTGTGGTCTTCAAGGCAGATTTCTTCTTTGCTTTCTTTAGTCACAAATCATTCTGAGGCATCCCTTAAGTGCATTTGTATTGTTAAGTGCACCGGCCTGATTTGGTGTTAATTCAATTTGAGTGCCCTTAATATCTTGCGGGAGTGAGGCAATGCATGCAAGCTGTACCTTGTAAAAACAGGTTCCAGGTCTGCCTGAGAGCAAAGCACCTTTCCCACAGCAATTTACCAAAGTTGCTGATAAAATTTTCATAAGGAAACCTTTTTAGTCTGACCCTATTGTGTTATTCTACCATTAAGAGTCAGGGAACTGAGACTGGATTCTGGTGACAGTTTATCACGTTCTCCATTATTTTAGTGTATGGACAGCCTACTGATGGGTCACAGCCTACATCCTCTCCTCTTACAATGTGGAAACGGCTTTCAGAGCCAGAGCCCGGAGGCCCAAGTATGCCAATTGCAGCATGTGTGTGTCAATATGACTGAAGTGAACTCTAGATAAACCAGTCACCTCTAACCTTCAAATGACGGGAGGTGGGACATTTTAGTGCATTTGGGGCCAAGCGAAGAGAGGGAAAAGCAGAAATAAGCTGTAGGAATAGTTAGCCCTAAGGAACGTGTGGAAGAAACACACGTTCGATTAAAGGAAAGGTATTTGACTAATGATCAAAGATGAAAAAGCCAGTTTTAAAGTAACTTGGATAAGCAATGCTATCTTCATACACAAGGACTGATTTTGCTCTCAAATGAGTGATTATAAATCCTAAACAGCTCCAATGTTAACTGAAAAATTTTATCTCATAAAGGTGAACCAATGCGTAACACAAAGAAAAGTGCCCACCTGCCTGGTAGATCTCCTTTCTACACTACTATCACCCCCAGACTTTGGAGAGCAGTGAGCTGCAGCAAGGGAGTCAGAGTGGAGGGTCCATCTGCTGTGCATGTGATGTTCCAGAATCTGTGTGTGCTCTGTCAAGCTGTATGGACACCTTTTTTTCAGCTGTTACATGAAGCATAAGCAAACTAGTCTGGATGGCATCTGAAGACGCAGACACGTCTTCTGAATTGCTAAGCAAAACTGAGAAGAAGAAGTCGGTTATGATAAAAATGAGGAAAGGAAGAGAGGAGAAGAGAAAGGCAGAGAGAGTGGGGGGTGAGAGGAGACAGCAGAGAGAGAGGAAGAAAATAAAAGAGAAGGGAAGAGGAAGAAAGAAGGAAAGCAAAAGAGAGTTGAAGAACGTTAAAGAAAGGGGAAGGAAGGAAGGAAGGAAGGAAGGAAGGAAGGAAGGAAGGAAGGAAGGAAGGAAGGAAAGAAGGAAGGAAGGAAGGAAGGAAGGAAGGAAGGAAGGAAGGAAGGAAGGAAGGAAGGAAGGAAGGAAGGAAGGAAGGAAGGAAGGAAGGAAGGAAGGAAAAGAGAGGAAAAGAAGAAAGGAAGGAAGGAAGAGAAAGAGAGTAAGAAAAGACGGAGATGACCCCAGGGTTTTACACTGAATTTAACTGATGCTGAAATGGAGGTTTGGGAGCTTAGCCAGTGTGGCACAGCTGTTCAGCACAGGTACCTAAATACCGAGGCTGGATGTTTTGATTATAAGGAGCATCTTCTGTAACTGAGCACACAATGGTAAATTTGTTGCACTCTAAATTGCCTTTGGGAGTCTTGCCCTCCCTACCAGCACGACTTACTGTCAGTTGCTGGTGGGCGAAAGCCTTGATCATGCGTCCCATGGAAGTCAATGGGAGCACTGCCTTTGACTTCAATGAGTGCTGGATCACACCCCAGGTGAAAAACAATAGCTTTGCTTCTAGTTGGGCCAAATTGATGAATAAATCAGAGCCCTGCCTGTGCGGAGTCAGGGCTGGTTGTGAGTGTCTCTTGCAGAGGCATTTTACAGTCCAAGTATGTGTGACCAAGGCAATCTGATTAATTATTGGATAAAGCTTGAGGCAAGCACAGAGTTACAGATACCAGCTAGAGAACCGTGTTGCGGAGGAATTTATAATACCTTTGACTATCAGCCTCTTGATCTTCAGGGGTATTCAAGGAAGATGGAGATAAAGCAATTCTTTCTGTGTGTTTTCAATAGGGCAGGAAAGAGAGACAGCAAATACTTAGGCTGTTCCTCTCTCTGGCACTCAGTATTATGCTCTAACATTGTACTCCCAATTATTTTTGAAGAAGTACGTAAGTTCTCAGGAAAGAGAACGGAGTGCATTTAATATTGCGTGCATTCCCTCCACCGAATCAGAAAGCCTGAGCTGCGGCACTGTTAGGTGTTTGCAAAGTGCCTCGCCACGTATGAGCAGGGCAGAAGGTGCAAAGGGCAGGGCAAACGTCGCCACCGGCCCTGGGTGCCTGTGCCCAGTCCTGCTTTGACTCCGAGCCCCACCGAGGTCAGTGGCAAGGCTCTCAGCGCAGGGCGCTGTGGGAATGCTGGGCCGTCGGAGGAAAGTGCTTCCAACTTTGACTCAGTCTCAGCTGTTTTGTTTTAGTCCGGGTCTGTGTTGGCCCTTCAGGTGACCCAGTCTCCTCACAGTTTTTCCTCGGTTCTACATAATGCCTCGTGACAAATTTTTGAGGGTGAAGGGAATATTGGCTGACATAGCTTTCCTATTCAAAACATCAGCAAAATGTATCCTTCTTTTTTTTTTTTTTTTTTTTTTTTTTTTTTTTTTTTTTTTTTAAGTAACACTGGGGTGAGCACAGAGTGTTGGTGATTTCGCAAAGAGCTGCTCACCAGGATATTCTGGATGACCTCCTGCCAGCTATATCTCTTTGAACTCCGGTGAGCCGAAGGGCTAGGAAGAGAGGAGTCCTGAAGGTAAAGGGGCAGGTGATGTGCCACAGCACAGTGGGGCCAAAAACACATGGACCTTCAAGATGCACAGGTAAATCCCATGACAGCATCTGCGGCAGCTGCCCCAGACACTGTGAGTGAGTGGGTTAGCAGGCCTTTTCTGATGGATCAGTGGTAGGTCAAAGAAAGACGTGGAGGAAGAATCATAGTTTCACTCTCTTGCTCTCACACTATAAGGCAATTTTAGGGACTCAGAAGGTTTTAGTTGTTGCAATAGGTTTTGGGGTTTTTAAGAATTAATGGGCGAAGGTTATTTGCAATGAGTTTCAGAGGAGGGAAGTCTATGTTGGCAAGGTTTGTGTTACCCTTCAAACAACAGAGAGAGAAGGCTATGTGAGAGATGGGACACGGCACCGTGCTCTGGAGTCTTCCAGCATTGTTTTGCTTCCCTCTGAGGATAAATAAATGCCTCTGTGTATGGTGCTTTTAGCGAGAAAACTACAGCTCAATCAGGGAAATAGTCTTTGACTTCCTAACCCAGTGAGAAATGGAAATGCTCTTCTCTTTCCCTTCCTCTTCATTAGTTTATGTACATCAACTCTCAGCATGTTTACCTGCGAAGAAGTGGTTTCAGTATGACTGCTATCTTTGTAGCTTTTTCTATAAACACTTCGAGCCCCGTTGTATCATTTAGATGGAAGCTAAATAAGCATTCAAATGAAACAAAAAACCTCAGGAGATCTTGCTGCCAGGACATAAGTTGTGTAGTCAGGAGAAAAATAGCCAAAGTAAGAAGCTATGGGCCGTGCCTCACACTAACAGAGACAGAGGTGTTTCCCCTGACTATTTTGAAATAAGGCCTGAGCCAAGCCCTCTCCATGTGACTTCAAGTGGGAATGTGTCTTATTGCTCAAGATGCTAAAAAATTTGAGTGATTTACGCACTTCTAAACCTACTCGCACTTCCACCGTTAATCATGCACAATCCACAACAATGTCACTCTCTTTGTGCACCATGATGGAAGTATCTGTGTATCGTATATTCAAATTGCATTGTGTGCTTGAGGGAGCTCGTGATCCCCTGAAAACCTCTGTGGCAGCATGGTTTGCAGGCTCCACACGCTACCTGTGAACCATCTATTGCGTATGTGACTGCAAGCTTGAATCCCTGCCTGGGATTATCTGAAAACTCTGGAACTTGCCAGCAGGAAAATTTACAGCTAAACAATTATATTGTTGAAACTCTGACAAATCCACCCCAGTTTATGACTTTGAAAATAGGGCTAGGTGTGAGCAACTGCATGTATTATACACCGTAGCATGACCTCCTGGGGGCTGCAATATAGAATCTGTTTACTTTGACTGACACTTTTCATTTTTCTTTTCTTCCAGACATTATTGCTGCAAATGATATCTCTGCACAATATGGATTTGTTCTGCAAAAAACTGTTGAGATATTTGGATAAACATCTTCTGAACAAGTTCTATTATTATTATTATTATTATTATTATTATTATTATTATTAATCTAGCAATAATGCAACAGACAGGCAACACAATGAGTAAAAGCAAGCAGATTATATTGATACGTCAGATTACACAGAGCTGGGATTTCCAGAACTTCTCTCTTATATAAAGTAGTTCTAAAAACTCCAGATCTGGACACAAAGGAGAGTAGATTTTTTTCTCCCCATCACTTTTCTGTAAACAGAAGTTTAAATCCTCCCAAATAAACTGGTGACTTCTTGCCAAGGGTGAAATAAATCTCACTCAAGCACAGAACGGCGTTTTTTCTACTTAGACCCCCATAAACAGGCAGAGACATTCTTGCAAAGTACAACTACTCAGAAAAAAGGAAGATTTGTTGTTAAAGCCAGTGTCAGTACTTCCAGATGCAATCAGCACTGGGTCATGCAGAGTGGTAGCATTTTTTTCCCTGCTACATTGGAAAGTCAACTACAATTTTCCAGTTCCTTAGGAAATTCCAGCATCTCTGATGTTGAATGCCGAAACAGGTGGCAATGACTGTTGACCATGTTGCACACCGGTACGTTTAGCCTGAAGAGTGATTTTTTTTTTTTTTTTTCCTAGTTCTGTAGGAGAAATGTAGAAGAGCTAAATTTCTTTTCCAGAGCACTCCCTGGTTGACAAATAAATCATTCTACATCTCACTCAGGCAGGACCAAAGAGCACCTTTTAGATAAAGAGGTGGCTGAGAGATGGTAGTTTTATTAATGTGGGCTTGAGTTGTAAAACACAAAGTATACTTTTTAAGTATAACTCTCTGAATGGAAAATGTGCATTTTGGCCTGATGCACAAATCTTTTATCTGCCTTACTGTGGCCATTTGTATTTCTTGCCGTTTGGGAACATTCCGAATGGTTTCTGCTTCTCTTTCTGTTGTTTTATAGTTCCTTTTGTACAGCGACCAGTGCTAACATTTCTTTTGGAGTGTGAAATTTCCTTATGATTTTGAGGTACCTGCACTGTACAGTACTTGCCAAGTACTCGACATGGACACTGTCCTTTCCGAGATCATGAAGAAGAAAATTCCACCTGGTTCACGTTGGGGGTGGGGGGGGGGTTAATTTCTCTGTTGTGTTCTAGCAGGAGGTGAGAAATGCAGAAGAGCTGCTCAAGTAACTTCAAGGCTCGTATTCAGAGGGCCAATGAACTCTCACAATAAACTTCAATTTCTCTAATGCCTCCATGACTACTGGTAATGGCCCTTGCTGTGCAGCACATGGGGAAACAGGAATGCTGCAGAAGGGGTTGGGCTCTGTCTATACTCCGCAAAACCTGCTATGATTGTTTCAGAATATACTTAGAGTGGATCTCACAGAAGCGTCCTCCAGCTCTGCTTGCTTACTGTGCTGTGGTGTAGCTCTCGCTTCGGTGTGGAAAGCAGGGGTGACATAGACTGATTTACTTTTCACTTGTCTCCCAGCTCTAGTTCCCCCTGGCTGAGCACCAGCAGGGTGCTCTGATCTGAGAGGATGAAGCCACAGAGCTGAGGACACTGCTCTCTGCCAGTACCTGGCACTCTATTTCTGCACTAAGAGATGTTCCCGGTCCTGTGTCATTATGCCCCTGTGGAACTCCTGCCATTAGGAGGGAATTCCAAGAAATTAAATTAGGGTGGCACTGGTACAAATATAGTGCATACAAAAGCTCACATTTCTTTATTTCCCCGGATTTATGTTGTTTCTTTATGCTTTGTGATGTAGATGGAACTGGAGGTTTAGACAATATATTGCGTCTTGTAAATAAAAATATATAAGTGCATCGTGCACACATCACATTTTCACCTTTATTAGAGATCATAAAACCCTGGAAGGAGAGAAAAAGAGGAAAGTCGCTCAATGATCTTTTCATGCAGTGTCTTCAACATATTTATTGCCACATGAGCATTTTCAAGGCTGGTCATGCATTTAGAGTTGTCCCTGTTGGTGATCAGTTTGTGCTAAATCTGTCTGATGCTTTGCTGAGGACTGAAAAGAAAAAGACACTAAGCAGTTCCTGTGGCAGAAATGGCTTACTATTTTTGGCTTAAAGCTTGAGTAAATTAAAGCATAGGCTTTCCAGTAAAGGACTGTTTTACCTGAAAATATTCTACTGTCTCAGCAAGTACTCTGCACTCCAAGCAACACTGTAAGCACCACAGATAACTTACTGCATGCTGGAAAGAAAGGTGAAGTTGTAGGGGAATTGAATAAACTTACCTGCTCAAGAGAAGTATACAGTTTGCTGGCTGACCCTCATAGTCATTTACTTAGGGTTTTCCCTGAAATTTTCAGGTTGTGAAAAAGTGAAGGTATGCAGCTGAAAAAAAAGACAAGTACCCTCAGCTATTCCCATCTTGCGACCACCTCAGATTACCTACCATTCTTATTTTTTTCCCCAACTTCAAGCAGTAGAAGGAGGGAAGATGGAATTAGAGGCTGTATGCAGTTATAATTTATCTTGCCTGCACCTCCCATAACCCACAGAAGCTGAGGCTCCATGAGCGAGTGGAATCAGAGGGGCCCAGTCATCACCGTCTGGTGGTTTTGAATTTTGTGCATGTCATTTATGGCAACAGCTAACTGCAGACACGGTGTGATGATGTGCTGAGGGTGTCTATGGATAGTGTCTTGTTTTCAATGTAATCCTGAGCAAGAAGCTATGGAGAATCTACCTAAGACCTAGACAGTATTTAAAACCTGCCATTCACCCCAGAAAGCCCGTCCTCACTTTGACATCCCGTGTCAGCTCCTTAAATCAAACCCCTCCGACTCAGGAATGAAGTAAATAAATTATAAGCTTTATTGATTGTGTCTGCTGTGTGAACGTTCCTTAGCATTGACTAAGCCGTTCAAACCATTGTCCCAACACGGATCAGGCTCCCCATAAAACCCGAAATGGCTACTCAGGAGGGAGCAGAAATGTTTTCTTTCGTTGATCCAAGGTTCTGTCAGGGAGGGTTTTGATCTCTACAACTTTACAACATCCATATGGTCAGGAATGAATTAGCTGGCTCCTTTCAGTGGAATACAGGATCAGAGTTTTAGATTGGACAGAAGCCTACTGTGATATGGTCTTTTTTTTTTTTTTTTTTTAAATGAGTATCAGTGAATTTCTCAGATTTTTGGAACCGTGGACCCAGTTTGTCTCTCACTTAGTCTGTTCTCCTGTCTTTATGACTCTGTTGACTTCAACTAAATCACTGGTTTAGATGCAACTCAGACTTCTCTTCCAACTAATGGAGATAGTGCTGGTGGTTGCTGGTTAAGGGCTATATTGAGGGAAGGGATTGTTTTTGCTTCTGCTTTAAAGCAAGGAGGTGTGGTAAATCACAAGCATCTTTCTTGGGATGGAGATTATAAATCACTCTTCCCAGGTGAAATCTTTTATTTATGCCTTGGGATTCCATTTCATTGAGGAAAGGTATGTTCTTTTGGCTTCAGCCAGGCTGCACTTTAGCAAGTGATTCAAATCAAGCTGACACTTATTAGTGCGCATGTTGTACACTTTGCTCTCAGGCGCTTCGCTGGGCTGCCACCATTCCCCGTTCTTCACAGATGTTTGTTCTCAGGTTTCGTCTGGAAGCAAAATCACTGCCTGCTCCTCATGTCAGTGGGAAGTCAGCTGCAAAGGGCAGTTTGATTTTAGAGACAATGGATCCCTTCCATCAGTAAAAAAAACCCCACAAAACCAAATAGAAAGGGAGATGAAATAATACACTCACAGATCAGCTATAATACGCTCCTAGATCAGTGTGAGCTCATTCTTCTGGTCTGAAAGTGACCAAGCAAACCTCTTATCATTTATTAGGCGGTGTGCCCTGTCACCATGCTCAGTGTCGCACAGTACACATTCAGTAGTTGTGGATCCACAGAGAGTATCAGCAATGTCATACAGATGGTAAATTATTTAATTGTGAAGCACCAACTGTTATTGCAAGCTGATGTTTGTTTGAAAAAAAAAAACACAAAACAAAACCAGATCTTGACCAAAAAAAAAAATAATGACACAGATAAGTAGTTCTAGATACTGTGCTTTCTCCAGGAATACTCTAAGTTAACCTCTATACATATCATTCTTTAAATGTCTTTGCACTGCATGCACTTATGTACTGCCCTGAGAAAGCGAGATATGGAGGGAACAGCCTGCAACTAAGTCTTGCTGCCAGGGAAGAAGGAAGCAATGGCAGAAGCTCACTTACGTAGCCTCTTGGTTAAATTTAGGTTTATTTGTGCCTAGAAAGAGGTGTAACATCTCAGTTTACCAGGTCACAGGTAAGTGTGATCTACTTGCCACAGAAGAAAAAAGAGGCAGCAGACCTGGAGAGCTGACATAGAAGGCACCAGGAGCCTCTGCCCATATTGGAGGTTCTCATGGTATAGGACATCTCTGCATTCAGGCTATATGTCACAACAGAGGGCTGGTTGCTGCCAGGTATAACTACCTGCATGTGTCCAGGTGACCCTGTAAGATGCCTGGGAACTCTGAGCCCTTCTGGCAAAGACAGGAGTGTGTGGTTATCCAAGCTGATATGGTAGGGACACATTGTACTGGCCATTTCTTACTGCACAAAACTCAGCTTCCTGCTCACTTTGTAACCTAGCATAAACAGGGGAAAGGAACTGCAGAAAAATAGAGGCTACCTATTACAAAGGCCTAACTATTTTCTTAATTCTCTTTGCTTCGTAGCCGTCATGGGGCACTTCCTACACTAAGTAGAGGAGGGAGCTTGCTGTTTCTAAAATGTAAACTTTGGCATCACCATCGAAAATAGAATGCCTATAGTAAGGAAAAAACCACTACTTGTAGCATGAGTTAGTATGTGCTGGAGTTTGAAGGCTCAAGTCATATTTATACAGAAAGAGGGACTATGCAAAATGCATGACCTGGAAAGGTGACCCTGCCATTTAAGCAGTTACGCATGGCTAATAAACAACGGAGGAAAAAAGTCCCCTTTAAAAAAACAGTTTCTTTTCATTTAACATTACAATAATCATAAAAAGGAAACCAAATCTGCAAAGGCAAGGGTAGTGTGTTTGTGTTTCTTCCTTTCCTTAAACATTTTATTGTATTGCGATATATCTAATGTCTGTCTAATATGCCAAGTGTTTTAAAACACTAATATATCTACAAAACTTGTATAAAACCGTAACTACTAAACCTTTCAAAATAAACTGTCCCTATCCTCTAGCAAGGAAGACAAAACAGCAAGGCTATGTTGCAGCAGAGAAAGAGCACGTTCCCCAGCCCAGCATTCACTGTGGAAGGTGCCAGCCACAAACTCTTTCCCCAGCAAAGTCACAGGCGAGCTGGCTGTCGACATGTGCAGCCATGTGAACCAGGGGGCTCCAGTTCACAGGAATCTTGTTAATTTTAATTAACAGGAAGCTGAGCGATAGGGAATGCGCTGTGGATGCAGTTGCAAACTGATCTGAGGACCTGCTAGAAATGGAGGAAAATGACTGACCCGGTTTCATGGACTTCCGTAATATGCTTCTGCATATAGCTTTAGGGAAAATGGGGCAGACAATAACCTTTAAGAGTGACAGATGACTAGCTGCACAGGCTAATACAAGGCAGAATACCTTTACAGATGCTAAAACTGGCTGTGCCAAAAAAGTAGAAGGATCTAGGGGCAGTTTCAGTTTTGGCAATAAATTGCCCTACTGCTTACATGGACAAAGATTCTTTTTTATATATATATATAATATTGTTATGATCACAAGAGGTCCTCTACCACTTTCCCAATTCTGTAACAACATATAAACTTATTTATCAGTGGCTCTTTCCTCTTGCTTTCTATTCTATCTTCAGACTGACAACATTCAGCCAAAATCAGTGAAGATATAGTGCCCGAATAGGTTGTATCCAAAGCAGTGGAAAATATTACACGTAGGAATCTATCAACTAGAAAAGAAAGTGCATGTTGTTATGATTACACAACTGAGAGGTCAGTTCCTCTAGAACTTGGCATTTGTGATTTTGTTCATGCTTTACCATTAATAGCAATGGCTGTCTATATGATTGTGTTGATAGCAGTATTATTTGAGAAGGAATTTTTACTACCAAGTATAAATATAGCATGTGTTCATTTTTTTAATTACGTGTAACATTCAGTAAAGTGATACATTATTAAGAAAGGTCATTGATTGTTCCCAGGATGTGGCAGTAAAATATATAGTATGTACTAAAATTAAAACTAGTTTTAGAGCAGTGTAGTGAGGAATAATGCAAAATAAAAAAAAAAGGGTACCATAGTTAACAATAAATCTATTAATAGAAAAAGGAGTGAAAATTATGTCCTTTATCTGATGATAGCTTGAGTGGATTCAGAATTGGAGCTACAAACAGCTTTTATGAGGTTGTACTTGTTCTTGGTAAGATAAGAACACTTTGATAGCCTGCAAGACATTTTTGAGGTTTCTATGACTTGATGAGAAAAAGAATCACTTAGATCATGGACCTGCAAAATTTAGTGAGTTCCAGCTCCAATGAAAAATCTTTGCTACTAAGCTGATTGCATTGTTTTGGAAATACCATATTAACTCTTTGAGATCTTGCCAAAAAGCATGAACAGACTTTTTTTCTCCCCAGATCAATAACAACTGCTTCAAAAAGTCAGCTCTCAATATCTCCCCATCCTCCATTTCACATTAAAGTCCTGATCCTGCAACCCAAGTTTCAACAGGAGGTTATACCCACTCAGCAGCGTGCGTGACCACTATCATGAATTTGATGAGCTTAAGAATTTTTTATGGTGAGACAGCAATCAAGGCATGTATGATCTCAAAATGTTTCATAAGTGTTCCTAAATAGATAGGATGGCTCTAAAACACCTTAAAAAATATTCCAAATATCTTCCTAGAAGATAAATGCTGAAAACCCTTAAAAAGTCCTATTTAGATTGGTAAATGTTTCATGATAACAAAAAGAAACATTCTCTTAGGTTTCCTTTTTTGCTTGCATTTTTATTTCATATAATAAGTTGAATGATTTTTTTTTTTTTTAGTATAGCAGGTCACAGTTTAAATAACTTCTTTCATTGATTAGTTTCTTTCCTGTTCTTGAGCTGACAAGATCCTTGCCACAGATACATCATTTGCTTACATGGGCAATGAGTATTCAGAACTGTGCCTTTTGCTGTTTAACATGACCAAGCAGCTGGAAGCAAGGAATTAAAGCAGTTCTGTTCTAGATCAGCACGTTATCTGCAGAGCGTGTGGATAACATCTGCCAACTTGCAGCAAAAAAAATCGTGTTGTGAAGAGCGGCAGAAGGCCATTGTAGAGGCTACAAAGTAGCCCACAATGCAAGAACACAAGAGAAATCTTCAAAGTAAGGAATGGAGATAGTAAATTGTCTGTTTCTATTTACCCTTTTCCTTAAAAAAAAAAAAAAAAAAAAAAAAAAAAGACGCTGAAAAGCAAGACAGTGATGAAATAAACTCTTTACGTGGTGGAAGTTCTGGTGGCAGTACTATATTACTAGCTTACTTTTTTCATGATTGCTGCTACTTGTTCTTGTTGGTTTTGTTTCTTTTCCCAGATAGGAAGACTTGAAAAAATCCTCCCCAAATTCATGGGCTATGCTGTCATTCTGGGAGTCCCGGAGAGCCCTTCTGGACAGGGGTGCTGGCTCGTGCCACTGCTGCAGCTGTCTGCAGCCCTGGGGCTGGCTGGGGGCATGCACGTGGTGCCCAGGGCTCCATGGGGCACGGCCGGGCTGTGAGCCACCTTGGTGTCCCATAGGAAGGACTGAGGATCCCAGTGCCTGCGCCCTTCAGTGGGGAGCACCTGGGCCCTTGGAAGCAGCTGCGGGGAGGAGAGGGGCTTAGGGGAGGCTTTCAGGGCTGTGCCTAGGGCTGGAGAAGAGGGCCTATTGCAGGCTTTGTTCCTTTAATATAACGTTTTTGGGTGGATGTGGGGAGGCAGAACTCTTATTTCCACTCTGTAAAGCACAAGAGGATGCATCCTTACATGAAAGGGTAGCTGGTATCTGGGCCAATGCAGTGTATCACTGAGATTAAGAGCATAACGAGCTCTGTTAAAGCATCAGACAGCACAGGGATAATTACAAGATCCGTCGCTATTAGGCAAGAAAAACAAATGTGTCTTATAAACCCTAAAGCTCTAGAGCAAAAATCACTCCCTAATTGAGCCGGTGGCTAGGAGCAAGCTTCACTGGAGGTCAGGTTATTCTGGGTTAGTCCGTTACATGGTTATTGCACCTTGCTCCGGAGCACAAGTGCTCAGTGAGGTTTGTGCAGGATGAGGTGGCAGATGTCTCTCTGCTTTAATCAGTGTTCCCACTTCGTGCACCTGCACTGAGCCACTCTATGAGCCCTAGGGCTGCTTTACTGAGTTCTGGTCTCACAATGAAAAAAAGCCCTTTCCTCTCTCTAATGCTAATTGGTCTATCCCTCCCCACTCTCTCATCTTCTTCATCAGAGACGCCTTGTCCCTGGAAATCATTCAAGCATTTGTGTGGAGCAAATATTTTGCCACAGTAATTGATGGAGTTGCATGAAATAGTAGGTGCTTCGTGACAAATTAGCAGGAGGACAGTATTTCTGTGTTTCCCTTGACGCCTGCTGTGCTGTGCACTTGCAATGGCGTTCCTTGAGGATGTTGGAAATCTCTTTTCTTATGCGAAGAAACTAACAAATATAGCATGTAAATTCATCACCTGTTCTCAGTTGGCGAGGCTTGAACTGAAGGGATTCATCATAATTCAGAGGTGAATGCGAGGAGCATCAGTGGAGTTTCAGGAGTGATGGGGGAAACTTTTAAAAAATGCCGGTGTACACCTGACTCGGTCTTGCAGTTCAGCCTTTCTCTCGTCTTGGGAGGGCCAGCCAAAGAGGTGAGCAGATGTGCTTTGGCTTTGAAGAATTTTCTATTAGCCTTAGATCAGTGATTGATAGATGAATACAATAGGTTGCAGGAATGGGATGTCTGACTTGCCTTTCAGATATGAAATCGGGTGGTTACCTGACTCTGTCTGTCAATAGCAACGCTGCCCACAGATCAGGTCTGCGGTCATGCAAGGGTCCAACCGCAGCTCCCAAGCACCTTGGTTTTGCCTGCACTGCACAGTAAGAGGAAACCCTTCCACTATCCCTGGAAGGTCCTCCTTTTTGCCCTCCCTAGAGTGCCTTGCCACCCCAGGGGACTGACATTGCTTTTGCTGTATCACCACATATAAGAACCTATGACTTGTGTGGCTAGGGAGCAGTGAAAGATGGAGTAAGAGAGCCCAGACAAGGAGAGAGGTGATCCTTCCACTCCAGGGAGAGATGTTTCTGCACTCTGTGGTCTGGGTCCCGGGAAGGGAGACCCTTGTGAGCCTGCATGGGGTATGCTGTGTGGCACTCTGCTAAGCAAGCAGCAGAGATGCTGGGCTTCCGAAAGCTCTGGCTGTCCCCACTGTCAGGTTCCCTGGCTCTCCACACCTCGCCGGCCTCACTGACAGAGCCTTTCTTTCCCAAGCTGTGGGGTGACCGACAAGCTGTAGAACAGTATGCCACCTTCTTGGCCTTGTGTCAGCAGCTCTGCTAGTGCCCAGCACTCACACACTTTCTGTGTTCCAGTGCATACAGACAGCGCTGGTGCCACAGAAGGAGTCTTCTGGCAAGGCTAAGCCCTGAAAGGCAAGTCACACTTAATGGCACCCCATGATTGTCTGCTCATCTGGCAGACTTCAGAAAATAAACAACAACAGTCCAAAACAAGAGAGAGCATGTACCTACAGGTCAGCCCTTCTTAATGGGGTCAGCTGAGATGAGGTGTGATTCTCTCACGAGACACGATGTCCCTCCCACCCCCCCCCTTTGATGGATCCAGCTGGAGCACCTCAGAGTTCATGCAGGTTGAATGCAGATAGGCTATGGCCTGGGGCATACCGTAGGGAATGTAAACTCATGCCATGTCTTGACCTCTCCAGGCACCTGAGAAACAAAGCGTACCCCTGTAGCACAAGGCTGTGCTCACAGAAATTGTGCAAACAAAAAGAAGGGGCAATCCCAGGCCACAGATCTGGCTCTGGGCTGTCCCTTAGTGAATTTTATTTTATTTTATTTTATTTTATTTTTTTTAAAAAGACCCTGCTATGGCCACCTCTGTACGGTTATAAACAAAGAACCTTACCTTGTGGGTGGCAAAACGAGGAGGGAAAGATCCCATCCTCAAGGGTTGTGGAGACTTCTGAGGGACCCTGACGACCACCAGCCCTGCCTGCTCATCTCCACGGCTGTCGACTGGGCAAGCTCAGCCCTCCAGGCGCTTGGGGTATTGGGCACCACAGGATAGGATGGTTGTAGTCATCTGATGAGTAGATGGTTGCAGTCATCTGATGAGCAGATGGTTGCATTCCTCCTGCCCAGTTTCCCCTGCCAGGAGCTCCAGTGTTCTTCTCCTTTCTGTAGTCCGTCAACCTTGCCGAGACACTCATGGGTGATGATACCAGGAACATGCACTGCTAAAACAGGACTGCATTCCCACCCAGGACAGTTCCCATCTTTGACATGGATAAATGCGTGAATAAGCATTTTTATCTTAGTACTTCACTGGTCTCCCGCTCACTGGTCACCATGAACTTACAGTCCGTAAGACTAGCTTGGACAGCCTTTCAAAAATCTGTGAACCTGCTGCTATTAACTACATGGAAAAGAGAGTGCAGGAGTTTTCCCTGGTCCTGTTGCCCCCTCACATACATCCCTTAGACAATAGACAGCTTGAGCAAGTTGTGTTGATAATGTGGTTCTAGGCAAAATGTTGCTTCCAAAGCTAGATGTTGTGAGTGCTCAGGGAATTTGTTTCTAGAGCCCCTGTAGCCAGGTCTGTATGCAGGGGACACATATGCTGTGAAATTAAAAAAGGAAAATTCACACGCTGTTCCCTTGCAGCAATTGTAAGTTCTACAGAAAGCCAGATAAAAGACAGCAAGACTAGAGCTTAACACACAGGACAGACAGGAGACTTGGCTTTCATCAGTGGCTTTGACTTGCAGCCTCCATGGATGCTTTTGAAGAGAGAATGTCCTGCTGTTGAAATGAGCAAGGGACACTGGCTATAACCTGAAGGATTAGACATTAGCCCAGTATTTCCAAAGCAGCAAGATAAGAAGGATAACAAAATTTTAAATACGGTTGTCTTCTCACAGTTTCATGTGGTTCCGCATGGAGAAAAAAGTTATTCAGTTGTGTTTTTGCAGGCAGGACTATAGGACATTGCAACGCTACATATATTTCCAGTGTTTACATACACTGTGAGCTGAGAACAGGCTCCAGTTCTCTGGAGGTTTTTAGTGTTTGATGACATCTTCATTGTTATTTTTACTCATTACAAACAGATTTCTGGGAGTGAGGTCATTCAATGGCAAACCCATCACAAGCATTTCCCAAAAAGTGTGCCTAGAAAAACCTTTTGGATGCAACCAGTTTTTGTGAACAAGAAATAAATACAAGAAGATGGTGTTGTTTGTGGTTTGCAAAACCTCAGATTTTATCCTTCCTCTGTTTTCTGCTGCATGTTTCACCCCTAAAATAATCACAAAACAAAAACCACAAGCATTCCAAACTTTTATGAATTTCCTTTAAAAACAGCAAAGTATTTACCCAGAAGTAGACCTCATCCTGAAAAAAAATCAAAACAACCAAACTCTGGTTTGAAAATAACTCCTGATTTACCTTTCTCTAGGACTTGAAAAAATAAAAGAAAATTTAGAGGATGCCTCAGCCTGAAATGAACCAATGAGTGCTAAACTCAAACAGCAGCATTTGCAGCTCTGTTCTGGACCCAGAAGCTGTGGTTTCCAAACCAGCCCGTGCCTGACACTGGTGAGCCATACACGAGAAAGGAGCCTGGTGCCAAACTCACCCCCTGCTGATGTGGAGTTATTTCTCTCAAGTTGTGTTGACTAAACATGTTTCCAAACTGAGTCTCCTTGTGATATTTGGTGTCTGTTCCTAACAGCTTAAAGGTTCAGCCCAGGCCTTCCGAAACCTAAAGAACATTTAATTATTCCTTTCTATTAAATGAGGTTCAAAGTTGACATGTCTTTGAATTTTTGTTCTGTTTCCGGCAAAGTCTAATGACTTGCCTTTTCTAGTGATAGGACGGTTCAGATATTTTTTTCTAGATCATCTATGCAAGTGTAAATAAGAGAGGCTTTTGTATCAAACTTTGCGATGTCCCTTTCAGCATTTACTCCTGATATTGACTCCTGTTCAACATCACCTAAGTTACACAAAGTTCAGCTTTTCTGACTAAATAAGACTGTAATTTTACAAGTACACGACTGCTTTTGATTACAAAAAAATGCAGCAATGTCATCAACTACCTTTATTATTTGAATGGGAAGAAGAAATCTGTATCTGCTTTACCACTTTGGTTTGAGTGGGTTTTTTTGTGCTTTATGTTGTCTCATACTTTCCTGTGGGTTTGTTAAGGTGTTTTCCTTTTTTTTTTTTTTTCTTTTCCCCTGTAAGAGGGGGAGTAGCACAGGAAACCCCCTGACAGCAGTAGCCCTTTCCCACAAAGCAGCCAAAAATTTAACCAAAGTAGGATACCAAAACAGGATGTAATTTGCAACAGATTGCATATCTATATTTGATACAGGTTGCCTCTATTCTTTCTCACTCACTTTTTTCAATAGTGAAATAGTTAATAATAAAGACTAACAAAGAGTCATCTGGAAACTTTGGACTTCAGACTCAGTGAAGAAAATCTCTAGTTTAAAGAATCGTGTCTTCCCAGGGGTGTTTTTTTGGGGCTGTCTGCTGGCTTGAGAAGAGAAAATGGCATTGTTTTACAATTGAGTCACAAGCTGATAGTTAACTCTGATCTTCTAGGAACTCAAGAGTTAGGCCAGTTTTTACTAATATAAATATTTAACTCCAGGCTACTGTAGTTAGTTTATATCAATTTCTCAACAGCTGCATTTTAATTTTTAAATATAGTGAGCAGCACAATCTCTGATTACCTTGCACAGCAATGTATGCATATGCCAGGATCTGCTTTTTGATTAATAGGTCATAGCATTTAGCCTTTATTTGAGAGTAAGAGCACAAAAACCCAAGAACTGCTTGGGGAGACTGTGAAACCCACTGCAGTTTTAATAAAGACACTAGTCTTCTAAGAAAGAAATTATTTAATAGAACTGTTTTCTAACGAAAAGACCAGTTTACACCTTGTAAAATAAAGAGAAAATAAAATTTCAGCCTCAGAATGCTCATGGTAGACGATTTTATGGGGTTACTTTGCTTGGCTATTTTTTGCCTTTAGCTTTTCTCTACAGATACATTTTTTGTCACTGTCAGTTTTAGCTTGCCTCTTTGCTCTTGTTTTTGTCACCTCCCTGCAAACTCTGAGTCACTGCCAAGCTCCACTTAACCTTCTTTCTTTCTTTTGCATGTTCCAGAAAAGCTTTTCCCTTACTCTCCCCCTCAAATCTGCATCCAACATTTTTACAGACTTTCTTCGTCTTATTTTATGTTTTCTTCCAGACAACTGGTGGAACAGTGTGCTGGGGGCAGGCATTTTTTTTTCTTTGACATCTCCCTCATTGCTTCCATTCGTCACTGCAGACAATGCTGCCATCCTTTATGTGTTGTGGATGAAACTACGTCTGAATATGTTTCCTTGTCTGCTTTCACTGCTTTTTACATATAGCAATAAAATACTGAAAATATACTTTAATGAGCTGTTGGTCATGTTGGGAAACTGATGGCTTTACAGTGATTGATAGTATTACCCCTATTACCTCGTTTTTTTCATATAAATGCTGAAAAGAGAACTTATGAGTTTCTGGAAGCCCAACCATATTCTGAAATGGTAACCTACATCTTGGTCCTTATTCATCACACCCAATTTCAGACACTTGTATAGAAGCATCTAATTTAGGAGCTTCCCCACAACAGGTTGGCTCTGTTGTAAGTGGTGGAAGGATAGCTGAGCCTCTGTCAGGTCTGAACTTCCCTTTAAAAATGTTCAATTCTCTTCAACAATTTAAGACATATTTCCTGTTTTTTCTGAATTCTCTGAAAGTTAGATTGCTGATTCCAGGGTCCAGATCCCTTGCTTTAACCATCAGTACTGTTCAATGACCAAAATATGTGAAGAAGGAACTATGAGAAGAAGGAAAGTGGAGGAGAAGGTCTGGCACTGATGTACCATTCTCCTCCAGCAAACGTTAAATGAGTCTGCTGAAAGAATACTGCCTTGTGAGTAAGTCTGGCTCTCATCCGAGCCCTAACAAAGAACTGTCACACAATTCAAAGTGATTGTATTTTTTACATTGAAACAAGAAGTCAAGGATGCCCCATCCATGGAAGTGTTCAAGGCCAGGTTGGATGAGGTTTTGAGCAACCTGATCTAGTGGAAGGTGTCCCTGCCCATGGCGGTGGGGTTACAACTGGCTGGGGTTACAATCCAAACCGTTCTATGATTCTATGATTCTATGATTCTACGATTGATTCTAAGTTTGTCATTTCACAGAACTGGCAGCTAAGACCAAACACTATGTCAGCAAGGCAAAACGCACTTGCATTGCTTTGCGTCTTTGAAAGTATCACTGGAGTTCTGCTGGGACAAATATATGGCAATAAACTCATCCAATGGTAAACCTAACAGGCATTTGGGTCAACAGGAATTTTACTGGTGAAGGCATTAGAAAATCAGCACTGTGATGAAAAGAAAATAGGACAGACCACTTTCATTAAAAAAAAGAGATTCTTAATCTACCTGTTGGTATCCTTTTAAAAAAATCCCCAGCCTTTTGCTAAGTAACACAATTTTCATCCAGAGCTGTGTTTACTCTGCTCTTTAGCATGGTACGCATGTGATAAGGTCCAGAAATGTTTTGTGCCCTGAAAAAGAGAATTCTAGATACTGAATGTATATAGGCAATCCTCAGCTATTCCCATGTTTTATTATTAATTAAATCAGTAAAGCCATGGTGTCTGACCCACCATGATGTTGAGTTACACTCCATTTAAAATGAATGCTTTCTAGTACAAGCAGGAAAGTATCTAAGCCACTTGCTGTTAAGGGAGGGTTGTTTTCTCATGGCCTTTACTTTCCATTTTAAACCTCTCATACAGCATTGCTCTGTGCCATTAAATAGTTGCCAAGTTATACCACTGGGGAGCCTGTATTTCAGTGCTGGATAAAATGATTCCTTTACACAAATGTCTTAAGGAACCACTCAAGGGACCAGGAAATACACTGGTTGCTTGGACAAGGTAGTCTTCAGTATGAGTTGAATCATTCGGGATGCTATAAAGTGAGACCTGTGAAGTAGTAGAAGGTTACCCACTGAAATGCCTCAGTCTTGCAAAGTGCTGAATGCTCTGTCTTTGGTGAATAAGAAATGAGGATTTTTTGCAAGTGCCTCTTAAATACTTGACATGTTCCAGGACTGCTCTGAATGCAAGTTTCACTGTAGAGTTTGCTAATCCTTTGCTAATATTTGGGTATATGTTTCAGCTGTGCTAGCAGTAATGGGGTGTTAGTGTGTGTGTGTGGTGGTGGTGGGAGTTTCCTGAGTTCAGTTCAGCAAAATATTCCATCAGCAAAAGCTCTCTTGGGCGGGGTGACTGCAGAAATGAGAAATGTTTTCAACCCCTGCACTGCTGAGCTTCTGTGAGGACCAAGGGGAAGTCTGAGAATTGGCAATGCTCACAAGTCTGAAATACCTGGGAGTATATATAACCTTCACTGGCCTGAAATTTAAATCTTAACACTTTTCAGTTTGTAGGAATTAAACTTCTGTATGATCAAAAGACGTGAATTAATTCAGCACAAGACTGTTATTATCATGTAAACTGAGTCATCAATGACAGTTACCTCCAGACATTGGTTAGGCGTGAAAACATTTTTTGTTTTGAAAAGATAAAAGATGTCCAGTGAAATTATCTTTTTTTTCCTTCTATGGCAAGAAAAATTTACCTTATGGACCTGCATGGAACAGATCCCAGTTGCACTGAGGAAAGTTCATGAAGCTTTTCATCCACTTTTCTGCTGATCTGTCTCATGGAATCTCATAATGTCAGATGGCGCACGTCATCTGAAACTGTCCCTCTTCAAAACCACTGTTAATCCAGAACTGCTGGAGTTTGGCATACTCTGACTACTGTTGTTTCCAAACGTATTCAAAATCTCAAGAGCAAATTCTAAGTGAAGGATCTGAAGGTCTGTTCTTGAACCTCTTGTTAGATGTAGAAGCTGATTTACATTTGTTTAGAAATAAATCAAAATTCAAACTTTACAGATGAACTTCACTTCAGTGTTGAGCCTGGAACAAACCAGATCCTTTTTCAAATGTTATTGTCAGTAGATTTTTGTTCAGCTGTCCTCATAACCATGATATAATTTCTTTGCATTAGGCACAAGATCTTTTCAACACACTAGGACATTCAGTCCTGTCACCAACCTAAATGGCTGCTGCAAGTTGCCTTTCAGCTGATGTGGTGTTTGACAAACAACTTGTGACCTACAGACGCCTTTATGGTAATGCTGACATAGTATCCACTGGCTGGTGCATTTTTGTCTGAGGAGTTTCCAAGAGTACAGTTAAGTCGCTTAGTGTTCACTAAAACCCCCAAAAAGAAGCAAGCCAGCTGCAAAAGTGGTAAAACTTCTCCTGCACTGAAAGTTTCACTGTTGCCTCTGTGATAAACTTATTAATGCGTGTTAGAGGCTACCAATTTACAGTCCAGGATTGATGAGGGTTGATGACACTCGAGGCTTTTGCAGTATTATATTATGTGAAAACTTTTTTGTTGTGTACTGTAAATCACAAATTAAATGATCCCTCTTGCAGATCAGTTATGTTTGTTTCTTACATATTAAAAGCTCTCTATGTGTCTCTTGGTTACTTACACTTTACCAGAACTCATGATCCACATTCTCAGTTAGGACTGACGTTTCTGCTTCATGGAAAGCTAGAAACCAGCTCATTTTAAAGAGAGAAAGAGAAAAGGAGGTTTGCTTTCTGTATTCAGACTAGGACTCTAGGAATACCTAGAGTGGTACATTGGTGCTTATTGTCAACAAATAAGTGCTTGGAAAATTAGGTTCTGTGTTTTGTTGTTGTTTTTTGTGTTTGTTTTCTTTTTTTTTTTAATTTGTGGTTTTTGTTTCTTATTTTGAAGCAGGAATGGATTCTAGCTCCCCACACCAGAAGGCAGTCTGCATTTACTGTTGCTCCTGTAGCTCTGAATTCCACACTGGTTCACTGCCCTGAGTTTGAGCAGCCATACGGCATAGAGCACAGGGAGCGTCTCCGCTGCCTCCTCGAGCAGTGGCATTAGGCAGACACTACCTTTTTCATCTGGTAATGGTAGGCCATGTCTGTAGTAAAACTGGGCTAAATTACACTCCTGGCATATGCTCTTCATATTCCCTTACATTTCCTAGAAAAAATAATTACCTCAAAATGTCTGAAGCATGAGAGAGAAATTCTGTGCTTTATAAAACTTTCATAGACCAGTCAACATCTTTTTTTTTTCCCTCCCAGTTAATAATTTCATATGTTATCTAAGCAATTGGAACAAACCTCTGTGGAGTCAAGGCACTTTTTTCCCTATACCCTCTCAGTCCTGGTTGTGGAAGATGTTACACAAATCCATAAAAGAAAGTATCCTATTCTGCAAGATTACATCTTAAATGACAAGAGAAAGGACAGAAAGAAGGGATTATTGCTATTCCAACTACACATAGAAGGAACTGAGCAACAGTCATTAAGTGACTTGCCTGGGGTAACTGTGACCAAGAAAATCAGAGCTTAATCTGCTACCATCCATATTGTATTAGTGGTTTTGCCTTTTCTTAGACCAAGTCACTCATACTAGTTTTGGATTAATGCTTATGTATCACTGCTGTGCTTAGAAGAATTAATTGGAAACCATGTCCTGCTGGCTTCCAGAGTACAAACGCAGGACAGAAAAGGTCCCTGTCACAGTGAGTTTGCAATCGAGCCCCCCACAGACCGTGAGGAATAACAATATTTTCTGGTGCGATCCAGAGTTCATTCTCGTGCCACTCAGAGTTCATTGAAAGCCTCAATTTTTATGCCAGTCAAAGATCCCTGGAAAGACAGCTTTATTCACTAAATTCACAGATCAATGCAGCAAGATTTGCATATAGGCAAGTATATAAATCCAGCTTTGCAGTATATTTTCCTTCTCTCGCCTTGTGAATTTTTAAGGCAATAATCTGACAGCACTAGAAAATGAATTCCTTTGTGTATCTGAAGAACAGGTATAGCCCATGCAGGAGCAGTATCATCTTTCTCTGATTGTGTCCACCCATCTGGCAGTAAGCATTTCAGGAAAAGAAAAGACAACTCAGCCTGGATGTTTGTTCAGTCTTCAGCTATCTTTCCAGGAGTCCAGTGTTGCCAAAACTGAGTCCAAACACCAGGATGCAACCTTTCTCCTACCGTTCTCCCACCCTTTTTTGAAAAAAAAAAAAAAAAAAAAAAAGGAATATACTTAGAATAATCTTCTGATTTCTATGCTTTTGGAGTAGATTTTAGTCACATTTTCAACCTTTCTGCAGCAATGAAAATGAAAACTTTTTTTTTAGTACAGAAATTCAAACTTCTCTCCTAATTGTAATCTTAAAAAAAATCGTGCTTTGTGAACAGCATCAAACGCACACAAGAAATCTGCAAAGACTGTCACTTTGTGGATGGCATTTCTGATTCAGCACTTTTTCTACTGAACTTGACCTGAGAATAAACGTCTGTTTCGCACAGTTCATTGAAAAAAAAAAAAATAATTTTTGGTCTCCATGACTAGGGTTGAATTTGAACTAGGAATCACAGGATCAGCACAGCAGCACCTCACTGCCAGTTTCATAACTGAGATACTTGCTGCTATTTCCTCTATCCCTGAAGGCATATTTTCCTAAAGGACTTAAAGTCTCTCCATTTTGTTTTCGCTAACGTTGTATTCTGTTGCAACTCACAAAGCCATCACTCTGTCCTTTTCTGAAGACCAGCAATATCAGTTGTCTTGGTCAAAAATACGCACAGTTGCTCTCTCAGCGTAGCCTGGTCTGAAAAGGAGTCTGGTTAATTAACATTGATTACAATCCACCAGCTGCAAGTAAAAATTGATCTCCAAGGTTCCTAATTTGAATGCCTCTCTGTCTTGATTTCACTATTTCTGAGACTGTCCAAGGAGAGAGACAGGGACAGAGTGCGAATCCACTTCTTAAAAGTCGCAGTTATTTGTAAGCTCCCCTGCGAAATACATCAGTGATCCTTCTGGTCCTGCTTTATCACCCCGTGGGATGGCCATTTGTTAGCACAGCATCTAATTGCTGCAAATTGTCAGTGTGCACATTTGGACTCTGTTCAACGCTCCATTTTTTATTGAGAGAGGAGCAATGGTATTGATTTTGGATAGCCAGGGAGAATGCCAGGGATATTAGTAAGGAGCTCAGAGAACACAACACATAAACTTTTATGACATGATGTCAAACTGGATTGTGCAGGCATAAATGAAAAGGACAACATCTTCTGTAATTACTGCAAACATACACCATACATCTATTAGAAAAAGGGTACATTTAAATGAAAAAGAGACCTTGCAAAAAGCAGCATCTCAGAAAATCTGTCTGGCCAAAATGGAAAAGGGGAAAGATTTTTAGGTGTACCTCTGGAAATGACAATGCATGAGCTGTATTTCTGCTGCTGTTGCACTGTAACTGAAACCGGCACTTGTGTAGACTCGTGACCCACTTCCACCATCCTTTGAGTTTGGATTTGTGTAATCCCACACAAAGCACTGGCACTCTCCCAGTGAAGCTGATGCCGGGGTGGAGATACAGCACAGGTGCTGCCCAACTCTGCTAAGTGAGCTTTGTCCTGGTCCTCGACACCAAAGGCAACTGCACTCCTGTAAGGGTGAAGTAACACACTCTGCAAAAGGGATCCAGTAACCATCTGACTTACTGTAACCACCTCCGCAAAGGGATCCAGTAACCATCTGTAACTACAGAGTTACCATCACGCTGAAGTTCAAACTAAATAGCAGTTTAACCAGCTAAGCCAACGCTTTCAGCCACCTTCAAGCACTTAATTCACAACCACAGGTCAGCTGGTGCACGTTAGCTCATGGCTTAACTCACTTGTATCTGAGTCCCGCCTTTGCTGTAAAGGGGTTGCACAAGTTTTCTCTAAATAATTTGTGCAAATCAATGTTAGAGCCATTAATTCAGAAGTTTTGTCTCCTTGCGTCTGCTGCCCTCCCTGCCTTCTCACTATCTCTGCATGGTGCATTACGGAAGTCAGTGTGAACAGCTGTGTTTTAGCTCACCCAGAATTCCACTCGTGAAATCTTGATAGCCTAAATCTGAGAAAACTAAGGATGCCATGAGCACAAACTGAAGCACGGGCAGGTCCATGTGAACATCACAAAACACTTTTCCACTGTGAGGGTGATTGAGCGCTGGTACAGGTTGCCCAGGAACATTGTAGAGTCTCCATCCTTGGAGATATTCAAAAGCCATGTCGTCATGGTACTGTGCAACCAGCTCTAGGTGGCCCTGGTAGAGCAGGTTGGTAGTACCAGATGACCTCCACAGGCCCCTTCCAACCTCAGCCACTCGGTGAGCTGCAATTCTATCAGGCCATACAAAGAATATAAATATCTCTGCAGCCATTGTGTAATTATTTTTCTACTTGTGGGTTTGTTTATTTATTTATTTGTTTATGAATTCGTTTGAATTCCTGGAGTCTGAATTCGCCGAATGAAAATTTTAAAGGCATGCATGGCTACTGGATGTCATTTTTGCATGGGATCCGTTGCTTCAGGCAATAGCAAAAGGTGCAGGAGTTCCCAGAGGAATGCCTCCACTGATTGACCAGAACTTCTCTCATCTTTGAAATACAGCTTTAAACTCAGAACAGCAGTAGATGAATGGTGAAGACTGAAATGATGTCAACAATTTGTGCAGAGGCCAAAGAAAATACAAAGGGGCCCTCAATGGCTTCGTCTCTGAATTTGTTGCAATGCAGCTGTGAGTAATAAGTTTGCTTTCTTTTCAGGCACAGTACACTACATCTGAAATAGTTTCTGAACTTAGCACACAGTTTCCTGACCATCTATTATTTTCCTTGGGGATCAAGAGCCTTTCAAGCATCACAGTGAAGAGTTTGATCTGAGCATATCGTGCAGCAGGGAGATGGGTGGTGGTCTGCTGGCCTGATCTCACAGTTTGCAGAGCTTGGGGAAAGTCACTATTTAGACATATTAATATCATTTTATTGCTGGCCCTATCATTTATTTTGACTCATCTGAACAGTGGCCAATTTTGTACTATTTTAAGCATGTGTGCAGAGAAGTTATGCAAATACATAAGTTTTCTCTATGGGTGGGTTTAGAAAAAACTCAGTGGGAATAAGGAGGTAGATTAAATCTCTCTTCTTCTACAATCTGTAGAAAGTCTGCATTCATAGCAGCGGCTGCCACTTTTAGGAGGTGAACACAGCCAGCAGAGAGGTGTCCCTTCATGCAAATCTGAAGGGCTTTTTTATAACACAAAAATATCTAAAGTATATTTTATTTCATGACCATGAAATCAGAGTGATAGTCTAAGCAGTAGTATTTATTCATCTTTGTATTTGGAGTTTTAATTAATTTCTTAAAACATCCTGAAAATTCCTAAGTAACTGAAATAACATCTCTCAGCGCAGTATGCATGAAGCAAATCTATAAAAAAAAAATCAAAAGTAAACAACACTATGAAGCTGAGACAAAGAAGAGATATTATTTCTGCTTTTGATTCTGAATTGTGCTGCTGCTTCTTGTGGCATCACACTTTCACAGGAAAGCACATTGCTGGACTTGTCAGGTTCATCACCTAACAGGTTTAGAATTGAAGGAGGTTTTTATTTCCCATATCAAACTAAAAGGTACTTCTTCCTCCCTCTGCCTCTCCTCTGGAGAAGGTGAGTGTAGCCCACAGCCTTATAACAGCTGGGTGTTTTATTCGCTTAATTGCTCACTACTGCTGAGATTTTCTGGTGTCTATAATCCCTTCCATTTTCTTCCCGTAACACAATACGGCTTTTGTTCCATTTGGTAGCTTGGAAATTTGCTGGGATGTGTTGTGGTATTTTACTGTTGGTATGTGGAGCGTATGAGGGGCCTTTCAAGGAGAATCCCATCTTATTTGGATACAGTGGGCCAAGCTCAGTGAGTCAGGAGCTTCCTTCAAAACCTGCAAGCCCACTTTTCCTTCACCCTTTCTTCCAAATGCATAGCCCTTATTTCCCAGGAAAGCCTCTTGACCCAGCGCTATATGAAGGGAATTACAAGCCTTTGCATACATTTAGTCCCAAATGCCTTTGGTGTAGGGATTGCAGGATGCAAAATCTTTGGGGCAGAGATTTGTCTTTTTCACTTGTGATGTACCTATCCTACAGCATGGTCCGGCATCAGGTGAATAATATTTGATAACAACGATACAGAAGGATAGGACCCTTATTGCTCTGGAGATCAGAGGAAAATCCATTAATTCAAGTGAAAAAGGACAGGTAAAACACAGGTACATATATGAGATGTGAATGTGGCCCAGGATCTGTTTTCTTCTGTGTTGTCCATCAATGTGGTGCCCATCACTATATTCTCTGACAGCCACTCCCACATAGCTCTCCTCTTCCAGTTTCTCTGGTGGTTCTGTCAAAAGTAGTAAAAAGAGAAGAAAGAGGAATGGTGTCAGCAATGGATGGGTTGATGGTTATATCAATGTTGAACAAAACAATTTATCCGGCAGCTGCCAGATTCCCACTGAAGGGAGAAAGTGGTCGCAGCCACCGCGTCATTTGTTCTTGCTGAGGACGAGGAAGGGAGCATGACTTGAAATAAATTAGGTGTTAACAATCACGTGTTTTAATTAGCATTATTACATGGAAGTGAATTTGCTACAAGAAGGGGAAAAATATAGTTTTACTCTGAGACCTACTGAGCTACCTGTAAACTAAAAATACTGCCTTCTTGTTTTTGATTTAGGCTTAAAATAGAATTGCTGAAATTTTCTTCCTTTTTTTTTTTTTGGTTACTGCAGTAACAGCCAGGTGGCAGAAGAAGGGATTTCCCTGCCTTATGCTGGCTGTTAGTACAACTGTTAAATTAATTCAATAGCTGGGATGATTTAGTACTGATGAAGGATTGAAAGACTGTGAGGAACAACAGTATTTTTGGGACAAAAATAAAAGGCTCATTGGGAATTTTGGTTAGTGAGAGAAAAAAGGGCTAAAACCACAGAGGCCAAGAGAAAACATCTGCAAAAGTAGAAAACGACAAAACATATTGTCCCCTTCTGCCACTGTCAATGAGCCTGAAAAGGAGAGAGGCAATTCTGGCTGGGAG
This sequence comes from Tauraco erythrolophus, assembly GCF_009769465.1. Classification (NCBI taxonomy): domain Eukaryota; kingdom Metazoa; phylum Chordata; class Aves; order Musophagiformes; family Musophagidae; genus Tauraco; species Tauraco erythrolophus. The sequence goes on along the minus strand of NC_141496.1, from coordinate 87,579,491 downwards.
ATTCAAATGGATCATTTCTCAGAGAAGAAGCACAATCCTGGGATCTACTCAGAAAAGAACAAGAAAACAAAAACAAAACCGCTGAGAAACACTTGAGTGAAGTGAAGTGAAGTGAAGAGCAGAAAGGTGTGATGAGTCAGGTGAAAGCCAAGTGAGATCAGGGATAAAAGCTAGAGCTATGTGAAATTCCCAGGATTAAGCTGGCAAGAATGTGGGTGGTTGATAGACTTGAGGTGCTTTGAATTCAAGGTTGTTTGATCCTGCAATCCTAGAAGCACAAATTGAAGTAATTTCTACTGGGAATGAAAGCATTCATGTCAACCCTGTAGGTCTTCAGTTTCTGAACAGCTTCTAGGATCCAGCCACCCTTTTCCCTCTCTTGCCACTGAGAGGTGCAATCCAGACTCCAGCCTGTTCTTACGAACTGGCTAGTCTGAATGTTTGCAATGAAACTCCAGACCATTGTCTGTGAGAATAAATGTATATCTGGCACAATCTCCACAGCAGCAGTAGGTTGACACCTTCACCAACTGGATCCTGGGTTTGCACGAAGTCTCCACATCCCAAGAATATCTCCTACATTTGGCTTACACTGAGTTTGCTACAATATACAGAGCTGAGGGGGATAATTAAGGAAGTTAATAATTGCAAGCAATAATTAACTAAAAAATTAGTAATAAATATTGGTACCTGCCTATACAGCATATTGAATACCACAAGTCGCTTAGCCTATTTTTAAAATGAGTCTTGGTGAGAACACGTCACAGAAAATACTACCTTGTGAAAACCTGGTATACATAATGAGCCTTTCAATAACTGTGATTATGAATTTTACAGGATTATATTTCTCTGTCATTCTTTACATTTTTGTATTCACTGTGCACACAGAAAAGATGAAAGTAATGCTGCTATATGTGATAAGAATTTCCTTTAGGAAGGTGCTATTTAGATTCAGGAGTGATTTTGAAGCCTAGGTAACTAAAAAGTATAAGAATTTTTCTTATGTAGGAAAAAACCCCAAGAGAACAAGGTCAGTGTTCTATAACTGGGCAAGCCTTTTCCTAAAGCAACAGGAAAGAAGAAATTAAAAGTTTAATACAACAATAAGTGCAAGCTTGGAGTTTGTCTGTTGGAAAGACTATGGACTCTGAAATACTGTGAGAGATCAGGCCATAAGGGTTTTACACATTCACTTTCAGCATTTTGTCAGCACGTAGTTTGACATGGTTTTGTTAATGAACATGAAAAATTTTATATATTGTTATGTCCCTCGGATGCCAAAATTCTGTGTCATTGGTACCTAAGCAGATAGAGAGCCGGCTCTGTATTCAGAAAAGTGGTCAGTTTAAATAAAATGGAACATACATTTTGACATACCTTGAAGTAACTATTTCTTTTGCGATTTAGGACGTCTTCACACCAAAGGGAAAGACAAGTGTGAGTGATCTGATTGCTGGGCACGCTGCATGTGCCTCTGTAGAGCCTCCCCAGCAGGAAATAATTTCAGTTGGCACAGGAGCAGGTGAAAGCCAAGGCAAACTGATACAGCTCTCAGGTAACTCTCCTGTCAGGAAGATTTGCCAGATCATACCAAAAGTCCAGTTTCTGACAGGGGTCAGTGCCTGCCTACTTTGAGTAAGGGGTAATCTGCCTGCTGGCTGTTGCTTTTCCTCTGGCACTGTTATGCAGTCGCATGTCTGTCGTTATCCTCCAGAGACTGTAGATGTTGCTCCCAGGGATGAATTAGAAATGCACCTTTTGACGTAATGAGCCAAATGGCTCCTTTGTCCTGCCTGTAAAGGTTGTGAACTGGCTGCCTGGAGTGGCAGAAGGAAAAGGAGAAAACCTGAGGAACAGACTGAGCAGACAGCAACACTTTGGAAGAAGTCTGGATTTAGGGAAGCCAAAAAAGATTTGACCCAGTTCTTCTGTATTTCTGTTAATTACTGTGTGAACAAACCAGATTCCCTTGAAGGGCTGAGTTTGAACTCCGCAGCTTTGTATGGAAAGTGTTTAAAAGTGAGATGAGAGTGAAACCTACTCTAAGACCCATCACAAAAGCTTCTGGGAGTTTTATGTTTTTATAAGCTAAAGACTGAAATTTTTATGCGAGGAAATGTTGTTACTGAGTCTGATAATTTGTAAAACTGCCCTCTTCTATAAGCTAAATACTGCCTATCTTCTCAGATTCTTCTCTTAGATCCACTATCAGACTGCCTCTCATTTTGCTTGTGCTTTCCCTTTATATCACACATTATACCTTTTTCTATGTAGCAGCTCCTGCCCCTACTTGTTCTTTAATGAGTACTTAGCACTGTGTGCACACAGTCCTTAGAGATTGCTCTAAGCCCCTCACACACCTCCAGGATGTGTTTCAAGACGGCCGCCTTCAAGAGGGAAACCTCAGCAGGGAGGAACTGAGCAGAGGCTTAGCTGGGTCTGTACAGTAGGTCTCTCCCCAAGCTGGGGCTGCCCCCAGAGCAGGCAAACATAAAAGCAGAGCAGATCGGATAGTACCTCCAGGACCAGCTATTCACTCCTTCCCAGCAAATGACTTACCTACTTGTTGGGATCCCAAGCTCAAACCCAAAATTAGTTAATTTGCATGACACCAAAGAAAATAAAACCGAGGTCAAATTTGGCTATTCAAAACCTACATATTTAATACACCTATGTACACAAGGATGGGATTTAAAGATTTTACACAAATATAAAAGTTGTCTAGTTTCAACAGATTTTGCTGCATTTCCAAAACTGCAAAGGCAAAAATTGTAATTTCATCTTCCCTGATAGAATCAATGCATTTGACTAGATATGTCCACCTTGTGCTGTTGGTAGGGCAGAGATCCCATGGAACAAACAGTAGAGGATACAATAAAGACCAGAATAATCAGCAAACTTTGTACTGATGCTTATCAAGTCTGGAGTGTGTACCTGCAACCAGAATGTTCTTTTGATAGCTTTCATACCAATTAGAAAATTGCAGCCATGCAGACTGATCCATTTCACTACTGTCTTGCCAAAACTGCCTCTTCATCTGACATTCTATGCAAAGTTGGAGTAGATATGTTAAAAAAAAAGCCCTTGTTTTAAGGGAAAAAAGAAAGAGGAAAAAAAAAAAAATCCTCCCCAGAAGCAAGTGCATTCAGTCGATTAATAAGTGGCTCCGTGGCTGGTGTCATTGCCACAATTTTGGCTTTTTTGACAATGGGATGGGCCACATGGCACCAGACAGGACTTGTCTTTCTCAGAGGGGAACAAGGGTCTTAACGCAACAGCTAGCAGGGCTCATTGGCGGGGCTTTAAACTAGATTCGAAGGGGGAGGGGGAGGAATATCAAGAATGATAAAGATATGCTGGAAGTACCTGAAGAACAGAAGAAAGGAATTCCAGCTGCTTCAGCCAGGAAGGCAGGTTCATCTGGGGCCCAACTTAAATGCCTTTATGACAATGTACACAGCATGGGGAATAAGCAAGAGGAGTTAGAAGTGTGTGCGCGCCTGTTGGGATATGATCTTATTGGCGTCACGGAGACGTGGTGGGATGAATCCTATGACTGGAGTGTCAGAACAGAAGGGTACAGGCTCTTTAGGAAGGATAGGCAGGGGAGAAGAGGAGGAGGTGTTGCCCTCTATGTCAAAGACCAGCTGAAGTGCATGGAGCGCTGCACCTGGGGATGGATGAGGTCCCAACTGAGAGCTTATGGGTTAAGATTAAAGGGAGAGCAGGGACAGGGGACGCAGTGGTAGGGGTCTGCTACAGACGACCTGACCAGGAGGACTGGGTGGATGAGGCCCTCTACAGACAGATAGGAGCTGCCTCAAGTTCACGGGCCCTGGTCCTCATGGGAGACTTCAACCACCCTGATATCTGTTGGAAGGACAACACAGCAGGGCACAGGCAATCCAGGAGGTTCCTGGAATGCATGGATGATAACTTCCTTCTCTAAGTGGTAGAAGAACCAACGAGGAGAGGTACTTTGCTGGACGTTTTTCTCACCAACAAAGAAGGGCTGGTGGGGAACATGACGCTCAAGGACAGCCTTGGATACAGTGATCATGAAATGGTAGAATTCAAGATTCTTAGGGAAGCAAGGAGGGTGCACAGCAAGCTAACTACCCTGGATTTCAGGAGAGCAGGCTTCAGCCTCTTCAGGGATCTCCTCAGTAGAGTACAACGGGATGAAGCCCTGGAGGGAAGAGGGGCCCAAGAAAGCTGGTTAATATTCAAGGATCACCTCCTCCAAGCTCAGGAGCGCTGCATCCTAACAAAGAGAAAGTCAGGTAGGAACACCAGGGGGCCTACATGGATGAACAAGGATCTCCGGGACCAACTCAGGCACAAAAAAAAAGCCTATGGGGGTGGAAGCAAGGACAGGTAGCCTGGGGGCAATACAGAGAGATTGTCCAAGCAACCAGAGATCAGGCTAGGAAAGCTGAAGCCCTGATAGAGTTAAATCTGGCCAGGGACATCAAGGGCAACAAGAAAAACTTCTATAGATATGTCAATGATAAAAGGAAATCTAGGGAAAATGTAGGCCCTGTCCAGAAGGAAATGGGGGACTTGGCTACCTGGGATATGGAGAAGGCTGAGGTTCTCAACGACTTCTTTGCCTCAGTCTTCACTGGCAAGAGCTCCAGTTGCACGGCCCAAGCCACAGAAGGCAAAGGCAGGGACTATGAGAATGAAGAACCGCCCACTGAAGGAGAAGATCAGGTTCGAGACCATCTAAAGAACCTGAAGGTGGACAAGTCCATGGGACCTGATGAAGTGCATCTGCGGGTCCTGAGGGAACTGGCAGATAAAGTTGCTAAGCCACTATCCATCATATTTCGGAAGCCGTGGCAATCTGGTGAAGTTCCCAATGACTGGAAAAGGGGAAACGTAGCCCCCATCTTTAAAAAGGGGAAAAAAGAAGACCCAGGGAACTACAGGCCAGTCAGTCTCACCTCTGTGCCCGGCAAGATCATGGAGCAGATCCTGCTGGCGACTATGCTAAGGCACATGGAAAATAAGGAGGTGATTGGTGACAGTCAACATGGCTTCACTAAGGGCAAGTCCTGCCCAACTAATTTGGTGGCCTTCTATGATGAAGTTACAGCATTGATGGATAGGCAATCCCAAGCACAAGTACAGGCTGGGCAGAGAATGGATTGAGAGCAGCCCTGAGGAAAAGGATTTGGGGGTGCTGGTGGATGAGAAGCTCAACATGAGCCGGCAATGTGCGCTGGCAGCCCAGAAAGCCAACCGTGTCCTGGGCTGTATCAAAAGGAGCGTGGCCAGCAGGTGGAGGGAGGTGATTCTGCCCCTCTACTCTGCTCTTGTGAGACCCCACCTGGAATACTGCGTTCAGCTCTGGAGTCCCCAACACAAGAAGGACATGGAGCTACTGGAGCGAGTCCAGAGGAGGCCACGAAGATGATCTGAGGGCTGGAGCACCTCTGCTATGAAGACAGGCTGAGAGAGTTGGGGCTGTTCAGCCTAGAGAAGAGAAGGCTCCGGGGTGACCTTATAGCAGCTTTCCAGTACTTAAAGGGGGCCTACAGGAAAGCTGGAGAGGGACTTTTTACAAGGGCATGTAGTGATAGGACGAGGGGCAATGGCTTTAAACTGGAAAAGGGCAGATTTAGATTAGATCTAAGGAAGAAATTTATCACTCCGAGGGTGGTGAGGCACTAGGACAGGTTGCCCAGAGAAGTTGTGGATGCCCCATCCCTGGAGGTGTTCAAGGCCAGGCTGGATGAGGCTTTGAGCAACCTGGTGTAGTGGAGGGTGTCCCTGCCCATGGCAGGGGGATTGGAACTAGATGATCTTTGAGGTCCCTTCCAACCCGAACCATTCTATGATTCTATGATTCTATGATACTACAGGCTGTTGCTTCACTGCAAGTCAATCTGCTGAAATCTCTGGATGGTGCTTTCTCTTCCTACTGGAGTATTCTGGAAGACAGAAGTAAGTCTTCATTGACTTCACGCCCACTGTTACCCATTTCCGGAGCATTTTTCCTGGGAAAGACTAAGCAGAAACAGAATAAAGACTCGAGGATTTTTCATATGTTAATGATCGCAGCTGTATTAGCCCAGCTACCTGTACCACCTGAAACAGGCTGGCAGTAGCTCCCATCGAAAGCAGTCAGAATAAAACAATAATGAACTTCAGTCAAGGCAATTATTTTAAACAAACACATTAATTCACCACACTGGACTGGCTCCCAAATTTTGGCTGATGATGGCGACGGAGTAGGGTGTGATATCTGCACCTGACTTTCTCTCTGCCATTTCCTGTTCAGCTCCTGCTTTGATCTCTGTCTCTGAATATAATTATGAAGCCTGAATCAGAACCAGGCTCTCATTTCTGCTGCCCCAACTTGCCCTCCTCTCTAGCTCTTAAGGAAGACACTGTGATTCTCAAATGCTTACCTTATATTTTTAGTCCAATAAAACGGACCACCTGCAAATTCAGGTTGCTTTTTTCTTTTTATTACCTGCTTTTTATTATGTAGCCAACATACCCCGAAAGTACCCAGTAAGTGCATATAAAACACAATTAATCTTCTGAAAGGAATGCATCTTCTTTGCCTGAAATTGTTGTACCGAACCCTTAGGTGACACAAACTGGCAGAGCTCCACTGAAACCAGCCCAGCTATCTTCATTTACAACACTCGTACGTTTGGCCCAAACCTTTTGCTCTCATTGATAAATGCATACTGAGCTGGATCTTCAAGCCTGAAGGAACTGGTTCCTGGTTACCTATGGGGGCCAGTTAGCATAGCTCTGTTAACTGAAACAAAACTATCCTGATTTACAGCAGCTGAGCATTTGCATCGCCCTCACCCATCCCAGGAAATATTGTTTCAATATTTGGCATTTAAAAATACACTTACTGTGGAAAAATATGTTTATGTTGAAAAGATATTTTTCTAAGGCTTTGCATTGATCTCAGGAGGTTAGGGCTTTGAGGTCCTATGTCCTATATCCTGTGCTCTATGGAAGCTGTGTAGTAATCACTGTTAGGTTATATCAATGTATTTAATTACGATAATTAGTGCCTGTTTGCTGGAAAGAGAGCCAACCTGAAGGAGTACCAACCAGAACCCAAAGGTGCCGTTTCTCTTACATGCAGTTCTTGACAAAGATATGACATTGTTCACCACTGTGCAATTTTATTCAGTCAGGACAAAGAACAATAAGGAATCTTCTACTAATCAGGACATGTACATCTATACATATGTACACATACATACATATGTACATGTATACCACCTCTCAGACTGATCCTCCTTCTTCTAAGATTTTCACTCGCCTACGTACAGTGTAAAAGCCACAGGAGAAAGGACAGAATCATATATCATACCTCTAATTTTGGAGCTTTGGTTTTGTAAAAAGAACTGTCGATTTTTCCCCAGCCACGTCTGTTGACAAAGAGCTTAGTGTTTCCTTTATTAACCAGGACATTTAACTGTAGCTGATTTCATGTTACCATCACAAACAGCACACATCAACTGCTTGTGCCTAGCGACTGTTGTAAATTCTTCTGGGAGAGTCAAGGTTGTAAAACAAGAACATTAAATGCGTGCATAAAAAGCACAAGCCAACTGTTTACAGCTCCTACATAAATGTCCTCCTTATGTTTCCTTTATTTTTTTATTAGAAAGTGACAAGGCAAAGGTCAAGTACCCAGCAAATGCCTGCCATTGCTGACTATTGAACCAGAGCAAACTAAATTGAGCTAATCCTCAATCCTTTCAATCGCAGAGAAGGGCAAGGACATGAAGGAACAAATCAAACACCTATTTTTCTTCTGTAGTTTTAGGAAAATTCTTCAGATGCTGGAAGCCCAGGCTTAAATCTAGTGTCAGGCAGTCCCACATAATCATGGCCTTCTGCAGAGTTGCTCAAATTTCAGTGACACGAGTGATGAAAAGCTCGAGCCAGTCTTATTTACGGACAGATTGGATTATATTTGCAATACACCAGAAATAAACTTACTTATAAAATAGTCTTAAACATTGAAAGGACCGACTCTATCCTGTTATACTCACTTTCTGCTGCTGTAGCTTCACTGACCTTTTAAAGACAGAACTCTTCATTAAACAGTTAAGCACAGAGTTAAAGGGAAAGCATTTCCATCTCTTTTCTCTAAAGTGGCTGACTTTGAAGTTTCGTAGCGCAAAAGATACAGTTCAGACTGGAGTCAAATACTCACCACAGGAACTACTGTTCTTACAATAGCAGAGGGTATGTTACAATAGAGATTTGCTGAATATACAGACTTTTTGAACACAGTCAATACACGGTGTTCTGTTAACAAGTTGATCTCTTCCTGGAGTCATCCTTTAGATCCTTTATTACAGGAACTAGTGCAAAAGAGTTTCACTGAAACAGGGTAATTCCTTTGACAGATGTGATAACAATAACTATATTTTCCTTTTTGATACATGGTTTTTGGTTTCACTTCATATGGCTGTATAAAGGGAATTTTTGATGGGCATTTTATCCTACTACTAGATCTTAAGTTGGGATCATTTTGGAACCAGTAGCGTTTCAATCAGGCAGAAAAAGCAGAGAACAGCTGAAAAATTATACTCCAGGCTTCAGCAGGCATTTCTCAGAAGTTTCTTTAAGTACTCAGTAACAGTTAGGACAGCATGTAAAGCACACTGAAAGGCTCCTAATTTTCACGCTCCAAACTGTCTCTACAGAGCTGTTAAATTTTCCCAATGAAGAAAATACCATACAGATATGTTCTGGCTACGTTTCCATAGATATTTCCTTAAGGAAGTGTTTCTATTCACTGAATCCATAGAGAGTATTTTAATAAGACAGACTCCTCCACCAGCATGATCCATCAGTAAATGACTGTGATGTTAGTTTCACAACAAAGTTGTTTTGGATTTTCCATAGAAAAGCAAATTCACATTCTTAACTTTCCTCTAATCCTCCAGTTCCTCCTCAAAAAGCCCATGTCCACCTTTTTGCCATCTTTCCTGTCAAGTTCACTCCGCAGTCTATCTGTGGATGCTCCTCTCTTTCCTAAAAATCTTTGGAAAAAAAGACTCTTCATTTTTTCATACAGTTTTAGTAGTTCTTAACGGTTATAGCAATACATTGATTGTAGTGTATAGAATATATACTCCCTCTGAGTTAGATAATTTCTGTTGGTAAGAGAATGAGTCTGAAATTTGCCAAAGCAACTTAGTTTCACACACATGCACGCACGCGCTCACACATACACTCCTCTGTGTAGATGTGTATATATATCCTTTTTCTATCTACAGTTCGCTACTGAAAATTAGAACATTGAAAGAGTCAAGACAGGACAGAACTATTCAGCCATGGGTAAGCCAAGATGCTAAACAGCTCCATGGCCAGCCCAAGCTCATTCAGCACACTCCAAGCTCTTCTGGACTGACCATCTGCATGACTTCAATTTTTTAAATTGAAAGTACATGCCTTCTTCTAATTTTACTGTGCTTGGAGAGTCAGTTTCTTTTAGAAAACTAGTGCCAAAACCCACTAAACAAAGGAGCAAACTATAGCTTTTGAAGAGAAATTGTATCAATGACAACCACCCTTTACGAAAACACAGTCACCGCCCATTAGTACAATGCAGAAAAATTAGCTGTAACAACATAACACCATTAAGTTGCTGCAACATAACAAAAAATAGAAATAACACATACTTTCCATCCATTAATGTAATAGCATCAGGATTCCAAAAAAATGAAACAAACATGTTTAAGAGCCAACACTCACAATGCAGAGAGGTTTTACCATGGAATATTGAATTGTACTACTACCTGCCTTGTCCTACCACTACTCATATTCTTTAAAACCTAAAAAATACATAGAAATGGTCGGCCCATTTAATTTTTTATCTTTCTTTTCATTCTTTTTTTTTTTCCTTCTTCTTCTTTTAAGAAACCTTCATTCCTGTCTGCCCTGTCACAGGATATGACTGCTTCTAGGCTAAGTAATTCTTCCATCTGCAAGGTTTCCTCCGAACACATGAGAAGCCAGTCACATGTGTCTATCCAGTAATAAATTATATTCTAGCTGCAGAATTCCACAGGATGATTCAGAAAAATACACCCATGGGATATTACTGTGAATTAATTATAGATCTATAGCATTTTAGAAGAATACCTTGCAAATTCTGTGATTATCATAATTTTTGTGAAGGAGTGCATATAGACCTCACAACAGTTGCTCTGAAAGCATGGGGCCCAATTGCATATCCTTTGCATGCCTCAAATGAGTGGAAACTGGAACAGGAATCTTTTTTCTGATGATGATGATAATTCAGATTTTATTTTTGTGGGTTTTTTTTTTTAACGTCTCTAAAGAAAACAGCAGTTATCTTTTCCCTTTCTGTTGCACTGCGCAATTCCTTAAAAATATTCCTTGTAGAGAATTAAACTCTTCTTGCTTTTTCTTGTGAAATGTACTTTCTTAGACAAGAGTTCCTATCTCAAACTGTGTCATTAGATTTCCACTCACTCCTCATAAGTGCTTTCATATGCATCCATTTTGGTTTGTGCTGGTAGAAAAAGTGAAGCTAAAGAGTCAAGTCCATCAAGCAGTTTTGACAGAATCTAAGTACTATATTATATTTAAATTTACATTTGTCTTCAAGACACAGTTCCCTGTATACTAACTGTATACGTACACATAAACATGTTTAAAGATACTTACTGTTTTCCTAAAATACAATATTGCATAACTAAGAAGAACACTTAACTTAATAGGCAAGGACCTGCTGGTAACATTTTGATATAGATGTGGCCATGATCCTTCTCCTTTGGTAATATAAAAGAATGAAATACAAACTAGGAACGATCTTCAACTAACGTTGACTGCCAAAAAGACTGTTATTATCCTATCCTAGGTCATTTTGAAATGGATAGATTAGAAAAAATCCCAGGACAATATTAGTCTAAATACTGATGTCCTGACGTACAATTGCTCTGCAAAATGAGATTAAGAGATTCTGTGCTCTGGCTTGTAGACACTTAATTTCTGATTAGATGACTGGAAGAAACTGTTATGTTCAGAACGGTTGACTGGAATAAACTGTCAGAGTGTTGATGTTTTCCAGGGACTGTGGCTCCACAATGCACCTTAATTCTATTTGCTTTTGTGAGAAAACAAATGGGTCGTATGTACTCCTCTGGGGAATTATGAGGTTTACCTGCCATTTTGAAGCTTTCCTTACAAAATTCAGTGAATATTGGTATACAAAAGGCACAAACAGGGCTTGATTTCATATGGTGACACAGGTGCTCAGTAGCCCTAAAAGTGAAACTTGCTGGCTTCTCTAGCTTGGAAGCCGGAAGACAGTTAGAGGAAAGCAAGAGGTCTCTGTCTACAACTAACCACCCATGTCTATTCTTAATGCTCCATCTTCATGCTAACAGACCCAAAAGAGCTTTCCAAATCCTGCTTCAGTTTCTGAGAAAATGCTTTAAATCTCTATCCTTACTCTGAAAGCACCTTAGTGTCTGAACACAGATTTGTAAAGCAATGAAATGATACTCCTTAAATAAAGTTCTGAAAAAAAGAAGTAAGAAGCCAAAACCAACTGAGACTCTAGGTATAACCCAATTCTGAGTTGCAATTTAAGGCCTGAAGTTGCATAGGATATAAGTATCTTTGGTACAGGAACTTGTAGATTCAATACATATCAGCCCACCTTTTCTGCCCTGCCTTCTTCAGCAACTTAAAGAGAGGCTGGCTCCATGTTTGTCTCTTGCTGACAGGGGGATAGACAAAACCTACAGTGATATGGTCCAAAGTCCCACAGCATAAGCAGCACATCAAGTATCAGCATGGAATTGCTTCTGTGAGAGTGCTTACACCGGGGGATGTTGCAGTAACTGTCCCTTCCCAGCCAGCCCAGGCAGGAACACCGAAGCCAGAAGCTGAGGAGGAGAAGACCCACTCTCCGTCTGCTTTTCACTAGACAGTTGAAGAAGACAAGCACAAAGAAAGCAGTCCACTGCTCCTCTCCAGGGTCCACACTGGCACAAAAATCCCTCTGACATACAGCGTCCTGGGAGGGGTTGTCGGCTGCAGACACGATCCCTCTGCATCCTCTGGTTATCAGCCACATTCTTTCCACAGTTAGCCACTGAGGGCTATTGGCCCTAATGCATTAGTGTTGGATAATGTATAAGGACTTGGCTCATTGGATCACATATTTTGTTCTGTATTCCAGTACACTAAAAAACCCCTTATACATACTTATTTGTTTCCTATAGTGCTTCCAATAATCACAGGTGCCGCAAAAAGTATGCTCTGTCTTGCAATTATCTTGCCATCAAGAAGGCTCAGAAAATAGTAAAGGCTTTTGCTCTCCACTGGAGACCGTATGCTACTTGAGGTGTTTCTCATTGAAGAAAAGGTACATGTTTTAAAACGTGTCAGCAGCTGGAAAGATCTGCACCTTTAAAAAGTTGTTTTCAGAAGGTGATGGATTTGCTTGTAGAGTAATCACTTAGAGAGAGGCTCAGTGTAGTTTTGAGCTAAACCAGAGGATGAATTAGCATCATAACAACAAGACTTACAAGAGGGTTTAGTATTAAATATTAAACATCTCTCCATTAAAATCTTGAATGGAAATCTGGATATGACAGATTGATTTAAGGAAACAACCATTCATGTGGCCATGCACAAGATCTCCATTTGCATTTCAGACACCTTGTTGCTGAGGTTAGCTCCTGGAGTCTAACACAGGATTAGTGAGCAGAGAGGTGGGTATCATCCCTATGCTCAAAGTAACACCCTTGGAGGGTGTTACCCTTGGAGGGCTAGAGGAGGGAAACCCCTTCCTCACCTCTGACTGCACTTTTTTCGTGGATGCTTAGAACAGCCTTTTGATAGCTGGGGAGACCAGAGCACCCCAACACCTTCTTTACTTTCCAGAAACAAACCATAACAAATTAGTCACACAAAATTGTATGAGATGTTTCCTGTGTAACAGTTTGTGAAACAGTTACCTCATTTTTCATAGCATTCTAAGGTTATTAACCATAGCTTTCAAAAAATCAACTCAGATTTCTCTAAAGAGATTTCTAAAAGCGGTCAACAACTACTAGCTCCTGCAGAGAACTTCAGAGGCCAAAAGGAATGAAGTCTTCTTAAAGAAACTGGCCTTGAGAGACCAAATCTTTCAGGAGTTTAATGGAAATTGGGTGCCTAGGTCACACAATTTGCTTCAGAAAAGTCCAGCTTCTGGTCATTTGGCTCCTGCAAACTACTCTGAGTCCCTTCCTCCCTAAATTCTATTAACTCTACAGTTTTCAGGATCTACTCCACATAAATCAGTTTTGAGCTGATCAGAATTTCTCTATTAATAGTTTCCAGACCCATGCTGTAAGAGTATGGAAAATCAGAGCAACTCAAGCCAGAAAATTTGTAATGAATTTTGTCTTGTGAGAGATGGCAAAATGGCATAAGGATTAAACTGAGAAGCAGGGTAGTTGGTCTTAACAGCAAGACGAGTCTCCCTGAACACTTCCATGGATGGGACACCCAAAACTTCTCTGGGCAACCTGTTCCAGTGTTTAAACACCCTCAGAGTGAAGAATTTCTTCCTTAGATCTAATCTACATCTACCCTCTTTCAGTTTAAAGGCATTACCCCTTGTCCTATCACTACAAATCTATTGTTATGTATCTTTCTCAGTGACATCCACCAGAGGAAAAAAAGCTTACGATGATTCACAAGAATTTATATAACTGGTCTTTTCCTTTTGTTTCTCCAAAGTACTGCGAACAATACAATTGAGTTTCATCTCTTGCGGTGGGCAAGCAGCAACGGAAATAGTGTGGAATCACTGCGTGGTTAATACAGGGATAACTGAGAGGCTGAAATCATCACTGCTGTGTTGTCTGGCTGATATGAGATGGATGATATATTTTCTTGGGTCAGCATTTACTTCACATTTTTTTCCAAAAGATGTATTTATTAATGTTATGACTGGGGGAATTCTTAAGGTCTTTCAGGCTTCAGTTTACCAAAATGCTCATGCAACATAACAGACTACCACTGCTGTCAAATGAGGTCTTTTTCGCTTCCTCTTGTGCTCATCTTCCCAGCTCACAGCTGGTACCAGCCCCCACTAGGGAGTGGAAAGCAACTGAGCTGATACAAGGTGCACAGCTGGAGTGTGACATTGGCAGGCAAGAAGGCAGAAGGGAAGGAGAGCATTACTCTACCTCTTCCTCAACAGCAAAACGTAGATGGGCTCATCCCATCTGAAAGTGTGCTCTCTGAGTTCCATTATTTCTCCCACATTGCCTCACTTGGAGAACAGTTGTGAGCCAGGTGGGAGAAGTTTCCCCAGACTATGTGGGTCTGTACAAGGTATGAATAATAGAATCACAGAATACCAGGTTAGAAGGGACCTCAAGGATCATCTGGTCCAACCTTTATTGGCCAAAATACCATCTAGACAAGATGGCCCAGCGCCCTGTCCAGCTGAATCTTAAAAGTGTCCTATGTTGGGGAATCCACCACTTCCTTGGGGAGATTATTTCAACGGTTGATTGTTCTCACTGTGAAAAATATTCCTCTTGTGTCCAGTTCGAATTTCCCCAGGAGTAACTTGTACCCATTACCCATTGTCTTTCCATGTGACTCCTTGTAGAAAGGGAGTCTCCATCTTTGTAGTGACCCTTTAAATACTGGGAGGAATACAGAGAAGCTGTACGAGTGACCAGGGATCAAGTGAGGAAGGCTAAAGCCCTGAAGGAATTAAATTTGGCAAGGGATATAAAAAGCAATAAGAAAAGCTTCTATAGGTATGTAGGGGACAAAAGGAAGTCCAAGGAGAACGTAGGCCCCCTCCGGAAGGATACTGGTGCTCTGGTTACCCGGGACATAGAGAAGGCTGAGGTAATCAATGACTTTTTCGCCTCAGTTTTCACTGATAAAGCCTCTTGTCTTACTGCCCAAGCTGTGGAAAGAACTAGCAGGGACTGTGAGGATGAACCACCGCCCACTGTACTTGAAGAGCAGGTTCGGGAACATCTGAGGAACTTGAAGGTGCACAAGTCCATGGGACCTGATGAGATCCATCCGCGGGTCCTGAAGGAACTGGCGGATGAAGTTGCCAAGCCACTGGCTATTGTATTTGAGAAGTCGTGGCGGTCTGGCGAGGTCCCCGATGACTGGAAGAGAGGGAACATAACCCCCATTTTTAAAAAGGGGAACAAGAAGGACCCGGGCAACTACAGGCCGGTCAGCCTCACCTCTGTGCCTGGCAAGGTCATGGAGCAGATTCTCCTGGGAACCATGCTAAGGCACATGGAGAGCAAGGAGGTGGTGGGTGACAGCCAACATGGCTTCACCACAGGCAGATCGTGCCTGACTAACTTGGTGGCCTTTTATGATGGGGTGACAGCATCGGTGGACAAGGGTCGACCAATGGATATCATCTACCTGGACTTGTGCAAAGCTTTTGACACTGTCCCGCACAACATTCTTCTCTCTAAACTAGAGAGGCATGGGTTTGATGGATGGACCACTCGGTGGATAAGGAATTGGCTCAATGGCCGCACTCAGAGAGTAGCGGTCAATGGCTTGATGTCCAAGTGGAGACCGGTCACGAGTGGCGTCCCTCAGGGGTCCGTGTTGGGCCCGGCCCTCTTCAACATCTTTGTCGGTGACGTGGACAGTGGCATGGAGTGCACCCTCAGCAAGTTCGCCGATGACACCAAGCTGTGTGGTGCTGTCGACACGCTGGAAGGGAGGGATGCCATCCAGAGGGACCTCAACAGGCTGGAGAGGTGGGCCCGTACCAACCTCATGAAGTTCAACCAGGCCAAATGCAAGGTCCTACATCTGGGTCGTGGCAATCCCAGGCACAAATACAGACTGGGCGGAGAATGGATCGAGAGCAGCCCTGAGGAGAAGGACTTGGGAGTACTGGTGGACGAGAAGCTCAATATGAGCCAGCAATGTGCTCTTGCGGCCCAGAAGGCCAACCGCGTCCTGGGCTGCATCAAGAGGAGTGTGGCCAGCAGGTCGAGAGAGGTGATTCTCCCCCTCTACTCTGCCCTCGTGAGACCTCACCTGGAGTACTGCATCCAGTTCTGGAGCCCCCAACATAAGAAGGACATGGACCAGTTGGAGAGTGTCCAGAGGAGGGCCACGAAGATGATAAGAGGGCTGGTGCACCTTTCCTATGAGGACAGGCTGAAAGAGTTGGGGCTGTTCAGCCTGGAGAAGAGGAGGCTCCGGGGCGACCTTATAGCGGTCTTCCAGTACCTCAAGGGGGCCTACAGGAAAGATGGGGAGAGGCTATTCAGGAGGGCCAGTTGTGATAGGACAAGGGGTAATGGTTTTAAAATAGAGGGAGGTAGATTCAGATTGGATATTAGGAAAAAATTTTTTACCATGAGAGTTGTAGAACACTGGAACAAGTTGCCCAGAGAGGTGGTGGATGCTCCATCCCTGGAGATGTTCAAGGCCAGGTTGGACGAGGCCCTGAGCAACCTGATCTAGTTGGAGATATCCCTGTTCCTTGCAGGGGGGTTGGACTAGATGACCTTTGAAGGTCCCTTCCAGCCCTAACCATTCTATGATTCTATGATTCTATGATTCTATGATTCTTTTCTCAAGGCTGAACAAACCCACTTCTCTAAGACTTTCCTCATACGGCAGGCTTCCCAGTCCTTTGATCATCTTTGTGGCCCTTCTCTGGACCCTTTCCAGCCTGTCCACATCTTTTTTGCATAGAGAAAACCAAACCTGAACACAATATTCCAGGTGTGGCCTGACAAGCGCTGGGTAGAGTGGCATAATGACTTCTTTATCTCTGCTAGTGATGCCCTTGTTCACACAACCCAGCATCCTGTTGTCTTTCTTTGCCACAGCAGTAAATGTTCATTTATATTGAGCTTATTGTCCAAAACGACCGCCAGGTCTTTTTCCATACAGTTGCTCCCCAGTCAGGTAGATCCCAGCCTGTGCTGCACTCCTGGATTATGTTTTCCCAGGTGCAAGACCTTACAACTGTCTGTGTTGAACTGCATAAGGTTCTTGTTAGCCCACGCTCCCAGACTACCCAGCTCTTCCTGCAGGGTGGCTCTCCCTTCTGAAGTGCCCACTTCCCCACTCAGTTTGGTATCATTGGCAAACTTCATCAGGGTACACTCAATCCCACCATCCAGATCACTTACGAGGTATTATATTGAGTACACCCTCAGCAAGTTTGCAGGTGACACCAAGTTGTGTTGTGTTGTGGACAAGCTGGAGGGAAGGGATGCCATCTAGAGGGACCTGGACAGGCTGGAGAGGTGGGCCTGTGAGAACCTCATGAAGTTCAACAAGGCCAAGTGCAAGGTCCTGCACGTAGGTTGGGGCAATCCCATGCACAAGTACAGGCTGGGCGGAGAATGGATTGAGAGCAGCCCTGAGGAAAAGGACTTGGGAGTGCTGGTGGATGAGAAGCTCAACATGAGCTGGCAATGTGCGCTGGCAGCCCAGAAAGCCAACCGTGTCCTGGGCTGTATCAAAAGGAGCGTGGCCAGCAGGTGGAGGGAGGGGATTCTGCCCCTCTGCTCTGCTCTTGTGAGACCCCACCTGGAATACTGCGTTCAGCTCTGGAGTCCCCAACACAAGAAGGACATGGAGCTGCTGGAACGAGTCCAGAGGAGGCCACGAAGATGATCCGAGGGCTGGAGAACCTCTGCTATGAAGACAGGCTGAGAGAGTTGGGGCTGTACAGCCTGGAGAAGAGAAGGCTCCGGGGTGACCTTATAGTAGCTTTCCAGTGCCTAAAGGGGGCCTACAGGAAAGCTGGAGAGGGACTTGTTACAAGGGTGTGTAGTGATAGGACAAGGGGCAATGGATTTAAACTGAAAGAGGGCAGATTTAGATTAGATCTGAGGAAGAAATTTTTCACTCAGAGGGTGGTGAGGCACTGGAACAGGTTGCCCAGAGAAGTTGTAGCTGCCCCATCCCTGGAAGTGTTCAAGGCCAGGTTGGATGAGGCTTTGGGCAACCTGGTGTAGTGGAGGGTGTCCCTGCCCATGGCAGGGGAATTGGAACTAGATGATCTTTAAATTCCCTTCCAACCCTAACCATTCTATGATTCTATGATTCTATGAAGACTGATGGGTCTCTAGTTTCCTGGATCCTTCTTTAAGCTCTTCTTGTGGATGGGTGTGATATTAGCCTTCTTCCAGTCTTCTGAGATGTCCCCTGATCTC
Organism: Tauraco erythrolophus; assembly: GCF_009769465.1. NCBI lineage: Eukaryota > Metazoa > Chordata > Aves > Musophagiformes > Musophagidae > Tauraco > Tauraco erythrolophus. The sequence goes on along the minus strand of NC_141496.1, from coordinate 87,561,273 downwards.
CACAACTTTTCAAAGATTATAGAAAGTGGCCTCACAATGACATCAGCCAGCTCTCTTAACACCCTTGGGTGGAGAGTGTCAGGGCCCACTGATTGTAGGGGTCAAGTTCCTCTAGTAGTTCACATATCAACTCTTTCTTCACTGATGGTGGATCTGTGTTTGCATCAACCTGGGTTTTTTGTTGGTGGTGACTAATTCACCTCTCCTGTTTAACAGCAAGCCAGTATTTTCCTTCTGTTTCTGCTTGTTGTTCACATACCCGAAGAACCCTTTCTTGTGGTTTTTGACATCTCTGGCCAATTTCAATTCGAGCTGAGCTTTTGCTTTTCTAACAGCATCTCTGCACACCCTGGCAATTCCCCTGTAGTTCTCAGTAGGTATTATTTGTTTGCTTTTTCATCTCTGGTACGTTTCTTTTGGTATTGAGCAGACTCAGAAGCTTGCATTTAAGCCAAGGAGGTCTCTTGCTCCACCTACTTCCCTCACCTTTAAAGAAGGAACAACCTACTGCCAAGTAGATTATACGGGAGGCAATACCAGAATTACTGTCATTCGAACAGACAGCTCTGAAAGACACAGGCTTATCTAACCATGAGGTGTGGATTTTATTAGTGAATCTTCATTACTTAATTACCAGTGCCAGGAAACATGTCAAGACAGTGAAATAGTGTTTCACTAGTTCAATGTAGTCTCTGGTCCATGGCAGCCATCGGTCTCTTAGGTAGTTACCAGAGAAGCTTCAGGAGCTAGCACACGCTGTTCCACTCTGTCTTGGAGGTTAGGAGAGTTCAGCACTAGGGATGTCAGTTGTCCTCAGAGACAATTTAACACTGCTAAAATTATTCATATATTATAGTCTACATCCCTAATCTGAATAAATTGCACAAGATATTCTGTCTATCTCAGGATATGTTGCTGTTGCCTTTGATGCTGCCAGTAGTGGACGTCCTCACAGTGATGCTCAAGACACATGTTTCTACTGGCATTCTCCTTGAAGTCACAGGCTTGTCTGTTTGCTTTAGTTCAGATTTCCTTGACTTGAACAGTGAGCGGAGTCTAAGGGGGAACTACTCAAAGTAGTCGTGGCGGTCTGGCGAGGTCCCCGATGACTGGAAGAGAGGGAACATAACCCCCATTTTTAAAAAGGGGAACAAGGAGAACCCGGGCAACTACAGGCCGGTCAGCCTCACCTCTGTGCCTGGCAAGGTCATGGAGCAGATTCTCCTGGGAACCATGCTAAGGCACATGGAGAGCAAGGAGGTGGTGGGTGACAGCCAACATGGCTTCACCAAAGGCAGATCGTGCCTGACCAACTTGGTGGCCTTTTATGATGGGGTGACAACATCGGTGGACAAGGGTCGACCAACGGATGTCATCTACCTGGACTTGTGCAAAGCTTTTGACACTGTCCCGCACGACATTCTTCTCTCTAAACTAGAGAGGCATGGGTTTGATGGATGGACCACTCGGTGGATAAGGAATTGGCTCAATGGCCGTACTCAGAGAGTAGTGGTCAACGGCTCGATATCCATGTGGAGACCGGTCACGAGTGGCGTCCCTCAGGGGTCCGTGTTGGGCCCGGCCCTCTTCAACATCTTTGTCGGTGACGTGGACAGTGGCATGGAGTGCACCCTCAGCAAGTTCGCCGATGACACCAAGCTGTGTGGTGCCGTCGACACACTGGAAGGGAGGGATGCCATCCAGAGGGACCTCGACAGGCTGGAGAGGTGGGCCCGTACCAACCTCATGAAGTTTAACCAGGCCAAGTGCAAGGTCCTACATCTGGGTCGTGGCAATCCCAGGCACAAATACAGACTGGGCGGAGAATGGATCGTGAGCAGCCCTGAGGAGAAGGACTTGGGAGTACTGGTGGACGAGAAGCTCAATATGAGCCGGCAATGTGCTCTTGCGGCCCAGAAGGCCAACCGCGTCCTGGGCTGCATCAAGAGGAGTGTGGCCAGCAGGTCAAGGGAGGTGATTCTCCCCCTCTACTCTGCCCTCGTGAGACCTCACCTGGAGTATTGCGTCCAGTTCTGGAGTCCCCAACATAAGAAGGACATGGACCAGTTGGAGAGTGTCCAGAGGAGGGCCACGAAGATGATAAGAGGGCTGGAGCACCTTTCCTATGAGGACAGGCTGAAAGAGTTGGGACTGTTCAGCCTGGAGAAGAGGAGGCTCCGGGGTGACCTTATAGCGGTCTTCCAGTACCTCAAGGGGGCCTACAAGAAAGATGGGGAGAGGCTATTCAGGAGGGCCAGTTGTGATAGGACAAGGGGTAATGGTTTTAAAAGAGAGGGAGGTAGATTCAGGTTGGATATTAGGAAAAAATTTTTTACCATGAGAGTTGTAGAACACTGGAACAGGTTGCCCAGAGAGGTGGTGGATGCTCCATCCCTGGAGACGTTCAAGGCCCGGTTGGATGAGGCCCTGAGCAACCTGATCTAGTTGGAGATATCCCTGTTCCTTGCAGGGGGGTTGGACTAGATGACCTTTGAAGGTCCCTTCCAGCCCTAACGATTCTATGATTCTATGAAAGTCTTTGCAGCCTTCCCACTCCCACCCCTGCTGTTCCTCCAGTGGAGCTGCCAAAATGGACGGGTTGGAGATTTTCAGTACTTCTCCTCCAACCTTCTTACATTCTACTTCTTTTCCTCTGCTAGTGAAAACAAAAAGGAAAGGTGTCAAGGAAGAAAGAGAAAGCAATTGCCCAAGGAAGACATCTGTGTTAACAACAAAGAAAAGAAGCTCAATAGACTTTAATCACCAGTTCTGGCTAAAGAATGTGTCAGGTGAAGCATATTTGCCTAACATAAAATCAGTTATGCCAATATTTTGACAAAGAAAAAGGAATGGCTGCTGGGTGAAGGTTCTGTGGTCTAAATTTCTAAATATACAGGGACTATCCGTATCTTCAAAACCGTATTGTATAACATAGAACAGTTGTTTAAGTAGACAAAAAGATATCTGTAAGGCAGTTCATTGTTTGTTTCCACTGTTACATATATGGCAAGCAATGTCAAAAAAACTCATGGGGTTTTTTGTTGTTTTTTTCTGGTAATTTTTCCATTCAGTCTGAGTTCCCTCTGAATTAACATATCTTAGTCTTAAACATCTAAAGAATGAGGATTAGTTGCACTGGAAATATTGATGCAATGCTAACTAGCATAACAAAGTCTATGCTATCAAAATAATGCAAAGAGGAATACAGTTTCAACAGCATGAGTCTGCTTTTAAGTTGGGATGTTGAAGAAATCTTTCACAAGTATAATTAATTTGTAAATGCTTGATTTGTACATGCTAGATCTGTCCAATCATCAAACACAGACTATTGCTCTTGTATGCTGTGCTTTTATGACAATATTTATACAGAAAACAATTGTATTATCAACTTACACATCTACCCTCCAATCAGATTGTGGCTGCCATGTCAAAGACAAATGGAAACCCATATTCTACATTCCTAGCAGAGGGAAAGGGCTTAAGTGAATTATTCTTTGACATTAATAGGATAACATGTGTGCTTTGTAATAAACAGCAAGTTTGAGAGTAATACTGTGGATGGAAGGTCGAGGGAGATGGATGTTAATATCATCAGAGATCCCTGCTTGCAGATAAATGTTCCTGAAGACAGAATTAGATCAGGAAAGAACTTGACTTTGTCCATCATTTTCTAAATAAAAAGCAATAAGTAATCAAAACCAAAAGCCCTTTGACTTTAAAGTCAGAGAGCTCTGAACTTCGTAAGGCCCAGTGTTGACTCATGAATTTCTATGGTAAAATTTTCATCCACATCTGTGGGACAGTATTAAGCTTTAAAGACTAACTGTCCTTTACCTCCTTGCGTTTCAATAAATTATTCTGTGCCTAGGAGAAAAAAAAAAACCAACCCACTTAGCTGAGTTTTCCAGACCAGAATACTTTACCTGAAAAATGTGATCACGTGTATAAGAGGAAACTAGATTATTCAAAACGCGTAGGGAAAATGTGTAAATGTGTAAATACATAGCCATATTTAAGAATAGGACATAAATTCTAGAAACAGAAAAAGAGCAACAGCAGAATATGCCCAAATTTACTGAACTTTCCCTAGGACAATGCTTGAGAATATTGGAAAATGTAAAATTACTCTGGTGCGTTAATGGAGTGCTGTTAAAACTTAACCTTCTTCCCTAACCTAACAGGGAGGTAAATATCAATAGAGTGAAGTTTCCAAATAGGCAGAAGTGAGAAATCATAGAATCAGAATCACAGAATCATAGAATGGTTAAGGTTGGAAGGGACCTCAAAGATCATCTAGTTTCAACCCCCCTGCTATGGGCAGGGAAATACTCCACTACACCAGGTTGCCCAAAGCCTCATCTAACCTGGCCTTGAACACTTCCAGGGATGGGGCAGCTACAACTTCTCTGGGCAACCTGTTCCAGTGCCTCACCACCCTCGGAGTGATAAATTTCTTCCTTAGATCCAATCTAAATCTCCCCTTTTCCAGTTTAAATCCATTGCCCCTTGTCCTATCACTACATGCCCTTGTAACAAGTCCCTCTTCAGCTTTCCTGTAGGCTCCCTTTAAGTACTGGAAAGCTGTTATAAGATCACCCCGGAGCCTTCTCTTCTCCAGGCTGAACAGTCCAAAGTCTTTCAGCCTGTCTCCATAGCAGAGGTTCTCCAGCCCTCGGATCATCTTTGTGGCCTCCTCTGGACTCGTTCCAGCAGCTCCATGTCCTTCTTGTGTTGGGGACTCCAGAGCTGAACGCAGTATTCCAGGTGGGTTCTCACAAGAGCAGATTAGAGGGGCACAATCATCTCCCTCGACCTGCTGGCCATGCTTCTTTTGATGCAGCCAAGTGGTTACAGTAATGCTGACCACATGAAAAATGGCTGATGCATGCAGAGAGCTTGCTGGTATGGCATCCATGGCAACTGGATGGAGGATCACACATGTCTTAAGAGCATACCCAAACTTCACACAGAAACAGGCCCTGCTCCACCCTCCGTGATGCCCTCCCACCCAGACTCAGTTGCACGCTGTGGTCATGCACTCATCTAAGATCTAGTGTTCTTCAGGTAATCTCTGTTAACTGTTCTATCACTGACCTACCTCTAGCCATTACAGTACAGCTCAAAGAAGGGTACGGTCTTTAAGCATGGCCATAAAGATGTGGGGTTTTTTTTTCCATCAAATATAAATTACACTAAAACCTATCCTTCAACTGTTTTATCTTTAGAAGAAAACTGAAAAACAAGCTTTGGTCATGGATGTCTCCAAACAGCACTACTGATACGGGGAACAAGAAGTGCTGAGACTATCTCATCTTTCCATATTTGTTAAATATTACACCTCAGTATCAGTGGTTTCCATGCACTACCTGAGCATCTGAGTAATTGAGAACTTCTGTTTCCTGATACAGCCAGGATTTTATTACCTGAGTATATCTCACCTTCTCCTACCAGCAAAAGTTAGACCCAAGGTATGGGCATATCAGGAACTGCTGGTGACCTGAAATCTTGATTCCTCAACAGAACACCAAAACACCATGAACCATACAGCATGTCAAATGTAAAGAGAATTCAAGAATGCCAGCAAGTTTTAAAGTAGTTGGGAGAAAATTGTCTTACACAGAAAAGGGTGTACACAGAGGTGTGAAGATACTTGCCCATTCTGGCCTGTATTCCTTGAGTGAAAGGAAACGCCCTCAGGGAACACCTCAGAGAAGCAAGAATTGCTTTTTCCAAGCTGGAGCGTGTCCTCCTTCCCTCACTGCCTTCTCTCTAGCAAGGATGAGAGCCTGTGACATTCATGGAGCGCAGCATGATGCTGGCCTCACGCTGGTCCCTGTGCACATAGTACATGCCTCCCATGTAGCTCTTGTCATGAATGAGGGACGAGCTATCTCAGGATAAATGTCTCCTCACACAGGGACGAAGGCCATCATTTTACATTGAGGAAACATTGGTGAATGGATCCAGGCTAAGAGTAAACCCTTGTTTTGCAAGGCTCTTTTTACTCCTGGGTCAGCCCTGTGACACACTGTAGAATGTGGTCCCAAAAACGTCAGGGGTGGTAAAAATTGCAGGAAAAGTGACCAATGACAGGGAACAATAGGTATGTATTAAGTTGGCGTTTCTGCCAAAATCCCTGTACTGCGAAACTGTGGTGCCAGAGAATTTTTTTCTAGATGACCAGGGCTTCTCAAGAGTAGTCTGTGTGGGAAAATGTTCCAAGATTCAGAGGAGGCAGGAGATAGGAGAAGAAGGTCTGCACAAATTAGTGTCTCCTTTTTTTGCCATCCTCCGCACACCTCTGCACCAGCAGTTGCTCTAGTCACTGATCTCCCAGCACTCATCCTTCGCCGCTCTTCCCTGTGTCATTCCTCACAGCGATTCTGATCCTACTCCCGTTAATCAACATCATTTCTCCCAATCTCTGCTCCTTCTTCTTCCTTCCTCTCTTTTCATCCACGCATAGTCATTCCTTGTCTTGCCAAATCTTCAGTCTTCACTTCCTTTTCTCTCCGTTAACAGAGAGTGAGTACATGTTTCTTCAAAGAAACAATCTGAGTCCCTTCATAAGCCTATATTGTACTCAGGTTGGATGTCCCCCACCAAATAATTCAGAAATTCCCTTTTTGACAGCAGGAATTTTTTAACAACAGACCTTTTTTTTTTGTGTGTGTGTTTATTTTACAGTTTCAAACTTTATTCTGCTCTTTTCTGGAGCCGTAAAGCTCATTTGTCCCTTCCTCGAATGTGAAAGTCACTGAAAATTATACAAAGTACTTTCACATTCCCAGTCCAAAACTCTGTGGTGCACTGAAGGCCAAGAACATAAGACAAACAGGTTAAATACAACAAAAACTATCCTTAAAACTTCATTTGAAGCTACCATAAGGTTAATAATTTGCTGTATCCAGATGTAACGGAAATCAACAGGCAGTCGTCAAGTTAGGTGCCACTTCTTACCTAGTATTTAGGTACGATTGTTGGGGGTGTATGGTATAATTCTAGAGAACCTACAAACATGCATACTTGCAAGAACCTTGCACGTATCCCTAAAAAAACCAAAGACTGTCTGGTTTTATTTGGCTAATATTTAATGTGAAAATGCATGTAAAATATGAAGAAAAGTTCAAAAATATTTAAGTTACATCCAAGCAACTAAAACTTGTAATGCTTGAACTCATCATTATTCATTAAGGTGGATCTGATAGCTGAATGAAGAAATATTTTCTTTTCTTTTCTCAGTCACTTCGATTCAGAGTATGGGGATAGAATGAAAGACACCATTATTGCTCCAAGAAGTCAAACTCAGAAGCCGTGAAAGCCTATATATTTGCATCAAATGGCTTATAATTTGTGCTTTTATATCCTAACTTGGGACAATGACACACACAATGTCTGTGCTGTTGTGAATAAAGTTGGGCCATGCAGTCTATTTGGGTTGAAAACTGCTGGTTTAGGTTGTTTTCATCTTTACCCTTTTTTTCCTATGTGTGCGTGAAGAATTCTCTCTTTAAAAAAATATTATTATTCAAGTGCATGCTGAAATTGAATCATGCTATTCTTACATAATTTTTCATTGGATTGTTGCAACCTATAAAGAAATCCAATTAAATTTCCCTTGCAGGCACAGAGCCTCATTCAGCACTCCTTTATAAAGCTGGCTTGTTGTATTGTACGCCATGTCTATGAATTGAGAATCACAGAGGCTCTGTCCCATTCCTTGTCCTGTGTGACATGATGTAAAGAGAGAGAGTCTGCCAGCAGTGTTTCAAAGAGCTGTTTTATCAGAAAGCATAAAGGCTTTGCCATCATTTCTGCTGCCGTAGTTCAGAACATGCATGTGTCAGTGCATTTGCAGAGCAATTTTGAGCACTGTATGGTTCACACATACCCTTCTGCATCTGTGATTTTTCACCTTCCTTACACTAAGGACATACGATTTGATGTTTTATTCTATGCTAAAGATGATGCAGAGATTCTCTGTTGAAGATAAGGTCGGCAGAAACACTTTTTAGGATGGTATTCTAGTTTCCCAGGCTGCACAAGTGGAGTGCACACTTTTCTATCTCAAGGAAAGAGACTACAAAATTTGCGGAGTTAGATTACACAGCAGTGGGATTGCTGCACTATTTGTCCGTGTGCCTTGCTGCTGATTTAAATATCATAGGATGACCCAAATGATCAGCAGGCTTACTCTGACTGTCTCCAATAGGAAGGGCAATGCTTACCTTGTCCATGGAAACAGCATGGAAACGCACAGAGCCGCCTTCATCCAATATCAGACTTTGCCAACAGTGGGTGCAAGCACTGTATATGCCGCATGTGAGGGATACTCCGGGTTGTACAGTAACACTGCCTTGACTTGACCGATCTACTTGTTCTTTATTGCTGAGAAAGACATGGCAAACCATGTTCTGTAGGCTGCGGGCACTTTCCATATAGGAGGTTACTGGTTGTGGTAATGAGCAGGAGTATTTATCTACCTGGTGGCAGATATCTGGCCTACGTGGGTAATGAAGTTAACTGCAAATGCCTCCTTTCACCTCCTCAGACCTCCATATCCTGCAGTTGGAAATAAGCTATAAGATCCAAATTATAAACACTATGTGGAATGCAGAGATGATAAAGATCAACCACTATATCTTCCTGTTAATGTGGAATTGATTTCTGTGCTATATTTCCTGATGTTTCTCCAATCTAATTTAAATGTTCCCAAGTGTTCTTTTCCCTCGAGAAATTATTCCACTGTCTAAGGTTATGATGATGGGCAAAGTATAGTCCAGATCCAGTTCAAGAACTGAAATATACATGTATGCAACCTTACAAAAAAAAAGCAGTATCAATCCCATGTTTAAAATCACACATGTGCTCCAGTGCTATAAATAGTCTCACTGCTTGGGATTTTCTTCTGATAGTCAATCTAAATTTTTCTTCTTTTAATTTATTCTCATTACTGCTCTAGTTATACCCCTGTAACTAAGCTAAATAATTAATTGACATTTTCATTTACTTCAATGGGAGCCATTCACACATATCAGAGGACAAATTTTAGCCCTTAATAGAGAAATGAACTATTGTCTCACCAAGCAGATACTGAAAATGCCAGCCTACACCTACTTACACAAGAGAATTGAGAACTCTGTGATGATCATTTGTCCCAAGAGTCATCTGTAAGGGTGGCATTCCACTGATTTTTTACAAACTCAGTCTAAAATAATAGTTTAAAAGAAGTCAAGGTGCTCACTCTAAAGCCATATTCACACGATGTTTTTTACATTGCTTTAACATAATCTGAGTTTAATCTCATTTGTAGCATGGTTAGTGTGGATGTGCTCTTTCATCTTCCAGAAGCATGCTAACCAGGCAAACTCTTGACCATCTCTCACCTTATTTTCTAACACAGAAGTCTATCTTTGTTAAGTAAGGCAGGAGTGGGCTAGGAAAAGCCATTTGGAGCAAGTTTTTCACAGCGGATTGATCTTAAAAGGATACTCATTTGAATCCTTTTTGGTATTGTCTCTATCAATTAATTCAATGTAATTTCAACAAATCATGAGGACCAGTGCTAGCAGCTAGGGAGCTCAGGGGATCAGTGACAAAGCTAGAAAAATAGATAAGACAGTACAGTGTTGAACAGAGTAATGCATGTTGACTGGTAACAAGCAAAAGGAGAGAATGTTTGTCACTTATTAAATGGAAAATTTCAGGTAGTCATGTAACCAGAAATTATTTCAGACTCTATAGACTATAGTCTGTTTTAGCCACTGTTCTGTCAGAACAAGGCAAATAGGAACAATCTGGATTCAGTATGTAACAACAGAAAGTGTCCTTGAAGATGGTATAGTCATTAAACTGGTCAAATGTCACTGAGAACGCTGTATTTATATTTAGCGTACATTTCCACGGGCAGAGGAAAACATTTCCTTGGAAGGAATATAACCAAGGACAAACATGACTCATAGCAGACTTTAATAATGTCTGAGATGGAGGGCTTGCCTTTTTTTTTTATTCTCAGAGGATGAATTTAATGCAATCCTGGACTGCCCCCTGACTCGCTGGGCAGTGCATGGTGGGGAGGACGGTCAGGGACAGCGGAGGAAGCAGCGCATCTCCACCAGCTGAACGCAGGTCTGGGGGCTTGATCCTCCCCAGACCTTGCGCACGCTGCAGCTGACTCAGTTTCACCTTAGACCTGCTTCCAAAGATAAGTTCAAAGCGCGGGGTGGGGTTTAGTCCCAAAACAGGAGAGAGTACTAAGCCTTACCCCGAGTCTTCCTGCAGCGGACTCTCTGTCAGCCTGCAAAAGGCATGGCTTGTCTTGGCTCTTCCTGCCTCAGTGGCTCTGAGCCCCTGCCCCAGCAGGCATCCCCTCTGAGCACGCGCCTGAGGACATTGGAGCCTTTCTCTGCGGACACAGGGCAATGTAAGAGGTAGGAGTGATGAGCCAAGCAGGCAGGAAGAGCAGAAGAAACATCCAAGGTGAGAGCACACGTGACACAGAAGCTGCTGCTTTACTTCATTTACTTCCGATCGTCTTGCTGGGAAAAACGATGCCAAGCTAAAGCGATACAGGAATAAGCATCGCGCTTTGATCTGCCTGCAGATTAGGACAGTAGCTCCTAAACTTCAGGATTTAAATCTTCAGCTTTTCCCACTGTCTAACACCATGACTGCACATGCTTTGGGAGTTGATAAATTTTCCTTTTTAACTTTCCAGGTCTGACTGCCAAACCATCTCTCGTAGCTTTGATAACCACCAGAGGTCAGCAAACCACATTCCAGGAACTACTGAAGTGGCACGATAAATTAGTGGGTTCGGGGCCATGTGTTTTGTTTCGTTTATTCAAAGCGCTGTGATCCGCCCCAGTTCGGAGTTTGAGGAGGTGATGGCATTGCCGGTGGCAAAGGGCTGACTCTGTGTCACTCAACCCTACTGCAAGGGTAGAAACACTTTGCTTTAGCCCACTTAGCACAGGTCCCCATGGTCCACGTCCTCTGAAACAGGCTGAATTGTATAAAAGTAGACCAAACCAGGAATACTTGAAAGTAGCAATAACACCCCATTTTGCTGCACTTCCAGCTGCAAGGAGGTTTCCAAGCTCTCTAAACTGCCCCGCATCCTGGGCCATGGTGAAATGGTGTCCCAGCAGACACCCAGAGTAGGTGCCCACTGTCTTGAGTAGGCTAGAAAGGGGAGGGAAAGACGAGGAATTTCTTCCACCTCCCCCATTACCAGAATGAGGATCTTAGAAGAAAAAATTACATAGGGTTAGATGTCAAAACTGTCTCATTGCCGGTTCCTGGCTCAGATCTTGCTTGATTTTTTTCTATGCCAATTGGCCCTATGGGGAGTTCTGATTAAGGGTGAATCTATGTCCAGGGCATATAAATATTCCTTTCCATTGCTAGAAACTGGGCTGAGAGTCAGCTGCAAGTGTAGCTTAAAAAACATACATGAGTGAATCGAACAGAATAAACATCTAGCTAAATGGATGCCTTTTTGACTCTGTAGAAAGATCTAGAGATAATACGTAGCAGTTGGAATCCAGACGGTTAAAAGACACAGGAGGCTGCAAAAGAAGAAAGGGGGAGGGAGGCGACAGGGCTGGGAGGATTTCTCTGAAATGTGTTCTGCAAAAGAAAAATGTGTGTGATTTGGACCCCAAATGCAGGCCAAAGCGACAGCATCTAATAGGGGAAACATGATTTAGAGGTCGGTTTATAAACTAAACAAATTTACTGAGTTCCATAAATGAATCTCATGGCAAGATCCAAATTTTTTTTTTAAAGATGGATAAAAAAAATTGTATGTTAACGGGGGAAATCGAGGCGGGTTTTAAGCTGATGTCCTTAGAAATATATGTATATAGTCTTTTTTATAGCTCTTGGCATATAAAATAAGTCATTATTCTAAATAGAAAAATATTGATGATGTCATAGGAGCCATTGCCGGACACATCAAGCTGATCTGATGAACTGGGAAATCAATAGATATTTTCCAAACGAGATGGCATTTCTTTTAATTGGTTGTGTGAACACGATATACTGCAGAGTGCAAACGTTTAAAGTTAATTTTCATTTGGCTTGGATTTCTCCATGTGTTTTTCTATTATTTCTTTTTGTAGAATTTATTTTTTTTGCTTTGTTTTAAGGTTTGCTTCTTCTATTGGCTTGCATATAAATTCCTTATCAAAACAGATGAAATAGAATCTATGCATTGTAGACACTCAAATAGTATAGCTTTGGGAGCTATTTGAATATCTACCAAGATTAGAAAGTATTGAAGATTTCACCCAATAATCGCCACACTCCTTTAGACTGCTTGAAATCAGTCGAGTCAAGTTTAAGTCTTTTAATTTCACCCTTATCACAGATAAGTAAGGAGTTGTCCTTATGTCCCATGGCAAGTGAACATTGGAATTTGGAAGAGAAATCCTGGCTGCTTTTGCTTTAAACTAATCACCAGGCTGTACAAATGGCACACGTGGTAGATCAATACACTAATATACAATTCAGGTGTTATTAAGTAATATTGCATGCCCTCTGCAGCTCCCCGGACTCAGAATTTTCAAGGGCAAAACCCGTAACGAAATCCATATAAAAAAACCCAGTTGATCAGAAAAGGATGCTGGATGGGGATCTAATTTGTACAAAGTATCTCAGCTTTCTGGTTTTACATTCAGTATGCAAGTAAAAGATTCTGACAAATATTCATTCATTCTTCAAGCACTTAACATTTTTTTGTGATCTTGGCCTTTCATCAACTTCGCATTTTTCCTCCTGAAGGGGGGAAGGTACAGAGCTGGTATCAATCCGTAACAGTAAGGAACATGCAAGTATACGGTATATTGTCCTTTTAATTTTTTTTTTCTGTAATTTTAAAATAAACTTTTATATCGATTTTATATTAGTTAAAGGTTTTGACTTATGGAAGGTCTTCAATTTATTCCCACAACTGTAATTGCTCCCACAATTTTGCTGCCCCAGTTGAAATGCTGCTATTCATGCATGTACTTCAGACTCCATATGTTCCCTCAAATTTACTGAACCTATTTAGTGTTCATATTGCTAGGGAAAATGGCAATTACAGTTATTTGGGGTGGTTTTGTCATGAAGGTCTGTACTTCTGTCAAATGTGAGCATGGTGAGTTTATTTGGCTCATTTTACTCTATCGCTGAACACCAATTTCGCATTTACTTGACATAACTCTCATACCTTTGGCCCCAAAATTTCCTGCCTACCCCTCTTGCTGATTTGAGTCTTCTGACGCAATTTCATTCACAATTTGATTACAGTTTACCCTCTCCTTATTGAGAAATACTAGTGAATTCAAGAAACTCAGAGATTCCCCTGACATCTGTCCCCCGTTTGATACTAGTGAATACAGTAATGCAAGGTCCTATTATTTATTTCCACTGCAATAGTGTCAGATGCTTTGAGGATATCGCTTTGTTCATTGCCATGAATGATGCACATCATCATTTCATTGCACAAGAGTCAAAAAATATACACGTATCTTAAAACAGGTGAAATATCCACAGAAGTCAATGGCAGAAGTTCCGCTGAGAAATTTAGCACTTTGCTTGTTTTAATACCCAAATTTGTCTTCAGTGGATGGGGAAGAATATGACTGGAAGTAGTGAGCTCCCTCTTATTCCACCCTTCCAGAAGCTTTTCTTCATATAAGTTTTTAGTCTTTCTTGTTTCTTACAGGTGCCAGTGCCTCATGTTTTATCCACACTTTAGCATTTGTAGTAGTTTCTTTAGCAGTGCTCTGTCTCCAGCCAAATGCACTTTCTATTCATTATTTTTTCTGAATGGTTTCTTGTAAGCCCAAATATCCATTCTTTACTCATAACGTATCTGGAGCTGCTTCTAGTACTTCATTAATTTTCTTAATACATAAATAATATACCTAAGGATTTGTAAAATGCCCTTGACTGTAGCATCTCAGTGCCGAGTATCTGCCACTTACTAGGAATAGCGATGGGAAGACAATTTTTCAGCTTCCGCGGAGGTGAGACCAAAAGCAAGATACACACTTTCATCTTCTAATTAGGGAAATTCAGGAAAGCCATAGTGCAACTTTCATGGAGCCCTGATTTTTTCCAGTTCTTCCTGAAAAAATAACATCTTTTTGCTGCTGTGAGGACATTAAAACATCAATGGTTACAGCCACAGGCCGAATGGTCAAAACTGCACTCTAACTTTGCACCTCTAAAATTTTGCAAATGCACATTTGTGTTCACGAAACCTGGCCATCTTAATTTATGGTGCAAATATTTTCTGAGCCAACTGCTAACATTTCATGCACAAACATCTTGGAGAGCAGATGCGTGCCTTGCACTTGCACAATTCATAGAAATAATTTTCCTGGCTATAACTTGAAAAGCTTGATTCTTGTTTTATAACGAAGAAGGGGCGTTGGCCTGAGCCTGGCAAATACTTGGCCACCTTGATGAGTTCAGCCACCTCCATGTCCCTGTGTGCAGTGTCTGACAGATAAATGCTAAGTTTCTTACTGTCAGTAACTTGCAAGGCTTTTATTTCTTCCCAGACCAAAAAGGTAGGAGTTCTTTTTTTGAACTTAACGAAAATTCCCTAAAAGAGTAATAGCTGAATTCCTCTCTTATCTCTTGTTTATTTTTAATGCACCTTGGCTACATTTTGCTAGGCATGTTGTTCTGTATGTGGAACAGAGATTTAATATCATTTCTTGAATCTTTAACACCACTCCTTTGGAAAGAAACCCATTCTCTTAACTATTCTGAAAAATGCAGCAGAAGCTGTAATTCTTGAGTGGCTCTAAGTAAAACTACAGATTCTTTTTCCACCAGGGAACAGATGAGGAAGGTTATGTGGTATGCGGAAAAGGCCGAAATTTCTTGTAGTCAATCATCGCATGGGTGAACAAGTACAGTAACTTCATAAATAGCAGTACTGGTGAATGTCAACAAAAGTTGTTCAGCTTAGTTGAAAATCACAAGCTTAGAAAGATGACTCAGACTTATAAAAACCTGTTTCTCCATTGATTTTATGGATTTTACATTTCTGGTGTGATTTCCTAGATATGGCAACAATGGGTGTGAGGCTAGGGACTATGATGATCTTGCTGCAATTCAAGGAATGAGGCAGAAGCCAGACTGCCAGTTTAGGAATCACAGCTGTGTTGCTTACTCCAAAGAAAAGTAATTGTAGCCACGTTTTCTACAGGTATATTTCTGGCTCTACAGTGCCAGCCAAGACAGGTAGAACTATAGTTCAGTTCTCTTCATACCCCTGCCCAACGCATCTTCAGTGTAACTTCTCAAAGCTGTGTACAGGACACGGGGGTTGTCTGTTGCTTCCCTTTAACTTCTTAAATCTGCTTGGGTATATAATCAGTCAAATGATTGACTTCATAAAACATTCACCACATGGTGATTGGCTATGATTGTTCCTGCTCTCTATGTAGATGATAAAAACCTTTTCAGTGGGACAACAATCTAAACAAAATAATGAATACATCTCTCATATTACAGAGGGAATGATAATTCATCCAAGAGGTAGGAATTTCTCAGCTCTTTCAACAAACTATTAATCAAAATACTTGCAAATTACAGGAAATAGAACTCTATGAACCGTGGAGTGACTGTGTCACTTGCTTTTCTGAAGTCATTTGTGCATCACTTTTTGTACCTTTTGACCACGTAACTCAGGCTGACCTTTACAGCCGGAGCAACCAATGTAGGATTCCCATTCGAAACTGAATCTCAGCACTGTCCAATGCGCCGTCATCAGCATGCTCCTCCGACCTCCTCTTCCTCAGGATTTTCACTTCCTCCAGTAGAAAGTGTTCTTAAATTCATGCAGTCCTGCTGCCTGAAGCCCTGGACCCCAGCTGTGCCGGGAATCAAACAGCAATCTTTCATGTGCAACAGGCTGTACATGTGAGGACTTTCATATAATATTGATGAGATTAAAGGGTCTTCTTGACTGATTTTCAAACTTTAAAATGGAGAAGTAAGATTTTAAAATCTTACTACTGTTTCAAAAGATAAATTTTTCCTTCCTTCCTTCCTTCCTTCCTTCCTTCCTTCCTTCCTTCCTTCCTTCCTTCCTTCCTTCCTTCCTTCCTTCCTTCCTTCCTTCCTTCCTTCCTTCCTTCCTTCCTTCCTTCCTTCCTTCCTTCCTTCCTTCCTTCCTCCTCCATCCCTTCCTCTTTCCTTCTTTCCTTCCTCTTTTCATTTTCTTCCTTTCTTTTCCTCTTCTCTCCCTCCTTCATTCCCTCCTTTCTACCTTCCTTGTTTCCTTTTTCTCTTTTTGTCTTTTTCCTTTGTTTTTTTCTCTTCTCTCCCTCCTTCATTCCCTCCTTTCTTCCTTGTTTTCTTCTTTTTCTCTCTCTTTTTCTCTTTCTTCTCACGTGTTTAATATGTATTCAAGACTGCCCTATCAAAAGAATTATTAATTAGACAATCATTTAGATATTGGATCTCATTTCATTTTTTCTCAAATATTTATGAGACATGCATATTTATGAAAATGCTCATTTTGTAATCTGTAAACCTACTTTATGAGTTTGCAGTCAGAATTTAGTCTTGCCAGGTTTTTGCAAAATCCTATTGCTAAATCTGACCTAAATCTGTTAAATATTGACTCCAGACTTGTCAGGCAGAAATGTTATTCTGGTAATAAAACAACTCTATTAAAGATCATTGATATTATAAGTGAGATAACTTCACAATGTGTGTATCAGTGTTTATTTTAATGAAAGGGATTTCCTGGCACATTGTCAGCTAAATGTTTTATACTGAGAGCTGCCTGGAAAAAAATTAGACATGTTAAAATCTGTCTGCAATAGGGATTGTGATTTTGTTTCTAAGTCTTTTAACTAAAAGTGTGTAAATGGAACTGCATCCAGTAAAGGACAATAATTTATTCTAGAAATTAGCAAGCCCACGTTCTACCTATAAAATCATTCTCTGTGATGTGCGACTGGTCTTCATTTCAGTGGCCTTGATTTATAGTTAGAGTTTGTTTTATTTTCAAGGGGTAGAGACTGGGAAGCAGCCGGACAGAGCTATTAAAGCTGTTGTGCACAGCAATTTTTCAGGGGTTTATTAATTCTTGCAGGGAATAAGCCAATGAACTGAGCATTTTTCAATGCGAGAACACCTTTTGTAAAAGGAGGGTTTCTTGATGAATAGATGTAGACAGCGCAAAACAAAACATATGGGTGTTGTATGAACTTAACCATTTGTGTTTAGCTACATTATCAGATGCAAAGACTTAGCAAAATGAGGGTCCACATTTAGCAATCATGTAATTCCACTGATGTTGGTGGTTTTGGCCCCAGGTTTTCCTTGATGCTCTCATTACTGCCTGGGTTTTGTACAGAAAAAAAACAAAAAACAGATCGTAACAGAGAAGAAAGACAAACAGAATAACTTAATTCCAGTGAACAGATAGCACAAATTTTCTCTAAAAGAGAACTGCTGATATTTTCAGATAAATAAAGGTAGAATCTGGCTTTGTGACTTATAATGTATGGAAGTGAATTCTAATTAAAACCATTCTAATTAAAGAGTATTTCAGTCAGTAAATCTATTAAAAACAAAATTCTGTGTCAGCTACTCCAAAACTGCAGCATTTGCTTAAAAAAAGCATTTGTTTCTTGTACTCTCTCTCACACAAGATTTTCTTACGTGCCTTGTTTCTGAACATGTCAGCTGACTGTGGGCCAAAGTTTTCAAGGACTTCAGAGATGATGGACCCAGGGAGACTCTAGGTGTTTTGAGCACAAATGTGTTCAGATCACATGCCATCCATCAAATGTGAGCAGCAATTCTTGGCCACAAGCGAGGTGCCATGTTCATCTACTTTGAATGCTGAGAGAACTGAAGGGACAGATATCTACTGATGGGCTGGACAGACTGGTAACACTGTAGACCATGCTAGCAGCTCACTCAAATTGCAAAGGTCAGGCAAAACGCTGAGTGTTAAATTACCACTAAAACCGCTGAAGACCACAGTTGTATCAGAGGAAGACCCCTAATTCATGTGGTTCAAATATGTATGTGTGTTCAGAACTCAGAGTAAAAACACCATATCATAGCCCACTTAATATTTGCTTAAAAGCTTCCTATGCCAATGAGTAAAACATGGATGAATTGTTTGCTTGTCCAGCGGGCTTGATTTTACAAGCCTCCTAAACGTTGTGCATAGCTGCATAGCCTGTATGCAGCTACATGGCACTTTCTGAAGAGTTCAAGGGGTGTGCCAGCCAGGATTGCAGCCAATGGAACAGCTCTGAGAAAGAAAAACATGAATTGTACTCAGAGGTAGAGACAAAAAAAGAATAATTTGCTGGTTAATAGTAATCCAAATTGTCGGGCAGTTCAAGAGGGTGAGATGGAAACCATTCTTACGCTAGTGATGCTGCAATAAGGTTAATGGCTTCTGCAAGTAGCTAAAACGACCCCGTAAAATCATCACATTTAGACATTTAGAGTTTTCTGGCATTGTTTCAAACTGTGTGTGTATGAATCCTTCAGAGTTGTCAACAAAACTCCCAGATGCCTTAAAGTTTCCTTGAGGAGTCTTCACATTGATTTGAAGAGAAGACAGGTGTAAGCATTGAAATGACTCTGTCTTTCCTTTGCCTTCTCTCACCTACACAAGGCTTCCTCTCTGGAAGCACTTAGTATTTTAGCAAGTAGCATGGCTGTGCAATGTCTGTCTAGTATCTCAAGTACAGTGGTAACACTCTACATTATCTTACAGCCAAGTCCCACGTTGCAGATTCAAACCAACGATGTTAAACTTCATTGGTTTTTCCTTTGATTGGGCCAAAAGAAGACAGAAATTGCTAAGAAAGAAAGAACCAGAGGTGAGTGAAGTAGACTGACGTACAAGACATCTTTTGTCTATCATGAAGGCATGTACAAGCAGGATAGGTTTCTGAAAGGCAGGATCATATTTTCCCTTCACCATATACAGAAAAACCTGAAGTAAACGAATTTGCCTATTCCGGTTTCAGTCTGCCCAGATATTAAAACTGTATAATCTTAGCTTTCTGTAGCATTTTAGTTTAAAACCTTTGCCCCTAAGCCTTTTCCACCCCACTTTCAAGCCAGCCAGGGTGGCAGAGCGCTCTGCCTGTGCTGGGGCTCCCATGAGGAGCCGCTCCACAGAAAACCACACGCGGGAGCGTTTTGTTGTGACAAGCTGGGAAGGGGTCTGTCTGTGCAGGTCCGTGTGCCTGAGTTTGTGCAGTTTCGTGCCTTTGTTGTGGTGTAAAGCCTGGAAGGGAGTGAGAGACAGTTGCCAGCAGAGCGCCGGCGAGAGCGCCAGGCACTCGCCGCCCCACCAGACGGGCGGCCGAGGGACCAGGGGAGGTGCCACAAGTCAGGTCCAGCGTGCCCCATGTCTCCGGGGCCAGACCTTGCTCCGCGGAGGGGCAAGAGAGTGATCCAGGGGTGCTGAGGCTTGCTTGCCCACGCTCTCGCCGGCCTCGAAACGCACACTCCAGAGGGAAGCTGGAGTCTCGTAACTGAGTGTTAATTATGTCTGAGTGGATTCTAGAGAAAAGGAAAACCGTATACTGTATCAGCAGAGAAATGGTTTCACTGTGAGGAAACTAATGATGCTTTTATCAGGAACAATATAAAGATTGCTTTTTTACTAGTGTGTGTCCCACAGGGTTTGGACTATGAGATATTTCTGTATCTGGCTTTAGGTTCCTCTGAGCTTTTACATAATCAAATCAATATAGCTATGATTCACCCTCTGGCAACAACTGCTCCTTGCAAGTTGCTGCTGCTTCTTTAGTGACTAAAGAGGAAATAAATAAATAAATAGAAAGAAACTTATTACAAATCCGTAAACATTGATTTGTTTGGTCTTAGATTTTACTTTTTTTTAATTGCCGGGGAAAAAAAGAAAAAGGAGGAGGAGGTGGGAGGATATATGAGTTTGTGGTCAATGGGGCAGACACGTGATTGCTACTCTGATACTTCAGGAAAAAAAAAAAAAGTGGATTGATAGGATTTCATGAACCAACATGAAGTACTGTCCAGATAGAGACTGAAGGGCAACTGAAGGGCAGGTTGGGCAAGGAAGGGGCAGACACTGCAAAAGCCAAGGCAGGCACAGAGTCCAGAGATGGGAAAATTTGATTTTGGACTAGTAGCACTGCAGTGTTTGAATTGGCATCTGGAGTTATACATTGTTTAGAGAGAAGTTCCAAACCTGGGCTGCCCATCTCCCATTTCCAGAGAAGCAAAGGAAGACAAAAAACAGCAACAACAAAAAATTAAAATCAAAATAAACCAAAACCAAAACAAAACCAAACAAAAAAAACCCACCACAACACCGACCCAACAAAAAAAACAAAACAACAAAAACAAACAAAAAAACCCAAGAAAAGATACCTTACCCAGATGGGTTTCTTTCTATGCCTTTTCTTTCTATGCCTCCACCTTACCATTCATGCTCCCACCCCCTTACTCCCAGCTAATTCCCTTCATTCCAGAAATTCTCCCTCTCTCTCCCTCCTCTCTCTTCTGGTGTCATATTATTATTATCACAAATATTTTTCCCTCACAGTTGCCAGTGTGGCACAGCACTCTGGCACAGTCATCTGTGGAAGTGACATCTCTCGGGATCACCTTGTCTTGTTTTTCCCTTGGCCAACATGTCTGTCGCACCGAAAGAAAAGGAAAGACTGAACAAAAAGATCTTTTAAACAGACCTTATTTTACCCTTTCTTAAGGGTTTGTGCTGTCAGGCAGGACTTTGGAGGAGGGTGACAATGCTAGTGCAGGAAACTCCTCAGGGTGCTACCAGACCACTCGCTCAGCGTGGCAACCTCGGTCGTCGATGTGCCGACTAATCTCCCAGCACACTGCTCATCCTGAGCTAACTCCTAGCTAGCGATGCTCCCGTCTGTGACAGGCAGGTCTGCTGACGTTTGTAAAGTGCCTTGGGATCTTTTGGCAGATGGTGTCACTGGCATTAACTTTTGGGGTTTCCAATAAGCCTTTTGACAAAAAAAGGAAAAGCACATCTTTCCCCACATCCTCCTCCCCTCTGCCCTCATTCTGTTTGAATATTCCTGAGATTTTTCCACCACTTGTTTTTTCAACAAGGAAAGGATATCTCCCTTACTAAGACTTGGGAGAAGAATTTGATATTTCCAACTATAGATCATGGCAGAGGGAATGCAGGAGGCTCTTCACATTGCAGGCCCATTCTTTCCTAAGTAAACTTTTTTTCCTTCAGCAGATCTAGCAGCAAGCTTAACGTTGCTCCACGTGCTCCCAGAGGTGGGTATTCCTCTGCCCGAGAAAGGGACTGTTGGAAGAACACAGGTACTCTGGGAGGGCCTGCAGCCCACATGCAACGGAACTGGCCATTATTTGAAAATCATTTCTTGAGACTCAAAGCAAAAAATACTCTGTGAACATATTGTTCTACACGTAGACTTTGACCAGATTATTAAAATGGTGTATTATTCATTGAATAATTTAAGGAAAAAAAAACAGCTCTTCAGTCACTACTGTTCTATCAACAGCGAAACACAGAAGAATGGATAATCTGTAGCCGTAGGTATTACATTACATGCTATATAAATTTTAAACTTTGCTTTTTTCCAGGTGTCTGATGATCATGGTTACTGCTTGTGGTTTCCTTTGTTGTGAAACACAAGGAAGATTATTTTTTGCTCCCTGTTGCTGTACAGCTCCAGACTTTGAAATCTTGGAAAAATAAAAACTTTAATCTTGAAAGTTGGGGAGCCTTTAACTTCCCAGTTATTACAGAGATAGTGGTAACACTCCTGTGTAAAGCTGTGTCTCCCTTGTGCCCTGATAAAACTTTCTTAGCAAAAACACCTCATTTCGGTGAAGTTATTAAGGGTTTTATCCTGATCACCAATAACACACAACAAAGGAGTGTTGATGAAACTGATGAGTTTTAGTAGTTAGTTCTGGTTTTCCCTTTTACAGCTTGTACCATTATTTTAGCAATGTGGGCTTTCTTTTCCCAGTCCGGAGATCTAGTCCATGTACACACCAAAAGATTTGACCGGCTTCGGAAGCTATGTGCAACCTTAGCTTGGCGTCTGGGATGGAGCTTGTGCGGCGGGGTTTTGGTAGCGAGTGAGGCTGTCTGGGAGCAGCTTCGGTGAGAGGCTACGAGAAGCTTCCCTGGCCCCAGGTCAGACCCACCTCTGGCCAGGGCCGAGCTAATCAGCGATGGTGGTAGCACCTCTGGGATAACCTATTTAAGAAGGGTGAAAATAACCCTGGCTGTGGAACCTGTGGGTTCCTGGGCTGCTGCCTCTCGCCCGGTGGGCTCTGGGCTGAGGAGCGGCTCCCCGCAGCGCTGTGCTGTTGGCCAAGGGCCTCTGCCTCCTGAACTGAGACTCAGGGAGCGCCTCAAAGCTCCGCGCTCCTGCATCGCCTGCCAGGTGGAGCTTATCATGCCAGTGTGGCTGTAGCAGAGAGAGGAGTGAGGTGTGAGAGAAACAGCTCTGCAGACACCGGGTCAGTGAAGATGGAGCAGAAGGAGGTGTGCTGGGGCTGAGGTTCCACTGCAGCCCGTGGTGAGACGGCAGTGGCCTCCCTGCTGCCTGTGGAGATGAACGGTGGAGCAGAGATCCACCCGCAGCCCGTGGAGAGCCCCACGCTGGAGCAGGGGACGAGTGTGAGGGGTCCTCCCCCAGAGGAGGAAAGAGGAGCAGAGACAACGTGTGACAAACTGAGCTGCAACCCCCATTCCCTGTCCCCCTGCACTGCTGGAGGGGAGGAGGTAGAGAAATCGGGAGTAAAGTTGAGCCCAGGAAGAAGGGAGGGGTGGGGAGAAGGGTGTTTTTAAGATTGGGTTTTGTGTCTCACTATCCTACTCCGATTTGATCGGTAACAAATTAAATTTATTTTTTCCCTAGTCGAGTCTATTTTGCCCGTGACCGTAACTGGTGAGTGATCCCTCCCTGTCCTTGTCTCAACCCACAGCCTTTTATTATATTTCCTTCTCCCCATTCCACCGGGGAGGAGGAGTGAGCGAGCAGCCATGTGGTGCTTAGCTGCCGGCTGGGCTAAACCACGACATGTCTGCACTTCCCAGAATGAATGAGATACTATGGAGGCGCATTCCCAGCTGGTGCGAATTGCCATCCCTGCACAGAAGCTGGTGGACCAATGACAATACAAGCCAGTCTGCTCCTTGGAGTATGAGTATTTGACTTCTTCCAACACATACACACATACACACCATCAGAAAATACACTTCAAAAATCTAATAATACTTACTTGAGGCTTTTAAGCTCCTGAGGGGTAGATAGATACAAGGCAGTAAACCAGCAGAGAGAAAGAAAAACAGTTAAAAAAAACCCTCATAAAAAATCCTATAGGAAGGAAATGACACCCCCCTACTCACATGCTCCCCCCACCTCCCCCCCTTTAAAGGGGGAAAAAATTAAAAAGGGAGCTAATTGTTGTGCTTGCTGTGGTGGCTTGCCTGGAAATGAACCTATGAGTTGAAGGCATATGGTGCTTATGTTGGAATTGTTTTCTAAACAGACTTTTTGCCTGTGTGTCTTTTTCACCTCTTTCAAACATCTTGTGCCAAAAGCAGTAAAAACACTGCTGCATTAAACATAAATCAGGGCCCTGTGCCTGCAAAGGACCTCTGTTGTTGGAGGGGGGTTATTGGACTAGGGATGAAAGGAGACCTACCACTGCATTGATCTGAGGTGATTGTGTGGAGCATATACAGCCAGGATGCTTCTAGCTAGTTATGACAATGTGGAACATTCAAGCAGTTAATGAACACATGCTTTAAGTAGAAAGGCTGAACAAGAGATTTAACTGGACGTGCATGTTTCTTTGACTAAATGTATTCTAAAAGAATACACTTTTATGTATTTGTTTTGATAGAGTATTTTACCTATCCAGAGTAACAAAGGGCCCATGTTAACAGGCAAAAGTATATATTGGCTATTTGTAGAACAGTGTGAAACCATTTGTTAAATAGTTTTACATAAAAGGAGCTACTCCATGGGTTACCACAAATTCACTATAAATTTAGTGTGGGGACAAGCTGCGCTAGGTCACGCCTGCAAACAATTTTCAGAAGCCCAAATATGAGAATTTGCTTCCCGTGTTGCGAATTTGCAACTCGTTTGGTAAGATTTTAACCCTTCCATACTAACAGTATGGTTCTTATATCTGCGATCTCTTCAGACACCCCCCAAATCCTGAGGTGGACCTATCTGTCTCCTTCTTGCAACAGAAACTGTCAGTGTAAATGAAGGCTCTGCAGGAAATTATGCTAGCAGTTTATACACTTGCATACGTAGTGTATGACCAATTACATATACTAACGGGTATGTATGACCTTTACACGGAGGAGGCAATGAACAAATGTCTCGGGCTTTCATGCAGACTGTGGCTGGAAGTTAGCTTAAAGTGAAAGTGTTTGCCTTTATAGTCTCCAGATATTTTATGCGTTTTTTTAGTGCGTAGGGATATTAATCTGGGTATGCTAACTAAACTTCCCTGCATATTCAGCCTGCTCAATTCCACTCATGATACCAATGAGGGACAATGCTTCCTTATCAAATCAGCCTGTCAATGGGTGGCTGAACTTCTACAGAGTGTCATACAGACTGAACACTGTTTATGAAGTGCCTGGGAATTATCTCTGCTTTGGGGACCAGGAGAAAACCCATCCATATGTTACACCTCAGGGAAGGAGACTGGGGAAGGTACTGACTTGGCAGTTGCAGCCTCCCAGTCACTCCTTTCTGGGGAAGACTGCTCAGGGACCTTCGCTGAGATTATGGTCCATCATCTGTTGAAGCATGTTTCCTGCTTTGGGGACAGACTCTCAACTGCAGTACTGTCATCCCTAGCACTGCCCGTGTCCCCTTCTGCAGGGGGAGTGATCCCATCGTCTTCACCTCCACGGATGGCGAATGCATGCTGCATGCATGCGTGGGTGTCCGTGCTCCCTCAGGGAATGGAAGGAGGGTGCAGAAGGGGAAGCTTTCACGTGCAGCAGCATGCAGGAAAGGCAACATGGCTACTCAGAAAGCAGCATTGTGGCGGGGCCAGAAAGGAATGAGTCTCTGACACCGGGTTCTTCGGCAGATCCTAGAACACCCATCGCTCTTGGAAGCTCATAACCCCTCTCCTTCCACAAGGAACAAAGCCCAGGTGGAAACTCTGAGCCGAAATGTATACAGTTTCCTTTCTTCAAAGTGCTTTTATTCTCTTGGCATAGGGACAAATTGTGCCTTGAGGGCCAGACCTGCAAGTGGATCCATATGGAGAAATCTTTATGTGTTGGGAACATCATTCAAGTCAACGGGACGCTGTGAGGGCACAGAAGCTTGCCAGGTCCAAGCTGCAATTTGAAAAGTGTTTTGTGTTCCTTCAAGGTAAAAGGCATACTATAAACCTAAGCAATAATTCTTTTAATAAGAAAACTATTGTGTTTGTTCTTTTAACAGTAAAATGCAAGAGAAGACCAAAACCTAAATAGCTGCTATACAACAGAAAATATTTATTTTTTTCCAACAGGTGGAAGGAATTTTATCTTGTACTTTGAGCTACAGGGAAAAATTAATCCAATGGATAGTTTATCCATACCACAGGTATCAGAAAGAGTACAAGTCCTAAGAGATCTAACCTAATTGTGTAGTAAAACTGAATGCATTCCAGGCAGCACAAGCCATGCTGTGTCTGTTCAGGGGACAAGATGACAAATTCTTTTCACAAAAAAAAAAACACCAAACCCTATAAATTGTTACTGAGTGAACTTGAAAGTACATTTAGGAAGATCTGGTTATGGTATTTGAGAGCAATGTGGGACCATAAAGATAGTATTGTATATATTACCTTTGTGTTTCATACGTGCTGTTGTTGGCTGCAACCTGACCTGATGAAATGAGCATAAATCTGGGAATCAGAAACTTCTGTGATTCTACTCTCTATTCTATTTATTTGCTATATCACCCTGAATAAGTGACTAAACCTATTTGGCAGAGGTCTTGTATTTGCCTGTTTGGTAAGTGTAAAGGGTTTGCAGGTCAGCTGCATAAAGCTTGAAGGTGGAGGCTGAAGGCACTCCTCATCTTCACAGACCCAGCATTGAGACTATTCTAGTAGTCTCCACTGCAGGGGCTTGTGATATAGACAACACAATCAGCATGCAAATTAGATCCTCCTTCACTTTTCTACCCAATGTCGTAAGATCAATCTTACTAATTTGGGTCCTTCTGTCACGACCACAATATAAGAGGGATTCTTGGCTTCTCTTTTCATTCAGACATCACAGGGACCTTCTATGTAATGAGAAGACAAAAAGGTTACTATTAATCCAATAAAGGTTAAGTGTCAGTTTGTTAGATGTCTATCTCCAACTGAAGCCCAGCCTTTCCTTTGCAAGCCCACATTTCCCTGTGAAATGCCTGCTCCCATTACATGTGTACTGCAAAACACATGCTGGTTGTTGACTTCAAACAGCAGGACTGGGCCTAAGAGGGTTGCCTGACTTACTTTGCTACGTATTGTAAGATCATCCCTCACTGGAACAGAGAGGCACCAGATGGGTGGTAGTGGTTTGAAGGGAATGTGTACCCCACAGTCAGCTTTTTTTTTCTGTTGCCTGCTTTTGACCTTTCAAGAAGTATGTTAAAATGACTACAATCCAAGAAGGCATATTGTATATAAAATGAATGACAGCTCCTAGCGCCACCAAGAAAATCAAACCCTTTGTTTATTTAAGATTTTTAAAAATACATCTGGGAGTAGAAGTCACAGAGTTATAAATGAGCTCCCAGACCACCACCAAAAAAAATAATTATAATAAAAATAATGGTACCATATTCCCTGATAAACCTGTGCCAGAAAAGCTCTTGGGGATCAAGTTTTTGTCAGTCCCCAGCTTTTACCAATTTAAATTCTTGGCAGCATATTAAAAAAAAATGCAGAAGGTATTTGAGACTGCAATCCCTCAGGTACTAAATCTAGTGTTTCCTGGCACTAGATGAATGTTACTGGAGTTAAAACCTAGCACCAGATCTCCATAGCTGTTCATATTTATACTTAACAGACAAATATGTCATGCTTTCAATATCCTTTTACACTGCCAATTTTTTCTCACATTTTTTTCTCTGATAAAAACAAAGGTGAGAAAGTTCCACACAGTGGCTGACATCAACCTATTTTTGTTTGCTTTTCAAATTTCTAGGACACACCTTTTCCACCCTGAAACTCTTGCTTTACACTGCTTTTTAATTACCTACTCGGTAGCAAAAAAGGAGGAAGCGCACACTACCTGCCGGCGAGACGCGTGTCCTCAGCACACCACAGCCAAGTTTTCCACTCTGCATCGGTGGCAACAGGAGGTTTCTCAGACTCTCTTCCTGAACCATCAGACCAGTCCACACTGGCTTCTGTCATGGTACAGGCTAAGACTGCACCACAGCTGAGTAAGTCAGCTATGCTCCTCCTAATACCAGATACCAAGCGGAGTTTGCTCTCCAGCCACACCTTCCCCATTTTCTGCTTCCCCCATGCCATTCTCTGTCTCCCAAGACTGTGGATTTTTAGTCTTGAGTTCAGGGGGACTCCTGGTGCTGAGGTCTCCCTATGCAGGAGAGACGGAGGCTTCCTATTCCCTCTGCTCTGCCGGGGCATCACTGAGAGTACAGTCACACCTGAAGATGACTTTGAAGACCAAGTAGACAGTCTGACCTTGCACCATGGAAGTGAACCCTAGTATTACAGCTGCCTTCAGGGCAGGTCCGTAGTGCCTCCTCTAAAGACCGTCTTTGTTCTTTTTTTTGAAACTTGGGTCCTTACCTTAGTGTAAGAAGCACCTGCCATAGACAATCTTTTGTACTGCCTGCTCAGATTACACTGTTCATCCTTTTCACGTTTCTTTATAGAAGCCACCGTTCTTAATTGCTGGTTTTTTTCCATACATTTCTGAGTGTTCAAGGACTTAAAGACAGAACCGCTTCCAGTATAAATCCAGCCTCCTCAGCAAGTGAAGGATTCAGTTCCCAATATTCAGTCACTGCTTTCACCTGCTGACCTTTTCTGTTAAAATGGAACCACCACAACTGGCCAAAAAAATGGATGTAAAATGCCTGGCTATTGGTGAAACCAGCTATTCCACACATTCATGCTGCGCCTGCAAAAGCAATGATTCAGCTCCATTGACTTTGCTACCAAAAAATAACCACATTGACAAGCATAGGGAGAAGATAAAATATCTGAATTCACTCCTACATTAAAGGCAGTAAGTCACCAAATTTTATTCTTGTTTCCATTCATGCATCCTCATCCCTTTTTCAAACTCATGGAACTACCCAAAATATAAATCTAAACAGTGAGTGACCCAGTTAGCATCTTAGCTCCCTTCCGGAAAAAAAACCCAGCTCACTCTGCTGCTTGCATTCCCAGTACTCCGTAAGTGCCTTGATCTGCTGAATCCTCCAAAGGGGAGGAAAACAGTTCTGAAGAATTACACCTTTTCTCCCCAAAGGATATTTATCTCCAGAAATCCACCTTTGGAACCACACAGGAGTTGTCTCCCAGGCTCTGAAGACAGAGCCTGGCCCTTTGCATCTGTTCTGTTCTTGTCGGTTTTGCTGCCTGGCTTGAGATCTGCCCTTGCAATACGAAAGAGAGAAGAGGCATGTGTGAATCTCGCCCAGGAGGGAATAAGGAGGGGAGAGAGGCTGGGTAAGAATGGATGGTTATGTATTTTCTGTATGATATTCAGCGTCGTATTGATTTCACCCATTTGGTGGACTAAACATGAACCTAATAATCAGATCCTGCTTAAGCCTTGTGCTTCCCCAGTAATTGACTCTCGCATATTGATTAAGATGTTGATGTGTCCCAGTATTTCTCAGTAGTAATGCAGCTGAGAATGGGCCTTCTCTCCCTGCGTTCTCAGCACTCTCTGTACTGCTGTCACCACACTCCCTTTAATGGATAAAGCTGTCATCCTAAAGCTAGAATGTCTTGCAGGCACAAAGACAAAATTAACTGTTCAATAATTTATGGGACATGGAAAAAACTTTACCCAACAACTTCAATTGATTGCTGTAAGTGTTTTGACTGCACTTGCCTGCTTTGCATAAAGGCAGCTGCTTTGGAGAGCCTGATTTCCATTTACAGTACTTTCTTGGCCCTCTCCACAATACGAGATTTTAAAGAACTTTAGCTTGTTTCAAGGGATTTTCCTGGCATTTTTTAACTTCCCTATAGATCAATGAGAAAATCAAGATCTTCAGTGAAATATGGTTGGTGAGCTTAATAAGAAGAGATTAAACTCAAGTGATGTAGATTGTTTTGAGGCTATCCAGTCTTCCAGCTCAGGTACTATAAAAATGAGTGGACTATACCATCTGTGGTCTTGATCATAGGCAGGGAAACCTTTTACCATTTCAGATCAGTTCAAGCTAGTAATCATTGAAATATTTTGTCATTTCAGGATCCCTGAAGTGAGCTGGTGGACACAGACCAGCTCCTGGAGATGTGAGTTCCTATCACAAATGCAGACCACAACAGTTTTAGTAAGAAGGTCTAGGCAGCAAATTATATCTCTTCTCAGAACAGTAGATGTTGTCATTTTGCTGTGGAGGCTGACAGTGTATCGTGTATTAATCAGTGGCAACAAGAACTGCATTCTCCAGGGATTCCAGGCCAACACCTTTCATTATTGCCAGAGTCTTTAAAAAAAAAAGCCCTCTTCCTCATCTGGCTGCCTGTTTGTAAAATGTTTGGGGGTTTTTGTTTGGTTTTGTGTGTTGTTTTTTTTTTTTTGTAGTTGACATCTCATATTACACTTTCTTTTTGTTAGTGAATTTGCTGATTATGAAACACGACACTTGTAACGGCTGGTTAAAGTCAAGCACAACAGAAAAAAAAAGATGGTGGACATCCTTCTGAGATAATTTTTCTAATATATTTTCATTCTGCCCTACAATATCTCTTTCTGTATTCACAGTAACATATGATGTTTCCATGGTGCATCGTAAGTTCATCATTAGGAAAATATGTTATTTTGGAGGGCAAAGGTTAAGGAATCCTTTACGAAACATGATAACCAAGCCAAACTATTCCAGTCCATTAGGACCTTGAGAAGGGAAGCTGAGTGTGCCACCTTCTAAAGGTGGCAGAGACTATGTGGTGTCAGGGAATGATGAGCAAATACCCACATCAGCTCAATTTTGGACTGTCATCACACAGTCAAATTTTCCTATTTCAAGCCCAGGTGATTCAAACATTCTTCACTAACCAAAGTGTAATGACATTGATCTTCCTATTTATCCAAAGTGCAGTTTTCCACTGAAACTTTAAGATCAGCCAGGTTGTGCTGAACTTACCATAATGACTGTACAAGGCGTTGTGTCTGCAGCATTAATTTGTACTGGTAAGATCAGATATTAGCATATCAAAGCCTGACACTTCTAATGGGTATTGGACCTCAAGCAGTAGAAAAATGTCTTGAAGATGTTTTAAGTTCTCAACTTGCTGCTTTCACAAAGGAACAGCTGGCCAAAACCTGCAGTGAAGTGACATCCTGGAAGACCTAAGATTTAGACTCGCTGTAGGAAAACAAAAATCCATTTTTAGATTGTTTTATTGGTCAGCATCCAAAGAGTTAACATATGGTTATCTAGGGCCACATCTAGAAGAAAAGTGTACATAGTACATGCAATGTGAAGAGGAAATCAAAACAGAATGAAGCAAATAATGAAACCATATCCAGTCATGTTTATTTGCTCTTCTTGTTTCAAGGTGTTAATCCTGTGTTACCGAGAACATTCCCAGAATATTTCCCAGATGGAGACACAAATGCACCAGCATTTCCTGCCTCTATGTACTATATTTCCATTTGTTCTCCTTCGAGAAGCTCTTTCTAAACAGTCCCTCCAAGTGGGAGGATGTGTTGATTTCCAGTTTATTGTAGTGCTCAGTAGTTCAGCACCAGCCGTCAGAATTTTCAGTAGTCTCTGCTGTTTGCTGCAGAGCCTGTTCAAAGTCCAGGCCTCTGGAAGGATCCCCAGGAGGACTACAGCTGGGCCTGTTTGGATATCAAAGTCCAAATTAAAAATTTATGCCAGTGTTTGAAAAATATCTGACCAAAATCTTGGTATGGATTAAATCTCCCTTGCCAAGCAAGCTTATCCAACTGGGGCTGGAGGATTTATTTTTAAAGTGAAGAAAGGACCAAATAGCTGCATAAGCTGATTCAGGTCAGATGTTTGTTAGCTAAATTATCACTGGTAATGAAACCTTCTAGACCTCACAGGGAGGCTAAAAGAGCTCTGGCTTTTCTCTTGCTCTCTCACTCTTCCTTTTCCTTCCCTCCTTCCTTCCTGTCTGCCTGCCTTCCTTTTGTTCTTCTGTTCTTTGTTCTTTCTCTTTCTTTTTTCTTTCCTTCCTTGCTTCCTTCCTTCCTTCCTTCCTTCCTCCCTCCCTCGCTTCCTTCCTTCCTTTCCTTCCCTCCCTCCCTTCCTCCCTCCCTCCCTCCCTCCCTCCCTCCCTCGCTTCCTTCCTTTCCTTCCCTCCCTCCCTCCCTCCCTCCCTCCCTCCCTCCCTCCCTCCCTCCCTCCCTCGCTTCCTTCTTTTCCTTCCCTCCCTCCCTTCCTTCCTTCCTTCCTTCCTTCCTTCCTTCCTTCCTTCCTTCCTTCCTTCCTTCCTTCCTTCCTTCCTTCCTTCCTTCCTTCCTTCCTTCCTTCCTTCCT
The DNA here is from genome assembly GCF_009769465.1 of Tauraco erythrolophus. NCBI lineage: Eukaryota > Metazoa > Chordata > Aves > Musophagiformes > Musophagidae > Tauraco > Tauraco erythrolophus. The sequence goes on along the minus strand of NC_141496.1, from coordinate 87,529,516 downwards.
TCCTTCCTTCCTTCCCTCCTTCCTTCCCTTTCTTCCTCCCTCCCTCCCTCGCTTCCTTCCTTCCTTTCCTTCCCTCCCTCCCTTCCTTCCTTTCCTTCCCTCCCTCCCTTCCTTCCTTCCTTCCTTCCTTCCTTCCTTCCTTCCTTCCTTCCTTCCTTCCTTCCTTCCTTCCTTCCTTCCTTCCTTCCTTCCTTCCTTCCTTCCTTCCTTCCTTCCTTCCTTCCTTCCTTCCTTCCTTCCTTTCCTTCCTTCCTTCCTTCCTTCCTTCCTTCCCTCTCTTTCTTCCTCCCTCCCTCGCTTCCTTCCTTCCTTTCCTTCCCTCCCTCCCTCCCTCCCTTCCTTCCTTCCTTTCCTTCCCTCCCTCCCTCCCTCCCTCCCTTCCTTCCTTCCTTCCTTCCTTCCTTCCTTCCTTCCTTCCTTCCTTCCTTCCTTCCTTCCTTCCTTCCTTCCTTCCTTCCTTCCTTCCTTCCTTCCTTCCTTCCTTCCTTCCTTCCTTCCTTCCTTCCTTCTCTTATTTGCCTGTCTCTCTTTCGGTCTTCCTTTCTTTCCCCACCACCTTCCTTCCCTCCCAACTGCCTGCCCTCCCTTCCCTTTCTTTGTCTTTTCTATTTTAAGTCAGAACTCACAGCAAATCAATTGCCCACTACTTAGCATAAAAGGACATGCATTCACACTGGGGGAAGAAAACTCCTGTACCTGCCAATGCTAAAATTCAAAGTGGAACATCAAAAACACAGCAGTAACAATAAGTTGCTGGAATAATTTCTTGGGTCCTGCACTTCACAGCTGACCTGAAAGCAGACAAGAGCTTGCTCAGCCACCTTTTTGTAAAGATTCCTCTGTGGAGGGCTACAGGATGAGGCTGAGATAACAGGGACAACTAAGAAGTTGAAAGTGGCTTTTAATTGATAAATTGCTTGCATCTTCCTGCAATATACTGTTTAGAGCCACTACATATATGCTCACTGTCTTTTTTTTTCTCAAAGACTATAGGTTAAGGGAGAAAACACTTGTGTGTCTGTCAGACCTTACTCTGATTCTTTCCTGCTGGAAGCAGAGCTCTGAATTAGCCAATTATTTTACAGGGCTGCTGGTAAAGAATAAAATGTCTAAATTACCCCAGTTAGATCCACATGGCAGTAGAGGATCAGCAGCTAGTCTGGTTTGCTCCTCTTCTTTGGAAGAAATGTTTGTGGAGAGCAGCCATCTTTCACCCCAAAAGCTCATAAGATCATAAAACTCCCCAGAATTGGTCCTGCTCCATAAGAAGTCTGTACTCTTTGCATGAACGACTTTTGTTTGCTTTGAAAGTACCTCCCACTAACTCTATTTACCACTCCCTAGTTCTTTGGTGAAAAAGAGAGAGCAATTGATCGCTATCCACCTCCTCCGCTCTGTCGACATGATTTTACAGATAAGAGAAGGAAGGGATTCAAGCCTGCCTGGGAATGGTATTTACTGGCCATGTGTGGGGCTCAGACTAGACAAGCAGATACATCTGCCCTGCAGCTATGTCTAGAAAAGCCTAGCACACTATCTCACAGACTGAGCACAGCATCCAGCCCACGAAGTATGAAGCCCCTTCTGTGTCCTCTTCGCCAAGTCCATGGAGACTTTGCTCTTCCCGTGGTCAGGCCTAATTCCTGCTGGGTGTACATAAGCAAGCAAGAGGGTACTGCCACCTTACCGGGGGTCTGCAGGGCTTTCTGGATGCCAGCAAGAGGGCCTTGGGGCATTTCACCCAGGGATTAGAGAGAGGAGGAAGTGCCACCAGAAGCATAGCTAAGGAGTAGCAGCGATTCCCAGTTGGAGGCCCTTCAACAGGACTGTCATTCCTAAGGGCACAGAGGTGCCTCCAACCTGAGTCCTTGGCAGGTGGACAAGATAGCAGCAGCACTACCACTTGCTCCCTGCTATGACCACCTGCCGCTGCCAGCCGCCCCTGCGCAGCCTCCAGGCACCTCTACCAGTGACGCCTGGAGGGCGCCACCAAATGAGAGTACCCAGCCAGGTCCCTGCACAGCACGTGTGTGCAGAACCACGCACAGGGCCTGATCTCACCTGGAGCACCCCAACACCAGCGGCAGGTGAACCCCAACACACTCTGGTGGTTGACCTACCAGCGGAGGGTGAGAAGAGCAGAAGAAGTGGTGAGCTTGCGATCTGGTAAGAAGCAAGAGGGTTTCTGTCAGCCTTGTGGCTTCTGAGGAGGTTTTTCCAATTATTATTTTGATTTTTTTTTACATGAGGCAGGATGGGCTGTGCATCTCCTGTTCCAGACCGCGGTCTCTAACCAGCACCCAGCCCGGTGCGGCTGGGAGGGCTCACAGCCCTCGGTTTTGTTCACGTCGCTTCTGCAGACACGGGAGGACGCCACCACGAGGGAAATTCTCCGTGTTCCTCCCGCGCCTCCGAGGGCCAGACCAGAACAAAGCCATTGTTTATGCTCCCTGTCGTTCCCCAGTAAGCCGCCCCCGGCCGCAGCCCGGGCAGAGCCCCCAGGCGCGCTGCCTCCGGGCGCACCACGAGGGTTTCCAGCAGCCCGGCGCCCCCGGGGCGGTCCGCGCCGCCCCTCCGCGCCCGCCCCCGGCCCCGAGCGACAGGCAAGGCAGCGGGGAGCCGGCGCTCTCCCCTCTCCGGGCCTGTGCCGGATCGGAGATGGACAAATAGACAAAGGACGGGGGTTTTCCTTGCGCGCCGCGACTGCACTTTGGCTGACTTGAGCCGGCTCCCAGCGAGCAGGGATGGGCTGCGTTCGAACGCTCCCTCTCGCTTTTTCGGTCTCCCAGCAGGGCAGGCAGTCTCTGGAGAGCTGTTAAGCGTGGGCTGGCTTTCAGGGCTTTCTCCTAGCTAGCAGCCTCTCTCTGTGAAGCCAATTCAGCTTGCTTGCACTCGGCAACGTGAAGAAGTTTCTTCACATGACTATAATAAAAGTATTTTTGTGCTTTATAGCGTACGTCTCCTCTCTGGAGTCCAAACCCTTGGGGAGGGTCTTTATTCCTATCATTTCTCTCCCTTCTCCTCCTCACCTTTCCACAGAGCACTCAGGGGCTCCACACCCAGTGCATGTCCTACTCTTTGAGTAAGTTCTTAGTTTCTATGCAGAGAGTCAGCAGGTCAAGGACGCAAGTCTAGCAGGACTGTTGCATAAAGAATTTATAGTGGTACGTAAGAACATAGAGTAAGGTAGAAGACAAAGATATTAGAAGGGTTGAGGTAGGAAAGACTGGCTACTTGATGCACCCATGTTCATCTTGTATTTGGTTGTGCAGGGAATGATTGTCCATTCTGCCTGGAGAATCACTTGCTGAAACACTCTTCTGAGGAGAGAAGGGAATCATCCAGTCTCCTGCTCCGCCACAGCTGAATAGTAAAAAATGCATAAAGAAATTATTTTTTTTCCCCCCACGATAGGGAGTAGAGGTGGTTTTGCTGCAGCCGAGCAGGGAAATCTGGCCTAGAGGAGCCTGCAGGCATCAACAAGAGGTACAGATCTCATGAATTCCCTGTAGCTACCCCTTCCTTAGGCTTGCCATGTTGCAGCTTTGTTGGGATCCCTTGACCAGGGGAGCAGTGTCATTTGTACAAGAGTGTGGCTCAGCAGAAGGATGCTGGTCTGGTGACCATGGACGAGGCCAGTGTGGCTTTCTGTGTGTTCCTCCAAGCAGGCTGGTGGTTGTCTACATTGCAGAGACTGTTCCTTGTGATTAGAATAACTGCTGCAGTGGAGGTGGGGGAGAAATGAGGTTCTTTCCTTACATCTCCAGCAGAGCCCAGCATTCTTGATGAACCCGGAGGTGAACACAGTCACCTGCTGCCTTTTCTGACTCTCCTGTATGCTTCCACAGATATTGTAGTCTTCTTCATTGTCCCTTCTTGCCCAAACCTAGTGAGAAACCAGCTCTGAAACTCCCATTGCTGTCTCAGGCCGTTTAACATTACTGAATTACTTCTTCTCATCTTCCATGGCCCTGCAGACTGCCACAGATGGAAAGAGAGGGTCACAAGCTATGTCTTTATATGTCCTAACTGAATGGGAGTGGGTGGGAAAGGGGAACAAATTCTTTCCCAGCTGCCCAAGTAGCTTAAAAGAGATGCACAGTTACAGAGCAGCTGGTTAAAGCTGGGCACTGGCAAGAATGAGCTCATGAGGATAGAATAAGAATGTACAATATTGGCTACTGGAAAAGTTTATGGTAATGACTATGTGAAAAATACTTCGAATTTGCATTGGGAGGAAGACCTGTCCTTGTTGGATTTTTTCAAGATGGCTCTGCTCACCTTTCGGCATGTCCTGGGGTTACAGGATGCAGAAGACTTTTGATTATAAGACTTGAGATATCTCCCAAGACCTTTGTTATTCATCATGATCTCCTGGGATCACTCATAATTTTTCCTTCTTTTTGTGTAACTTTTTGTTGTTTTTCAAAGAACTTAAGGAAGATAAGTCATCCTCCACTTAAAATACCAAAGGAAGCCTGTCTTTTTTCCGCACTTCACTGTCTTTGTTTGCATGGAAGCCAGATTGTGTTGCGTCAGTAGTCAAAGTCTTAACTTGAGCAACTGATCAGAAATACACTGGGACAACCACATGTTGCAACCTTCCCAGACTTACCATTTCATTCTCTTCGGGGCTGTCTCGTGCTTCTTGAGGGAGGCACTACAGCTCAGGAAAGGGCTTGAGAAAGAGAGTAAGGCAATCCTTTCTCAAATTCCTCAGCTTCTTGTCTTTACATCAGTGTGCAAAAGTCCATGTTCATCTAGCTTTCTCGGATTTTCCAGCTTTTTTGGAAAGTAGTGCTGTTCCTAAGCCAGAGGTATGCCATAGAAGGATTCATCTTTTCTTGTGAGAGAGGATGTATGATAATTCTTGGTGATTAGTGTCTCTCTTGTTTTGAGATGTAGAAAACAAATGGGAACATTAAAAAAAAAAAAGAGAAAGTGTGCATAAGAGCATAGACGGTGGGAGTACCCTGGGCAACCCACTACAGATCTCAGAAGGAAGGTCACAGGGGAAGGATAATTTAGGCACATGCAGAGGTAGGACCAGGAGTTGCAGCCGTTTATTTCCCCTGATCCTCCTCACACCTGGCTGCTCTCCACCCACTCGGCAGCTATAGCCTCTCTTACTCCGTGGGAACAGTGGCAACCTTCTCTGACATGGCACTATGGCAAGCAGGAGCTGCCTGAGCAGTCATTCCCCACCACCTCTGCCTAAACCGAGTTTACCTGAGGGAGTTGGATGGAAGCATCTGGCAGTTCATTCCTGGTATGGCTGATTGTTTCTTTTTGGGAAAACTAGAGGGACATTGGAGACAAAAGGGGTCAATACCTTCATGGCTGCACACATCGCAGGAGGCAGGAACTGCGTACCAGAGCTCAGTGTGCATAATTACTTTTTGCAAGTGTCCTACATCATATGATTGTGTCTGTTACTGCTCATGTAGAGAATCTGCAAACATATGTAACCCAAGGCTCAACAAGCTGATAGGCTTGGCAGAACTTGCACATTCTCGCCTGTATATCTTAGCTCAACTCTCAAGTATGATTGCGGTGGTACAGCACAGGCCAGATTCTGATCTCATTTACACCCTTGCCAATGCAGAATAACTCCACTGATGACCAAGTGTAGACCTAAAAGTTGTCCAGCCTGAGCTGGAGTTTCATTAATGTCTGGCATAAGAAAGAGTTTCATCCAAACTGAGTTTCCTGCAGTGGACTGTGCATAATGAACCAGAATAACTGAACAATTGTGAACCAAAGCACAGGCACAAGTCTGGACTGTTTTGAGATCTGGGATAAATGTAGTAAATTTATAACTATTCCTTATCCTGTGGCTGTGCTCTTTTCTTCTGCTTTTATTTTTCGTTTTTCCTAAATCCACAATATCCATAGTAAAAGTTTTGCCAGGTCTGATAGTAAGTGGGATGTTCTTTTCAACATTTACTTGCGAGGCTTCTGATCTGTTGATGTAGGATACACAGGAACATCATCAGAGGTGGTAAGTCAGATGGTATCCAAGCCCCCCTCTTCCAACGTAAAGGAAAGTTTCTTTTGATGCAACATGCACAAAGGTGCCCGATATCTACATTAGACTTTCTTTTAGACCCTCAAGGTGTTAACTATTCTAGCTTAGACTCAATTTTATCTTAGCAAAGTGGGTCAAAGTGGCTTAAGATACTGATATATTGCACAGCCATTGATAGCTTACACAATCTTCTGATTTGGCCTCTTCGGTCTGGACTGAGATTGAAGATCTGCACAGGAGTTGTTTGTGTGTAGAGACAGGAGCTGCAGCACTATAGCATGTTGAAGAAAGGACTGGAGAAGAGCAAATGGAGAATGAGAGGAATGGGAAGAGGGTGGAGAAAAGTTTAAAAGCAAGATGAAGAGGAGGAATAAGAAGACTCCACGAGGTCAGACAGAATCTGATAAACTTTGACAAAAGCCTTGACATAGTTGGAGGTGTTTTCTAAACCTTCTAACCTTGTAACGTTTTCCCATCAATAGTCCAGAGGTGAAGTGATTTATGAATATACATGCTTACACAGTTCTCTCTGAGCATCTTGATAAGGTAAATATATCACCCAGCAGGAGGCTACACCGCGCACTAGTCTCCTTCCTCAGAGAGAAATTCAGTGTTGTGGGCCCTAGCTATCCCTTTCTGACATACGCAGGGCGTGCAGTTTAGTTCTTCATTAAAAAATGTCCCATTGAGATGTTTAAACACAGATCTCCCTGTAAGGGTGAATACATTGAATTGCTCTCCATCCGATTCTTCTCCATTTAATTGGTATAAAGCAGCTTCCCCTTGGCTACTTCCTCCCTTGAAATTACATAAGTAGCCTCACTAGAAAGGCATAGGTAAATATTTTACACTGCGCACCATGGATTAGGAGCACAGCTCCCATTAACCAGAGCTGGAGTCACGCGGCTGATTTTCCCCTCACACTGTGCGAGCAACGTGCCCTACAGGACGCAGAGACGGGGCTCCCAAGTGCCACCTTATGAAGAAGGTGCGGAACACTTTCATTTAATACCACATGTGTTTCCATTAGCAGAGTCAATTGCTCTCCGTCCTCAGTTTTAAGACTCCCTGTTACTCTCTATTGCAGCTCTGTTTCCAGGCGCCTGCCAATCCTCCCTAGTCCTTCCATCTGAGCCTGCAAAGTTTTGATGATATAACACCACAGCATCTTGGCTTTCATTTGGTTTGAACTTTGCGTTCGCAATTACAGATGTGCTGAACACGGAGCACTTCTATTTCTCGCGGGCTTACTGCTGCTTAGGAAAGCTTGTGTGCAGAGCATATTGGCAGTTCGAGGTGGCAACTTCAGGGTTGCCAGTAGAGCAGAGGCTTCAGTATCCTGAAACCTGCAAAGCACATGGGGAAAAAACACATGTGGCTGCTACTTTGATTCAGAGCACCACAGCAACTGTCCACACTGGCACGGCTCCTACCGAGTGAAAAATTTATGTATCTGTGTAAATACTGGGCAAAACCCAGAATACGTTCATCACATGTGTAAAAATAGAGCTGTGGTTAATATACCATACCCTGTGGTCTGTTACTGCTCTGGGAAGTGGCGTCTCTGCTGCCTGCGTGGATATGATGTATCACTTGCCACATACTGGCTTTCCTCATTTACAGCTGTGTTGCTTGATGCCACCGTGCTTCGTCTGTACCATATAGCTGACTCTCCTGACTAGGAAATTTACAAAAGAAAATGGCCCGTTCCAAGTAGCCTGTGCAGGTGAGGTTATGTCGTGGCAGCTGGTGACAGTCTTGAATTTCCACTTATGAGAAGCTCTGAAAGTTTTTTTTTTCAAAATTCTAATCCAAAATTTTAACTTTCAGAAGAGTAAAATTACGTTTTATGTAGAATGTTTAAAATAAAAATAAGCATAGAAGTGTTGTGCTCTACACTGTAAAATTCCACAGTTAGTTAAATAAGCTAAGTGCTTTGCTTTAGTGTTCAGCTGAATTAGAAATAGTAAATTAGACTTACTATTTGTATAAACATATGAAACAAAACAAAATTAATCAAAATGACAGAAAATACCAGAAAAATATTTTTACTTGATCCGTGTGATGTCCGTCAACTTTATCAAACAGCAACAGTGAGTGAAATAGTTCCTTTTTGCATTTTTTACTCAAAATTTTGCTGAATTAAAACTGTTCTGTTCTTCAGAAATGTTTAGGTTTGTTTTTTTTTTTTAGTTTAACCACATTCCTTAACAGAGATGTCTATTAATTGTTTTCACCAGCTTGATGCAGAACACAGCTGCTATGAAAATCTATATATGACCCACCTTCAACATGAAAATCTTTGCTACCTCCTTGCTGATCCTGTCTTTTGTTTTGAGTTCTTTGCTAATAAGTAATGAAAATGTTACAGCCTTACAGCTTGTTTTGTGGTTGCAATTACGTAATCATTATTAATGAAGCAACAATGTCAAAACTGTGTGAAACCAAACTCACATTTAAGCACTTACAATAAACAGATATAAAACAACAGATGTCTCAGTTTTTGTTCTCCAATGATTTCATCCCTTGTTAAAAATAAACGTCTGGTTTAAAAAAGAAAAGGGCTTTTCTCAACTCTTACAGATTAATTGAATCCAGAGCCTGGTGATACCACTAAGGAGTTCTCTTTTTTCTTTTTTTCTTCCCAAAATTTGTTTGTGGGGAAACTTTTTTTCAGTAAGCAATAAATTCACTTCAAAGCAACCCAGAAATTCTAGGAAGTCAGTGGTGTAATAGTCATCTGCCCCAGCTGAAGCGTTGGCCCCTGATACCCATCAGAGATGCAGCCAGAGTGCCAGGCTTGTCTCCAGACTTGAACACCCCGAAAAGATTTTAGGACAGACGTGGTTTCTGTCCACGGTTTTGGTTCAGCCAACTGATACTTGGTCAGTTACAAATGTTGGTTCAGATTTGGGTCAGAATTTGTCAATAGGTGCAGGGAGGTCTTTAGATCTGGGGAACCTCAGAAAGTCAGCATTCAGTTTTATGCGAAGATCAAAAGTCCAGATGCTTATTTGAACCGTCCACATCTGTTGAGGCTGCAAAAGTGGGCTGGGAATTTAGCTGGAATAGGTTTCCCTGCAAGATTTCATAGACTTCATAGTTGAACTCGTGGCCAGAAATACTAGAGCTTCTTCTGGTATTTGAGCACTTCTTTGTATTCCAGTGCTAACTTGGAATGTGTGGGTTACTTTTAATGAGCGGGTGGGATACACAAAAATTTTAAAACTTTCCAAAGATTCAGATCTAGTGAACAGACACTGTGAACAATAAAATACTTAATAAGAAATGAAAGCTCTATTAGCAATTCGTGAAGCAAAACAAAAAGATATTAGAATCTGGATAGTTTTTTATTTCTCTGCAGGATAAAACTCAATCTACTCTTGACCACAAGAAAATATTTGGTAATTTATTTTTTTTGAAGCAAAAGCATAGAAAAAAACCACTATTTTTAAATTTTTATTCAGGTTCTTAGTGAAAGTCAGTGTCCAAATTTAGGATTTGGACAATACAATTTTTATTTTTTTTGCAATCCCTCTGGCACTGGAACAAGTGCAAAACAACTGTCTGCACACTTTATTGCAAATCTTGCACAATTTTAAACACACAAACCAAGGTTCTTGCAAATTGTGTTCTGAGAATATAGCACATTTATGCTTACAGCACTATAAGCAATGACAAGATGTTTTGAACAATCTGTTTTCTCAAATTAGATTAACATCATGGAGCAGCACAATCTGCTCATTGACACCAAAGGGACAAAAAAAAAAGAAAATCGGGGTTTTGTGTCCTCCTTCAGGACATGGCTTTGGCAATAGACATTCACTGCCTATGTCACCGTGAAGGATGTGGTGCACTTTTAGAGCTGCTGTTCTTTAGAAGAGACACCAGGCTCCACACAGCCCACTGATAATTAAGCAGTAAAGATACAGGCAGCAACTGAGGGTCCTTGCCAGCATTGTGCACCCTGGTCATACGACACGTTTAATGGAATCTGCGTTTAAAGGTGATGGGCGAACAAAATTGCCTGCCCTGTTTGTCAGCGCCTAAGTAGCAGTAGGTGACACACCTGAAGTCACTACTTCCAAAAAAATTCACAAAACGGTTTGCCAGTACAACAGACTACCAAACAGCTGATGCAATCATTTCTGCATAGCACACTTGAACCTTTGCTGTGGAAACAGACTTTCCCACCATAGCTGAAAGTAACAATAACCTTCCCCTTTTGTGCGGCCACTATTACAACCATACCAAGTTTGTGCATTGTGCAAGGAAGTACTCTCATATTCACACTTATACTGTGTGATCCCGGGAACTACCAATTAAATTTACTTCTAAATTTATTTATTACATACTTTCCTCTGCAAAGCACTATTTTTATTATCTGACAGAGCAAAACCAAACCAGGAAACTGAAACTGAGAGTGACCTATGGTTTTGACCTTCAATCAACATGAAAATAGGTGACTGCTTTGTTTTGCTGGGTTTTGCAAGTCGTAATTGTACTTACAAAGAAATTCCTTGAAAGCATGTGTTGTGTTGAGTGGCTGCATGCAAACAACTTTGGAACTAAGTAACTTTGATCTTTGACTTACAGACTACAGGGCAAAGGTTAAAATCACGAGCTTTGTTGTCATGTTGGCAGCAGTTCCTTTTGAAGCTTCCTGCTTCCAGTGAAAGTGATATACAGTAATATACACAAATCTCAGTGTCTTTGATTGTGTTTGTAAAGGAAAAAATTATCAATCCCATAACTTTTGGTATTTCATCAACTTTCCATATATAACATAAGCAAGATCTGACTATTCTTGCATATATTTATACATGTAGAAATGAAAATTAAGCTGTTCTCCAAAAGACATATTTGCATGCATAGGTGATGTGCAAGCAGGGCAGCTAGCTGGCTATTTGCGTATTTATGTAAAGAAATTTGAGCGTTGTATAGATGACTACTTACTTGTGCAAGATGGAAGCTCAGTATAATAATCCAGGTTAGAAAAATTTGATCTTAAGGGACTTTCTGAAATACTTAGACATTGTCATTCTAATGGATTGTAGATATTTTGTAACAACTCTGTCAAAATGAGCCAAAAAAATAAAAAGGCTGTTGTAACTGTAATGGGAATCCAGTGCATAAAGACTTTGCACTGCTATGAACAAACTATATTTATATTGCCTTTTACACACACAAAAAAATAAATGTGCTGAAAGAATTTACTGAAATCTTATAATACCAGGAATTTTGACTGCCTTGGCAAAGTGGCAACTTCACAGTTACTCAGCCCTTAATGTTGGGACATTTGCTTACCCCCAAGCAAAGCCATTAACAGCATCTAGTCCTTAAGCTGGTGTCTGAACAGACCTTGCAGGCCAAGGCACAGAGCAACAGTCACTGGTGTGAAGTTCTGTGCTATTAATCAGCAGAATTCTCGTTTATACGTAGCTAAAGAATTACAGCTGTTTCATACAATGGGTAATAAATGAACAAGACAAAACAAATGAGCAAAGCAGTCCTGTCCTGCTCCACCCCAGCCTCTGGTCCTAATTATCCTGCATCTTGCAGCACGTCAGTCCCGTTAACTCCAGCTTGGCTTTTTTGCGTGCAAGTCTTGGGACAGTTGCATCCCAGAGCAAATACACTGGTGGCATAAGCAGCAGCCGAGCAAATAGCTGGAGTGTAATTTTCCGAGAAGTTGTGAGTAGTCAAAGCCTCATAACGCTCTCTAATTTGCTCCATATCCTCTTTTAATCTGACTCCCTCCCTGTTTCACACCTATCCCTTCAGCACAGTTTCACAAACACTAAATGCCAAAATATGGCATGAAATGTACTCCTTTACAGCCATTTTCTAGCAAGCTTTGGCCACTATTTATTTCACTGCTGAATTTGACCTAGAGGCATCCACGGCAGATACAGCTGTCTTCACTGGTTCTGGCTTTGCTGTGTGTTTTCCAAGATGTATTTTCTCATCGTGATGGCTGGGTGCCTCTCACAGGAACCCCAGGTAGTAGAAAGCTCTTGCTTACACAAAGCTCAAATGGAAAAAATCCAAGCTGCCTTCTAAACACTTTAAAATAACACTTTCTAATGCTTCCTAGGGGTGATGTTGACACATTTACAATGTTGATTTAAAGGGCAGGGGGAACATAGTTCTTCCTGACACCACAAATGTAAAATTACTGGCCCACCCCATCACTGGAGTCACGCTGAAATGGCTGCTAGCAGATCTCGAGTGCCAGGTACTTAAAACTCAGAAAACAGGCAGACAGTGGCCTCCGTGGCTGTGAGGAAAGCCTTTGAAGGCTCATCTGCTTTCTCCCTCTCCAGGCTGGAGCCACAGTCAATACCCAGCACTGATACTGTAGTTTCTGACATATTTGGCCCAACAGTTCCTGAACTTTCTGTGAACCAATTTAGCCTGGGTTATCTGTACCAAAGTGCATGCTAAAGATTTCCTTCATTTCTTTACCCCATCCTTCATTGACAGTTCTTCGCTGGAACTAATCTGACTGTAAAGGTTTGTCAGTCTTCAGATGTTCTAATTTCTCAATCACCTGGTCTGACATGATCCTGATTTTCTTCAATATTTCGTCTTCCACCCCTGGGAAATTTATGTCTGTTCCTGGCATTTGTCTCCCATCTTCCTTTGTGAACACAGAGGGGAAAAATTCATTTAATTTCTTTCTCTCTCTCTCTCTTTCTTTTTTTTTTTTTTTTTCCTCCTCAGCAAAGTCTTCTTCTGTCAATAAATTACTCCTGCCACATCCTGGAGGCCAATTGTCTCTTCCTTTGACCCTTATGTTTCCTATGGTTTAGAAAAAAAAAGTCTTATTAATCTTTATCTCAATAGCAAGTTACTTTCCATTCTTCAGCTTTCCTTTTCTTATTTTGATTTCTTGCTTCCATTCAGTCCTTTCCACAGTCCACTCTGGACTTGATATTTTAAATTTTTCACATGTCCTTTCTTCACCTTTGATTAGTTTTTCATTTCCTTGTTCTTTATTAGGTGTTGGCAACTCAGTACAGTAGGTGGCATTTTCCTCTTTCCTCTCCCTTCCCTCATCCCTAGCCTGTGCTGAACCACAGCCCAGAATGATGTCAGGAGAGCATTTAGACACCTTTCCAAGATGTGATACTGACCGCTCTGCTCATTAAAGGTCTTACGATATATTTTGCAAGAACGTGTGCATTAACCCCTGCATCCTGGACCATTTCCAAATGGAGTGATTACTTTCTGCCTGCCCAGACTCCCCTTGCAGTTTCGATGGGATAGATTAATCTCTACTTGACCTGTAGCATAACATTGCTATCAGCATGTACCACTTTCCACACCAAAGGTGACTGGACGGAGGCTATTTTTCTGTTACAGAAGGTTCTTTTCTAATTTCATAGTGAAAACATTTTTGGAAGGAAGGTGCTGATTGTCTTTATTGTTCCATGTTTCCTTCCAGTGATTTATAGCCAGAATTCTTGCACAGCCAGTGTTCTACCTGCAGGCAGTTCTTCCTTCCTCCTCTTTCTTCTCCGTCTCCATATGGAATATACTGCTTAACAAAGTGACATGCACCATCCCCATTTTCTGCTCTTTACACTCTTATTACCAGTTCAGATCATGCCCAGGTCAGACTGTTTACATCCACCACCTCAAAAGCAGCTGTAGACAGCACTTCTTGCAGTGGTCTCTAGTTATACATGTCTTAAAAAGGAACTGCAGTCCTCATAGAAGATTTTCAGCTCAAAAGATTCCTTCCATGACTTTGTGTTATAGGAAGTGCTCACAGAGGTAAGGGAAGAGTAGGAGAAGAAAGCATACTGAGGTGTAAAGCTTGTGTTGTCATTCCATATAGTATAAATGAAAGCAGCAAGCTGTTTCGTCAGAATAGGTGTTGGAAAAAGACTGTGTGAGTGACAAAAAACAGAGAGAAAACATTTTCAGGAGTGCTGAAAGCATCCCTTAAGGTCGGGAGTGAACTAATAAGGCAGCAGTTTATTTAGGTTCAACTCCCATGACTGGTTTGTGACCTTTATGCTCTTCTTTATTGTTGTAAAATAAATGGACAAAACTGTTCCTTTCTGAATTGCTATTGTTACTAAAAGCCACATCCTGTCCACATGGCTTCCACCATGAAATGACTGGAGGGCAACATTTGACTCACCCCAGGTGAAGAAGTCTTCTGTTACAAGTTCCTTGACTGCCTTTTCCCTTTCTTCAACTGTGTAGCATTTTCACTTCTGAGCTTTTGAAAAAAAAACCACCACCTTCTTTTCATACTATTTCCTCCTTTTTTTTTTTTTTCCCAAACCTTGCTGAACTCATGACCTGCTTTTCTTGCCCTCCCCAGCATTATCTAAAGCAACCAAGTGATCATGCAAGGCCTCTCCCTGACTGCTGCCCATGAACTTTTATTTTTCACCTGGTTTTCCTCCCCTTCCCTATGGCTTTTTATTATCTGTTTCACTATTTTGCACCTGCTCACCTGTATTGCTACTTTATTCTCTTCTGCTGATATGTGCATAAGACCACTTTCATGGATGTATCCTTGGACCTTCCTCTCTGCTAGTCTGAACTCAACATTATAGTTGTTTCTGTTCCTTACTGCATGTAGCTTCCAGATAGTCCTTTCAGCCTTTGCCTGTACTGATTTTGTGTTACTCCCATATGCCTAAACTGTGGTTGATCCCTTTGTTAATGATTTTGGAAGGATTGCTAGTTGAAAAAAAGCAACAAACCAAGAAACACTTGCATGCTGGACCACAGGGAGTTTCAAACTCCAGTATTTCTCTTCCTAAGAAGGCTCAATTAAAGAAATGTGATTCATGATCAGACCCTGTGATCCTTCAGTTGGCTAGCTGGAGTCCATTTGGTCGTTTTTAATGTTTTGGATATTCTCAGATCTCCCTGACAGAGCCATGAATGCTTATGATCATACACAAATCAGCAGCTTTGACGAAGGCTTTTTAACAAATTCCAGACTCAAGCAGGCGAATGTCTTTGTTTATTCCTTTCTCCCACCCCTCTTTCCTTCCTCTCTCTTTCTGTCTCTCTCTTCCTCTCATCTCTCTCTTCCCTCTCCTTTCCTTCCTTCCTCTTTTTCCTTCCTCATTTTCCTTCCTTCTTTCCTCCCTTCCTTCCTTCCTTCCTTCCTTCCTTCCTTCCTTCCTTCCTTCCTTCCTTCCTTCCTTCCTTCCTTCCTTCCTTCCTTCCTTCCTTCCTTCCTTCCTTCCTTTGTTCGTTCGTTCGTTCCTTCCTTCCTTCCTGTTGAGGATTGAAAACAACAGTTAGAAGTGGCAGCAAAATAGACTATGGAGAAGATTTGTACCAGGACTGAAGATCTGTTTTACTGACTGTTTTACAGTCAGTACCTTAATTTCTGTTTGGAGGCATTGTTTATATAGTGCATGGTGTGATCAGATGTTTCTTTAATGCATACACAATTGCTTGGCTTATTTTACACAGTGAAGGATCACGCTATGCTATGTCTCATCATATTGTTAGTGAACATGACATGATACTGGAAATTAAACATGACAGTTAAATGGCAAAAGACAAATAATTATTTTCAAATCAAGAATACGCTATCAACTTAATTAGCACCTCTCAGCACTTTCCAGGTTTTATTTACAAACATGCTGGGCCAAATCCTTTGCTCAGTCGTAACCATGCAAACATCTATTGTGTATGTCTGAGAGTTAATTTTCTGCTGTGTTTGCACTTCATTTTTGTAGACAATGTCTGCTGTATTCCTTTCCAAAGTGCAATGGCAGAAGATGGAATGTGATTAAGATGGGGATTGAGGGGGAGGTATATTGAAGACATCAGTGTGAGGTATGTGACTGGAAGCAATGAAAGCAGAAAATGTGGTTGAAAACAAGGCTGAAAGACTCAACCCAGCCTCATGAGTCAAGGGATTTATGAATGAAAAAGTAATATGTCTGAAGGGACTGGTATGAGGAAAGGGACTGCTCCTTGACAGTCTTTCTCGTGCATCCAGCGTTTTATGCAGTGGCAGCGGCTGCTGTGGCTGACCTTGGCTGCGCTCTCATGGTCATTTTGAAGAAGAATGATCTCTGAGTATATGTCACCAGGCTCTGAGGTCCTCTTTTCAGAGAGGCTTACACTATTAGAGGATGAATCTCACTGGAAGGCAATGGGACCTAGACTGGGGTGTTGTTGGGGTGTGTCAGAAAAAGTTAACCTGAAAATCTAGGCCATCACCTGGCCCTGGTGAGGTTGCATATGTGTGTGTGGTAGTGGGCGTTCTATTTATCTTCATCTACTAGCACCTGTGAGTCTTGTCATGTCTTGTAGATTCCTCTCCTGAAACTTCACATTGCCCTGCCTCTGAACAAACCAAAGTCTGGGAGACAGGCTGTTTCACTGTTATCCTTTGTCAAATACCAAATCCTGTGGGAAAAGGATGAAATAAACCCACAGAAAATCTCGAGGATGGAGTATTGGTACACACTTCTTATCGAGAGGTGTGCGTATTTAGAGGAACTTGAAGACATAGGAAGAAGGTGTGAGAACCTCTTATGCTCCGTAAAAATGTATGCTGTACTGCCCTACCCTGCTTCTTTTAAAAGCACGTGAAAAATACAGCCGTTCTGGCTCACCTTTCAGAAGGGCTCTGTCAAAACAGGTGACATTTTAAACATGTGCTTACTGTAGTATATAACATATTAATAAAGAATTTTGGCTTAACTCTTTTCCTGGAGAGGAACTATTAAAAGAGGCAGAGGGAAGGGTTCTGATGAATGTGAGATTGCTACCTAAACTACATATAAAAGGGTCCTAAGAAAATGTGAAAACACAGTCCTGCATGAGGAAGAGCAGTTAAACTGTAAGGCACGTAAAAATGCTTGGAGAAAGATTTGATCTCAGCCATTATTCTAGTTCATTAAAGAAAATGAAGTAATTACTTTTTAAAAAGAAACATGCATAAGCACATTACCAGTTCAAGTACACATAGTATGTGTACTTCTAATCGTTTTTCAAGAAGGCAGGTAGGATTTAACTGGGTGTTGTTTCCTTTTAAAACACTTCAGGTCTGCTTTCATGATAGGTTCAAAATTCTCAGCGGCTATCCTGTTGTGTGACAGGAGTTTACGGCATTAGTTTCACCAGACAAGGACTGGTGGAGTAAAATTAGTCATGTATGTAAATTATAATCATGCTGAATAGTTGTATGTGCTCATTTAGGCATTTTAACAGTGTGTGATGTTATCCTCTCTGCAGGACTAATAAGCATTAGCCATAATGAGGTCAGTCAGTCAGTCAGGCATTATCATGGGATTTAATTGGGACACTGGTCTCTGCTGAAGTGAAAATTAATAACTTTTGTCAATGTTCTGGCGAAATGTTCTGTCTTATTAAACTATGAGGGTCAATTAGAAAGCATTATGTAATAAAGTCCCCAGCAGCAGAACTCAAATTGAGTTATACCACAGTCATTATTCCAGGACGATTGCATTTGAAAATGGAAAACCAGAGTGCCATATGGAGGGCGCAGGTTATATTTACAAGCATTGCATGTTAAAGCTTCGGCAAGAAGGAAACAATTAAATGTAATACTGAAATAAATCAAAGCACTGAAAGTGCCATGTTGTGCCAGGCGCTTAATATAGCCAGCATACCCCTAGATGCGACTGGGCAAAATGGCACCTGTTTATAAGCCTTGTTTGGGTTCTGTCAGACGGCATCCTCCCTCTGGATCGCTCTGATGATTCAAAATCTGGGGCACACCTGGAAGGCTCAGCCCGGCACGTTGGCTCATATAAATAACAGTTTATTGTATGGCTATTAAGACCAGAGATTGCTTTTATTAAAGTGCAGTTATCATGATACAACAAATTAAAGAACTTTTAAAGCATGTTTAACGGCCCCTGATATTCCCTATTCGGTCGTGTTTTACAGCACGTTGAATGGGGGAGACACGCAGCCTCTGCCGACGCTGGTGCCTAAAGGCAACGCCAGCAGCCGGCGAAGGCGCACAGAGATTGAGAGGGAGACGGCTGCATTTTTATGGGGACGGTGTCAAGCTCAGACGCCTGTTTTCCCTGTCCCTCAGAGGAAAGCACAAGCTGTCACTTCTGCTCGCTTTTCTGTTTCTAAGGATTCCCCCTTACCAAAAAAGTCGGTAGCATCCCACTCCAAGGGCCTTTTTCTCCAGCGTTTCCGTCTCAAAATGAGAAATTTCCGTTGGAAATGAGTAGCTGTGGCTGAAGTGGCCGCGCATCTTCTGCTGCCGCCCAAAGAGCCCAGGTGAGGCAGAGCTGTGCCTGGCTCGGGGTGACAGCGGACCCGCAGACCCCGGCTCCCTTCCGCGGGCGGAGGGCGCAGGTACCCCGCCGGGGAGCACACGGCCACCTCGCTCCCGAGCTTTGTCACCGGCACCGACTCTTCCGAGTGGCGCAGGCTTTTGCGGAGCAGTGGAAGGGTTGTGCACGGCTGTGTGTTTCTGGGAGCCCTGGTACTGAGGGCAAGCTCTGATCCCAGCTTCTGCTGCTGCCGGTAAGGGCGATACCGTCCTTACTGGGAGGATTGGTTTTTTTTTTTTCATCTGCAAATTTACAGTCCCACAGGACTTTACTTAATTATTGCTGGCAGTGTGGGGTCGGTTAGTTTTTACTGGGGGGTTTGAAGGAGCTGAAATGAACTTCTGTTTCATTTAAAACAGTTTAATTAGGGCCAAGCATGTGATTTCCAACTTAGCTGTAAACTGACAAGCAGAACGAGGCATGACTTTCCCCTCGCTCATTCCAGTTTGACGACGGTGTGGCTTACCTTGGCTGTTTTGGTGTTGCTTCTGATTTACCCTGGTGTGAGAAGAGATTCAAGGCTTGTTAGCAACCTGTCCCTCACGGAGTGAGAACATTTTGCAACTTAGCTCAGAGCAGCTGAGAATGTCAATATATTTGATAAGCATTTATGAACAAAGCCTCGGTGCTAGCCCCAGGAGGTCCTCTGCTGTGGATAAAGGTCACCAGCCAGACTGTTAGGAAACGCCTACTAACTTTGGACACTTCATTTTTTCATTTCCTTCAAGTTCATATCCTACAGTTTGGAAAGAATCCTGCACTCCTTCACCTCTCTTCCTGATGATAATCGAGGCTGCTGAAAACCCCTCTGTCAGGTCCCCAGTGTGTCAGGGAATGCCCTCCGTTCCCAGCCGGGGACTTGCTCTGGCAGGACTGGTCCCAGCACCCAGAACCAGCCATATGCAGTTCTGTGCCTGAACCACCAGACTGTGCTTTCTCCCCTTTAAATACTGCAGGAGAGCCTGTCAGCTTTTCTCTCTTCAGTCCTGTGTTGTCATCTTATCTCTTATTTTCTTTCCTGGGCAGGAATAACATATGCAGAAGGCCTCTGTTTCTGGCAGGCATGGCTGTGTGTTGTATGTTAGACTCACATCTGCACACATGCACACGTATGAACATGCATACCTATAAACATATGTGTCTATCTACCCTCACAGATACATAGCCTTCGTGCACACAAGTGGAACACCATCCAGATGCTGTGGTTCCAATTTACCATTTGAAAGCAATTAGTGTTTATTATTGTAAGCATTTTCAACATAGGGAATACTTTAAAGACAACAGCACTGCTAATTACTTTCAAATGGTGAATGTCAACATTTTCAAGGTGTTGCTGCATAGGCCAGGCTTCATGGATGCAGATGCCCTCAGCCTCAACATCGATAAGAGCACATTCATGCATAGATAGACATTCGTCTGGCCCCACCTCCCCACTGATGAACCCACAGACATTTCCCGAGAGGGCTCCTTTATCCTTTTCAAGTGTCTAGGGCACCAGAATGTTTAGCTTCACTCTGTGTTTTCCCCACTTGTTTTTTCTTTTCTTTTCTTTTCTTTTTTTTTTGTTTTGTTTTTGCATTGCTACGAGACTAATGTCAGCGATTTTTGTTGTGGTTGGAAGGAGTAAATGGTTGGAAAAGTGCTGATTCTCCCTAGTCTTACACCTACAGCATTTAGGAGACCTTAACACAAAACTGTGCCAGGTCTCAGTGCTGGGCTGCCTGCTTCAGTCTTTGGCAAAATGATAATATTTTGGCAGAAGTGCCCTACGTTAAAAAAGAAAAGAAAAGTTTGATTAATCAGCAGCAGGGAAGACTTGGGAGGAAAGAGAGTGAGAAAGAGAGAGAGCGACAGACAGACATAAGATGAAGTCTATTCTAAAAAGTCTAATCAGTTTTAAAACAACTTTAAAAAGGAATAAAAATTCTTAAATCTCTTTGATGATATTCAAAGAGCCTTTTTTAATATATGAGAAGGCACATTCTAAATTCTTAACACTGCTAGTGTCACCAGTCCTTTTTTCCACTAAACCATTTTAATTCCATAATTTAGAAGGCCTTGAAAAGTAGCAGGATCAAACTGCAGCGTAATTGGATACACTGTGCACTTCCAGGGTGAATTTGGGTCCCTGGTAGGCACAAGAGATTTCTTTCTTTCTTCTAAGACTGCAGAGAGTGTACTCATTTGAAAGGAGGGATGCAGCAGCAAAGTAAGCTTTTTACAAGGTGGAAGAACTAAGCGTGCGGCAGGAGAACACTGGCCATTTGTTTGGCACTGAGGGCTTCTTTGTGATTGGAAGGAATGCTATCGACAGGAAAATCAATGTGGGTTCACTAAAGCACGCTGAGCGATCGGGGAGCAGGGAAGCAGAGAGAAGTGGCAGCACACTGCACTTCTTCCAGAAACAAACGGATCCAGCTATTTCAGATCCTTCTACTACTCTTGCCCCCTTCTCACGACCAGTATCGCGTGTCTTCATGCTCAACTATTAGCTTTGCTGATCTGAGCACTGCAATAACTAATAGAAAGCTGGAACTTTGGATGTGATCTGTTTCTGAGAAGCTAGGGACAGTTGCAAGCCTTTTCTGAGGTCCTATAGGGCTTTTAAAAACAGAAGGCAAGAAAGAAAGAGAGGGAGAGAAGAGAAACATCTGAACATCTGCTGGAAAATCCTAACTGGCTTGTTCAGCTGAGTTCAGCAACAGCAACAGCAGAGGAGTTGGCAGGTGTCGCCACACTTTAGTTGGAAATCACTGCAGATGATCTCAAGATACAAATGAGAATAATCTGGACAGTCCCTATACCTCCTCCCCTCCTCTAGACTATTCCTCCTTCCCAGGAGATAACAACTGTATTTTGTGCTGGTTAGCTAGGAGGAGGTATTAAAACAGCTAGAAGCAGGGCTGTGCGTGCAAGTAAATAGCTGTATGTTTCAAAGGCGTCCTACTGCAGTATACTGCTTTCTTTAAAATTACTCTAGGAGTCGAAAATGACAGAAACTAACAGTGTTCCCTTCAGTATTGCAAACAATCACCTGTGAAATAGACTTGTTTAGGGTCAGGGGAAGGAAAAGAGTTAATAATATTGCATCTTTTTTCTCCACTATTTATGCAATATGAAAATACTCTTTTTTTTTTTTCCTCCAGTAACTATTTCTCTCTCTGCTCTCTCTCTCAGAGTGTACTGATGTGTGCATCTATGTCTCACGCACTAGTGTCCCCGTCACTACAATAACACAGGATTTCATGCAATTTCAAGAGGATCTCTTAATTTCTTCACCCATTGTGTCTTCCCTAAACTTACACTATTCCTGGTAGAAACTTTCAAAGCTAATCAGTCAGCAGCCCCAGTCAGGGCTTTTCACCATTTGCTCAGCAGTTCACAGTTATATTGGCTTTGTAGACTTTCACGCTGTACCATATCTGTTCCACAGCCTAGCCGACAGGCTCTGGACAGCAGGACAGCTAGATCCAATAAATCTGAGACCTGTCTAGGTGCTTCATTTATCAAGAGGCCTAATTTACCCAGGCCCTTTAGACTAATTGCAGATTTGCAAAAAATGCTGATAATGTAGAACAGTGCATTGTGAATGTCCCTTGCCATATTTCTGCTAATGTGTTTCATCTGGAGTACATAAAGAGACAGGGATGCTGATTTTAGACACAGCACTTTGGGGCTAATCCAGTTAAATGATTATCCCTAAAAATCTGCAGTGATGTCATTTTCCCTATAGAACTCTGCCAGTTGCCTTGTTTGCTTTATTGTGAGAAATACGTGATCCTGGGCTTTAGAAGTTCACCCTATATTCTTGTTCTAATGCACTGTAACTCTCTCGCATCACTCTCCCAGTTACCCATTCCTTCTTGTTTATAATAGCCATGTTGATAGCAAACCCTGGCTTGGACTGTTGACTTTTGTGTGTAACACTGTTAAGGAAGAGGTATGCTCCTTTGCTTGATATATGTGGATATATGCAAGTACCTACTACGTTTTTCTCAGCAAACAATTCCTCTTTCCACTCCCCTCATTTCTCCCTTTCCTGCAGAGGCTACTATTCCATTGTGGTTTGGTCACTTTTGTTTCCAATACTGTGCTTCTCTTTGGCCCCCTCTTCTGCTCTTTGCTCCAAGATTCATCACCACTATTTTTTCTAAGCTTCTCGTCTTCTTATCCATCATCTGTAGTGCAAAAATCTGGTTCCATGGCTTTGCAGCAAATTCAGCTTCCATGTTCTTCCTCAGATATCGCCTCCGCTTCCTTTGCTCCTGTGTTTCCTTTGTGCTTTCCTTCGTGCCTCGGGGAACTGTGTTGGGTACACACTGGACCTCTGATTGCACCGTGAGAAGAATCCAAGTTTTTTTTCTAAGAATCTCTCCGCCATGTGGCTGATACAGTGTGCTCACTGAGGCAGGGACCTGCTGACCCATTATGTAAAACACTAACAAATACTACCATAATGATAATTATTACTAATAAAGATAATGTTTATAAAACGGTCACACAATGCTCACTGATTCCTAGGGGCAGCTGCCAGTCAGTCCAGAGCATGTTTCACTGCTCCACTAATGTGTTAATACTGACTTTTGCAATGTGGGTTTTGGGGTTATATTAGGATCTGGAATAAATAAAACATCAGGAGACCCTCATTTTTCACGAAGTGCTACACAGGTCTGTGGTAAGGCAGCCTCAGGAATTCAGCACTACAAATATCACAAAGCTTTGAGAGACAGCCTTACATTTATTTGTTTATCTAGCACCAGCTCCTTTGCGGGTAATCAGTGGAGCCTTCCATGACAAGACAGAGGAGAGCAATAGGGATATCTTCTCAGGTATCCCAGTAAGGCTGCATGTGACTTATCAGTGTTCAGCAAGCAGATGGCAACCAAGTCCCACAGCTATGGTATTAAGAAGAAGCCTACTTTAAAGGTTTTCTCTTGTTCTTTCAGGTGCCCCTCAAGCATAACCCCAGAGTTCAGAGAAATTAGTATATGATGAGATAAATCCTGTTCGAACAAGACAGGTGGATTTGCCGAGAGTAAAACACAGAGGGACCTTATAGGCCAAATACTGTAAGAGACTGCTTGCTCTCAGGAGGGGAAGCTCCTCTCTCAGGGAAGTCCCTAACATTTGAAGACTGTCAGTTAAGGACACTTAGGGCTCTCTGCGAAGCTCCTGGACATGTCAAGGGTTTGCCTCTTACTTTGTCTCATCTACAACTTTAAAGTATCCTTAAACATCCTTATGCTGTCATGCTGCAGAATGAAAAAAAAAAAACAACCAACTAGGAACACTGAAAGAAGCCAGGTTAGAGGCATTATTTACAGTTCTGGTATTCAAAAACCCAAAGTATCCCTTTTCTTCCCAGCCAAAATTCAGCTTCGCCAAGCCCTGCAGTCATGAGGTTGATGCAACACGATGCATCCTGTGTAGCATGGCCCAGAGATGGGTGTCAGAGCATACGCACATGCACGCAGTGAGAGCCTCACATTTCTCCTTACTGTTACAGGGATGAAGGGGAATTATCTGACAAATTTATTTTGCCCCTCTCCAAAAACTGTCCTGTAGCTGTATAACCTGGATAATCACTTCTAGACTCTTGCTGGCAGCTTCTGGACTGTAGAAGAGCATTCAGGGGGGAGGTCGAAACTAATGAAAGTCTGGCTGACATTTTGATCACACTCATGCATATATCAAGATTATCCCATAGGCATATGTCACAGGGAGAGAGTAGTTTTTCCATATTAAAGATGGCATTAACCTTCTATCCTATCTTGCTCCCTTTGCTATTCCCAAACTCTGTAAATATATCAGATGTCTTCTGCCCCACTCCCCCACCACTCAGCTCTGTTAAAAATGGCAAGATGATGAAAAACTCAAATTTGATCCAGGTCCTTCTTTGTCTCTAAGGTAATTAAGTCTCATTCTCTTTTTGTGATTAGAGTCAAAAGTAGCTGATTATTAAACCTCCACCTCAAGTTGCTCTTCTGACTCCCAAAGATGCACCAGCACTCAAATAATCCTCATACAGGCCCCTCAGGCCAAGCTTGGAGCAGTCAGTGTTTGCTCTGTACTAAGTTTCATGCTGCTTTGCCATTCACAAATGCATGGTGGGCAAAAATAATTAAAAAAAATGAGACTCTCTCTTTCAGGGAAAGGTTGGGACTACAGAGAAAAATCAGTTTTTTGCAAGTCTAGGGTGTTGTCAATCCACACTGGTATCCAGGAAACGCTCATTACTGTTCATTGTCACCCATTTGCCCACCTCGCATCTGTAGAAATGCCACATTGAATGGAAAAAGTAGTTATATGGGGACTGTAGTTCTATACCAAAGTATTTGGTCAGGAGATGAGAGAAATAACTGAGCAACTGACTGAGAGCTTTGGTAATAAATGATACAGTAGCTGTCATGGAAAGTCAATAGGAATTTTATCGTAGCTCTCAACAGCAGAACATACATATTCCTAAGTCTTTATCTGGCAAATACCTTTATCTTTAACCTAGCAAGAGGAGGAATATCACCCTATCCAGAGATCCCGACATGTTACGCTACCTTATCTGAACTTTCTTAATCAAGAGCCATGTCCTGGACTAGTGTCACACACGGCCAAGTCAAGCAGCTTTGAGACAAGTTTTGACCCAACCAACTGTCACTTACTGCAGGAGAGCAATGGCTCTCCTCAGAGCAAAGACAGGAGAATATTTTTGTGCCCACAAAAGCAGCAGTAAACCAAACAGACTAAAACTGTGCCTTACAACGATGCTGCTTAAAAGTAAAATTAATCCATACATTGAGAAACTAGGTTACTGGAAAGAGAAATGATGATTTGAAGCTTCAGAGGTAGTCTTTCTATGAACCTTTTAGGCTGTATGTAGGTAGAAGAAAATCATAGCAGCAAGAAGACTTTTTTTTTCCCCGTATTGATTTTTGTTACATTTCTGGTGACTTACTGAGAAGATAGCCAGAAGCAATTTATAAGTACAGTAACACCAGCATCCTCCAGAGCACTGGTACTGAAGTGCCACAGGTTGTACAGGATGCAAGGATAATTCAGTGCAATTGTTCAACCTTACGCTATGTGGGTGAAATTCAGTATTAGCCCTTCAATTTCAGTGACTTACGGTGTTTTACACTGACTGAGGATCTGACCTAAAGTGCTTTCGGCAATATACTTGATTTTATTTGATTCAGTATTCAGGTAAAGAAGTTAAATAATGAAATACATGTTATCATTTTACACCTTTTTTAATAAGATTATACTTGGTTGAGACAGTCAGTTTTCCTTGTCCCTGTTTGTACTCTCCAGGACCTTAAAATTCCATCCTTCAGAAACAGTTAACCCATTACCTCACCTGTGCAGGAGCTTCCGGCTATGGTGAAAGAGAGTCCAGCAAAATCAGTGAATCAAGTTCTGTTCTTACTTGCACTCATGGAAGTTTTACATGATTTCAGAGATGGAGTTGATGAAAGTTATAATACTGTTGGTGAGAGTTTCATACCTTACAGAGATTTTATAACAATGTGAGATTATTGCCTTGCATGTGGATTATTGCGATCAAAAGTAGTAAAACACCTTTACTCAAGTGTTTGATGGTATCATTCATTTATTTGTCCTACCAAGACAGCATGTGAAGCAACAGGAAAAAATTCGGAAATGTGTTTTTCTTCAAGAACTCAGAAAATGGATTTGCCCTTTAAGACTGGTTATTGAGGTCGAATCCCCTAAATTATAAGCATAAATAATATATGGGAAGATTGACCTTCAGACAAAAGAAGAGATGGATGGGGAAGCTCCGGAGGCTGAAGCTCAGGAGAACAAGAAACTCTACCTGCACCTCTTGGCAAGCAGGCTTCAAAAACAGCTTCATCTGAGGATGCATCCTACATAACTTCTGGTTAGTGGAACAGACCAGAGAAGAAAATGAAAGGACCTTTTCTTTCAGAGGGCTGCAGCGTGTGTTTTGGTAACTCTCTCTTCTCACCGAGGAGACCCACCTCGCTCCAAGGACTGTAGTTAATTAGTGTCAGCTCAGTGTGACCGTTGCTACCCAGGCACTGGTCCAACCTGAGACCAGCTCAAGTGGGGCAGCCTCAGGACAGACTCGTGTCACCGCTGAGGGTACGGGGACCAGGTGAGCTCCAGGACTTCGACTGCCTGAATCCAGACTGCCAGTGAGAGTGCAGATGTTGGGATGTGGGGGCAGAGACCAGGAACCACTGCCAAAAGCTCTGGAAGAGTCTCTTATTTATCATTCATGCAACTACACTGTTGCTGTGTTGAGGTTTTGGTGCCTCTTCCAAAACTAAAATTTTCCTTGTTCTATGCATAGTTCTGGGATGCGCAACAGGGAAATATTGCCTGTTAGGGTATCCAATAAAAGTTTTCACTGATTCAAAAAGTTTCTAGAGAAGGGCTCAAGATAGCTGTGTTTGTGGCTGTAACAGAGATCCAAGGCTGTTTAAATAAGCTTTGTGACTGCTCACAATATCTGGCTAAAGGATTACAGCTAAATATACACGCAGGTGGAGAAAATACTTTTGACCTGATTCAGTGACTTACTCGGTTTTCATCCTTATTTAAAAGACTGGAACAGGTATTCCGAAACAATCAGATTTAATTCCATCCTTACTCTTTCAGTTTTCAGCTGGATTTACTCTTGATATGGTCTGTTGAGAGCTGCAAAAAGGAACACTGCATTTTGAACTCGACCATGCCATTTGTATTCAGTGAAGTTAGCTGATGGCATTTTACCTGCTGAGCTAGCAAGCTTCAGGTAGCTGAATGTCCCACCATCATGTTTTATCCTCACCAGGAAACTCCACGGAAAGCTAGAAGTTTTGGACACAGCCTCAGCTCACAGTTCCTGGATGATTTTCTCTCCCACAGTCCTCCTGTTACAAGAGCCCTTCGTCCTCGTGGGTGCCAGGGCCTCGCTCCTAAAAGGTGCGTAAATACATAGCAAAGTCTCTTTGGCTTCAGCTGGAGGAGTCTCAAAGCCTACCACCAATAGGTCCAGTAATGCCTGAGGCTTTGGACCCAGCCTTTAAGTCTTTGCTCGTGTGTGTCATCCTGATCAAGTTCCATGGGACAACTCGCATAAGTAAGCGTCTGAACAGCTCGCTTTCTTTGTCTTGCTTGTTAGTGCTTGTGTGCTTTGATATTCAATGTGTCTAAATCACCACACAGCATTTTTATTTTTATTTTCATAAAATACTTGAATTACACTCATATGAAATATGCCTCTGGCCCTGTACAGATGTTTCCAAAAAGCCTAATAGCAAACAGATCACAGGGCAGAGGAGCACATATTCTTACAGTCACTTCCAAGCCTAACTGCTCTTCAGATTTCTGATTACAAGAAAAGCCATGCTGCCGATGTTACTTTAACTGAGATGTGTCATGGTTTGATGTGGAGGGGGGGGTGAAAACTCATTGCTGCATCCCAGGAGGATCCAGGAACACTGACTTTGCTGCCCATCTGAAATGGGATAATGTTCTCTATTCCTATCGTGTGGGTATCAGTTCCAACTTGGAAACCAGCCTCCTCTCATAATTCAAGCTGGGGCTATACTGATGCAAACCTCAGATATTATAAGCCAGTATGAGCTCGAAAAAAGAATTCACTGCTCAAGGCCAAATAGCTTCAAAGCTAACAATCCTCCAGAGTCAGTGTGAAAGTGTTGAAACTGTCAATGTCAACTTACACCATGCATAGTGAGTGTAAAACTTCAATAATGACATCATGGAGAAAAGGACAAAGGGCAGGCACTACACAGAAAAGTGCCAGTGCTCTTCAAATCTTTGAAACCTTCAAGGATTTATCTGGACTAACACTTCTACACATAGTCATTGGGGTCTTAGGCTATACTGATTAAGGATTTAGCTTATTCAAAGGCTCTCACTGATAGCAAGGATGACAAGGTTTCAGCAGCTATATTGGATTCCATTAGCTTTCACTTAAAAAAACATACCCAAAACCCCTCAAGATCCTGGTCTTTTTTTTTTTTTCCTGCCTCTCATTTTCTTTCTTTGTGTCAACCTTTATTTTTTTTTTTAAAACACACACACGCACGCGCACACACACACGCGTGCATGTGCGCACACACACACATTAATATATATTAATGTCTGGGCTTGATTCACAAACAGGTTTTGCAGCACTTATGCTCTCTCTTCTCAGAATGCAGATCCCAGAAGAATTGAATCAATTCTTCAGGAATTCCCTGAAGCACCACATAACGTGTTTGCTCATTTCAGCTGCACTTGGGGCAACAGATACACTTTTTAAAAGGGGAAAACGTATTAGAGAAAGAGGGAAGGGTGTTCTAGTTTAAGGGAGAAAAAAAAATCAGCTAATCAAGAGAGAAATTAGAAAGTGAGACTCAGTGTGGTTTTGGTGTCTGGGATGAGGACCTATCCTGATGCTGTGAGTGCAAAGTGAAGAAGTGTAAGAATGATGGAGGACTGCCATGCTTCCTTTGTACCATGGTTTTCACAGTCAGCCTCAGAAGAAGAGCAAAGAGATGGAAGAAATGAAGAAGCGTAGGAGGAACAGTTCCCTCTCTCCCCCCTCACCCTCTCTAATTTGTGAGAAAAGAGAAAGGAGAATCCATGTTACACTGTGCACACGGTTTAAGCCCCATGCTAAATAGCTTCCTTGGAAAGCAGCAATTATCATCTCTTGTTTAACAGATAGTAAAAGCAAGACAAAGAAATATTATTTAAGAATTATTTAATAATTTAATTAGCCTCCTAGTATTCAGGAGCTTTTGACAGGGTACTGGATGCAGGCCACCTGACTCTTAACCCAGCACCTGAACCCTGAGCTCATTCCTCTGTTATTTGCAGCTACTTTCATTGTTACTACTTTCCTGTGGCTCTGCTGTAGGTACCACCGATCTCCTGCCACCTCAGCTGCCCAGCACCCTTGGCACAACTCAGTTGCTTAACACAGGTCTTTCTGTGGTGCCGTATAAGCTGTGTACCGTGACACCCCCGCAGGGAGCTGGCAGATCTGACATAGATAGGGCCTACGGAAGACCTATGATCTTCTAGAGCAGCAGGAGCCAGACAGACAGTGATACAGAAGAATATCTGGAATGGCATTAGACATCTACGTTTAGGCAGCAGAAGCATACGACACATATTTCAATGTTGCTTTCCGGAGGAGTTGCGGGAACTGCTGCACAACGTTACCTGCTGCAGAAGCCCCAGAGGTCCTGATCCCACCCCACAGTAGTGACAGATGGGCGACCGCTTCTGAAATACTGTAGCTCAGGGACCCCAGTGCACGCTCTTACAGGATTACTTAGGCATATTCTCCAGGATTATCTGCATTGTCACGGAAAAATCGCACACTCATTCTAGAAAACAGTCCCTGCCATTGTAACGACACGGTCAATGACGCAGCACAGAGAACTTTTTGAATCCATCAAAGGCACCTATGCATACCGCCAAGTAGCTTTCCATGTATCAACACCACTCCTGTAAGACAAAGAAGGCCTTTCAGAAAAACAGAACCAGCTGAGTTGTCCCTTTGTCACAGAGAGAAATATGAAGTCCCATGAGACAGTGAGACACGGTGCAGGGAGCTGCGAGTTATTGCGGTCTGAGCTCTGGAATGGATGATAGTAAAGCTAGATCTGCGGGTTACTCAGCCCAAACTAATAAGTTATGCTGAGAGGCAGGGTGTGTTCTTCTAATACAGCTATCCTGCTTTGAGGACCTCAGGCCATAACGCTTCGTGGGATAGAGCTGCAGATCCGCACTAGGATGCGGGGGGGTCTGTCCGATACCCTGGGCAGCAGCAGCAGCAGCCTGGAGGTACTCCGTGTGGTTTTCTGGTTCACCTGGGAATGGGACCAACTCACAGCCACAGTGGCCAACTCCTCTGGGGTTTGTAGGGAGAGATTCAGATCGTGGGATGATTTCTGCAGTTTTTCGTCCAAGGGCTCCCTGACTCCTGTGCCACCAGGATCCACATTTCGGCCCCTTGCAGAACTCACAAATTTGCCACTGTGCTGTAAAGTCTCTCACTCCAGGTGCACCAGAAGGCCACTGTCCTGGGGCTCATGACCTCTGGGGTTTTAACAATATTTTGAGGGTTTATTTTTCCACATTCTTATTGTTGTTGTTGACTTAAACCAACAGTTTATTTTTCTTGCAGCACTTGATCTCCTTAAGAAAGAAATTAGCACAAAAGGAATGAAGAGGTGAAGGGTTATCACGACCATGGGAGTGGACAAGAACAAGGGGGAGGTGGGAATACTCTACTTCTTCTACAAGCTGTTCTCTTCTGTGCTAATGCACTTCTTGTTTTTGCTGAAGGGACTGCACCACAACGCCGACTATTTAAACATTTATGAGGGAGGTTTCACATATATTCTGTGAAGTGATCGCCTCATATGTGTTTCCTTTTGGGGCTGGTATAATAATTGTGTACACAGGCACCTACACAGCTGAGTTAGCTGCTGCTGGACTGTTATTTCACTCGCACTGAGTTTACATCCACGTTAGGTCACTGACTTCCTTCGATCTATCCCAGATTTGTATAGTGAGATCAGGATGGGGCTGTGCTGGAGGAGGCTGCTTTTTCATTTTTAAATAAAGCCTGTATAGCATGAGGAACCTACATCAAAATCGGAAAACTGGTCATGCAGTTGAAAATCATAATAGTTTAGTTCCATTATGAGTGAAGACTTTGGAGGCTTGGGTTTGTTTTCCTGGGAGGAAATCTTCCATATTCTTGACAGATTTCTTACCATGTGGTGTTTATGAGCCCACTTTGGTGCACCCTTTCTACTGGAGCCTGTCATACATACAGTTCTGCTGCCTAAGGACTTGCTGAAATCCACTGCTTTTAGCTCTGTCAAGAGCAAAATTCTCCTCAGGGGCAGAGAGCAAGCACAATTTGGGACTGTGTTTGAATGCCACTGGAGGGAATAAATACTTCTTAGTGACTTGCAAATCTGCACCCATTCTCCTGTAAAAGGTATCAAGCACATTGTTCTCTGCCTAGGTAGCATTCCATAATTCCATCCAGCTGGAAGAAAAGGAGACCAGACAAAAAGTCAAACTGAGGGCATCTGCTTCACTGATAACACCTGACCATTAATCCACTAAGACAGCTCAGGCACATAGGGATTTTAAGAACCTCCTGCCCTGTCTAATGCTTTGTCCTGATGCAAAGTTTTAAAATGAATACTGCTCAATACTAACCTGCAGCCTGAACGTCCCCACGTTGTCTGCAGTCGTCCCAATGTTTGGTGTATAAGCAACCCAAATTTTGCTGGGGATCTTTCACTGGCAGTGCTAGCCCTTCTTGTTACAGCAGTGCAAATGGGACTGCAAGAAATACGCTTCATGAGTGGTGGAGACAGGATGGATTGTCATTAACCTCGGAAGAGCAGCACGGAAGTCAGCAATCAGCTCAAAGAATTAATTTATAAGAGGGTAAGGGCAGGTAAGACACACTGTCTCCTTCTGGCCTCTCAGCAAATTAGGTGACTCGCATCATAGCAAGCAGCTGAGAGAGGGCAGTCATGTCTTTCCTGCAGTCCTACAGCCAGTGCTCATTGTTTTTTTTTTCTAGGACTCTAAACTGATTCCCATCCCTGCCTCATCCACCTGGCTGCATCTCCTGTTCCTTTTCCAGTGGTTTCTGAGCGATACCCTCTCTTTCACACATCTCAAAGAGACATGCTCCTTTGGAAGCGTTGCCCCAGCTAGGGATGTTTGAGTGACGAAAAGCTTTGCTAACATTTCAAGAAAGGGTGTTGCAGACCACTGGAAGCATTGAGATGGAGAGCCACAGACCAAACAAGTATGGTCTGTCATTGAGGTCACTCTCTTGTCAGTGGAATGACACTGAACTGCACGACCTGAAACCTGTCCCCACAGCCCTGGTATGCTTCCTCCAAGGAAGGCTTCCTAGTTCTTCACAGACAGCATGGCAATCTGGTTATTTGCTCTCATCCAGCAGGCAAAATGAGGCCAAATAGATAGTGCCTGTGAAAAATGGACACAGAAGAGACTAAGACGTGGTGCATGATGCCAGAGAGGATAGTAAAGAGCCGAGAGCAGCTGTACACCATTCCACACCCACTTGAGATTTCAAATCTTTGCAGTAGTTTTGCAAAGCAAAGCACTCTCCCCTCAGAACACAGTAGGACACGGGAGTATATTCACAAGACCAGTCTTATGACTCTAAGTAATCACAGTCTTGCCCGTTGTGTAATGTCATCACTGAAAAGGCTGGTTGTACTAATAGGAAGTGATGGCTGATCCCATTTAGAGAAACATTTCTAAGAAGCAACAAGCGGTATAATATCAAGAGGACTTTTAGATTTCCACATCTCTTCTCCTGGGGGCGCCTGCAGATAAAGGAGAAGTAGGCAAGGAAAGTAAATGTTTACTTTCTTTTTCTGGTAATCACTAAGTACAGTGCTGCAAATGCAGTTGCATTTGTCCTATGAATCACATAATCACTCAATAAAAACAAGAAAGGTGTGTAGCAACAAGGGAGGATGAAAGAGTGGAAAATTCTGTAGCCTAATTATAGGAACATTGTGTTTCCTCTTTAATTTGCAGGCCTTCCGTAGTGTGTACATGGTGATAGTTTTTACTTAATTCTCCTGGGATAAACTCAGAGCAGCTCAGCTAAAGGAAAGGTTTCTCTGAATCTGTCCCCATGTAAAGCTGGACTAAGTACGCAGTTCTAACTGGTAAAATATGGTCAGCATGGAGATCTTACCACATCATTTACAGATGTTCTGCTGGAGGCCAAATCCTGCTTGATTTGGATCACTGTTTTCACTATTGTTAGCCTTGGCTTGTCCCTGAGACTGAATTGTGTTAGAATGTCTTTGGTCCATAAGATACCATGAAGCTCCAGTAAGATATGGTCTGTACTGTTCATGCTATCTCATAGACAGAAAAGAGTAAAACAAAGAAAAAAAAAAAAAAAAAAAGAGAGAGAGAGAAAAAGAGTTGCCCACAGCTACAAGA
This sequence comes from Tauraco erythrolophus, assembly GCF_009769465.1. Lineage (NCBI taxonomy): Eukaryota > Metazoa > Chordata > Aves > Musophagiformes > Musophagidae > Tauraco > Tauraco erythrolophus. The sequence goes on along the minus strand of NC_141496.1, from coordinate 87,496,165 downwards.
GCTGCTGGATCCTAAAAATCATGTTTATACTATACTTTTCTTGATCTCGCATTTCAAAGTCTAGCCCAGATGTGCACTGGTAGAAAAATCCTGTGGCTTCTCCTTTCCTGAACGTCCACCACAATCCACTGCATTGCTGCTGGGAGAACGTGTCTGTACTAGCTGTACTTAACTGTCTTCTGCATGCAAATCAGTAGCAGCATGTGACCCACCCAGAAACAGCCCCAGCATGCATATATTCTCCAAAACAGGAATTATTCCTACAGTCAGCCTTATTCAAGAGTCTGTATTCACGCTGGGTCTCACTGAGAGCGGTATCTTTGGATACAGTTGAGTTCTGTGGGTTTTGAGCTGAAAGACAAGCCCACTCTTGTGCAGATGAAATGGACTCAGTACTGAGGATGCAGCCATCATCTTTCTGAAGTTCTCTTCTGTGCAGTGTCTACATCAAGTGATGTCAGCCCCTGATAACAGAAACCACTGTTTCCCCAAGCCTAGGCTAATCCTACATGCCCTTTCAGCGTCATGCCTACTAGTTTGCTTTTCCTAACGAAGCTCCTCTACACAAAAATAAAGGCTGCTGTGCCTATTAACTATTCAAACTGAACATGGTCCCCCCCACCCCACATACCTGAAAAGGCATGCACGTGTGTACGTTCAGGCACTGAAGTAAATGCATTGCACAAGGAATTGCAATGGATAAACACTATTTCATCCTGAAGCGTCAAGCTTGCCTTCCAAATCAGATACATCATCTATTGACTCCAGCACTGTAAGTCACCCTTTGAAACAGATGGCTTCCCTCGTGAATTAGACGGGGAGATCATCTACTAAATCATCTCCATATGGAATCCAATAGAGTACACTGCAAAGCCAACGGCTTTACAGAAGAGCTATACATGGAGGAGGCAGTACAGTGTCTCCCGTGGGTTATTGCTTCAAGGGCTGGGCACAGACAATACCCGGGCAGGTTGCTGGTGGCCTGCTTGTGTAGACAATGAGAAGCTAATCAAGTGCTAGATAATCGCTCTGACAGATACTATCTCATAAACCTACTTGCAGTAGTTCAAAAGATAATCACCCCCTCCAGCTGCAGGGATGTGTGCCCATACCTCAGGTGCTCCAGCCCATGTCTAGTGTATTAATTTAAGCCGCCAAGCTGTGAACCGGAGCAGCTGAGGCATCGGCACACACACCACCCCCGCCCCACACACACCCCTGTTCTGTCCATTTTGCTGACTCTGCAGTGAGGCTAACCCCAGTGTCAGGGATGGCACAGACAGCCAGGGCGGTACCACGGTGAGCTGCTAGAACTTGATTTGCCAAGGTATGCCTGTCAGGGCCCTACGGGTACGAAGAGCAAAAATTTTTAGTCAGGGAAGATATTTGCATAACATACATCAAAAGAGGAATGTAAAGATATGCTTTCCCCCCAGCCAGTGGAAATAATGGATAGAGGCTCAACCCCATCTTGTGAGGGCCACTTCCACGAGGCATGGGCTACTATCGTCTCGATCTCTCATCCCTCTGTAATCCTTGTCACACAAATGAGCTTTTTTCATTCCTCGCTCATCCCCTCCGTGAAAGACAGCAGTAGTCTCCGTGTGCCGTAATTGGACTGACTGGCTGACTGATTCCTGCTCTCCCCTCGTGCAGCCCTGGGAACCTGGGAGAAAAAAGGTGGAACAACCAGCCACTCAAAAAAACCCCAGACTATTTCAAAGGTTAAGGAGTGGAGCACGCAACTTCTGTCTGTTACAGACGACTGGGCATTGCAATTCGGATGTCTTGTTCCCAATACTTCCTTACTATGATTGTCACAGGGATGACAAAGGATGGGAAAGGCAAGCCATTCTCATTAAGGACTTCTAAGGGGGATTTTAGTGAGGAGAGTATTATACTTCCCTTTTTCTGAAGTATGACAATGCTTGGGAAAACAAGGTACCGTGAGGCTAGCTTAAACTATCTGAAGAACGGTAAACGTTGTGCATGTTCAGGAAACACACCGTGCACACCCACATGCATGTAAGCCAGCCAGTCTTTCTACCATTATCCTGGGTGTTTCTTGCAATGCAAAGGGAATGCTCACGCTTCCTCAGTAAGTCTGAATTGGGGTAAAAAAGACCACTGCAGACAACACGCCGTTAGTCTTGCAGGTCAGCTTCTATCCAGCTCAGAACTTTTAAAATTTGCTTTTCCTTCACCCTGTCCCAGAGCATGGACAAAGGAGCAGCTGATCTTGGTCATCAGTACCAAAGGATTTTAATATTTTAGTAAGTTCATCTACTTATATCCTTAGTGAGGTGTCCTCCTTTTTTTTTCCCTCTCCTTTTTACTAACCCAGCCTGCACCAAGCTTTTATCTATCTCCACTCCTAATTCCAGGGTTCTGTGCTTCTGTGCTTCTTCTCGAGGGGTTCCTCAGCAAGAGGGAAACACCAAGAAACTCCTCTAAATTAGGAGGAAAGCTTAGCACAGATTCAGCTCTCGTTCATTTGGAGCCATGCTGCTGCAGTGTTCTTGAGCGTATCTGTCATCTGTGCTTCACTATTTCAGGTATAACTTCAACTGCATCTTAATCTTGTTCCTGCAAGGGCTAGCCAGAGTTCCAGCACTCCAGATAAGTTGGGCCAGATAAGGAATTGTGGTCTTCCACCAAAAACGTGCCAGTCAGTGGCAAAATCAACAACTCTTCCATCTCACTGATGCTTTCATTGTATGACGGGTGCAACATAAAGGAGGGAGGAAAGGAAAAGAAAGGATTCACTAAAAATTTCCCTTCTTCATTTTGCCAACCTGTTAAATGGGGCTGTCCGGGTTCTTATCAGAGGGCTAGGAGCCAGGAAGTATAATATTTTGATGCCTTCCCCTTGCTTGGAATTCCAGAAAAGAAGCAATAAAAATTATGCAAAGCATCCAATAATAAGGCCGTTTTTTAAAGATTGCAGGACATTTGCAAACGTTATAATTCGTAAAAGATTGTCTCTTTTGAGGTCTGAATTTGACTCAACTTCCATTCCAGCATCAAAGCACAGCTCATCTTGTGTTGTCCATTTTTACCTGGTGCTACCCTTGGAATCTTTGCCTACCCTAGGGATATAGTTTCTGTGAACAAATAAATAAACCCCTGCATTTAGTGGTCACTGCTTCATCCCCTAAGGTGCTGGCAAGGCTGAAAATCTTATGACAGATGGAAAGTAGTCACTGCTTTAAACAATGGTCTCAGCCCTCTCTGAGCCATGTGGCACAGCGGTTAAAGATGTTATGGAACAATCATGGTGACTTAAGCCTTGGTATGTCAGCATCTCATGGTTGCTGTAAGCTACACTGGCAATATTGTTGAATTGTGTTTTGTTTTCCTTCTAATTCCTTCTGGTTTTGCCTACTCATTTATAGGTTTTACATATTAGAAAAAATGCAAAACTTCTTTACAATGTTTTTGCTGGCTCTGAAAAGTTGATCTACCAAGACTGGTGACTGATATATTGAATTTGGCCCTTATGGTAATTGTTTAAATGTTATAGCAGCTTTAACATGTCATCCGTTAAACTTATTGGTGAAGCAGCTGTTCAACGTGCAGTATGGGTAATATTTACATGATTTACTGGGTGACGTACAGTTTTTGATTCAATAGTAATGTATTTGATTCAATAGGTGATGCATCTAATTCAACCGGGAGTCCATCTAATTCAAAGGTGATGCATTTGATTCACTAGCTGATGTACCTGATTTAGAAGGTGATGGATCTAGTTCACTGAGAATGATTCCAATTCCCCCATGCAAGGTATTTACTTCAGTGTGTGATGAATGAGCTTTAATAATAATACATGTTTCTCCGATAGTGGATGTATTGGCTTCAATTTATATCCCAAGCTTCCCGAATCTGGAGTAGAGTGACACCTTGCAGCCACGATTCAGGTGAGGATCACAAGCAGTGTGAAACATTAGCCACTAAAATAACGAGACCAAATTATGTGATAAAAGCCATGCTTCCCAGATGAAATATTTTCACCAGATGTGATGTGGGGATACAAATGCCCTGTCACTGCTGTTATTGCTACCACAGTACATGACGAAAATCCCCAAATCCATTTACCTTTAGTGTCATTGCTGGGATTACATACTCAGTACTTATTTCCCCAGAGCTATGTGAGCTCTCAAATAGCAGCATCTGAACTAACAGCTCCACTCACCTCATTTTTGTGTGTGCTTTTATTTTGTTAGAGGTTGGCAAATATTTAGACCTGGTGAAAATAGGGAAAAGGGTGTTGATAAAGAGCAGTATCACATGCAGTAAGGAGCGTGGGGATTCGGGCCTGTATGACATGCTGCAAGCCACTATTTCTGCGCTGGGATCATATCCTGGTGCAAACCTCCGGAAGCTTCAGCTTCACAAGCATCAGTCCGTTGTGTTTTTACTGGCTATTGCCTACCCCAGAACTATTTCTGAATAGGTAAGTCTCATTGCCCTGCCCACCTCTGGTTCCAGCTCCAAAGTTAGTGGCAGGATCATCTCTTCTTTGGATGATGGTTGAGATATTTTGGTCATGCAGGTTACATTTTCAGCCACAAGTGTGGTAGGGACCTTTTCTTGCACATCTACAAAAACAAGGAGCTCTTGTTGGACTTATGTCTCTTATCTGTTAAGTGGCCAGCTCCAGAGCTGTGGATATTGTTCATCATTTGAACTATAATAGCGCGTAGGGATTGGGACTCATTTCAGAAGATCTGGACTCAGTCATGAAAGAAGATAACCTGCAAGCTTGGATGCATATTTGGTTGATGTGCACCCATGCACAGCTACAAACCTAAAACAACTTTTCTGTGGGACCTCAGAGCCCCAGAAAGCAGTTCTCTTCTAGTCCCCAATCCAAGTTTGTGGCTCCTTCTTCCTTTTAACCTTTCCCTACCCATACGGCCAGTGAAGAATTACTCCTCCTAGGTGGCAGAAGCAGCAGCTGCAGTCTATCCAATACATTTGCCTCCATTTTGTGCTCCACTTGGAAGAGTTCCCAGGGCAAATGCTTCACTTGTTGTGCCCTTGTTACTACTCTTTGAGGCATATTCATTTTCTCATGTGGCTGCAGGTTTTCTTCTTGTACCCATGGCTGTTATGTCTGCCTTTTAAAGACTATCAGGCAAATAAATGACAAGGCATGTGTGTAGTGTTGCTATACAAGCCGGAGTCTCCAAATGCTAAGAACAATGTGCTAAATACTAAAATAGATAGCTAATCTTTAAATAAATAAATAAATGAAAATTCTTTTACTCTTTATTGCTCCAGGCTGTGTCTAGAGATGTACTGAAGTTGTTGCAGGAGTCTCAAGTAGTCAGCTTTTTTCTATCCACTGAGTTTTCAGGGTTGAGATTCGTGCACCTCCATTTGGTATCATATGTTCAGACAGAATACATTAACACATTAGTTTCTGATCTGGGGAAATAGGGCTGGTTTTCCACCTTTCATTCCTCTCTATATATTTCTTTTCCTTGCTTTCCTCTCTTCTCTCTAGTCGTGGCAGTGACTGAAATCTGTCTTTTCCATTACGAGATATGTGGTGACATCCATCTGCTTCTCCTTAATGCCCAATCAGTAAAATATGTATTCTGTGCTCAGAGAAGAAGTGTATTAACTGCCATTTGCTGTTTTAATGAAGAAAATGAGGAGAAATGAGAAGTCTGGAAAATTAAATGGCTTATAGTGATGGTGTCAGCTCTTACATAGAGTTCAAACTTTGAATATCACTTTGAAGGACTACAGATCTGCAGTGACAAACACTGATGCAATAGTAGGTAAAAGCTTTATTATTCTTCATCTCTCAAGTGGTTCCACTTGGCACAACATACATTGCCAGCCCTTGCTATATGTGACACTTGGTATGTTGCGCAGGGTCCATTTCTTAGCAATGAGAGAGCAGGCAAAATTCAGAGTCTCAAGTGCCTGGCAATTTTTAAATGACCTGGATCTTCTGCAGAATCTAGAAGGTGAAGAAGACAAGTACTGCTTCAGTTAGAATGTCTGCATCTTACAGGCACAGGTATGTCTGTATAGGCAGAACAAACCCCACCATTTACTTTCCGTGTCATCAGATACCTGCTCTTGTCTCTGACAGTGTCCTCTCCTGTCCAGAAAGATATACATCCCATATTTCAGGTTTGGGTGCCATGGAAGTCTCCATTAAAATGAAATTAAAACAAGCAACGTTCTGGTCTTGAAAATTTCTCCAAGGTTGTTGGGGTTTTTTTCAGTTTTATTTTCAATCAAAGCCTTTAGCAAGTAATGGAACATCCTGCCTGTCTGCTCCTGCGCAGCCTTCAAGTGTTCAGGTGGGCTCCAAGGCCCAGGCTTCTGCAGTTGATCACGTTATATTTGCAGGTGAATGCCATTCCCAAACACTTCTCTACCTTTTTGGTAACCATTGTGAACTGAGGAAGAAAGAGGGGAAAAGGCACATTGCCTCGGGGCCAGGAGTGACTAGATACACAGCTAATTGTTTTGGCTACTTTTAAAAAATTTCTCCCAAGGGCTGAGAAGCTGATCCCACCAGTGGGCAGATAAGCAAATGAATTTGTCTCAGGCTTGATCTGTGCCTCCCAGACCTCCAAGAGTCTTTGCTGTTACAGGGTTTGGAAACTGTAGACAATGCATTCCCTCCTCTCAGCACAGAAGTGCCATAGGCACCGTTGTTAGCTGAACACTGCCATTTTTGCAATTGCAAACCCTGCCATGTTGCACAGAGGAGCTGCAGCTGCTGCTTGTTGGGGTACTGAGTAAAGCATACTCCTGTGATGGCCCCCAGAGACCCATGCACAGCATAGCTTATTGAAACAGATGGGGTGAGGGAGGGATGCTTCATCGACAAAGCACATTTGTCTAAATACAAGAAGGATGAAAACACAGCACTTATCACTGGTGCTTAATCTTAAATCCCGTGAAGTTTGGAATGGGGGAGATGAATGCTGTGCTTGCCATGGTGTAATACACAAACACATAAAAACCCTTCTTCATTCCTCCTTGATTTTTGAGCACATTCGCCGCTTAATAAACCCACAGAAAGCAGCCAAGCTGCCCCTGCGAGCAAGCTAAGAGATAAAGCAGAGCATTTAAATCACTGTGAGCTCATTCTAGCTATGCCTTTTGCCACCAGGTAGTGGAAGCACAGCGCAGAGCCCTCACAACAACGTGCAGATGTTGCCCTTAGAGATTCTTAATTTTTGAAACCTGAAAAGACTACCATTATCTTGGGCATTTCTGGGTTTTTCACTTAAGACTATCACAACATTCACAAACATTAGAGGATCAGCTCTATGAGGTGTGGAGATAATTATCATCCCTGTTCACATAGGTGGGGAAACTGAGGGCAAATTGCATGGTGGTTATAATTGGAGCCAAAGGTAGAATCTAGAACTAAATTCTGCTCTCCTGCCCTTATTTGGGTCTTCAAAATCTATTATTCTGCTATGAAGTGAGAGCAACACCATGAGGTATTCATGGAGATCGATGAGCAGCATCAGGTAAACCTTTCCTCTCTCGTGTGGTACATTCTGGTTTGGGAACAAAGAACCTTTTGCCTCATGGAAACTCTCCCTTTCGTACTCTTTCCTCTAAGGCAAGAGGAAACTTTCGACATCTTTGACACAACAAAATGCTGTATGGACAGTATCATTTTGGGGCAGGTGTTTTATCAAAGCACCTTCTTCTCTAGGTTCGGCTAAGGCTCATTGCTCCATTAGTGCTGTTAGGGCCTGGATGTGTTAGATGCTGGACTAGAACAGGTGGGGAAACGGAGACTAAATCAACCTGAAACAACATGTTAGAGCACGATCCTAAATTAAAGAGTAAGAATAGTATTATTTTCCTAGATTCCCTTTTTACTTTCTCAGGTCTCATGCCTGACAACGTAAACCTCCACACCTGCTCTGAGATTTATCATTACAGAGGCTTCTTGGGAATTCTGTGCATTCACTACTTGAGTGAGAGGATTAGAATTTCTTGGGACACAGACTCAGTCTGGTCATAGTAGACAGGACTTTCAGCAGCTGTAAGTCAGAACAGTATGAGACATCACTCAGGTGAGAGGAGACTAGACAGATGATTTCATCCACAAGAACTGCAGGATTTTGCAGTGGGTGTCGTTCCTTGCAACTATCCTTACTTTCCTGGGGAGAGGGAGTAAGGATATCAATGCATAAATAGAATTGTTAGCCTGTCAGATTTAAGCCATATCCCTTTTAGGTACACCTATGCACAGCAATAGGCCAAACAATTTACCTCTGGCATACAAATAGCCATTGTCCCAGTTACACAGATTATAGTCATACCTGAACCAAGCACATTTTCATTGTTCTGCTCATAGCATTTCTGTACAAACTGTCATCTTCTTTAAACTTGCTGAGCAATTTGAATGGCAAAACAACATATTTTCAATAGGAAAATTATCAACAATGGTCTGGGTCTCGGCATAGCAAAGGGACCATAAAACTAGCTCAACAAGCCAGCTGAGAATTTCCCTGGAGAATTTTCCCAGCTCTTTGCATGGGGGACATCTCAGGGATATGGCCAGGAGGCGGGGAGGAAAGGGGTGTGCACTGTGGCATAATCCTTGGGGGCTATTGTTTGTTAAAGCAGCCCCAAGGTTGCCCTTAATTGTGTTGTGGGCTGAACTGGCTCCTAACCAGCTGCTGGGGTGTGAGAACTGCAACTATGGCAGAGGCACCTTTCTTTCTTTCACCTCCCAGCTGCAGAAAGCACAGTTTGGCTGGGGTATGTGAGTGAGCCTCCTGGCTTATTCCTGCAGCTGTGACATGTCCGAGCTCAGCCCTGGGACAGCTATCAACCAAACAAGCTGGATATCTTTCTTGTTTCCATAACTCACACTTCTCAAAAAGTGAACATGCACACACACACACATATGCACACACACACGCCCATCAAAAAAAAAAAATATTCTGATGTGGGTGTCCATGTGTATGCTTTCTGAAGCAAAATGGAAGTAAAGGAGAATTAAGACAGTAAAATATTATATAATTGAGGTACCTATTCTAGGGAGGTGTTAATCAATCATAAAAAAAAAATTATTTTGCCACACACGAAGACAGAATTCATACCAGGCCCAGTATTTTCCCTACTCTGCTTCCTGCCGCCTTCTTTTTTATGCCATCTTCTTTTCCTACTTGTTGGAGAGCTACTCATGATATCAATTTTGAGAAATTGATTTTTTTCACAGGTTATACATTTTACATGGTTTCGGAGTAAATCTAGACCAACACTAGGCTTTTGTACATATCTGTGAGATATTTCAAGCAACCTTATCTCCCTGATAGCAAGTCCAGTCCCCATCCTTTTGCCTTTTTGGGACATGTACTTCAAAAACAATCCCACCTAGCAGAAAGCCTCCCAGCGTGTTTTGCAGCATTGGCAGATACCTGTCGACCAGGACTTCCACTGCAAGCCTTAAGAACATCACAGTCAGAAAATCCAGTTGTTGCTGCATGACAGTCCACACAACCCATCACTCAGAAAAGAATGATTGCCCAATTCTCTAAGCTCCTCTTTGTCCTGTATCGGTTGCCACCTTGCCATGAAAATCATCTGTGTCTAGCAGTCGTGCCTTAGATCAACCAGGAACTGGAGATGACAAAGCACATCTCAACATAAGAAACTTTGTGCACCAGATGGTCTACCTAGACAGCACTGAGTGCACTAGTCTGAAAACGACAGTGCCGGGGGCAACTACAACAAAAACCACGTCGGAGAACTCCAAAAACCACTACAGACTACTCCAAATTTAACACAGATTAGTGCAGAATGATAATACTTTCTGCCCTTTGGTTTTGGTTGCTTTTTTTACAGGATTTACTGCAAAACACTTCTCTATGAGGAAAATGAGAAAAATACACAAGGACTGTTTTGATCTGTGAAATTGTCCTGACCACTTCAGGCAATCCTGCTGAGGTTTGTCACTGCAAGTGCCCCATGAACTCCCACCTACCTCCACTTCATACCCTCCACCCAGCGGAGGCCCTGCTGCTTATGCTACACCCTAACAGAGAGCTGGAGAAACATTATGAAACAGGGAAACTATCCAGGAACAAAATTGCTTTTTTTTTTTTTAATCTTCCAGAGGTAAATAAAAAGTCAAGCCTATCTGACAATGGGAAATGGGATTCAAAGCAAAAATAGAACCCCACATTTTGTCAGATATCCAAGTTTTTTTTCTGGTGAGAGGTTTTCATAAGAGCTATAACCCCTTTTGGTGGGGTTACATCACCATTTGATCTAAACCCCCACAGTAAGACTACATCTGCTACTAAGCTGTGTTGTAAATGTCTTTAATTTTTATATTTCATCTGAAGGGAGTTGTTAAAATGGGTTTACAGGGTGATGGCTCTTTGAATAAAAGACATCAGGACTGAAGCAAAGCTCTGCATGACACTTAATTTTCACTCTAATAAGCCCTCCTAAAACATTACAAGATTTTGTTTTTCCCTGAACTTGCTTTCCCTTCCTGCACGATTATTCTTTTTTTTTTTTTTATTTTTCCTCCCTCCTTTTTTTTAAGGACACATTTGAGGAGAATGGTTTTATTTTTACCCAGATGACACCACTTCTCTTTTCACCCTAAGCCAGATGTGCTCCTCTCTCTGAGCAAAAGAAATCTCTCTGAAGTCTTTTTTCAAAGCCATTGCTTTTATTTAGACTTTTTTTTTTTTTTTTTACTGTTCTTCTGGACTCTCTGGGGCCTTTAGTTTGACTTTTGTCTGTGAGGGTGGGAAGAGATCCTGCAATATGTTTGTGCTCAAATTTTAAGGTCCCTTTGGATGTGTTCTCCAATACATGAAAAAGTTCTGTGCTGGCTGAGCATAACTAAGTGTGGGACCCATCTTGATCACCTGGATGGGTCATTGTAGAGCAAACATGAAGTATTATCTTTCCTAGTCCCAAGTGCTTTTATTGACTCATTTTGCCCTCAATAACAGACAAGAAAGAAAATGTGGAGTCCAGGCTTTTGGCATGGCAATTCAGATCTGAGAATACGTCCACATAGCCATCAAACCTGGCTGCTTTGTGGGTTTTTTGAGGGTCTTATTTTCGTTCTGAAGAGCAAAACAAATTATTATGGATTGTGGACCTCGGTCATCCAGCAGAAAAATGCAAGAAAAGTAAAATCTGCCTCATTAAAGAAAATGAAAGAGTAATATCAATATTTACAATCCGACAAATAGAACATAGAAAACCGAGAGGTCCATCTGCAATGTGATATTCATCTGGAGAAAAATGTGGAAATGCAGGGAGATTCTGCAAAAGTTAGAATGAAGGGAATTACGTGTTTGCATCTCTTTGGAGCTGTGGGTTTGAAAAGATTTCAAGTATGTAAGAATGGCATGGGCCATGTTCACCAGGCAGGCTTGAACCCAGAATTTGGTGTTGTAATTCAACCTGGGGCTTCTGGGTTATGGGATACACGGAAATTGCCAGCCAGATGAGATGAGAAATACTTTTCTCTCTTTTAAACCAAGAAACAGTAACAAGGATCCTAAAGGAATATTATTATTATTATTGCAACAGTAAGGTATTGAAACTAAACACTGCAAAGTCAGTAAATTTCATAAACAGATTTTTCCCGCAAGATTTATACAACCATATTGTGTATTTATTTTTGATTCTCAATTTCATTGTGAAACGTATGTTTTAATGGATTATATTTGTCATTAGTGCACACCATAAATACAACAGTAATCATCAGATGCATGGCTAGCACTCATGCAGAGCTGTACATAATCACAATTCTCTACAAACATACTTGCCTCGTGCTCAGAGTTCAAGTGGTTATTCCTGAATAAAGAACAGTGGAGATCAGACTTGTGTAACACTCAGAACCATCTGTGCTCCTGGGGCTGCAGAGCACAGACAAATGCCTGACTCCCCATGCCAAAGTACTCCTTGTCGGGACTATTTTGCTACTCTGGTATAGTCATGCTTTCATTAAAATCAGCAATAGCTGAAGCCCGGTGTGTGCACCAGTTCCCTAAAAAACGCAGGGGCTTACCGCCCGTTTCTCAGCAAATAGAGTCTGTAGAGATACAGTATTAATTTGATTTCTAGCATAGATATAATCTACATAGATTTGAGCTCTTCTCTTTCATGCTGTCTCGTTAATATGTTTGGATATACACCCTTCCCCTGCTTTAGAAAACTTCTGAAAACCCACCTTTCTGTGAGGCATGCCAGGTGCTGGACTACTCCCCGCTCTGTGGGTGTTCTTCCTCAAATTATTTTGTTTGTATTGAGTCGTGCCTTCAGGGCCTTATTTTGCATTCCTTGCACACCCAGTGCTCACTGAAGTTGGTGGAGATACAAAAGGCGGGCCTTTAGCTTGTGCTGGGATCTACTGAGCTTTCTCCTAATTCTGCCTGCAATGTGGGCTCCACTATCCTAAATCCTGAGGGCTGGGGACTTAGCACAATCTTTTCCATGTGAGGTGCAGCCTCTCTTCCTGAGTTCTGCACCCTCTCTCCTTTTTTTTTTTTTTCCTTTTTTTTTTTGATGTTGGGTGGTGTGGTCTGTGTAAGTATGATGTTGCATGTGCTGCTGTCATGAACACCTCTGCTTTCTGAATTCAGCAGGAACTAATGCTTTGTTTCTCAAGCCACTTAGACACTGCTATCCAAGACAGTGAAAAACTCTCATTCTTTTCACTTACCACCCTCTGAAAAAAATCACTGCTTCAATGTTTGTGGTATGTGCATTATATTATAGTCTTAGTGATTCTTTCATATCTATCCTTATTAAAAACAGACTTAGCAAAGTTAATTAGGGGTAATTTGCATTCAAGCTATTCATTATTTACTTATCTTTGAACTGCAAACTGTAGGAATGCCATTTGTTCATTAAAATTCCCAATCTTTGCCCACTTTCCCTTTGATAGCATAGTGGTTAAAGAAAGTTGTGCTTAGCTGCTGACTAACCATTCTCTGCACACTGCAGAGATGGCTGCGGGCCATTATTTCAGCATTAGAAAGTAGTTAATATTGAATGCCATGAAGTTAACTTTGTGTTCATTTACTTATTATGTTGGAAATCAGTTGTTCATTCTGAACAAATTTCCCAGCGCTGCTCTCAGCCAAGCTCTGCAGACGCAAAAAAAAACATGTGGTAATGATATCGAGAAGGTGAGGAGGTGTGAAATGGGGTAAAAAAGAGGATTTAAACAGTTCTCTGAAAAAGACACTGCTGCAACCCCCTGCCCTGGATAAGGCTTCTTTAATTATCACAGCCATCACCCTTGTTAGTTCCTTTTAATAGTACGAGGAAAAAATATCTGCTTTTTATCGTTAACCACTAATCTCTGAACAATTACACATCTGTTCATTCCTCAGAAATTCTTGCTGCGTGCTGCTTACAGATATTGTAAGTTGAAAAGAGATGCAATGGCAATCGTCTTGCCGACAGGGAAGAAGGACCCATTTCTTAGTTACTCAATGAAGATTGTCTCTCAAGTACCTCTTTAGTAGCTTGGCTATGCCTGTCTAAGCTGCAGGAATGATACCTCCACAGCAAGAACCACAGAGGCAAGACGAAACCACTGGCGAGAGAAGCAACCTCAGCAGAGGGCTGCAAGGCTGGCCAGATCCTGGTGCACTGTGTGGCCTGGAGCAAATCATCCAGAACAAGTTTGGACAGTTAGTGCCTACTCAGGGATTGCTATTTGACAATACCTCTGTTTGATTTTCCTCTTCCAATGCAACCTGAAAATGATGACATCTTCTAGCACTCCCTCCCCCTTCCCTCCGTCTCTTGAACTAATGAGCAAATAAGGAAAGAAAATTAAAGAATAAAAAATGTAAGCAGTGATAGGGTGAGATCAATAAACTGTGGATTGCTAGCACTGAGTGAGCCTGAGTAATCTTCTGCATATTGCATGTTGAGTTAACTTGCAAGAGAAATATGTTCCCTCTTATTGTCCTGTGTCTCATTGTGGAAAAGGAAGCAGGAACTGCAAATTAAAATACCCTTGATTTAGGTTCTGAAAGGAGTGCCTAGGAGTTCTTCCTCTATTGTCACATGGTAGAAATTGAACCGTCTGCACCATTACAACATAACGAGAATATTTTATTATTGTTTTTAGTCTGTGACTTCTTTTGTCCTGTTCCCCCTCACACTCAACAAAAAGTCCACTAAAGATGCTGATGTGCATAGCATCAGCAAAAGATGATACTCTACATCAGCACAGGACTCTGCTGTTTCTCTGCAGGGTAAAAGGTGAAAGGTACATGAAGAGTAACCCGTGTGACACTATACAACACACTGGCATAAGAGTGCCGAAGATTTCCTGAGCTGAAACATACTACACTGAGGATTATTCGCTGGGTACGCATGGGGCTGCGAGGAGCTCAGCTAGAACTGGACAGCTAATGACAGTGAACTATGTTTATAGACACATTTGCATCACAAGAGCTTTGTGCAAATAATGAGAAGTCTCTGAGTCACCGGTCCAGTGAACGTACTGCTCTTAAGGACAGTTTCTTTTCTTCCACCATCAAAGATTTTGCTTGGGCTAATGCGGGTGAGCAGCAATTTCCCCAAATCATGGAATGAGGGAGGAAGGTCTCTTCAGTCCCAAGGGAACCTAGAAACAAAATTAGAGCAAGAATGAAAAAAACAAACCGCTTGACAGGGTATTAATTTTATGTGCAGGCAGTCAATTCATGTGGAGTATGACTACCATGGTGACAACGGAGCTACATTTTGGATGCACCAGGCCCACAGGTGAAATAAAATAAGGAAGTTTAACCAACAGTTGTTCTCATTCTAGCAAATACCAACCAGCTTCTACAGAGCTAAAAATGCTGTCCTCTTCTTCTGAAGTCCGGGCATGACAGAGCGGAAAGTGAGGAATACCACAGACTTCAGTGTAGTTACTCAGATGGGAACCCGTGTTTACACCTCCCTTGCTAGGGTCTGCCGAATCAAAATAGTAAGGTGGGTTTTCCCACCTGCAGCTAATGGAATTGTGTACTGCACACTGTATATATGGTGCTGATAGTCAGTTGTGAAATAGGTTGTGGTTTTTTCCTGCTTTCTGAAAGGTGAGGAGAAACTTAACCTTAAAGAAAGGAAGCTCATTCAAACTCTGCATGTAAGAACATTTTCTTAGTGAATGATGTCTACTTACTCTTTGCTTCTAAGCTCTCTCATGTCAAAAATCACCAGTTTGCCACAAAGGGGAACTGTAAAGGGCAGCTGAAGAAATTAAAGAATCTGTGTGCTGGATTTACTTACGTTTGCATAAGAATAGGCTACTTGTTAATCTCTTGAGCTTCCAAAAGAAATACTCTGGAGGGTCAAAAGAGAATAATTTAATTACCTCAGAGATTCACAAGAAATTAGGCTTCAGTGATGCCTAGGATCGGTTAAATTAATAGGGAATATGCTTCAGTCAGAATGTTTGACAGTTACACAGTGAAATTCTGGCACCGGTGCATTTCCATTGGCTTCAGTAGGGTCAAGATTTAGCTCATGTTAGCTGCAAACCCAAGATGATTACTGAATGGGATGATTCAGGCTACTGTTTGTCTCCTAGAAGAGGACACCACACTGATTCCAAAATTATCTTTCTGGATGCTATGAACTCGATTTTTCTGAGGTCAATTCCATCTGCCAGTGTGTGTATGGCTACAGCCCTAACAGTCAAACGGAAACAATACAAGGTGCTAAATATAGTAGCATTTGAGTGAGGTTAGGTTTGTTGTTGTTTTTTTTTTTTTTTAAAAAAAGTTTAACAACAATCATTAATGTCTTGAAGACTGTAATGTTCAAAGGGAAGGCCATGGCAACACACAAAAATAAAAGCCCATGTAAGAGCATGAGAAAGAGCCCAATTCTGATCTCTAAGCACACAACCAACTCAGTGCTACAAAATGAGTTTTCTCTGGATTTACACCAGTATAATGTGGCCCAGAGTGTAACCACTTGTTAAATCTTAAGCCTAAACCCAGATCACTTTGCTCTGACACCTCATTTTCGCCGCAATTGCACATGCATGCACCCACACACATGCGCTCATATTCTCTTCGATAGCTTTTCAGTCGTGCCACAGAGCAGTACGGTGTCTCCTGGATAAGCTGTGTTAAATTAAAATTAAACATCACCAAGCTTTGTGCTCAGCCTCCCTCTGTGAATGCTCTGCTGCGGGTGTGCAGGGGGTTAATATCACAAATGTTCCACAGGAGGTTAGTGGGATTCAGTTTCAGCTAACATTTATTTTGCCAGCTCCTGTTCACTTTCATCTCTGCTTATGAACACTATTATCTTGTTTGTAATAATATATATAGATCACTGCAGCTGCGCTCTGCAAAATTCATCCATTTTTTGAACTTTGCAAAAAAAATTCTGCAGGTCTTTTATCACATTACTCAGTCCTGTGAATTCACCCACCTTCCCAGCCTGGTCTCTCATACAAATTGTAAGCAGGTGTGGGTTTGCAAACCTTTCACTGAGAACGGACTATCACGTTTCTAATGTAACCTCACACCCAATGCGGTTTCGTCCTTTCACTCAAGACTAATTGTGAGCTGTTGTTTTTAAAAAAGGACTAAGTTACTTCAGCTCCTTTGTCTTCTGTCTGTTCCTATCATTAATTTCCTGTTACAGGCATTACCTTCGGCACATGCATGACATGTGCAGCAGGTCAGCATACTGTGCCTGGACTCTTCTGTCACTTGCTCAGTAGTTTGCCAGTAATAATATTAATATCTAGCTCTCATATAGCACTTTCCCTATCTCACAAACATACAGCTTCCTGTCCTGGAGTCAGTGGTGCTGATTATTGACAGACACTGGAAGGGCTATTAGCGTATTTGACATTTTCTTTCACGAACTTACAGGAGCATGCTAAGTGGCGTGCTTTTCCACAGACATGATGTAACTCCAGTAATATTTGTACTTCAAAATCCAGTCAGCCTAAAGAAGGAAATGGGTCTTTTTAAACGGCCTGTATGGTATAGATGCCTTGCAAAGCGGATAGAAGACTGTAAAGAGGCAGGACTAGACTTTAATTTACACTGAAATTTCCAGCAGAAAATCCTCTCATCATATGTTGTCTGATCCTATGGCTTTATTCTAGAAAGGCACACAAAGCAAACTCTTGGCTGTAACTTCCTAATGTTTACCTATTTCGCTATTACTATAGTAGAGCTTACAATGGAGCTATTATTCCAGAAATTGAATGGTGCTATGCAATAATTGACTTCCTTACTAGATTCCCAGTCTTCTTCCTCTTCAAGAATCAGAAGTCACTGAATGACTAGGTCATAGCTCTATTCTGCTTTTCTCATTTTGAGACAGCAAAAGGCAGACTAACTTTCAAAGCCTCTACCCTAGACTTTCAAGAAGGCAGAGCGTAAAAGGAAGAACAGAAAAGGAAACAAAAAGGAAATGAAATGGAGATTTAAGCAGTTTAGACCTTGTGCTCAGCAGTCCACAAGATCAAACTCACTCCTCTCCACACAGCAGCTGGTATCAATGCTCTGGCATTGTTCAGACAAGTTCCAGCATTTAGTGAGCTGGGACACCGCCTTCTACTGCACTTCTGTAGAGGCCTCCTCTCCGGTTGCGACTGAAGCGTGCCTTCCAGAAGCAGCTTTGCATTACTTTGACAAAGCCAGACAGCACCTGTCCTTGAGGCTTAACAAAAGGTAGTAAGGCGAAGGAGAGAGTGATCACTCTCAGGCTTCTGCTGCTATCACTCTCCCTTTATATTTCGTTTAGAGCAAAACGTGAACAAAGAAAGAGTGTTAGACATGCACGCTGTAATGAAAATCCATGACTCGACTGTGCATTCATAATTATTTTATAAATAAATGGCTTCTGGAGAGCCACATCTGTCTCTTCCCACAGAGTGTATGTCTTTCATTAATGTATTACAGGCCGAACGAAGCCAGCCTGAGTGCTTTGCTTGCATCTTCCTCTTCCTCTCCATCATTGTCCATGGATAGGTTTTTGTGGTTCAGAGAGAGCTGCAAGCCCCACACGTCTCTGCAGGACTGATGGCTCGTCAATAACATTAGCCAGCATTATGGGCCGCATCGGTGTAGAACAGAATCAATATGGCCAAGTAAAAAGTCTAATCAGTTGACATGACCATCTTCAGCAGGGCTCATGTTACAAGAAATGAGTTTTTTTAAGGAATCAGCATCAGCGCTGCTTATTCACCCCACACCAAGAAGCCTTGACGAAGATTTATTGCTTCTTGTTTTGTTAGCAGTGCAGGGTAAGCTGGTAAAAGTGAAATAATCATTCAGGTTAAAAGAATAATAAAGACTGGACTCAGCAAACACTGCCCACGTTTTCCTAAGACGCTGAAAAGAGCCACTATAGGGCACTCCGCAGCGTGGAAGGGAAGCCGTCTGCACTAGGAAATGAGAACAGTTTAGGGACCTGAATACAGGGATTCATGCCCGTTGTCTGACTATGTTGTGTTCCATTTTCTCACCCTCTCTTTTTTTACCAAAGGGACAGATTCAGCTCTCACTTCCACTCGTGCAAATTGAAGTCACTTGGCTGAAAATAGGATTGTTCCAGGTTTCTATCAGCATAAGTGAAAGCAGACTTTGGCAATCGTGCCTATGGCAATGTACACATCTTAAAACAAGTTTCTCACTGATGCATAGCTTTATCTATGTGGTAATTACAGAGCTGTTTTACAATCCTCTCCCTCTCTCTTTCTCCTCACCCCTCTGCATGCAGATTCACCCACAACACAAGAGCAACAGGGGTGCAGCTATCAGATATTTCACTTTTATGAACTCTGCTGATCATCTGTTCTCATTTGTCCAGTCATCTGAGGGAAACCCTGTTCAATCATGTGAGGGTAAAGCATTAGAGAAATCGTTAGTGCAGCATGGGCAGGCTAATAGGCCTATGCCTCAGCCATTTTTTTGCAGGCAACATACCGCCTACATCAGAGATACTTTGGCAGCGTTATTTCCTAAACAGGTAAAAGAAAATAATTGCGTCTTGGAGGCAAGCAGCTTGTTTGTGAATGGGAAAATGGACATGTTAACTACTCCCGTCCCACTTTGTTAACATGAAATATCTGGGAAACGCTCATTAAAAAAAAATGAATCTTGAAACAGGTTAAGTGCTTATTCAAATTAACAACAGAATCAGAGGAAACTAAAGGGCCCCATCCCACAGGGTCCTTTGCAGCCTAGACACGAGGAGAGGAACAGAAAGTTTGACTCGGGCTTTTCTGCTATTGCCAGGAAAGACTCAGTGCTCACAGACTCGTCTGTGGTGCTTATACGCAGAGGTGTGACAAACCTGGACATCTCCTCCTGGGCAGAGGTAGACCTTCACTCTGAGCACAGGATTACCAGGTCACTCGGTACAGTCACAGGGAGCGGGCATTCGCCCTGCCAAACTTCATCTCATTTGCTCCCCCTGAGACACCTATGGAGACGCACATGCTCTCTACAGATTTCATCGCAGTGGAGGAATGGTTCTGGTTTTTAATACTACAACAGTAACGATGGGCTTCAGTCAAAATGCAGGCAGGCAGCCATGTGCGCAGACAAGACGCGTTCTTCGTCCCCGTGAGTCAGTGTCAAGTGCACGTCAATACAGAGCTTGTTCCGCAGCAGCAGAGTTCACCCCCAAGTTTCCAGTAACACTGGCTGCCGACAATGAGGCCCAACAAAAAAACTTGGGTGGGCAAAAACAGTCCAGCATCTGTGTGTTTTGTGATTCATTTTCGTTGCTGCATGAAGAAAAGCAAGGGGTTTTCAACCAATCTAGATTCTGAACACAAAGTTGGTTTGTTGGATTTTTGTTTTTGTTTTTTTTTTTTATGGGAACCCTGCTGCAGAATATTAATAGCGTAACGTTAATTTAAATGGTTTATTAAAGTAAAAAAAAGAGTCAAGTTCTATTAAGATTCCACCATTTATAGTGATTCAAGGGAATATCCTACTCTCAGAGCCCCAGGATCTTGGTATATAACATCCTCATTTGTGTTAGTGGAAACTTTACCCCTTTGAATTCACAAGGACTGAAAAGTTTCACCAGGCACACAGGCTCTGTATAAATAAGCAGCACACAGCAAACATATTCTTTTAAAAGGATTATCACTTTGACAGCTATTCAGTTGGGGTGGCTTTTCTGTCCCCTGGAATTCCCAGCTTGCCCTCTTAACTACACAGAAAGTAAATCTGTATAATACTTCACAGCTGCCTTTATTGGGACCTGACACTGAGCCTACTGGATGTGCTTTCCTGGTACAAAGCGCCTCGTCAAGTTTCCTGCTCTGGATGCAGTGAACGCAGCTGATGAGCTGTCTTATTAAAAGTTATGAGGAAAGGATGTTCACTCCATTACTTTCTGAACTACTGGATACGCACAGCGAAGCACCGCCGAGCCGGTCGGTCCCTCAGAGCTCCCTCCCTCACACACCGGCTGCACACTAACGTTTGATAACACATTGCTCCTGTGGTGGTCACCATCAAATTTTAATTTTTTTTTTTTAATGACATCTTTTGCTTAATGAACATTACCATAAAGTGTCCTCATCACTGCGGACCACACTTGAGCTTTGCTGTCCGGCTGGCACTGACCACGCTGGCAAAGCTCCCAAGAGTTTCAGGCTGGGGCTCTGCCATCCCTCAGCCTGCAGTGATGGGAACAGGGCCAGGAGCAAGACCTCCCTGCACCCTGCCTATTTCCAAAGGGAAGGAGCAGGGCAGCACCGGGATTCCTGGGGAGCCTACCACGCCCTGAGAGCTGGAGGGAGGCTGAAGCTCAAGGGGCTGAGCATAGGAGGGCTGGCATGGCACTGATGGTCGAGGAGACTAGAGGCAGATGTACTGCGAGGGGAGCGGAGGTTTGGGACTCCTACATTCCTCCACACCGCACGGTCCCTGCCCAGGTGCCTGCTGAGGGTGAGCTCGAGGAAAGGGGAGCAGAGGCAAAGCTGCAACCAAGAGCAGCTGAGAGAGAAACATCTGGGCCAGAGGCAGGGCTAAGATGCTGTACCAGAGCTGGGTTGAGGAAAGCACCCTTCTGTTTAAAGAAGAGGATGCGACGGCTGCTGCAGTCATGGTTCAGCAGGGCCAGCCTCAGCAGTGCCACGTACGGAGTGTGTACCCATTACTTTCCCATCAGTAAAAGAATAAGCTACTTTCTCAAGTAGTTCAGGTAAAACCTGCAAATAAATTTCTTCTTCTCCACCACCTCACTGAAGCAAAAGACATTTTGCAAGCAGCCTGCTTTGGAAAACTGCTGGCACTTGGACTGGAAGAACACAATTAAAAGATGCAGTAAAAATTGACAAATCTCAGTATGGGGAGATGAAAATACATTACAATCCCAATCGAACTATAAATAAAAAGCCTAAATTAAATAAATCTTGCACAATTATGGATTAAAATATGTTTGGCTTTAATGACTTAGCATACGGGCCTTGACTCTTGAAATGGTTGCTGAGACCACGGAGCTCGCACAGGGATGTAATAATAAACAAGTTGCCTGCAGCTGCAATAGGGATGATGAGGGAAGGGGGATCAGCATTTTGCTGTTTTTCTGATTACTGGTTAGCCCTCCTTCATGGGCCCTGCTCTCTGTGCAAAACTCTGGCCATATAGCTTCAGTAACAGCCAGCAGTGTCAATAATGGACTCAATAATGAGTGGAAAAGAAACCCAACCCAATAACAACAAAACCTCTGGGGGAGCATTAGCAGCAATTGCTGTCATCCAACGTTGAGAAACTGCCGGTCTTTCCTGATGGCAGCCCATCATCCACAGGCTGCAGCCGGATGCTGGGCTCAGTGAGCTGCGAGGTGACCAGCCCCAAAAGGATCAGGCTTGGTGGACCATGATGTGTGCCTCCACCACAGCTCAGCAGAGCAGGATTTTGGTGGCCCAGGTGTGCCCGTGCAGCTGTGGGGTTTGGACGGAGGTGGTAGCAGGAGGGGTGGGCACCGCTGCCCGCTCTGCCCCCTGCTCGCCCCAGCCCATGGCAGCAGCTCTGGGGGGTGGGTGCAGACTGCTGTCCTCCCTTTTTGGATGATAAACAGGGATTGAAACATTTTCCATATCTCCCACTTTAGCTGCTGGGCCAGGCTGGGTCATCCTGGCCCAGCAGCTATCACTGCTTTCTTGAGAAAGGTGGGGACCACTTGAACGTCATGGACACAACGGGCCCCAGATGTCCACTGTGCCAGACTGATGGTGCCCAGAGCTCCCAGGGCTTTCCAGATCTGTAGCTCGCTGCCTAAGCCCTCACTATGGCCAAGTCATTAGCTGACCTACACCACCTCTCTGAAGCAGAGAGCTGAGCCTTCACACAAAACCAAAAAAAACTGCCCAGGAAAATCACTTTTCTTGCCACAGTAAGCTGGAGCATGGCTTCCATCAGGCAAGTAGCTCTGTGAGAACTAGCTCAAAGTCTGTTTTCCCCAGGGTGTGGGTGCTGTGTTGGATAGCAGCACCAAAAGAAAAGATTCCTGCAGTTGTTCCCCTCTCTGCAGCCATTCCCAAGGTTGATACCTTGCATCCTTTTCCTGTCCCTTACTGCTCACACTGACTGTCTTGGCATGTCTAGCCTTTAGCTAAATTTGTTTGAAATAGCCCCGTGTGTTGATATTACTGGGGAGGAGACAGAGAGGCAGAAGTTGCACAAAAGCAGACCTATATGCATGCAGTCAGATGGCATAGCACTCATTTCCTTAGGAAACTAGACTAGAAAGAAAACAGCAGTCTACTTTTTCAGGCCCTCCTGCTCTCTATTTCTCCTACTTTGAAAATTATGGTAGCTTAAAATAATCTCTACGCTGCATCTAGGAATTCACGTGTTATGCTTTCTTTGAACAGTTTTTTTTTTAAAAGGTCTCTTGATTTAAAATATAGCACGTGAGCATGATTTTTTTCCTCCTTCAACAACTGTTTTCTGGAAGATCTGAAGTTGATTATATTGGGATTGTGATTACTTAGTGGCTTGACTAAAGCTCTTTCACAAGTCAGCTCTGATGTGTTACTTCGAATAAAGATGAGAAGTTTTCTCATCTTCTGTTGTAGAGAAAAAGCCATTCCAAAAAGCAAATGTTCCATGTGTCCAAAAATTCCTCCTTGAAAACTTGCCTTGACATGACATATGACTGTATTTTGCAAGCTGTTTAGTCACCCATTATTTTTGTTTTATTAGACATAGTTGACTGTTTGATCTCAGTGAATTAACACTTCTACTGATCCAGAGGCTGTGAGTCTAACCCTCATGCTTGTTGACATTGTTTTCTTATGGCCTGGCACTTGTAATCATGCAAATTCTTGCTATAGCTTATTCATTTCTAAAATGTTCTCAGAATGATCCTCTCTTTGTGACTTAACAGCTTTCTCTGACTTTTCTGTACAGCTTAGCTCTTGGAGCTTGCAGTAGAGTAACACAATGTTCACATGTATTTTGGCAATTTACCATCTTTTAGAAATGTCTACTTTAGGGTCTTACATGTTGCAGAAAAAAAAAAAGAAAAAAGTAATTGCAAAGCTTTTTCTGGGCTGTGGCCAGCTTAAGGAAAGTTGAGAAAGTTTTCAGGATAGAATTTAGTGGATTTGTAGAGAAACCTGAAACATCGTACACCTCTTGACCTGAATTATTGTGAGCCAATGCAGTGTATATATACCATAATGAAATTCTCCAGTTGCAGTTTACTTTTCATTTATGTAGCATTTATCACTGGAATCAGTGGACACTGACTGCTGTAGTATGTCAAGGGTTTGACCTTTGTTATTCTGATCTAAATTACAAGACCAGGTCTAGGATACAGAATCCAGTTTCCTACTGGCTCCCAGGCATGTCAAACTCTGATTATAGCCTTCCTTCACCGGGCTGGGTGGAACACACCCAGGCCAAAATGGAGCTTGGTGAGTGTAAAGTTATGTGAACAGACGCCAGAGGCCATGGGAACAGAACGGAAAGTCTTACACGGCAACCGTAATGTTTTACATCTTGTAAAATAACCCAGGAGCTAGGAATTTTTTTTTTTTCAAAATCCAAATTTCAGAGTTTGTCTTTTCTCAAGTCATAGAAGATATTCCAGACAACCTGCATATTTGATACCTCCCAGCCCCTTTCCCAAATAATGGAGAAAGGTATGTTGTTATCATTCATCCTCACCAAGAGGATGACAATATCTGTATGAAGTGTATTCCAGTGCAAGACACCTCCTGTGAAGAGCTTAGGACAGGACTTCTAAAGGAATATACTCTTTATGTAAGTCCTTTGCCTTAGATAGTTTAATTCTAAAATTTTATAGCATTTTGATGATGCAAAATTATTTATTTGGAAATGAACACACGCACAAAAAGAAAATTGGAAAATTGGAATTGTAGGACACACAAATGTGAAATTACAAGAGTGCTTTGAATTTTTAATATCACTTAAATTTGAAAGACCGAAGCGCTCTAAAGACTTGTAAGTGGCATAATAATTTCAAAGCACTTCATACTACACATGCTCAAAGCTCTGATAACCTCCACATTCAAATGCTTATGAGTTTTTTTCTTCACACATTCCAAGAATATGAAGCCACTCTCTGCAACATAGTGTGTGATTCATAATTATTATAGCACTTCAGATTTCTCTGTGATTCCTGGCATACGGGAAAGAATTCAAACTTTGTTACAGAGGATCAAAGTATATTGGACCAACCAAACGAAATGCTCTAACCAAGAAAATTGAAAGTGATCAAAAAAAACAACTAGAAGAAAGAGGGACAGCTGCATAAAACCATCATCTTAGAAAGAAAGAAAAACTATTTCATACAGCAAGGATAACTTTACTTGTCCATGAAAGGGCTGGTAAGCAAAAATTGCCATCAGATATGGTAAAAGAATAGACATTTCTTTAAGACATGAGAAAATGGGTTGGCAAGATGAACGTATTTACTGTATACTGCGTAATGTATGGAAATACCCGAGGGCCTTGAACTTATCCTCATAACAGTCTACTTACTTAGTTAAGCACCACTAGGTATATGGAAAGGAAGTCCAACCCCTGCTTTTGCAGATAACTATAGTTTAAACCTCCTCATAAACTGATTGATTCAGTCTCTATCACCTAGCAAGTTCTCATTTTGGACTCGTCTGCTGATATTAGAGCATTGATCCAGGATATCTCTGCTCCAGCACTTAAGTTAGTTCCTTCTCTCCAGCATAAAATTATACATAGCTATTTGTTCTTGTTAGCATATGCAGCTCTTCTTTTTCCCTGGTGTTTACACCCCGCTCTGCTGTCATATATGCCCCGCTTTCAGCTCCTATTTGCTTGGCCATGGAAATCAAGCTGTCTTATGCTACCTTCATAAAAGTGCCTATTTCCTTCCGTGCAAGCACAGGCAGCCTTTCTTTGAATTTGTTTTCCTCATCCATGGGTGACTGAACTATACATGGTCCTCTAAATAAAGGCTGGATTGGTTTGGGGGAAGTAGTGCTGGTGCTGTCCAGACTCTCATGGAAATGACTCACCTGATAAATCCTGGCATCGTGTTTGATCTTGAAAGCCTCTGCACTTCATCATAAAGTATCTTCTTGTTGTTGCTTGGTCTCACTTTATTTACCCAGTGAAAGAGGATTTTGCTATTTGCTTTAATTTTGCGAAGTCTGAGTCAGCTTGACCTCTGGCAAGTCTGACATTGCTCCTAAGACTTCTAAAACATTCATTTGTGGTGGCCAGTTTTGATCTTTGTAAATTCCCTTTAGGCTTCTTTTCTTACTACTAGCATCCCTTAACATCACCTTTCTTACTGGTAGGCAATATTTTCCCTAGGTACTGCTACAGTGTTTAGGAATGGAGCTAAAAATGGGGATCTGAATCCCATATCAGCGGCACACTGCTCTGCACAACTTGCCATGAGAAAGCAATCCTAAGCACTGCAGGAAGCTCCAAAAGGGGCATCCGATGACTGTCGTGTGGCAAAACGCTCAGAAAGCTTCAAGTTTCTCGGCAAGCCAGCGTTTGGGACTAGAACTCCAGTGGAACGCGTTACCAGTTCAATGGTGTCACCTCCACAGAAAATTTCGCGAAGCTCCGTGTTGGTCACTGTGGGAAACGCTTCACCTAGCAAGGAGCTAGCATAGGATCGGCAGTGTATTGCTGGGAGACTCAAAATCCAGCTGAAACTCTGGACCAACAGAGAGGCTGTAATAGGATTTTTTTTTTCTTTTTGGCTAATATCTGGAAGTCACCACCTGAAAGCAGGGCTGTGCTGGGCACTGGGATCCTACGGACACCACAGCGTACATGCAGCACATAGCTACCTTGGCTCTGCCATGACAGACAGGATTGTAAGCAGCAATGTTTATTTGGTCAGACTGTCATTTTGTGTTCTTCTTTACAGAGAGGTTTCAGCTAAAGGTCATGGGAGAGCCACTGTATATTTTTTCTCCGAACAAAATCAATTGAAGGACCTAGAACACAATAAGTTATGTTGCAGGGCTGCACTTGCATGTATTCCCATTGGAGACCTATCAATGTGAACTAGCACTGCTGGGAAATCTCTCCAGCTACTCCAGTTAATCAATATCTGTTCATTATACTGTCTCTGATGAATACGGGTAAGGATTGGGTAAGCATGAGTCAGGTGACTTAAAAATAATGCACCTCACATAAGATCAATAAAGATTGTTTTTTTTTTTCCAGTATTACTTCAGGCAAACTAATGTACTTTTTATCCCCCTCTCTTCTTACCACCCTTTGCTCATTGTTGATATATCAACATCACTGTAGGAGTGGCTTTATTAAATTAGTAGCACTTAATCTACTGTCATACTGTCAACTTGCAGGGAGTGAACAAGCAGACAGCAAGTTTCCAAGTGGCCCAGTGCACTTCGACTGGCTCTCACCCAGGCAGTTAGCTCAGAGCTGTGCCAAAAGCAGTCTTTCTGGGTGCCTGCTAATATCTCTGCACTGAGTATGAAAACCCAATGCTAGGAAAAATTGTTTTAGGGGAATTCATGCCAATTATAGATGTGTTATGACAGATGAAAAGATTATAATTATGCTTGGCTTCCATGGAGAACTACATTAACACATCTATGACATTTAATAACATGGGAGGATAACCACATGCCTCGACAGAGGTTGACTTTCCCCAAAGTTGCTTAACTTTTATTTTTTTTCCCTTCCTTCTTTTTCCCGCCCATCAAAATTAAGAAGAGCTGCATGTGCTTGCAGCATTTTGGGTGAAACAAAGAAAACTAAGGAAAAAGAAAAGGAATAAAAATAAAAAGACAAAAAGGAAAGGAAAAGAGAGAAAGAATATGGAAGGTGAGAAAGAGAGGAGAAAGAGAAGGAGAAGGAGAAGGAGAAGGAGAAGGAGAAGGAGAAGGAGAAGGGGTAGCGTGTGAATTAATGACATGAAACTAAGAATTGCAAGTCAGTAACAGATTAAAGGCATTCAGTTCCTTACTGGGCTGTTTATGTCAGATCGATGAAAAACTGAATAAATACTTTCTTAAGCCTTTAGTTAGTGGACCTGTGGCAGACATCTTGTATCTATATGGCTTATGACTTTCAGCACATAGACTAAATTAAATATAGGAAGAAGCTGGATTGGAGGTCCAAAAAAAAGTCCTGGTTTTAGAGCTAAATGATTTGCAGAAAACTGGCTCTTGGTGATGCTGGGAGGGCTGCAAAAGGATAGACCTGGTGACAGCTTAGGAAAGTACTAAATCTGTCATAAAGTATGTATTGCCTGCCAACCAATCCACCACTTTCCTCAGACTCACAGTTCTCAGTGCTTAGCGAATGCCAGTTAATTGGCCTTCACATTCCTTTCTTTCCCCACCCCCGCATTCAGCTGATGGGTCCAGTTGCCTCCATTTTGCTGATAAGGAAGCGTGAGGCAACCAAGAAGGCTTACCGCCTCTTGCCAAACACTGAGCAGGCTGTTTGCAGCCCAGCTAACCTGTTGGAAAAGGGCTTATTTGCAGGCAGATATCCATTCCCGTTGAGCTAAACAGGACCATACATGTGCTGAAAGTTCAGCACATACCCACGTTTTGAGACATCACTGCCCCACTGCTCAGCACCTCGCAGCACGTAACAAGCCAAGTCGTCTTCTGCTCTTCTTTTGTAGAATGAATTAATATGAATCATGTTCCAGCACATTGACTCAGATGTGCTTGTAACGTCGCCTTTTTTTCCCCGTGAGCACAGTGCCATGCACAAAAATATCCTGTTATGAGACAACTCTTCAACTGTTTTCTTTATTGATAAGAAGTGCAGTATGATAAGAAGATGACTGGCACCATAAGAGGTCAGGCTGAACCAAAACTGTTTACCCCAGAAGAATCTTGCTCACATTGTGCCAGCTGCTGCAGCTGTCCTCCCTTAGAAGAAAAACAGTATTTCCTAAAAAAATAAACCATTCTGCCCTGCAAATGGGACTTCAAAGCATCTGCCCACACCATACCCTCTTCTTGTCAGTGCGGAACACAAAGCCAATCCCAAGAATTCAAAGATGAATCCTCTGATGATAAATGCTTACGGCCTGGTCCTAGATTACCAGGCAAAGGTCCATGAGGAGACATGTTTGGCCAACGTCCTCGCCATTTCAAAGAACGAGGAAGTTCTTACTTGAACACTGGGATTAACGAGCTGTGTGCCTCTGCTTTGAAAAGCAGAAGGGTGACTGACCTACGCTAGGACATTAAGTTAGAGTTTGGCAAAACCTTTCACTTCAATTCCTTCATCTGTCAGACGTACCAAGGTGTGAGCAATGGCCATCTTAAGAGGCTTTTGCAGACACTTAAGTAACTAACTTAGTGAGACTGTAGGACTTTGGACGACGAACTAATGATGACATTTCTGAGGAAACGTGTACAAGCCAAGGGAAAAAAAGAAAAAATTCCTCTCCCCCCTCAGCTTTTACAGCTTCAATTTCTGGCAAATATACAAATCTCTTCAGTGTAGTACATGGCTCTCAAACTACGAGGTGTTCTGCAAGGTTTGCAAGTGAGCATCTTTCCATGACCATATGCCTTTCCATGGGAAGATATATTGTTTGAATGGCTAAAAAACGGAGAAGTGAAAGAAAAAGAGACAGAAAGCTCAGTGACTGATAAATCTTTAATATAAAAATTGTACAAGAATTTTGATACAAATTACAAGAGGTATTTGGACAAAGTATGAGTAAAACTCCATTTATATCCCCAAAACCTTATGCATTTTATGCAAAAGACATACTGTAGGACAGTTACAGTACAGAAAATACAAGAAAAGAAATGTCAAATTAAAAACGGGACTTTTAATTCCCTCAGACTACTAATGGAAAAAACTTGTTTAGAGTACATACAGTATTTATGAAGCTACCAATGTCACGATTATTAGATCAACATGATGCAGTTTTTCATATCCCCTTATACAGCCATATTCCATAGTGCATGCTTTGGTTCTGCAGGCAGGACAGCGGAGAGCGTTCATGTTTTGATCACATTGAGAACAAAGAGTGAAAATAAAAAGCCTCATCTAATCCGAAGGGAGAAGGACCTTTGTGGAAACCTCTGTCAGGCCCCGACGCCACGCTTTCCCGTGCCCGGGGTGGGTACCCCAGGAACACGTCTTGGCAAAGTCCAGCGGAACAAGCCCAGCTTTGGGAGCCGGCAGCGAGCTGGCCCCTCTGCGGGCAGCAGCCCCGCGGCTGGCGCATCGCTGAGTGGCACAGGGGCTTCTCCACCGGGCAGTGGGAGCCCCGCCGTGCCCACCGGGATAGGAGTTTCCATCCTCTTTTGCCTCTGTGACCGAACCCGCTGACAGGCCCCTACAGACCCCCAAATACATGATGATTCAAATCCAGTTTGTCTCAGCTTACATCTCCGCGTGAACCCCCAGTCGGGTCCCACCTTTCCAGTTCAGGAGAACTGAAACACAGCAGACAGCTACGTAGGAAATTGCCATGTTGCTCAGCCCCTGTGACCTTCTCAGTCAAAGCTGTTAAAACAACAACTGTGCCAGTGAGCAAGAGCCTTCAATAAAAGGAAGAAGCTCCGAACCCCTTTGGGCACAGGTGTAAGCCCCCTACGATGAGATGCTCGTAGGTGCAAACAGGTTGCTGTGACCTGCTTGCGGTAAGTAAAAGTGTGTGGAGCTTCAGCCAGGGTAAATTTTGGATGTGTTCAGGGTTCAGACCAGTTTATTTGCACACCTGTCGCACATACGTTGCACCGGAACGCGGAGCACTTTTTTTCGTAGACTGCAGGAGAGGCAGGAGGCATGAACTGAGAACACAAATGCTGTCCATGAAGAAACAGCCACGTTATGGGAAAGGAGCCCCATATGACACAGGAACCAAAGTTTGCACAAGAAAAAGCAGCATGCTGAATTTCATATTTATAAATAGCTAAATGAGACACACACACAACAGTGGCCATTTTATTCATCTTGTCACTTTACAAACGGTGACCATTTTCACAGATGGAATGCATAAAACTTTCCAAAATGGAGAACATCAGGAGGATGTGTTACTTTTCTGAGAGAATTTTAATGAGATACTCTCTTGAAATGAGAGGGGAAGGACGGGGGACAGGTGAAGAAAATGGGAAAATTATGACAATGACTGAAAATTGTACAGGGGTTTGTTAAAAAAAAAAAAATCCAAGTGTAAAGGTATGGTTGAAAAATAATGAAGAAATCAGCCTTAGTTTGTACAGCTTAAGTGACCCTATTTACTCTGTAGGTCATCGGGCAGACTAAGAAGAACATCCCTAGAATCACAATTTGTGCAGCTACCGTACCATTTCACAGCGGTGATGGGGGGGACACGTTCTGCCCCATCAACGCAGAATTTCAGGAGGCGGGGGGTGGACGGGGACGCAGATCTCGTGTCAAAGTCTTGAGCTGGATGCGGTGATTGCGTAACACTCCCCTGCTCAGGCACAGACACGCGTGTGAACGAGTGCCACCGGTCCCCCAGAGCCGCTGTTCACAGCCTCTTGCATTTCGTAACAGAAGTGGACAGGTTGTGATTAACTATTGATGAGTTTGCCATCCTAACTGTGCATTATCCTCTGATCATTCTCAACCTTTTGTTTGACAACGGATGCCTTATAAAATCTTTATGCATCACTTAGCTAGTCTCGCTCTCTCTTTCTTCTCTGGAAATATAATTGCCCTGGATGCTTTTCTCCATTTTCCTAAAATATTTTTCTCCAAAGGTTTGAAGGGAGCAGCATACAAAATCTGCAGAACATCTGAATAAACCTCTCTACACCTTAGATGTTTGCTCACTCATGCTTCTCGTGCTCTTAAGCGCATAAGAGGAAATACATATATGTATAGTGAAGTGTGATGAAAACGAGACAATTTTGCCCATTTGTAACCTTCATTTTAAGGCCCTTTGTTCTAACATTGTGTCTGTTTCTCCCTGTCGTCTCTCTCGCGCACACACACTCTCACACAAACGCGTGCGCACGCCTGTGCACACACACAAAGGACCCAAATGATGTCTTTAATCAGAAAGTCCTCAGTTTCCACAAACAGCGTTGGAAAGGGCACGGAAAGAAAGGCTGTCAGGCCAGCCCAAGATCGTCATGGCAGGTCAGCTAGTCCGACTGCTCCTGCCTCCATCAGTGCCACGTGCACACGGAGTTGACGGGGGAGCAGAATCGGGGCCCAGCCTTTACACTTCTGACACAAACAGGCCTCAGGAAATTGTCTGCTGGTCTTGCCCTTATAGCTTCTGATGCACTCGGAAGGAAAAGGAGGGAAAAGATCAGTGGCCTTTGACGGGTAAAAGGCCTCAGCACATTCATAGTGGGTACCATCACCTCTGCTGCAGCAA
Source organism: Tauraco erythrolophus (assembly GCF_009769465.1). NCBI lineage: Eukaryota > Metazoa > Chordata > Aves > Musophagiformes > Musophagidae > Tauraco > Tauraco erythrolophus. Next base: position 87,464,338 of record NC_141496.1, on the reverse strand, counting down.
ACACCAAATTACCATGTAGTGCTGGAGACGGTATTAGCACCCGGGACCAGCAAAGAGGAGCTGCAGCCCGCTAATGCCGTGAATCGATCCAAGGATATGAAAAATAACAAACCCCCAAATGGCTGCGATTAGGTGCCCCAGTCTTGGGCTTTGCCTGAAACCTGCCTTTCTGTTTTTGGGAGCTGCGCTGGCCGCCAGCGCCACTCAGCCCGGGGTGCCCGGCGCGCACGGGCACGCGCGGGGTCTGGCGTTGCGATCTCGGCACGGGGACGCTGGTGACCCTGCAAGGAAAGCCGAGCACGCTGCAGCTGCTCCTCTGCCTACCCGCTGCTCGGCAGTCGGTCAGCGTGCAGCACAAAGGATGGGGACCAGTGGCCGCCAGGTATGCTGGCCGCCGCGTGCTCATTGCGGCTCAAAACACAGCTCGTGCTCACCAGCTCCTTCGTTGTCAAACTCGCCCTTTTTTCTGACAGCCTCGTCTGAGAAGCGCTTCTGGAGTCTGCACTCTTGGCAGTGTTCTTGAAAATGAAGGGATAAATCAGAAGAAAACTCCTCGCACGAGGGCGGCAGCTTGTGTCCCAGATATGTTCCCCCAACACTTTACAGAGGTTCACGCTGACCTCAGCAGGAGATGTTCCTACCACAGCAGAAGGGATATCTGGAATTGGCGTTCACTGTAGGAACCCAAGAGGACGGCATTGCTCTGGAATTTGTCAAAGGATGGGCTAAACCAGGAGAAGCTAGGACTGCGTGTCCTCTTTGCCACCGAATGCATGCAGCAAGACCTGTAGCAAATTCACACGACTGTTTCTAGCTGGCACAGTATGGCTTATGCCAATACAGAGCAATTAGTTGCTACATAAGCAGACAAAAGCGCAGTCACAGACAGTATTTCTCAGCTGACCTTTTGTTAAGAAGCCATCTTGTTACTGTCTGCCTGATAGCTTGATAGAGCAGGCAGTGGCAGCCTTGGGCTTCCCAAAGACAAATCGAAGTGCTCCAGATGGGACTTCCCTTCACTCACTGCAGATGTGTCTGTGCATGCGTGTGTGTGTGTCAAGGAACGGGGAGGGAAAACCTGGTGCTTATACTCAATTTCCCCTTCACAGGGGATAAACAGGCAATTACGCATCCTTTTATATTTGATGGCCAAGTGCTGAACTTGAAAGCACACTATTAGTTTGTGTCCCTTCAGGGCCAGCGCAATAAGTAGCCAGGAGAGCTGGGGCTAAGGAAGAGAGGGTGTTGTCTGCTGTTAGTGTGACAGTCTTGTCAGCAACATTCACATTACTGGAAGGTAATAAAGTGACAAGTAAGTTATTAGAAAGATATGAGGTGAAATTGAACTGAAGCTTCTCTCTGCTCAGCTCAGTTTTCTTTTTTTTTTTTTTTCCCTGCTTTGTAATGGGCCACTATTTGTTACAAACCAAGCCTTGTCTTGAGATCTTATATAAAAAAAGAAATATTTATTCTTTGCAGGAAAGGTCACATGAATTTACAACATCACACTTTAAAGGAGAGGAATGGGAAAATAGTTTTATGACAACTACAGCTGCTATTTAAAAAAAAATACAGTGTCATCATAATGAACAATAATACTGGCAAAAGTCAGAGGACTTGTCAAAAGCATGTCCATTTTTTAACCCTTTGGTGGTCCAGAACTGTTTTCCTTTCAGTGCCAGTGCCAAACATAACAGCAACAGTATCAGGATATACATGATCAATATCTTGATCAAAAAATCAAAGCTGTCATTCGATATCGTGACTTGACCAGAAAAACAAGCTAGATAAGACTGGGTAACTACAGACTCAAGATAATATTACTTAAGTAAAAAAGTCGCTGCTTCTCTCTGTTACAGGCCATTTTAAAGACAATGATAATGCTGTTTGGCAAGAAGAGACAGAAACCATGGGACTGGAACAGACATGTACTTGGGCAAACGTGGGTGAAAGGTTCAGTCCATCATATGATGTTGCTCTGTTCATAAAGTAAAAATGAGTATGGAAAAGAGTTCCTTTTATGTCCCTACAGGAGGGGAAAAAAGCCCAACTCATCATGTGGTGACAGCAGGATGTGCTGATGCTTATCTAGCAAAGTAGCACTACAGTCACTGTTTTGTTGAGTTACTATGGCAGCAAAGTAGTGACATAAGAAAAAAGAAAAACTAAGGAGGAACTGACATATACCAGCTGCCATCATGTGTCTGCCGCTCACCTTTTCCCCACAGAGAACTCCTGCTGCCTCCTCGCCCTCAGTACCTTTGCTTCTCGTTTGAAACAGAAGAGAGTTAATTCTGTTAACATAAGCCAAAGAGAGAAGTGACAAAAACATTCTCGGGACAGAAGAATTAAGAAAATATGTTTCATTTGCAACAACCTGCCCTGCCCTGAACTGTGACTCTTGCAGAATTTCTGAACATTTCTGAAAAGATGTCCTGTTTTCTGATGGCAGCTGACAACCCTAACGACCCTCTGAAAAACAGGTCCAAACCAAGCACTTTGATTTTAAAATATCATACACACTGAAGGAGAAATTTTTGGAACTAAATGTCTGGTCTTGTAAACGGTTCCTATCTTTGGAACAGATCAGACCTTGAATCATTATGTTTTTGAGCTTTCCAGATACCCATACAGCTCTTTGTCTTGTTCCTTAGGCACATTCCTGCCCCATATAATTAGCTGTGCTAGATCCTTAACTGTGTTAATTGAGAAGAGGAAAACTCGGGGAAAACTCAAGTGGATCCCTGCAGCCCCACTTCCTATAGCTGTACTGGACCTGATCAAAAGAGGTGCTGATCTCCCCTGGCATCTACCTTATTGTTTAGAACCTGACTCTACTCTTTTTCCTAAACAGCTCCTTTTTTGGGGATGGAATGGGAAACACACAGGTGATGGGAAACTTCTGGAACAGGCAGAGAAAGTACACTTTTATTTCCACAATGGAAGGAAGGAAGGAAGGAAGGAAGGAAGGAAGGAAGGAAGGAAGGAAGGAAGGAAGGAAGGAAGGAAGGAAGGAAGGAAGGAAGGAAGGAAGGAAGGAAGGAAGGAAGGAAGGAAGGAAGGAAGGAAGGAAGGAAGGAAGGAAGGAAGGAAGGAAATACATTGAAGTTCACTCATGGCAACTACGGTGCACAATTTCTGCTGTGCAAAGTATCTACAGATCCCTAGGAAGCATACAGATTTTATAAGTTCAGTCTTGAAAAACCTTTGAGAGACCTTTAAGAGCAGTGTGTATGTGCTAATAGGCTTTTTAATCTATACCTTCCACATTTTGTCAAATTGATTTGTGACTCAGTGACAGAGTGCTTACACTTTGTGTGCACAACTACAGTGTCACCATGGAGCCAGCTGCAGTTTAAGAGGCATAACAAAGTGTACCTGGTTGAGAGACAGCTCAGAAAAATTGACTATTGTAAGGTGTGCAAAAACATTTATGACTTAAATTAGCTCTTTACTAACACCAGCTAATTAGTCCTCAGAGGAGCACCCTTATGGGGAAGATCATATCCATAACAGCCTTATTTTAACAGACTGAAACGCAAATGGGTAAGCAATGTGGTCTGTCCAAGACTAAACAGTGAGAAAGGGCCACCAGTGGTATTAAAACTCAGTTCCTGGTTCTCATTCTTGTGCTTTGACTGTGCTGTTTTCCTTCCAAATTGTTTCATACAGGTTTTCAAAAGATACCTAGTGATTAACCGGTATCACATGCTTTCCTGACAGCCCCCCTCCAAAACAGAACAAAATGCTGAACAACCTCCAGGCAAGTAGTTCTGTTTCTAAAGGAGGTTCAGTATGAAGAATTATTTCCTAAAAGCAGACAAAGCCTTTTTGACATTTTCAGAAAAATACAACTACTTTGAATAAACAAAATAGTGAAACAATGTGGAAAGAGTGATCACAATAACTATAAGACCCAAACGAGAAGGAATAAACTCCATGTAAAGTGAAGAGTGTCTTCCTCAGAGCTGGTCTAATTCTTGTAAAAAGGTTTAGACAGACAGGTTTAGAAGCTGAAGGGATAGCCACAGGTTCATGATGGCATGAGCAACTGCACAACACTTATCTTGTCATCACACCATTACTAAAGCCATGTGCTGTGCTGGACACATGAGGTGTTTGGTTGTTAACGCTTATTGCAGTCTGGGTTGCTGCTGAGATCACCCAGAAATGCTACTTTCTGTCAGTAAAAGCAAACTGCTACCACACAGCTTTTTAAAGGATTTTTCAGATAACTTCAGGGGATACAAATTCCATCACAGGAACAATTCTGACAAATACAGATTCTCATAGAGATGCATGATAAGTAGGAAGGAGGGAAATGCCATTCAATTCAGTGTAAGTGTATGTGCCCTTCTAAAACAAAGACTGTTCTGACATCAGTATCACTAGCACTGAAGAAACCACTTGATTTGCCTGGAAATAACAGTGTGTAATATTCTGTCCACGAGACGGAGATGGTATCTCCTACATGGCTCAAGCAAAATCCGAATGAAGTTTAAGATGCCATAAAAGTAAAACTGCAGACCTTCTAACAGTTTTTGGAGGTTTGCTCCTGCTTCTTTACTTTTTAGAATGTCCTGTTTCATTTTGTGTAGTAAACAGGGGCTTTTTTTTTTTTCTACATGAATTTACCTACTGATGATGTTTAAGTTTCCAAACAAGTTTACCAAAACCATTTGACCTCTAAAAGAAACAAAGTGAAATGAGAATGCAGAACAGTGATTCATTCAGTGAGGAATTATTTATATAGCTTAAATGTGTTTTTCATTAAAAATGATATTTATTTATACCATACATACTACAAAACAGTGGGGTTTTCTTTCTGTAGGTATCATTCAATTTTTGTTGTTTTGTTTTTTAGACTTTCCATCTTGCTTGTTCCTAATAGCTTGGGAGGAGGGACAGGAGTGCAGTACAGATAACACTACAAAGGTCCATGTGTTTTAGAAGAATGCACCTTTACTGTTCTAATTTCCCTCTCTCACAAACACAATGAGCTCGCACAACATAAAACAAAGCCAAGCAGATCTCTCCACTCAATTTAACAAGGCAAAGTAGTTGAGACTTCGAGGAAAAATAAAAAAGATGAAAGAAAAAAAGCCAATGAAACTGCTTAGTTTTTTTGCTGTAAAGTTTCTTTGTGTTAAACCAGAAGGTAAATTTTCCCTCAGTTTCTGTGGGATCCACAAATGTTTTCAGGGTTTCATCAGTGTACAGAATCAAAAAAATGATCAGAGGCTTGTAACCCATAGGAATGTAGTGAGAATTCGTTTAGAAATATTTTTCTTTGATTTTGTACAGCTGGAAATACTGATTTATTAGCTATTGATTCCTCCTTCTGGAAACAAGAAAACTGAAATGTAAAAAGAGTACTAAATAAGAGGAAATCCCTATTAAGAGTTTCCTCTAGAAAACGTAACAGGAGTTAAGTACTCAAGTGGACATGAAGGTAAGAGCAATCAAAATGCACAGCAAACCAAACCAAAGACAAGCTGAAACAATGGAGCATTTCTGACTCTTGGCTAAGAAGAATAATGTTCTGGGTCAGGAAATACAGAAAAGGAACACATTCTCACTGAAGGAATATTTTATTGTACACTGAAATATCCCTTGGGTTTTCATTTGTTTCCATGTTTGTTTTTGCTTTTGTTATTGTTTTTGTAAAGAAAAGAGTCTACAATGCACACTCTAATGGTTTTGGCTGTAGACTGAACTTAAGTAAATACCATCACTCAGTCAGTGTGTTGTGGTAACTCAGGCTGCCAGTGTGGTTTACCAGCTCAAGCAACATGTGTAAACATCGGAAACAAAAAAGATTCAGAGGACAGCCTCTCTTTTCTCTGCCTTTCTCAACTGCCTCCTCCTTCTCCCTCTCCTGTTCATGCTTGCTCCCTTGCTCACTATCTTTCTTGGACTTCTGTTATTTTCTGACAAACCATGTGAGTGAAACACAAAACATCGACACAACTAGAGATCCTTTTTTTTTTTTTTCCTGGCCTCTAATTTAATCCAAAAGGAAAGTTACCCAATAAAAAGTCCAGCATATGTTTTCAGAGCTTCTAAGTGCTTCTGCCATTAATTTCTTTTGATTGCTTCTATAAAACATGCCTTAATCATACTACAGCACTTTCCATTGCAAAAAAGACAACTTTACAGAACAACATAGTTAACATTATTTCCCTGTTCTTTTTTTTTTTTTTTTTTTTTAAAACACCACAAAAAAATCCAGGCCATCGTAAGAAGCACACAAAATTATATTCATCTTTGTTCTGTGACAAGTAGTATCAGCATTTATATCCCCAAATATTATTCATGTTTGACAAAAAAAAAAAGTTTCCACTGACTCACATGACACAATTCTGTTTTTTTTTTCTTTTATGTAATGTAGTATATAAGGAATAAGGATGCACTCTTGTTTCTAGTAATAACTGGCACTTGAAAAAAGCACCAAGAATTCTGTATTTCACTTTACCCCTGTTCCCTCCCCAGTATTTTTTTTCTGTAGTCCAAAAACTACAACTGTGGTTATGGTGAATAACTACATTTTCTTTTTTCAAAACGTGTGCAAAGTTGGCACTTTTGTATTAACACTAAACACTAATACTCTTTGTTTGGCATTCATGCCCTCATACTGACCAGACCACTTTTATCTAAGTGTATTTTTTCAAAGACACTTACTGAAAATATGGCAATAGTTTAAGAAAAGAAAAGCATGGATATTATTACACATCCCCTTGTAGTGTACGAAAAAGTGCATGACTGGATTTATGTAATAGTACAAGACAAAAAAACTGTATCAGATCAGGTACTGTAAAGCATGCCAGCACCTCTGTATTACTTATATCTAGCAGGTAGTTAAAACAAGACCGTGGTTCTTTTAAAAATGTGCATTAAAGCTAACATAAATGAGGAGAACTAGCCAGCAAACTATTTTTCCTGCTTATCTAACAGCTGAATGTAACTGTAAAAATTAAGCAAAAAAATGAGTTAAACCACCATCAATACAATTGTTTTACATCATAGGCCTGTCAAGGCTCAATATATATATACAAGTGTAACAGCCATGCTTAGTAGAACGTTATCCCCAATGCTTAGAAGACACAAAGACAACTAAGTAGATTGATTTTTTTCTCTTTTTGTTTGTTTGCATTTTTTTTCTTGTTTTTTTTGTTCTTTTTTTTTTCAGGCAAAAGTCATGGGTAGAACAAATTGTCTCTTTGGAGATGACCAAGAACATTCTAAAAGAACTAGGGACAACTGCAAGTTTTCTGTGGATTTATTTTTTGTTTTCGTTTGCTTTTTTCATGAAGGGTCTCTCCCCCCAAATTAAAGATCCCACCTTTTTGTTTCTATCCCCCCCCCAAAAAAAAGAAAAAAAAATAAAGCAACAATCAACAAAGGGGAAAAAGCACCTGGTGTTTCTTTCTTTTGTTAAAAAAGAAAAGAAAAAGATTATATATATATGTATATTTATATATATATATATATATATATATAAAGGGAGACTGTATATGGCAGTTCAGATGTGGTGGGCCCTCTCTGAGAGCTGGCATTATGCTGCGTCCATCCTTGAACTAATCTACTGAAGTGAAGGGAATGTTTTTATGCAGATTGGGGTTCTGACTGTGCCGGTTTCGGCTACGGACAGAGGAGAACATCATGTTGCACCCAGGGACTTTGCATTTGTGCATCTCTCGCAAGTGCACTGTTTTATAGTGCACTCTGAGGGTTCCCTTGTTGCTGTACATTTTGTGGCAAATGTTACACATTATCCCACCGTTGCTCACTGAAACACTGTTGAACATGAGGGATCCTGGGACATCAGTGCCCATACCTACAGCTAAGGCAGGGGCATCTGCTTTGTGGGCAGATTCCCCGCTGTCACTTGCCCCATCGACGTCGTCCAGGAGAATGCCCTCATCGCTTCCTGCATCAGATTCTCTTGAGGAATGGATACTGCTGCTGGACTGGATGCTGGAGGTGGTGCTCAGGTCTAGGACCATATAGTCTTCTGACATGCCCCTGCCATACCCATTCATATGGGAATCCTCAGTACCAGCAGGCGAGGAAGTGTCTTCCCTTATGTCGAGCCCCATCTGATGCTGAGCGCCATATATCTTCACCAAAAATTCATCACGGAGGTCCTTACTAAGAGAAGGCTGTGAGGTGTCCAGGCCCATGTCATCCAGTTCTTTGGTCAACAGTTTACGGTGCAGGTTTATGTTAGCACTGTGTCTGGGAAAGGAAGAGGGAAGGGAGAAAAGGAAAAATGTACAGTATTTTTGATTAAACATACAGTCATCAAGCCCCAAATCCAAATTCTGATTTATCAATAATTTATCATAAAAATATCCCCAATCCATGTCTCTTGGAAAATTCAGTCTCGCTATAAGTGAACAAACTGCAACATCAAAACAAAACAGGCAAATTAAAGCACCCCCCTTATTGTTTCTCTTTTCAGCTACTGCTCCTCAACATTAGTCCCCAGCAGCAGCTACAGCCCTCTTATTTGATATTTACAAAATAATACATTGCACTAACAGAAACTGCAAAATGCTCTCCTTGATTCCTGAATCCCTGCTGGCCTTCCTAAAAGCCTTGCTTCAAAAGAAAGTATTATTAATACATGGAATATCTATGTGTGTTTGTATCTATGTCTATCTCTAGATCCATATTCTTATGTATCTATACATACGTATAAATACATAGGGTATATATATATGTACTCACATAACTGTGTAAGTGAAGTATAGGAGGAGAAGAAAATAAAGGCAACTGAATGATACGTAGCCAGAGGTCCTGACTCTGATAATTTATTTCTGGTATAAAGGGATTCAGAGTCAGGCCAAACTAAGATGGAGAAGACTTGAAGGGTTTAGAAGAACAAGTCTCTGAAATCTATATGTAAGTTTCTGAAAATCTTAGCCAAGGTCACTGCTTCGACCCTTCTGGGAGGGCGCTGCCGCTCCTCCCTGTACTCTTCCCAGTACTGTATCTCATGCGGTGCTGGCTGACCCAAGTAGTGTAATTTCCAGTAAAAAAACCCTGCTAATGGCAATGAGAATTTTGCCCCAAATCAATCAAAACACTTAAGCATGGGCTTTGGTTTAGGTATGTGCTGAAGTCACTGTGGGTGCTCAAGAGACACTGGAAAAGCTGTCACTGACGTCAGTGGTCTTTGGATCAGATCCCAAGAGCCACAAGTTAAAATATTCTTAAGTGTCTTAGAGGATCTGGGCCTTTGTTCTCAAGAACTAGAGCTCTACATTTGCAAACATTGTAAGCCTTTGGGTTAGTAACTGTGTAAAACAGCTTATTATTTTAAATATTGCATTCTACTCTCCACTTTTGACATTGGCTTTATTTATCCATTGCAGTAGAACCTCACTGATTTGCAGTAGTGTCAGGAAACCCTCTTAGGAAAAATGCATTTTCTGAATTAACAGTGCGACCAACAAACATGACAGACATAGAAGACCTCTGAACAGAGAACATGCTCGTTTTGCTGAATTGCTCAATAATAAGAAATCATTTTAAAGTTTTCAGTACTAGAAAACTTTAGGGTTCAGTATTCGGAATGTGCACCATTGCTGAGGAAACGACAAATACTTATTCTGTTTCTTTGGAGGGTGACTGGATTTTCAAGTCAGTAAAAAAAGAATTAGCGAAGTTCTACTGCGTAACATTCTTTGCAAGCTAAGGACCCAAACCCGCAATTTACAACATGCAGACTCACCAGTCTGTCTGCCCATTATAAATTGCAGATCAGAGCCCAAATGTAGGAGGGAAAAGAAAGAAGGCAGGGGGGTGGGGGCGTGGGGTGGGGAGCAGGGAAGAGAGAGAGAGAAAAAGAGAGTTTTAACATAGGAATACTTTAATTTGCAAAAAAGCACTAGGTACAAAATTGGCATGGGAAGACATAACAATGATCAAATATTTTACAGACATTCAGGTCCTACAGTAACAAAAAAAGGAGAAAGGGAACAATAGCTATTAGCAGTATTTCCTTATTGGAAGCTTTTGTTTTAAGAAACCCTTTGAAACATACCTCTCAACCAGCTGAAGTCTCAAACATGGTACAGCAATACAATGAAGGTAAACAAGGAAAATGCAAGGGTAGGAAATTAAATTGATGTGGAGTTAATTTCTGTAATTTTCTATCACTTACTTTGCGATTCATTTATCTATTGCACGCAGCTATGGGAATAAATAAAGAAAACAGCAATAGAAGGGATCTGCCCCACTCACCTGCAAATGCAGGTAACTGTTCGCTGATGTAAAACTGATCCTGAACTGCAGTTTAATTGAATCGCCTCTGCTTGAAATGCAATTATTGAAGTAAGGGCGGGGGTCTAGAATGGAAGATTTCCCTCCAAATGAGAGATAGTTGAGAGGTATGGACAAGGGTGGAAAAAAGTGGAGAGTATTCCTTGTTTTTCTCCCACACGGGAAATACTCCTTTCACACAAGCAAGTATAGCACCATTGCTTTTTTGAGGCGCAGAAGTGTAATTATGCATATCCCCACACTGCACTTAGGAAGGCTGAGCTTACCTTGTGATAAGATCAGCTTTCTAATCTTTTGCTAAATTGAGATCACAAAAGAGAGAGAGAAAGAGAAGAGAGGAGAAAAGAGAAAGAAAGGGGTGGGGGGGAGAGAGAGAGAGAGAACAAATTCACATTCCAATCCAGACATATCTGGTTTAACAAAAAAAAAAAAAAAAGAAAATAATATCTGAAACCAATAAAATACAGCCTTTAAAAAAAGTCTTGACTGTGTAACTGTTTTTTGTCAGCTGTAATCTCACTTACACTGTTGTTCTGATGGATACTGACTCAATCACACAATATGAGAAACATAAAGCAAATTAATCAAAGCATATTCACAGCATCCCCATTATCATCCACAAATGAGTTCTGAACAGATGCATGCAGTGTGCACATACATGAATGATAAACAGTAGTCCTGACAGTCCCTCGCCTTCCTGGTGTCAGACGGCGTGCAACTCCACGTAAAGTTGCTAAGTGCAGTACAGGAAACGCTCACTGTGAAGGCCTGTCCACACTGACCGCTGTTATTACATGACCATAAAAGCACATTTGTGCTTATCATCACAACGCTAACTGCAAACTACTCATAAAGTGCTCAAGTGTTTACTACTTATGATCTCTCCCCCTCTCTCCCCTCCTCATTCCCTCGGTATGGGAATTTGCTGCAGTGTAGGAACGAGTCAGGGTAACTGTAAACTGTTGTTTCCATGCATTTGCGCTTACTATTTCCTCGTTTGCCGCTGAGAAAAACAGCAGCCAGGCACGCAGTGAAAATAACTTCAGCATTCACTGAATGAAGAAATAAGAATGAATTACCGTGTTAAAGAGGGGCCACTGAACCCCAGATGGACAGAGGCCAGTCTGAGAAAGACCAGTGTAAGGATGCAAACCCTGCTGGCGCTCTGATAAGGAGAGATGCCTCCCTTATTCAATTCTCACTTACAGCAGTGGCAATCAGTAATCTAGTTAAAGTATGCACCAGCCCATAATATCTGTCAGGCAAACGATGTGCAGAAATGTGTGGACAAGTTCTGGCACTCGGCTCAGTAGTGTCCCTTTTCCGCTGTCAGCAGTACTGTTGGATTCTCCTAATATAATTACATTGACTTTTATTCAATTAAGTGCCATTCCTAGCCTTAAAAAAAAGCTACTTTATCAATTGATTCAGGTGTAATGCAATAATAAAGATGAACTCATGGCAGTGCATTAGCTCTGCTGTTCATAACTTCTGAACACAGGTTCATTCATACCAGTCGATTTCCATTATGCAACCACAGTTCAAAAAAATTGATTCTTTTACATTCATTTCTTAATCTATTTCACTTGTGTTTTATACTCTCCCTAAATATCATATGCAAAAACATTCTGGTAGGGATGAGAGGAACGAATTGTGAGAACAAGTTCATTTATTTGGAATTATTCAAAACCGAAGTTTTGAAATCTTATGACAAAACCAAAGTCACAGAGGCTAAAACCTTGTCAGAATTAAGAATACTGTGTGCCGAAGCTACCGTATTGCAGCAGCTGAACAATCGTTGGGATAGAGGGAAGGAAAAGTATGTTTTCATAGACACACCAGTCCAGAGTGCTCGGAGCCTGACCCTGCACCCCTTTCCTGTCTGCTGTAGAACTAAAGGCAGCATTGCACTGAGACACAGACTGAGCACCCCATGCATGGTGCGGCTTGAACAGTGCCCGGCATAAAGAAGGTGTTTCTCAGGGCTGACAGCAACATCCCCAAGGCTTCTTTAGGAAAAGATGACAAAGGAGTTCTGCGTAGGAGGAACATGCCAATGTTCGTAAGGACAGCTGCAAATAATGGATCCACAAGCGAAAAAAAAAAAAAGGAATTAAGAAAGAAGAGTATGGATGAAAGCAGAATAGAAAGAGAAGCAATGCAGACCAGGAAGTTTAAAAAGGGAGATGTATTGGGAAAAGGCAAGCACTGGCAATTGCCAAATGGAATAGGGTTGAGTTTAGGGGCAGAAATGAAGCTTGATTTCTATGAAGCTATGGAGACTATTATTCAGGTGGAAAGGCAGAAGAGCATGTGGCTGACAACCTGAACTCTGACCTAATAGCTGCAAACAGGAGTCAGAGAGACAGGAGAAGAAAAAAGTAGCATTACAAATACTGGCCAAGCCCATACTATCTTTTGTCTTGATAACCTTGACTATTTTCTTGCTCCTCTCATCCAGTGCTGACTTTCCTTGCTTTTTTTCTTGGAAAACTTACTCATTCAGCCATCTTAAATTTCTCCAGTAGTTCCCAGACCCCTTCTCCATACCAAATTGAAGTATTCCATCCTAATCCATATTTTCTCCCCTGCTTTGTCACTCCCAAATCCTAGTAAGTCCTCTACCAGCCCGCAGCCAACGCTAGCCGCCTTGTCATCTTTTCATCTGCTCCTCCTCATGGCACCTGCAGTTTCTTGCTCCAGCAGTTCTGTTCCCTGATGTGACTTGCACTGCCGCTGCGCCTTCCTCCTCTGAATGCTGCTTGCTCCCAGGTATGTGTAAACAATGTTCCCTGAGTAAGCTGAGGCACAGCCTGAGCAAAGCGATTTATGTCAGTGCAAGAGCACTGCCATCAAATAGGTGGAAAATGGTGAAGCAAGATACATCAAAACCAGCTGAGCTTCCGCTTGCCATGGCTCCATTATTTCTCATACCTGAGCAAGCTAATTTAAGTCCATCTCTGGTGCCCTTTGCACTGCAGTTGCTGCTGTGTCTGCAGGGAAAAAAACCTGAAGAACCTAAATGAATGGCAGTGGTATATATGTGTATAGAAAACATTTGACCTAATAAAATCCTTTGAATCTGGATGTCTTAGATGGCTTGTTTGTACATCAACTACCAAAATGAGATTTGATCCTGGCAATGGAAATGTTGCGTAAACACAGCTGGTGAATGAAGTCTTCCAGGTAGAAATACGAGGTCAAAAGAGCTTAACTAAAGGTGTATCTCACTCATGTTCAGTTACCAGATCTACCCCATCCTAGGCAACAGGGATGGTGAAGAGGGTTAGTTCTGAGAATTTGAAATACCACGTGTGCCAAAGAACGTCCAAATATCTGTTTAGCTCTGTACTGCATGTCACATACCCTCAAAAATGAGGGGAGTACCCTTCTAAGATGTTTTGAGATGTACCTCGTTGGGGCAAGGAAGTTTGGCTTATTTTAGGAGGCCCAGAATGCCTGATTTTTCCAAGTAATTAACATTCTTCTTTCAAGTTACTATTCATGAATTAGACACATGGTCAGCAAAAGTGCGTGGAAAGTCCTCGCCAGAGTGAACTCAGCCTTCTGAACTCAATGATCTTAAGAATCCATCAGTGCTGCTGTGAGGATGATAACGATAATGACAACACACATGAAATCTGTGGTTGTGGCGAAGTGGCAAGGGTCTCACCTCCCGGCTCACCACTGCCCTTTCAGACAGGAGTTTCAGCAGCAATGCAGAGCGTTCCAGCAACTACAGCAGCTCTCTGACTGTGGGCATGATCCCACTGGTGGTACTGTTTTCCTTCCCTTGCGAATTTCATGGAAGTATTCTTCCATAATTAGAATTCACTGCCAGTTCCACCCCACCTACTACTAGCAAGCTCCTCCAGTGAGAGATGCACTATGCATCAACAGAAGAAAGGGAATTATAAGCCTAGGAAATATGGTCAATTAAACGTACATGCCATTTACACAGCTCATAAATCCAGACAGGGTTCTCTTCAGCAGTTTCTTTCTACACTTGTCAATGAATCTGATTTTGTTAATTTACTGTCCATTTGTTGGAAAGAAAAATGTAATAGCCGCTTTATTTTAGTTTATTTTTATTTAGTCAGTCTTTTTATTTCTTTCTGAAGTGAGTGAGGAGGAATTTATCAGAGAGTAGAATTTGTCCTGGCATAGAAATTGACATGAATTCTATCCATGACTCAAGGCCAACTTTAGATGCACCCATGGCTGCAGTCCTGTCTGCACAAGGATAAACTTCATCTTTGATGTGCAGAGCAGAGTTAGGGAATTTGGATGATAAGAATACTCTATTTAAATTTAAGTATTATACAAAACCACAAAAGCACAAAACCAACTGCATTAAAAATCTGGTTGAATGTGTTGTTCACAGTTTGGAGCAGAGTAAGTTGTTGAAAATGAAACACAAAGCATTATTTTCTTAATTTTTTAGCAAGACAAAAATATGATTACACTTAAATATTGAGGAGATGAGACAAAGAGAGAGAGAAAATGATACAGCAGCATAATTGTTAGGGCAGTCAGTTAGGGACTGAGGAAACCCATTTTCCAGTCCCTGATGCAGTCAGACACAAAGGCCAAGCCAACCGATGTCCCAGTTAAATGTCGTAGCTATTGGCCCCTTGCTGCTCCTTGGCTGACTGTAGGTGACAAAGTTCCCTGATGAAAATCTCACTCAAAAATCAAAGCGCACGCTACTCTTCATTAAAATTCTGAAATGAACAATTTTAACATTTCCGGTTGTATCCCGCCACATCCTTTCTTCGTATGTTTCCAAATAAAACAATATCCCAATGTCCTACACTTCAAATGTTCTGAAAATGCATTTTCTCGCAGATGTGCGGTTTGCCAAGGTAGCATCGCCCAGCCCTGTCATTCTAACACTACAAAGAAATCACAGACAGGAGATCACAGCAGGAGGCCACCAGTCTTTGGGCAGCTTTGCTTTAAGATACAATAAGTGATCCCAGCATTAAGTAATACAATAAAATTGTATTTGGAGACTTAAGTCAAAATTAAATTATTTTCTATTAAATTCTGTTCTTTCCAAGTAATAGTAGATTTTTTTTATTTTTTTTTTGTTAAAGAAGACAGAAGCTAATGTTGGGTTATTAAACCTGAAACCACACAGTCTTCAGCAGTTTGAAGAAGGTTCTATTACAAAATCAAAGGCCGGGACACGTTTGTCCGGTGGATTACATACAGATTGGCAAACCTCTTATTAAAGTTGGATATGGAAGTAACCGCTCGGGTTCTAGAGGCCCCGTACAAGCTATCACTCTGCTATACTTAGTTTAAAACTAAGCTCTGTCAATCTGGTTTAAAATATCATAAACAATAAAACTTTCATTATTCCTCCCATGAGACTTTTCCACACCTATCTTCAACTCAGTATTCAGCCTATGTTTTTACCTATACTGAAATGTTGGAGTAAAGGTTTTTTTTTTTTATTTCTTTTCCCCTCAAAGGCTGTCAATTAAGATTTATGGTTTTGTTTAAAAATTTCACATGATTTTAATCACTAATACAATTTGTGAATACGACAAATTATTGTGGTCTTACCTCAATTTCATGTTCCTTTCCTGATTATTCAAGCCTGAAACTTACAGGAAGGCTCAGAATATGTGAACATAACACAAAGTAAACCCAGAATTTTATGCTTTCTTAGAATCTCTGCACACTGAAAGTGCTGAGTTTCATGCAGCTAAAATCAAAGAACCAGAAAGTAAGACTCCGGCTAAATATAACAGTGTACATATTTATGAGAAAAGATATGGCCTTAATTCTGATATTTCTTCAAGAAGGAAGCAGCAATCATTTTCCCCATTTACTTAAGAGAGTGAACAATAAAACAGTTCCTGGATTTAATTAGTAATGTAAACTGTTAAAGAAATTATTTTCTCAGTTACTGTTCTAATTTTGCCACTCTCTCAGCAGTCTTTGATACATGTTGTGGTTTGTTTTTTTTTTTTTTTTTTCCAATTAAAAAGAAAAAAAAAAATCCATAAATGTAAGCAAAGATAATAAAGGTTTGAAATCCTGACCTGATCTAAATTATAAAATTCACATTTATCTGAACAGGGCCAAGGTTTCAGCCTGTGTGCTAGCGCTTCCATGTATCTGATCACGTTTAGTTTGCCTCTGGTGTAAGGGGAAAATAAGGGATAGGGTCTAGACTTTAGAACAACGAGTGAAGACAAAATACTATACTACCCAATGAAACCATGGCATTTCTACATGAACAGTTCGGGTAATAACATCAGTTCTTGAGGCTTTAAATTGCATAGAATCTGAAAAATATTAACCTTTCATAGGAAGAAAATCCAAAAGGTAAAATACAGTTCAGCACCTATTAAAAAAAGTAAAAAAACAGTGCTTATTAAATGCAGGAAATAAAGGACAAGTAAGTTCTTGCAAATTAAAGATGTGGAGCCCAGTCATTTCAATCCCTTTCAATATGAAACAAATCACTCACACTGGTCACGAAGACAGCTCCCTCTACACTCAAATTATTCACTTGAAGATAAGCTCCCATCAAACTCTTTAGGGGTTTAACTAATTTACTGCACAGATACGGCACGTCTGTTGTAATAACAGGTAGGATGTATTGGGGTCGACCATTTATCAGAATTAGACTTCTTTTTTCAATTCGCAGTGAATTATGCTGCCTACACTGCTCCTCTTTCTCAGAGCTTCCCATCCCCTTACGGCCCCTAATGTGGCAGGCAAACAAAATTGACAGTCTCATCTTGTCAACAAGGGGTGATTCTCCTGAGAAGCCATTTAACTTTGCAGAGGAAGCAATGTATTAATGTGCCTGTCCCAGGAATGTTAATCATCTTCAAGCTCCCTCTAACTTTGACATGAACGAAATCACCAAATTTGTTTACTAAATGAATCGTAATATGCTAATAAGAGAGCATGACATATATGGTAAAGCCAAACAGATGGTTTGTTTACTCCACTTTGCAACTTTATAAATGTTGTAACTCTGAAGATGTTAGTGAGAATTATTGGTTTGTTGGCAGTGGCAAACATGCCTTTTGCATACTTAATCCACAGCTAGAGTCAGAAAACAATTTGTCATCGCCGTGGAATGCATAAAAAATGTTAATGCCGAGATGGCATTTGGGCAGGCAGGCTAGCCGACTGCGTAAGCAAATACTCAGGTTAAATGTGGAACTGATATCTGACGGCAATGTTTGCTACCAAATAATTTTTAATGTAAAATCTGACAGGTTCAAGATTCTTGAAAGGCCCCACAATTCAGTACATACCTGTTGAGGTGTTTAGTGAGACGGTCCTTACGGTGTGAACAGAATTACACTTTCACAACAGCTGTGTGTGCTCAGAAGCATCGAGGTCATGTCGCACTCTTAATATATTACTATTGTTGTCCATTAAAGATCAAAAGATATTACAAACAAAAAGCACAACCACCAGCGTACTTGCCAAAGTTACTCAGAAATGATCAAAACTGTGTTGCAACACTTCAACCTCTCACTTTACTAGCTGCCTGGAAGCAAAACAGACTCATTACAAAATAGCCAGCACACTTGTCTAATATCCAGACCGGTTGAGAAAGTTTAGAATAAAAAGATTTATCTGACAGAATATTTCCTAAGTGAACTAACTCCGTGTAGCGATGTTGACATGCACGAGAAGGTCGTCACACGTACGACAAAGTCCTTCGATGGAAATTGCAGGTGCTCAGCACCACTGACAAGCAGTCCAGCTGCCACGAGCTGTTTTACAATCTACGCAAGCTCTACAGAAATGTTTATCCTTTATCACGCAGGGCCCTCATCTCCTCATGTCCTGTGTGTTGAAGCATCTTGCTGGTCCTCCACATAAGGTGTATTTCCCCTTAAGAAGCACTGCAGCAACATCCAGGTAGAATCTGTTGCCACACTGCATGAATTAACATTTCTTTTCAAACCTAAATCATCTAAATATTACATGATCCATGTTTTGTAATCAGAAGTTTTCATCCTTCATTTTATTTTACTGTTACAACCATCATGTCAAATGTGATAATTTTGCAAGGTTTTATGCAAACATTTCCTTTGGTTCAGCATCCCACTCATTAATTTTACTGAGTTTCAAGTTTCAGTAAGCGCAAAAAAGATAAAACTCATCCACAACATCTAGCTTCCCCCAATTCTGCTTTGAAACCAGTTCTTTTCTCCCAGATATTGATGCGCAGCAAAATATTATCTCATGATTTTCTTAGAAAGTTTGTAGACTCCTTACTGACTGATTGCATTATAAGTTCCAATTCATAATAAACCCTCAGATCCAAGGATAGTTTTGTACGATTTCAGGTTCCACGGCAAATATGTGGAAAAAACCATTTCTTTTGGTCCCAACACAGTGGTAATTCTCGTTCTTACCGCTTTGTTTGTCTAAAACTGCTGGTTTTATTTATATAATACCAGAGGAACTATAAAAGCAAATTCGATGTGGCACTGCAACAGGGTTCCTCTATTAGCAATTTTACATGACTAAATAAGTACCCCTTTCAGGTCAACTGATAGCTGATTATCCTATAACCTCCCTTCACTGATGCCCCAACTCCTCAGTAATTTCAATCCTCTGAGATTCTTCCATACATACTATTGTCAGCGGTTATTAAATTCTCAACTTTTTACCCATCCACAAGAGACTGTGCAAAGATATCTAAGGGAAGTATGAGTTCAGCTTGCTGTCCAAGGATTATTTTGGAAGAAACATTAGCGGCCGTCCCAGCCTGGCGCTTATATCTCATTTGAAACATCTACTCATTCCTGACCAACAAAGAAAATTTCAATAAAGTACTTTTACTGGTTTAACAGCAGTGAGCTCCTGGGATTGTCAAAGTGCTCAGTCTTTTCCGAGGAGAGAAGGAATCAGCAGCTCAAATATAATTAACCTTCCATTCTCAATGCAAACTGCCACGCACAGGAGCTCTGCAGTCTATTAGTGAAGTTATAACGGCCAACAGGCAGAGGCAAAATTGGTCAAAAAGTTGGCTGCTGCTGTCATATTTTTAGAATTATGATTAATGACACTAATAATGTGGATGATTACTGATATGTGTATCTCCTGCAGTTTATCATATTGCACTGGCTGCCTACATCCACAATAAACATGATGCTATCATTTACCTCTTTATTGAAGGCAATCCTTCTCTTGAAGGAGCACATTCTAATTACTTTGTAATGTTTTATGTCTTAAACATTTTGCAGCTCTGGACCTTGCCAACTGCTTCATGTCTACCATTGATTAATTACAGAATGTTTAATCAAAATTTAGAACCTAATGCAGTCATTTATGAGTGTGCTGCAGTGCCAAGATAGTTAGGCTGCCATCCCAAGCTTGGAGAGTGCTGGGTTCAAAATTAAATCCCAGAAATGTGGAAGATGCCAAAGATTTTACCTTGAGCAATTTGAGTTTAAAATCATACTTCAGTTGATGAATGACAGGCACCCACCCAAAATAAGAGGTCTTTCTCGTGCATGTATGTGTGCTTGCGTGTTCCCCTACATTTTTCTTCTTCTTTTAATGTCTTCATTTTTCCCTTTATGCCATTGTTGCTGCAGTTGCTTCTCAGCTCCTTTACAAGCCTTCCCTGCTGCCAGAGCTCTTGCAAACACCAGTCAAGAGAGTGTAGTTTTGAAGTGGTTAAACAAGTGAAAAATAATTTGCAGGGACAAATACATAAGTTTTTTTTTAATGTGGATTTTTATGGCACTGTCATACAACCATTCACCGTTGAAGTTAAGTGTTTTTTTAATACCATTACTGAACTGCTGAAATGGATGCTAATATAGCTTGGAGTGCTAATGTCAAATACTGGTAATAAAAAAGACAGACTGCTGAATGAAATAATTTCAAGTAAAAAATAGAACAAAAGTGCTCTCACTCTCGCTCTCCACTTTTATTGAATTGGGACTGACTGAGCCAATTGCTTTAGAAGTCTGTAAAACACAATTACTAGTGAGCTGACTGACCCAGCAGTGCCCCTTCTGTGACAGAACAGACTAAAAAGGCTGCAGAATTAGTGCTGCTCCCCTATCTGGCTATCAGACCTGAGAGACGTCCAGTGCAGGATCTGTAACCCCTCCTGCCAGGGCCTGCCTCCTCCCCGCATGAAATCTTGATTCTCAGTCTTGCATAATATATCATCTATGTGGATATTCATGAAACAAGGGCTCATTTACCTTTTCTGAGTGGGAATCCAAGTTCTCTTTCTATCCACTGTATTTTTAGATCTTTATCTAACACCACAGCTGAATATAGGTGTTTCTTTCAGTGTACGCATCCACAGACACACATATATACAGGTTCGAGCTGTTTTTATTTCCACATTTTGTGTGTTAAACACGAAAGTACAATGTAAGATTTATGGGCAGCAAAATTAACTATGTCCTCTTTCTATTTTCAATCGTAAGTGGCTGAAGGGTAATTGCTTTTTTATTTTGGCATAACAAAGAAAAGGAGAGAGAGAGGGAGAGAGAGGGAGGAAGTGGGAGAGAAAGGAAAAAAATGTATTGAACTGGAAGCAACACTTTTCCCTAGTTAATAAAATAAGCAATAAAGTTTGTAAAGCACTAGAATCAAAATCAGTAACATTGGAAATAGCAACTTATAAAACTTATAATTTACAGCTTATGTTTCAGACTCATATAGTTTGATACAGACATACATTTCAGCCTTTTTTTCCCCTTTCTTAAAAAAAAAAAAGGCAAAAACAAAGTGACAGCAAAAAATATCTTCTTATTACAATCCCACTCTTTCTTGCTCTCCCCCTGCTCTCCTCCATACAAAATGAACACTTTACATTTATACACAACGCCAACGAGGTCCTACAAGCCTTTCTTTTTTATGACAGTGTACATTTTTGGCAAATCTAAAACCCTTCCATTTCTCTCCCAGGTCCATTTATATGAAGCTTGCAGGTGCCTTATGGCAAAAATGTTAAATTATTTCTTAGACAGATCTTTTTAAGTAATGCTTTTTAGGGCAAGCTTAAATGCAAAATGAGCTTTTAATTAAAAAAAAAAAAAAAGAAAGAAAAACTTGCTTAGCACAAGGCAAACTGCTCATTTAAAAGATGTTGCTGGGAAGTAGGAAGCACTACTAAAAGCCTTAGATTTTCTTTAGAAAGTGCTAGGCTCAAAACTTCTGTCAGGAAATATGCAGTGTTTGCCATTAAAAGGTCAACATGTGAAGAGCCATAAGTGGTATTGTTCCTGAGACATTCCTGTGTTACTTCAGATCCCAACAGACCATCTGAGGTATCTCTAGTGCCACTGGGAATATTTTATGTGTATCTGCTGGACGCGAACGAGTGGTTTCCACTGTAGTACCTACAGCATTATGTCAGGAATACTGGTATATGGTGTGTGGCGCAGCTGGACATCTTTCCTGAAGAGAGGTGAAGGACAGAAGACTGTGGCTACTGCAGGTCAGGATTAAGGGGCAGTGAAAAGCTGTGTACAGCGTCTTGCAGTGCACTTGCAGTGCCTATACAGTGCATAGTCTCTCCCTGACCCTGTTGAGTATCTAACTCTCACTAATAACTCTGCACCTATTCCTCCAGGATCACCCTTAGATAAGTAGTCAGCAGTCTGGTTACTTTTCCCCTAAACTGTCTCTAACAGCACAGTATACTCCTGTAATTACAGGTTCTACTGTATGAATTTGCTATTAGTCCCTGCCATATTTGCTAACCATTAGCAACTTGTATAACCATGAAAAGGTGTTCTAGATTTAGAGGTGTTTGATTTGGGGTTTTCTTTTCCCCACGACCTATAAATTGCCAAATATTTTTTGGTAACATCTTTTTACATATTCCAGTGCCAAACCCTGCCATTTCACTTGTTTGTTGCACACTCACTTTCAGGCCAGCACCTCAGACATTGGTGGCTACAGCAAAAGTCTCCCTGTAACTCCTAAGCAATCTAGCTGGCTCCACTAGCCAGCCAAGACCTATCTTTATAGAATCATAGACTGGTTTGGGTTGGAAGGGACCTCAAAGAATGGACCTCAACCACAAACCCTAGGAATGACTGTATCATTGGAATGGGGGCAACTGTCGACAATATCTACCTTTGTCTAGATATACTGACAAGACTGGCACACTATACTTCAAAACAGTGTTGTAGCTATTTGGAGGCCTCTACACCTGTTAATTTTTTCCCCTTCTCACTTATTTATTTTCTAGGTCATTTCTAGGACTTGCCTCATTGGTTTTGTTACTTTCAGGTAAACTTAAGTCATCTATGCCCCAGCACAGCCACTCAGTTCTTGTTCTAATGAAGGAGATGGCTCAAATCTAGTGGGAGGAGCATCATCACCATTAAGGGGAGATGCAAATGGCCTTTGGTTGGGCCAAAAGATCTGATGTAAAGTTTGCCTCTTCAGCCGACAGTTTCTCTTTGAGGATAGACAAGCACAGTGGATGAATGTATCATATATGATGGCATATACCTGCCTACTTAGTGTCTCTCTCCTTCATTGAGAGCTGTTAACTCCAAATGGCAGTAAACAGACAGCTATTCCTGCCACAGATGCATCTCCCTCCCCCTTTCACTTTTTCTCCCCAGACTCCTCCACCTGAGAGTACTACATCTCTCAGGTTGCCATGTCTCGTTCCATTTTCATGCATCCAGGCTTTGGGGAGCAGCACCCTGGTGCTATCTTGTGTCTGTAAAGTACAGCTTCCTCCACTGTAGCAGAAATCTTACAGTCTTCTGCTGTTAAAAGAACAGCTAGAGCCTTTCTCCAAAGGAACTAACGTAGATAGATGTTTTGTCTACCCCACTTTCAGAGACTAGGGAAGAGGGGACATCTCTGCATATGACGAGCAGCTTTACATTTACTCAGATAAGTGTAAAATACTCAATTTTCTCCCACTCTCTGGAGAAGAGTTTTGGTTCTTCCAGTTACTTCCCAGGAAACTAGGGACAATCAGGATATTATGAGTAAGTATTCATGTTCCCAGTCCTATCTTCCCAAATAATCTCCTTCACCAAACATAAAAACATAGAACCTATGCAGGAAACTTGGACAAAACAAACTAAACATTTACACTATTTTGCAAGTTGATGCAAAAATGAAACTTCTTGCACTGCACAAGAAACTGTACTCTCACTCTCAAAGTGATACCATTTTGTGTATGAAAAGAGAACAAGATAATGAAGGCAGCAAATCATTTTAAAAAACAACCACCAGCTCCAACTCAAGCCTAAACCAAATGGGTATGTGTAGTTGGAAAAGATCTCACTCCATGCCACAGCTGATCCTGCAATCTTTACTCACATAAGTAGTCTCTTTAGGGATTGGTTTAATTTATTTCTTTTCTTTTTAATACATAAATCAAAATATCTTATGAAGAAATCAGATCCATGTATTCTAGTTTTAATTCTGCTTCTCTTGTTCACATTGGTGAGTATGCAGTGTCACAGGCAGTCTGTGTTCAACATGACTACTCATGGAAGAGGTTAGCTCTGTGTTAGGGGTGACACAAAATGTTTTTCTATGATCCGAGTTCTCTTGGGTAAGGAAGAGTTATGTGAACATTAACAATGACACACACCTTAGTGGCTTTGCAAGAGAAAACCTAATAGTTTATACAATTGTATTAGATACACAGCTAGTTTCTCATGAACTGCATCATGTCCAGAAACAGTAGTACACATGTAAATATGTTTGTATTTAAAAAAAAAAAATGTATAAAATAGCCCTTTCATCTCTTGACAAATGGTTCATCAAACACCTAATGTCTTAAAACCTGATCTTCTTGTTCCTCTTGGAGGAAATTCAAGCTGTATATGACAGCTAATTATATTATGGGAAATACAGTAATAGTTATCATGGGCAAACACCTTATTTCTTGGAGCTATCTGTTCCTAGAACCGAATGCATTTATAGAAAATAATTTTCTGAAAAGTTATCTGTAGAAGATGCCAAGCATAGTAGGATGATGAAAAAATGGGTGCTGTTGTGTCAAGGAGGTGATAACAGGAGGTTAGGTAGCAGCTTTCTCACATCTTCACCTCCCTTGATAATGTATGCAGTGGCTCATCATAGGTAGCGGATGTTAATTTATTCAAACACACCTGTACAGGGCTGGAAGTCAGGTAACCAGACAAAAAGTATGTCTCTGCTTTTTCAATACAGCTACCCAGAGGCCTATATCTGCACAAATTTAGTTCTGGAGATATCAGCAGGTTTTAATAAACCACCTACAGATGTCTTGCTCCATACAAATCAAGGAGTTTACATGTTTAAATCTGGACTGATTTAACTAGCAATCAAGTGGCATGATCACACTTGGCACCAATAGTTGCCTCATATTTATTTATAAGTCACCCTGAGCAGATATTATTTTGTTTTTAAATTAATTCATGGGGCTCAATCACCTTTCCCATCTTGTGGAACACACACACACACACACACACACACACGCTCAGTTTGTGAGAAAATTTAAAGACAAATCTGAGCAATTAATAGTCTTACTTTAGTAGCAGAAAGTCGAAGTGGAAAGTTCTTGCTTTGTTCCTTTGAACAGGTACACCGAGAATTAATTTATTTTGCATCCATTGAGAGAAAGGAAAACGTGGTAACATATTGTTCCTAATGCTGTGTCCTAGCTTAAGAAACACAGATTTTAATAGTGTCAGTATTGAGGTGAAACAGGGATTTAGCATGCACTAAGGCTGACAGAGAAGATGTCTGTATTTTTCCTTAAGATCTGACAGTAGCTTCTCAACAAGACTTAACGAAGACAGAAGGTCCACCCGCCTCCTGTTTCAACAGCAGTTTTAACCACAACATTCTTGGCTCTTAAAGATGAGAACCAGAGATGAAGCCAGCTGCTCTAAGGTTCACCTTCCAGACCTTCACCTCTGCATGGGCTCTCCAACACAAGACTTTGGCATCACTGTCCTCTTTGGACAGGAAATAGCTATTCCCTCTTCCCATCCATGTGTCTCATCCACAGCTCAGGATCATTCCCTGAGCAGCTGTACCTCAGTGGTACCTTCAAGGACCAACCACACCTGTCTCTTTGTAAGGCAAAGTCAGTATCTGCTGGGCAGGACTCTCAGATGAGGCTGGGAAGCAGATCCCAGGAGAATCTAACCACAGGGACCACAGACTGTTTCTCCTCACTCACAGGACAGACCTCCTCTGAGTCCAGAGAAAATTCACTTTATAAGGACAATTCTTTCCATTCGAGTGCCCACTTCCCACAGGAACTTATCTTCTTCCTTTCTCTCTCTTTTCCATCTAAAAACTTATTTGAAAAGGACATCTTTCTGTTCAAAAAGAGGCTCATGACACTGCTTCTGACCACTTACATATTTTAATACGATCCCTTTTCCTATTTACTCTCCATTGTCTTCTTACTACGAGATGTAGCCTGGATATTTCACCTTTAGAAGAAAGGATACCTGAGGTAAATACAGAAACAGACATAGAGGAACAGCTAATTCAGGGAGTGTCTGGTGAAGAACAGAAGAAAAAGTGGTTTTCACACCTGTAGTGCTTCCAGGAAAAGAAAGACAGGAAGACTTCTCTGTGGAAAAGACGAAAGATATAGGTATGCATAAGGTTGATTTGATAAGTGATGTTACTTGTAGCTCATAAGGTGATGAAAAAGTCCTTTCTAAAAAATCTAGACTCAGTGCAGCTTAGCTAGTCAAAAGCAGTACTGTCTAATTTTTAGAAGAGAAAATAGAATTACTGGGTCACTGACAGTAAAGGCCAGGACTCTGCTTTGCTTTCCTCTGCCCTGTGTTGAAAACACACGTCCGAGGTGGGACACCTGAATCTTCTGGTTATCTTGACCCCTATCTACAAGGAATAACAGTGTTTAGTCCAAGATCTCAGAAGATATTCCAGCCTTTCTGGCAGAAGGATATTTATACAGGACTTGACCTTGGCACAAATGATGTAGGAATGGCGAAGCTGGATTTAGTCAACTCTTAACATGAATTGCTACAGGATGCATTCCACAATGGAGGGTTGCTGTCATGACATGCATAAAAATCCCTCCTTCAGCCAAAGCAGCACTGCGTTTGCTCCTAACATGACCTGCTGCCTCTGGTAACCAGCAGTTTGTATCACAGTCCCACCCTTGCAAAGCCCATTTTACAACAGCTACACTCGTGGTCAACAACTGGGAGATTTTTGTATGCACAGGACAGGAGGAATATAGTCAAACCTTTTATTAACTAGAATTGCATTGATAAAGGTCTTAAGTCATATCAGACCCCTCTAAAGGAAAAAAGAAGGATCAGTCAGTGTTATTTATCTACGCATAAGATTGTATTTTCTTTTAGAACATAACTACATTGATGCTAGTTTCAGACCTCTAGCTAATTATATAGGATTAGTATTATTAATACAATACTAGTAATTTGATTAATAAAATTACTAAAAATAAAGATAACAACTTCACAAGACTCTGTAAGCTATGGAATAGCTAGAACTCTGATTTCATTAAGAAGATAGTATTGAAAAAATATTTAATTTTAATTTTCAAAGCGAAGAAATTCTAAGTTTCTCTTGCTAGTCAAAAATCATGTGACTAAGAACACAAGCAAATCACACAGACTTTTAATAACATGTCCAAAATGGAACACCAACACATGACAAATATTATCCAGGAATTATTACTGTGTGCTTTAGGTAGGTATTTTTTATTTCTTCTATAGCAATTAATAGCAAAAAGCTTCTGAGCTTCTGAGTGAAATTGATTTAAGTGGCTGGAAGAAGTTCTGACTTTGCAATGCTATTAATTTAGTTATCCAGTTATCTTTGAGACACTCTTCATAACCTGAAGAGCTAGAAATTGTATACTTAGGTAACGACTCTCTCTAAAATAAATTTCTATATTCAAAAAGAATATTAGCAAAAAAAAAAACAAATTATTGAACGGAAAAGTCTTTAGGGCAGTTAAACAGTTTGAAAAAAAAAAAAAGAGAATACATTAGTTTAACTTTTACTTCCTATATTTACTTTTTTAAAAAATATTTTTTTTTTTTTTAGGAAGCATTAGAAAAAAATAGGTTGAAAATGTTTACATAAATCTTTCATTCACTTTATTTTACATGCTGTAGATATGCTTTCATTTCTGTACTTTCCTAGATATTGCACTTCTGGATAAAAATGGATAGCCCAGGGAAGTTTTGAAGATATTTCTCACTCAAGTATCTGAAAGAATTATCAAGAACTGTGAGAATGTTACTTGGTTCTTTCAAGGCATTTCCAGACAACTATCAAACCAGGAGTGATAATAAACTAAATAAAACGTTAAAAAACATCAAGCCCGAATGGGCACACATACTGTACCACACCTTTGAATGTTTTGAAGCGTACAACCACGTTTAAATCTGTGAAACTGAAGGATATAATATGCCTACAAATTTCTTTTGTCCCAAGAGCAACACATATCAAAAACATATTCTGAACGTTACTAGTGGAACGATATAAAAAGATGATCTTCTGCCTTAGACAACTCAAAATGATATCTACATAATAATTTATCTTCAAACATGCAGCCTGCATTTTAAGTTCCTGAATCAGATTTTTATTTTATGGCTTGCTTTCAATAAGCTTAATAAGAATATCCTACATAGTCCATGAAATATTTTCAGAATGTGCCTTTTTTTTACGTTCTTGTCTCAGAAATATTTTATGTGTGTCATCACAGTAATCTCTTTCTTAGAACATGTAAATCTTTACTATGCTAACTTTATTATTAGCATGATCTATCAATGGATTCCTCCTGAAATTTAATGCATTGCATAAAGTTCCAAATCCTAAAGCTATCCACTTCTTATTCGACATGCTGAATGCAAAGATGTTTTGCTTCCTACATGAGACTGACTTTTCATAATTCATTTGAGGGAACAGACGAACCAAGCCAAATTTTTGACTAACAAAATCTATGCAATTTCAGGAACCTAAAGGGGTTGCACGCATCTAAACTGAGCATAGATTACGCGACTGACTCGCATGCTTCCCTTCTCAAACTCAAGTCTCATAAAAATTATCAGGATAACCCAAGAAGGGAGTCTTAATTTAGTTCTACCTGCTTTATATCCAGTGGTTTAATCCTACTGAAATGCAAACTTTCTAGATTGTCCTTCTTATCCGTTTTGAACTTGTACTCTTATGTGTGTTCCTATTTTTCTGTTTAATGGATTTCATAAATGGTAACAGAAGACATGAGATATTTGGGGACTGGACACTCCATCAAGAGAGTGAATTTTGGCTTCTAAGTATCCTCAACACTAACTTGCTTTCATTTTATATGACATGATATATGCGCTTTCAAACCACATCTATTTCACTTTAAAAAAAAAAAAAAGAGAAGTGTGCGAAATGTTTAGCCAGGTTTAATTTCCTTCTTGTATCTGCTGAATTTTTACAATCTAATGAAAAAATATGAAACACAACTGGAGGAAAAGAGATGACCAAATCTTACCATCACTCCATGAATCAGAGAGATTTTGTTATGTGACAATATGATCATCATCACATGTGAGAGCTTTTTATCTACAAGTACGAAATAACTGTGTTATCCTACCACCTTGACAAATTCCATTTACATTACATTTTCCTCAGAAATCAAAAAGAACAGTGTATAAAAAAAAAAACAAAACAAAAAAACTAAGAGTTTAAGGACCAGCTGCTTCTGTTTAAGCCCAACTGTTTCAGTATTGATGCAGCATAGCTGGGGCATGATGTCATCTGAAGGGCCAGCAGAATACACCCTGGTTGATCTTAAAAATATGCAGGGGTCTATCCTCTCCTCTCTGAGTGTGCATAATTCCCACCAATGGGAAAACGAGTTGCTCACATGCAGAAAAGAAGATAAGATACACTAAATGGCCATAGTGGATAAAGAGGTGTATAAGTTCTACTAAAGAAAGAGACACTGTTTTCTTAATATTTACTTCTTTTTGCTACAACATAGCAGCTAGTTTTAAAAATTGAAGAGAAGAAAGAATAGTCTTCCCTGTTTGCTTTTATATGACCCCGTGGGGATGCAAATTATTGTTTTATTCCAGTCCTTCCGTTCTCTCTCTCTGTCCATTCATCCAACCATCCATCCACTCCTTCCCCTCCTTCCTGGTTATACGGTTTGATATGCATGCATGAAGATATTTGTACTGTATATAATTTACTATATATTTAATAGAAGCTTTTCTTGTTTTAAAAGCTGCAGGGAGAAGAAAATAAATGTAATAAAAGCTGCAGGTTATAAACAGAAGGACAATACACATGTTCACAGACACACAGAAAGAATAATGACATTTATTATCTAGCCAGTCACTTAAAAGGATGGCACAAAATATACTATTCTGAATGCCAAGCAACAATGAAAATCTTAAAGTGATATAACTCTCTCAATGTCATGGGAACACGATTGTCACTTGTCATTACTTTGCATTTCTCTACTTCTTCATATATCCTAAACTGCCTATTCTTACATAATTCAACACATTTAATAATGTAGAAAATCAATTAATATTTACTGACCTGTCTCTGCTTCTCCGTGATGGGAACGCAGCGTTACAGCCAGCCACTGTGCAGACATGCATCTCTTTTAAATGAACATTTCTGTAGTGAAGCTTCACACTGTAGGAACTCTTGAAACTTTTCTTGCACACATAGCAGATCTTGGGGTCTGGGCTGGAGCACATTTCACCTTCTGGGGAAAATTTCTGAGGGCTGCTGTAGTTGAATGTAGAAGCAAAACTTTCATGAAGGGCAGCCATACTGGCACTGCCTCCATTGTACAGTCCATATTGGCTCATGTAGAACATATCATATGTAGGGTCTGTATACTCTTCCTTCACCTTAATGACATCCTGGTTGGAAGAGTCATTGTGGTTTTCATCTGGTCTGTCACTGTGCATCATAGATTTTTCACCAGGTTCATGGAGGCGATCATCGCCTTCCATGGACTCCTCGCACAATTTGGGCTCTGACGACTCTGACTCATTTTCATAGTCTCTCTCGTGCTCCTGGTCTTCTGATGTCATGCTGTCTGCCCTTCTTATGTCTGGTCTGGAAATGCATCTGCTTCTGTCACTTTTGGAAAAGTCTTTCACAGACAGGCCTGGGCTCATTTCCTCCTGAGAATGGCAGTGATTGTCATGACCAATGTCATTCACCATTGTGCTGCTGTCATTCACCTCTTCGTCTTCATCATCAAACTCATCGGCAGTATCAATAACTTCCTTTTCAATTTTAACTGGCATGCTCGACTTCCTTGGCTTCTTCTTGGGGGCAAGGTCAGCATTAGGCTCTGGGGTGGGCATCAGCACTGAAGGTACTGATGACTCTGAAGGAGGAGGGGGATGCTGCTCCATGCCACTCACTGCTGGTATTATTGGACTGGTAGGGAGTGAGGTTGGAGGACTCACCATTTCTCCAGGAGTAAGTAAATTTCTGTAAAAAGGAGGAACAGGTTGGACAGTCTTTAAAGCTGGGAACACCAGCTGACTGGGAAGAGGGTTCTGTAGTACAGGATCTAGAGGGGGAGTGGTAAACCCCATCGGTGGACGTCCAGGGCTTGTTAAAGTTAGGTTGGATTTTGTACTTGCTATGACTGGAGTGGCAGCACCTGACGTAGCACGAATGAGATCTTTGTCGCGGTTATTCCTTAGCATAGGCATGTGGAGGCGGGGATTGGGGTTAGCACTGTGGCGGTTACGGCTTCTGAGAGAGCTGAAGACCATGTTGCAGCCCTCAATAGTGCACCGGTGCTTGATTTTCAGGTGAACGGCATTGTAGTGGATTTTAAGAGTACCTTTGTCATAGAAAGTTTTGCCACACGCGTTGCAAAACACCCTTCCTTTCCTGGAGGCCGACCCCATTCTCCTCATTCTGTGAATGCGGAATGAACTTTTAGTGTGTTCTGTTTTCGATAAATCATTGACAGGCGTAGGTGTCTGAACAGGAGAGACGCAGGCTGGCTCAGTTTTGGGCTCAACATTTGTGATGCTGGTCAAAGCATTCCTGCTGGATGCTTGCTCATTCTTGAAAGGCGTAGGGGAAACTTCAGATTCACTGCTCTCGTTATATTCATTTTGGGTCGTAAGGCTTGGTTCTCGGAGCCTCATTGCTGGCTGTTCCAGCAGGAGGCCATTTGGAGGCAGCCCCAGCAGTGGAGCAGAGACTGGATTTATGTACTGGAATGGAAGCAGGAATGCAAGGCTGTTCGGGATGTTTTCAAAATGATGAATGCTGGAAGGGTTGCTATTCTCCAGGTGAGCAAGGAGACTTGGGCTCCTGGTGCGATTATTGCTTTCAATAAAAGTCCTTATATCTGAATCTGTCTTTGAAGATGGCACAGCCACAGCCTGCCCTTCTTTTTCTTGAATTGCCATCAGCTCCACGATGGATTTGGTTTCTCCAAATCTCAGGAACTGCTGAAGGGTAATGATCTCTTCTTCCCTGGACATGATGGCCCAGCGGTCCAGCACCTTGCCTGCAGCATCCTAGAGGCCATATCAAAGAAACAACAAAGACAAACACAAAGAAAAAACTTATTGATTCTGCATAATTATTGAATTCAATAGAAGGTGCTCTGCTGCCTGAACATGAAAGACTGAGCTCAAAAAACAACATGCAGACAGCATTAACAGAACTTGACCAAAAAAACCCAAACTTTTCAGCCATGCAAATATAGTAATTAGAGTCACAGTCAGAAAAATAGATTGAGTTTAGTAATGTCAGAGCACACAAAACGTAGACCACAGGGCTCTGTGATCTAAACTGCTTTCAGTACTTTTATTTAACAACAGTGATCTATGTACAATGCTACTGTTTAGCATACATCAGTGTAAATCATGAACTGTTGCTGTGCATTCTGTTGTGAAATATAAAAAAATTATACCTTAATCACTATTAAATGGTGACACTATAGCAAAAGAGCTAAATAAATGCATTTGATAGATTTGCTTCTTAAATATAAGCAGACATAAGACTCATGGGCCATCTCACAAGAAATTTTGATGCAAGGTTGAAAGTCTAAAAACTGGACAAAAAACTTGTACTTAAGCTTTTTTTTTCTTTTTTTTTCCTCATGAACAGCAACACTGGAAGATACACTCATAATCTCGCATCAAAAAGTAGAAATTTGGACACTGATTTTAAGCATAACTGGACTACGACTGACAATTGATTGTAAGCTTGCAATCTTGGTATGGTTTAGACTTAAGAGATGACTTTTTTGCAGCCTTGTTATAAACTACAGTTAAAAATATGTAAAAAGTAAGCATCTGATGGATGTAGATAGCATAAATGTGTAAAAATGTTGTCTCTTAACATTGCCTTCTGATAGCAAGGAAAAATCCAGAGAGAATACACATCAGTAATCACTAGACTATCTGTTGTTAAATATACATTAAAAAGCATTTCACACTTTCATTTTTGCTAGTAAGCATGAGATTTGCCTGAAGGTAGGACTTAAAAATTCTGCAATGTAATGTCAGGCAATCCATTCCAGCATGTATTGATAAAAACATATTAAAATACTTATATAATGAATACATCATTTTATTGGCATCTTTCCTTTTGGGCAAATGCTGGACATAACGTCAGCACAGTAACTATAACCAACAAGCACTGTTGCAGGCCATCAAACCAAAATTATTCCAATGCTTCCTCATGCATTAAACAGTTTGAAAGCCTTGCAAGATACTCCTCTGTACTGTCTCTGATCTTTCGAATCTCAGCTTCAGAACCTTATCCAAACACTTTGGACTACACACTATTGCAAAACCCAGTAGCTCTTGTTTGATTATGAAGCCTGCAAATACCTTTCTTTTTTGTTTCAGGTCCTACTTATTTATTTATTTTATTATTTTCAGTCTTCAGAGGATTGATTCTTCTCGCATTTTCTAGAGTACATGAAAATGCAATTTGCCCCAAATAGTAAAACATGTATTTGTTTGATTACAGCTGGTTTTATTATTTCAGTTCTGATCTGTGCCACCTCTCAGGATACAAAGTTAATGACAAAGGTCAACGCCATGTATGTTTCAGTACCCTAGATGTGACTGTAGAACCTTTAGAAAGGCTCCACACATGACCATTCACAATGAAACCTTACAAAACTATGAAACCCTCAACAGCAGTTAATTATGGAAAATCTTACCCAGCTGACCCAGATGGAAATCCCCAAAAGCCATGTCTATGCAGAAAATATTCAACATTTATTTACACAGTGATGAAGGAAACACCATAATGCAGATGCCGGTATCGGCTGGCAGCATTAGTCAGGAACTATCCCCATCGTTGAACACCTTTACACACTGTGGACACCTCTAATTTCTATGCCCTCCCAGTTCTGCCTGTCTGATGGAGCAGTATTTTACAGGCAGCCAGTGCTGTCTAGTAGAAATCATCCAGAACATCAAAAAACCCCATCCAACAAAAAACAGAACCAAAATGGGGCAAGGGTACAGGGGAAAAACCCCATCAACACAATAACCAAACAATTAAAGGACAGGTTCATATTTTAAGGGTCTAAGTTTATATTCTTTTCCCATCCAACTAACTGGCTCCTTTCTCCATGAGTGTGACCTAAAGCTTCTCACACCTACTTCTCTCACAACTTCTAGTCAGCCATACCAGTTCTACATTTGAGTAATTCCTACCTGGAACGGCAAAACCAGACTCAGTTCAGATTTTGGTCTCTGGGCCTTCACTATCACCTCTGATCCAATCTATATGCATACAGTTCTAATCCTAAGACACAAGTATTAATTCCTTCTAGCTGTAACTTGCATTGTTTGAAGATGGAAATAACATCGCTCAGTTTACACTGCTTACATGTATTGAATTAGGATTCCTGTCTGTAGCCAGCTGCAGGCTGCTTTGTAATGTACTACTGGTAGTGATTTGTTTTGTTTTTGCTTTAATTTGTAAATTACTCACAGGTTTATGTAACAGATGGATGCTTTACAAAAACGGATATTTAAGCAAATAAAAATTAAATACAGCCCGCACGACAATAACTCATGAGAATAGTAGGTACGGATGCCGTAACAGACTCCCACATGTACGTGGATGGTGGTATTACACAGTCACTCACCCGCTGGCAGTGAACCCAGCTCTTTGCATGTGCACAGAACAGGCAGACGTTGTCTAAATGCGGGGGCGTCCAGCATGCTTTTGGGGAGTAACTTGGAGAAGCCAGTAGTTGGCTACATGAGCTACCTCTCCATGAGACGCCACCACCCTTTGTTTCATTTAGTTTGAGGATTTGCAATGAGGAGAGCCAGACCGTCAGCAGCTGCTAAGTCCCACTGATCAGAGAAACTGGCAGTCAAGGGTGTTATGGGGCTACCCTCGGTCTCATAGAAACAGCAGGGAATCAGAAAAATGCTCTTAAATGATCCTCGTCTACTCCTACTAGCTACATCAAGCTATAACTTGTTAATTTTCAGCAAGAAGTTGTTTGGCTTTTTTCCCCCAGCAAAAGTAAAGAGGAATTGCACAGATGCCTATAATTCACAGAAAGCACACTACTTATGGATACTGTGTAGCATATGCTTCAATATTTACATAGTGATGGCTTTCCATAAATCATTGTAAGTATGTATTATGCAAAACTAGATAAAGAGCGAATAGGAATGTCATTTTTTGATAAAATTTAAAATTAACAAAAAATCTAACCATTATCCCTTTTGAATTAAGCTATAACTAGCTAGGGATCTCTCTGTATATGGTAATACTTGATTAGAGGTTCAAGTCCTTTCTTACATGTAATCGATTTCTTGTTTCTTACAATCTCTCACGCTAAGTTTTCTCCCCAAAGCCATTAAATCATATCCACATTTAAATATTTCATGACAAAAGGTTCCAATTTATATTACTTTTCTCAGCTCACAACTGATTAAGCCAAGCCTCCTGTGACAATGTGTACAAGGAAGTCAGTGAGTGTAGAGATACCACTGCATGCTTACAGCTCTAAGCCAGGCAGTAGACAAGTAAGCCCAACCCGTACAGCATATATCCGTCTTTGCCCACACAGCCTTGTTTTTATTTTTGTCTTATTTTATATTACATGTGTGGGTAGCGCTCTCACAATTTCAGATGGAGAAAATCTTTTAATCTCTAAATCATATTAAATTAATCTCCAAGGATACAAGACATAACCTTGAATCTTTTTCTAACTCTAAACACATACTCGACTCTATTATTTATATAGATACGGATTCACATACACACATACTACATCAGATCTATAAAGTAATGTCATGGTTAATCACCCTGAACCTGCCTCCTCGCTTTTGCTGACTGTATGTTAGGCAGAGATGTGTCGGGATATGTTAGGGTACATCTTGTCTTAAACTTCTGGGTCAGATAGAACAAGTGATGGGTGTCAAGATGATTATCTCGGATCATACAAATGACTACAACAGAAGATGGACACAAAGATCACTCTAATTTTTAGGAGCTTAATTGGGGAGGATTGCGAAGATGAGTCTTCATTTCCTGAGGGCCTTCAGGCTTTACAAATTTCAAGCTTTCGATTCAGCTTTAAAAGCTCTCAATTTAAAAACTGCCTATTTAGAAAATAAGGACGTTCTACACAAACACACACTCAAAACATACACTGTAAACCTTGAACTTTTGTTATGAAATCAGTTGTTTTAAACTCTCACTTTGTGTGAGAAGCTCCATCGACTCCTGAGCCAGTGTTACCTGAAGGTAATTTTGTATGTCCACACTCACACAGACACGTGTGTGTACACACACACCCCCACAGACTTTTTGCAGCTGTATTTTTATCTTACTAATTAACTTCTTGGCATAGGTAAAATGGATGTATACACTTGGCTGAATACACAGTGAGAGATGACTATACAAGAGTTGAGATTAATAGAAAGGTTAAAAAAAAGCTAAAATTGCTTCTTAAACAAGCCTTATGTTCTGGGAAGCACTCAAGGATTATTTTCGGGCACCGTTGTGATAACAGAATTCTGAGAACCACCCAAGGTTACACAGGAAAACACACTGCTAGCCTTCATATTTTAGCAAGTTTGCATACACACCATGAAATGCTGTCTTTGATGCATATCAGCTAAGCAGTCATGTTACAAAAATATTACATAGATACATGTTTGATTAAATAATTAATCAAGCCTAGTGTTTTATCACACATCTTTCTTCTATAAGCCTTTTTTAAAGAGCTCTGTATTTTCCAGCTGATCTCAAAGAAACATTTTGAGTGCAGCTGTAACAGTTGAGAAGCAGACTGAGAGATATTCATTTGGTCATACTATAATTGCAGAGGATGGTTTTAATTAGGGTGTAGACAGAAAAAAAATCAACATTTGTTTCTAATAAAGAAAAGCCTACATAATTTCCATGATTTAGGGTTTGTTGTTTTTGTTTGGCTGAATATCCCAGGAGCATCTCCTTGCTTCCCAATTAAATTTCAAGCTGTTACACTATGGGTAACCCTACTACTCTTGAGGTAAACATTACCAAAAGCATCCAGCAGCACACCAGCTCATATTAGCACAGATGGGGCAATGTGCAACACCTCTTGTTCATTTTGGCTAACTCCCACTGAGCTCAGTAGGACATAAGGAAGCCCTATACCTAGTTTTCCATAGAAATATACACTCACACATACAATGACATACTCATTTTCTTGATAAGTGTTTTTACCACACTGAACCTAACTCACCTTTCCTCCTGTAAACACGAAGAAAAGGTGTGCATGCTTGCTCAGCGTGATGATATATGTGCAACTGATATGAGATTTAACACACCCAGCCTGCAAAGAACCACGGTTAAACTTTTTTCCCCTCATCTGTCACTTCTCATCCACCTCCCACCAGCCCCCCTTCGCCAACTGAAACCATATGAAAACAAACTTGTGTTTAAGTGCCAGCAGTCCTTTCCTTGAGTTATACTGCTGCAGCAAGAACAACCACAGCGCAGCACTACCGGGTTCTCAGTCAATAATGGAAATCTTTATCTTTGGGCTTCACTGCAGCCTCCACTCTGCTAGAAAAACCAAAAGCGATAGCTCTTCCCTTCTGACATCCCCTTTCTCTTACCCGTTGGGCTTGTTTTCTTTGCCCCAAAGACACAGGGTACGCATGAAGATACCAGTGTGTTACAGCAGAGGAAGAGAAGAAGCCTGCCTTTCCCCAAAGTATCACTCAGAATGACGCTGGCAGTGTATATTCAAATGAAGAGCAA
Source organism: Tauraco erythrolophus (assembly GCF_009769465.1). Taxonomy (NCBI): domain Eukaryota; kingdom Metazoa; phylum Chordata; class Aves; order Musophagiformes; family Musophagidae; genus Tauraco; species Tauraco erythrolophus. The sequence goes on along the minus strand of NC_141496.1, from coordinate 87,426,802 downwards.
CATGAAGGAGATTTTATTCACTTATATGCATGCTTACATTTACTTTTGCTGCCAGGTTTGTAATGGTACTTGCTCTAGTTGATCCTTAGACTCCAGGTCTCCTTATGCATTCAGCAGCAAAAACCTTTGCATTTTGACCGAAAGGACCCCCAAAGACCTTTGCAAACTTCACGAACTGACATTGTAGACACCGGGCCAGAATCTAGCTGCACTTTAGATCCAGCCTAATTGCACTTTAAATTCACAGTAATTCCACTGACCATGTTGGAAAGTAATTTTGACATAACTTATCCTTGAAACACGATGTGGAGCCAAATCTGTTTGAACGGGGGGCGTACCACCATGGTGGAGCGCAGCGTCTGTGTAACGACGCACAGGAGCACTGCTCAACGGTTTCGGAGTGAAAGTGAAGAACACCATGTCCTGCTGAAACTGCAGATGGAACGTAAGGAGGTGGAATGCAATAACCGCAGCTGAAAGCTAGCCAGGACACCGCCGTTAACCACCCACGCTCTCGCTAAATGGCCTACAGGGTCTTTACTGACCAAAAGTATGCAGCTCCTCTGTTTTATATCTCATCCCAAAGATGCATGCCAGCAGCACAGACCCCTGCACAAGTAACCTGGTGGAGAGCTGGTTCTGGATTAATTCGCAGGGAGTGGTGTGAAAATACTGGATCCCCAAAAGGGCACCCCAATTGCAGAATGCCTTTTCATTTTTCAGGTTCACCAACCTTAAAATACATGTCAAAACATTGACCTGAAAGATGATGACACTCTGTCAAATGCCAACTACAAGCCATCCATGTGGACTGCAGGTAGGAGAGAGAGTCTGTTACTGTTTTGAGAAAAGAAACATTAATTTGAACTCTTTCCTGCTCTTCATGACTCTGTATTCACCTCTGCAACTCCCGTAAAACTATTAGGATGCAAGGGCACTAGTTTTAAAACACTTCTTCTGATTTTTAAAACATATTGTTTGACTTTTGATAAAATATTCATTTTGTTATGGAATGCTCTTGATTATGGACCAGATAAGAATGTATAATTCACAAGACGATGACTTTTTTTTTTTTTCTTCTGAATAACACTGCATACAGCACTTTTGTTTTTAAAGCTATGATAGATCACTGTAGGGTGTCAATGAATTTAATCATGGCAGTTCAAGCTTCGTTTAATCACAGCAACTACATCAAGCCACTTTACAATTGGGTGTCTGACAAGTGTTTTTCACAGTAAACCTCTGTCCACACCTGGAGGAAAAGAATCTAAGCACAGCCAGAGCCTGATACTCTTCTTGAATTTACTAGTTTTACAGCAGTATAACTCCGATGATGTCAAGAAAATTTGCTTAATTTGCTTTGATTTACAGCTGTCATGTTGATGACAACTATTAAACGTCAAAATCTGTCACTAATCGATAAAGGCAGAACTCCTCTTAAGTGACCAGATACATTATGGTATCTGCTCACAAAATATTTTTAGTGCACACTAAAGGTGAGACATTTTTTATCATATTCCTTAAAAGGTAGAATACCAAGATTTTATAGAAATTGAGTATTCAAATTCCCTAAACAGCTTTGAAATCCACAACCTTAGACCCCAAGTATAGAAGAATATTTTGGTACTTTGGCTTCTCCACAACCTGTGAGAGCAGAAAATTCACTAAAATGTCTCTGAAGAAGCTTTGCCACTAACTTGTGGCAAGTAACAGAGTGTTTGCCCTTAGGCAGACATGGCTTCTAGAGGCAATCAAAACACCAAGTGCATGGTGTATGAAGGCAAAAATTTTAGACTGTATGAGGTGCCAGGGGGACTTTTCAGGATAGGATGTGAACAGAGATACAAACATCGCAAACCACTGAAATAATTCCAGCTATAAATTAACTTTACAACACAATTTTGCAAGTTAGTGGGTAGGAAATACCCAGCATGCACATAACCATAGCAATGATTGATTTTCATACTCACTTTCACTAATTTTTGCGTATATAGCGGTCCATTTCCGTATGCCATGTAAGAGAATTTGCCTATCAGTCCCTAAGATCACTTGTGGTTTTACTGTTTGGTATCAGTGCTGCATAACTCACTGAGAAGTAAAGTTATGTTTTCTGTGCTCTGACAGTCTTTCAGTAAATTTAGTAAGCTACTTAAGCCTCTCTTCCTGAGCCTCAGTTTCACCAACACTGAAAGAATGACACACAATTTTTATAAGAAATAGGAAACATTCTCAAGGAGCACCGATGAAGTATGGTGTTTGCAATACACACAGCCACAAGAGTACACCCAGGCTCTCTTCAGCCAAGACCTTCCCCAATGCACAATGTGATAATGCAAACAAATCATCTGTCTGACATCCTTGCTCCATCTAACACGGACTGCACCAAAAGCAGTGCAAGACATTTAACCGTCAAGTCAAATCAGACTATCAGATTGTCCTTTTCTCACTTTAAATCTAAACTGACTAAAGCCATAACCCTAACTGGAAGATGTAAGCAACAAAAGCTGAGTCTTACCGGGCTTGTAAGTAAAACTTCCAAAGAAGTCAGTAAGAAATTTGCCTAACTGGGGGCATTGTAAGAAATTTGCCTAACCGGGGGTGTTGTAAGAAATTGAGAAGCTGCCCAAGGACAAAAACACTGGAGTAAAAGTGCCAATAAGTTATACTCACAAACTGGATTTCATTACATACTTGGTTTTCTGATTTAACCCAAGCTGTGCCTCAATAAGGGGATTCAGCTGTGCTATATGCTGCATATATGAATGGCAGCAGAACAGGGAGATTGATCTCCATCGTTAGTATTCATTAGGGGACTATGCATTATTACTTGCAATACATACAACACGATCTTAATGAGGCCTTTTTCCTTTGATTGTTTACCCAAAAAATTTTCACCAAAACCCCCAGGTTTGCCATAGACGGCAATGTGATGCAAAAGGGAGACAGCAGGGTGCAGAAGTGACACCAAAAAGGCAAAGGTCACTGGAATATAAAAATGCTATGGTACATGAAGTGAGCTATCTGTCTGCACATATTAGAGGCACTGAAATGCAAAAGAAAGTGGGGGAAATTATATTACAGTGTACAAAATAATAACTGTGCCTGCATGTCTTAATACCCTCTTGTCCCAGCAGTCCTGACTTTCTAGGCAGCCCACTTCTCCACATTAACAGTAGTCATTTGGAGAGCAGCAAACGTGCCATTAGAAGCACTTTTACAAGTGTATATTCATCCACCAATTAGCTTAATGTGGCCGCTTTCTGCATATTTTCTATCCAGGCTTGCACAAATCTTATTAATATTTCCCCCTAGCGCTTTGACAGATTACCTTGTCATTATGCATCCTGGAGCCTTTTAAACAATATGGGTAAACTACTGTTTGCGAGGTTAATGACAATTATCCCCTAATTACTGCATAAGTCACTCAGTCCACTTTATCTCATGGGCAGGGTTCTGCTCTGTGTATCTGCCATTGTGTCACTGTAAATGAATCTTGTATAGCTATGTTTATCTGTCGTTGCCTTGTAAATTACGCTGACAGAAGAATGAACAAATTACTGTGTGTCATCACTTAAATACGGCTTCTGATAAAAAAAAAGTCCCACAAGCACAGCACTTGAATTTTAGCCTGATCACAATTAGTAAACACATATTGAATGTTTTAGGAGATATATTTAGAAGTGGATGGGACACAGTGTGGTGGAAGAAGGCTCTGAAGTGGTAAGCCTAAGGGCGGCAAAAGAGAAGAAATATAGAAAGCTTAGTAGCTAAAGTAGTAATTCCATGATCACCTCCTGAGAACTCTTCTGCTAATTTAACAGTTGATAGATGAGCCAGTGATATTTTCCAAACAATCTCATACTTCAGGCTGTGCCGAATTCCACAATTTCTGTTGTTTCTGACCACAGCCACATAAGCTTTTCTTTTTTTTTTTTAGCTGAGAAATTCAAACACGAATTATAACAGAAGTAGCATCCATAAAACCAGAGGCAATGCTAATTTAATGGGTGCATTTCAGAACACTATCAAAGAAGACTAACAATTTGGAGCACGCCTGGCCTGACCAGTCCTAGTGATTCCAACAGGACCACTCAGTGCACAAGCTAGGGCAGAGCCTGGCAGGCAGTACCTAAGTCAATGTATTGATTAAAAAAAAAAAAAAAAAAAAATTAGTACATTGCCTACTGTTTTCTACAGTGCCTGCACTTTGAGTCACCTCCTTGGTGTAATTAGAGTTCAACAGAGGCAGAGAAAAAATTGTAAGTTCATTTTGCCCTCCATGTACTGAGGTAGTTCTACCTCAGGAGAGGAAAGCAGAATTGGCAAATACCAGCTTCCTGGTATACTCCCTTTTCTGAAGCACTTTCAAGTTACAGCTAAGAATACTCCACTGGTAGGACATCACTCAGAACAGATATGTCCTGATTTGAGAAAGAAAGTGGACTTGTTATTGACCTTGATTCCTTCTTTCACCAAAGATAGCTCAATGACTTCAACAAGAAACACACACATAGTGCTCAGAGGCAAAATAATTTTATAGTAAAGAACATTAAAACAATAGTTGCTTTTTAAATAATGCTTCTTCTTATATTGGTCTTGGAGAGGTAACTGACTGATAGCCCCAGGAAACACAGTCCTTTGTAAACAGTACAACAGAGACAGGGCACTTCCACTCTGTCCTGGGAAGGTCCCTTCTTGAGTCAGAGAAGGCCTTTTAGTACTGCTTTTGGATTGCTGGCAATAACATCAATTGCAAAGTGCTAGTAACAAGTGTGCTGCTTATTGTGACTCAGGCTACAAATTTCATTTCCTCAAGCTCGGTGCAGTCACAGCATGTGAACTTCTTCTCACCACTGGCTTGAGCTGAAATGGAATCCTCTCACTCTCCCTCAGACCTGACATTTAACTCCCAGAACAAGGGTATTTCCCTGCTTGCCAGGCAAATGGATGACTCGTGGGGTGAGATGCTCTTTTAGCGACTTAGATGAAACTGCCTGCTGCGCAGCTTGCAGGAAAACCAATGCCTAATAACGGGTATGTCAGCCCTGCATCCTGCAATGTAGTCACACAGTAATGCATTTTATCAGCTCTGGGGACACACTTTATGCACATACGTATGATACCTTCACAAATGACCTAGGCATGGATATGATAATGTTACATATTTGTGTATTTAAAATGTATTTGATTTTGCCTTATATTTTACACATCTCGTCGTTCAGCAAACCTTCTCATTTTACACACATCCTAAAACATGTTAAGCACCAGCTTCTGACCAGTGCAGGACGAAAAAATGAAGTCAGAAGGACAATACACAAATTGCAGCAGAATTATGATTGCTTAAGGGTAGCAATGTAAGACTGCTTAAGCTGCTGTACAAGAAAAATGAAATGTCAGAATTCTCCAAAACCTGGTGTTATTTACTGCCATTCAGCAGGTTATACCAACACTGAAAATCTTCTTATTGCAGTAAAGTGTACATTTATTTTATTGGATTATGATAGTGTCATATCCAGAAAGAATGGATAGACTGAGATGTAACAAAATTACTGGTGTTACTGAAAATAACAGTGGTTTGAATGGAACACAGATGAGGACAGCACCTCTGACCATGCTCTCAGTATAGGCTGGAAGAAAAAGCTGTAGTGAAATGGTAAGAAAATGTAACAGCCATCACTGCCAGGGATAACTGAAAAGACTGATCAATTTTGAGTAAGCACTACCTCAAGGGTTTTGGTCCCACTAGGATTGATCTTTGTGTCTGTCCTGTGTTCAGTCAATGCAACTTTCAGCAGGGTATCCACTGCACAAATAAATGGAAGTGCTGCAGTAACCCTCCACCCTTCTTCTAAGCATGTTAATTTCTCTCTGTGCTGAAGGAAAAGTAAAACCAATGTGGCTGATGGCAAAGTGCTAGGCAACAGACGGTTTAAAATGTTTAAGGACACAGAACACTGTTATTGTCATGTACAATATTATTTGGAAAAACACATTTCTAAATTATTAATATTTCTCTTTGAATTTGGAGGTTCTTTGGCCTCTGACCTTTGCTAATAGCAGACAAACTCTGCAAGACAGAGACAAGCGTTATACACTCGTAATAGGTAAGTTGGCAGTCCCACCAAATGAAGGTAAGGATTAATATCTGTTTTCTATGCAGGCAAGTGTGGGCCCTAAATGCAACATTAACCTTTAAGGGCAGGGAAACAATGCTGACTGCTTCTGGGGAAAACTGTGAGACTGGTTTAACTGAAAATTTTTACGAAAAACCGTGGTAAAATAACAGAACGAAATTAGGTGACAGCTAAGAAAGCAGATAGCAGAAACATAGTTATTCATGCCAGTTAGAATCTTTAAAAAAAGTCCATATACTGTGCAATTTTTGCTTTTGCACATTTTGGGTTTCATCAGTTTTCTTCGAACAATCTCTAGAGATACTGAGTTACTTACAGAGAACTCTATTAATTAAAGAATATTATTTTCATAGGTATTATTCAGCTTTGCCTGAGATCTTTTACATTTAAATGAAAGTGTGCACCTTTGATCTAAAAGTGATTTGAAAAGCTAAGTGATACCTTGCATGGACATAGATCAGCAGGTGGTAAAGTTTGAGGTAAGCAAGAAAACACTATAAAAATTAAAATGTACGCAGTGTTAACAAGACAGCTGTCACAACATTACTTATGAAAGGAACTTCTGAAGAGGAACATGAACATTTAGAATTACACTAAACCCATTATTTTTGTGATCAATTATTCATAATTTCCAGAGAATTTCACACACTGTGGAGATTTAGCTACTGTTTTCAGCTCTCAGCAGCAGTACAGGAAGAACATAAGCACATTTTTCTGGAGCAATTCCTATTGAGGAGGATGCTGGAAGATATGATACATATCCACAGTATGGACTGGACAGAAGAATAAGCAAGAGACTGCCAAATGTTGGAGACTAACAAGAGTCATTGGCTGGCAAAACTGCCTTTTTCCAAACATAATGCTTGAGAAAATTCTTCAAAGTCGAGTCATGCTCAGGCCTGTGCCACCCCTTTCATTCTTTCAGTCAAATGGCCTGGTATGGTATGATGGACATAAGCATGTAAGTGACCTTGGTTCATGTGCAAAAAATCTTCATTGTTTTTCATCAGTTTGCAGCTCCAGAGTTACTATTTGAACTACAGGTGCAAACAACTTAGATGCTTGGAAATTCAAACTAAGCCATCAAACTATACCTATTCTCAGGGTTTAAAGAAGGATCTAAAACATCAAACAGAAATCTCACAAACTACAAACATTTGTCACCTGAAAAGAAAACTAATCTTTTGCATTTTTAACTCCTTTTCATGTTGTAATCTCAGAGAAAGAGGTGGAGGTGAGCAACTCAGAGGAAACCAAAGCTTTAATCCCAGACTTGCCAGCCACTTCTTGTGTATTCTGGACAAATCATGGTCCTTCTCTCAAATCCTTGTCTTTAAAATTGACATAGACAACATTTCCCCTTACTTCATGAAAATGTTGCAGCGAGAAACACCCCACAGACTTCAAAAGGCTAAAGTCAGTGGAACCCTACATATATGTAACCTTGAATAAACAGTTAACTGTGAACTTGGCCTGCCTTTATGAACATTCAAACCACTCTGTCCTGCAGTAAGGTTTTAAATGGACTGAGATACAGAAGAACTGAAAAGACAAACTGTGAAAGAGCCTATCTAGAGAGTTGCAGTAATAGTCACACTTCCTTTTTCCATGGAGGAGAGTGTAACATGGCTGGAAGAATTCCCTTCTACAATATCCGGGCACGTAAGCTACAATCAGTCAATGAATGCCTTTCTGAGTTCATCCTCTCAGAGAACGACCTTTATTACACTACGTTGTGATTGTTTCATTCATGCTTATTATGCTTAGAGCTTCCCCAGTGAAATAATTCTCAAATAAAAACACCAATCCCGCTTCTCCGAACGGACACTAATAAACAGTCATTAGATTACTTGCAGCGCGGCAAACTCTGAAGGAAATCACAGTGCTCATACTTACAAGTTTCTTTCGATAACTTTACAAGCTGCCCTCTTACCCCAGGGGACAGACCACTTAATACAGAAGAGACTCTCCTGAATACAAATATTTGTTGCAAAGCAAATAAAATGAATTATTTTCACAAAAAAAGAGAGCAGTAAGAATAGCTTGGCAACATGCAAGCAAAAAGTAACTTTTAATGTCTTTGGCACATCTCCAGCTCTTAGAAATGGCATCCAAAGTTGGTCCAAGTGTGGCTGATAAAGCAGGTTTAGAGCTGCCTTTCAACTTTCACTTTTTAATAATAAAAAAATCAATATATGGAGGATTACAAGCCTCTTGGTTTTGATTTTGTATATCAAAACCAAAAGATGACAAGGTTATGGTGGTGTATGAAACTCCTCAGGCCACAGCCACGATGATGCAAATATTTTATACCCTATTTATTTATTGCACTCTACAGAGAGGCTGAAATAAATTATTAAAATAAAATGAATGATCTTTTTTACCTGTATATATATATCTTACGTGGAAATGCAATCCTGAATATGCATTCTAAACCCCAGAAATATAATAGATTACCGTTCAGACCCTAAATTAATCGTAAATGTCTATTTTAAAATAAAACAAGGAATGGTCTGGATAGCAAGCTTCATACAAATGTAAATGCTCACATGGGGTCAAATGCCCTGTGAAATTACACTATGGAGCTGAGAATGAACCAAGCAAATCTCGTAGCAGTCACAGACTCTCTCAGTTGTTCCTCAGTGACAGCAATGTCTGAAATGAAACTGTTTAAACAGTTTTGTGAAGGAAGTAAGACTCTTGGTTTCATTATTCGCAGACAGACCAACTGAGCTTGGATCAGCTGTGAAAATAACACGGAAGATCTTGTATAGACAGAAGGCCATATTCCTGCAATCTTGGAAGGGGCAAACGGCAACTGAAGACTGCAAGCCAATGTTAGTTTTGCCCACATAGGACAGTAAGGTCAGACCCCTAGAGAGATCTGTAAAACTCACAGTAAAGAGAGTCATCATTTAGCAATTATTTAAAACATACCTCTATGTCTTTAGTCCTCTATAGCAAGAAATCATTGCTGCCAAGACATTAGAAATGCAACAGTAGTGTTGTTATGTGATCAACTCCTGAAATTGTTTTCTACATTTTTTGAAAAGTGAACTACAGAGTAATTAATTCAATTTGGTGGAGATAAACAGGCAAGGTTACTTATAACACGGTGGTCTCAATCCACATGAGCTTGAAGGAGGGGACCACACCTTCTAAAATCCATTAATCAAATCAAATTACTATGCAGGATTCACCATAGGAGCATCACAGCAGTGTGAGCATGTTTAAACAATTATCTTGTGGTACATACATAGCAGCAAGGACATAGCAAACAGCAGCAGCAGCAGGTCAGACCATGCAGTAATGCTGTGGCTTACACCTGCCTCTTTACTGATCTGAGGGAGTTAAAAACATTGAATATACACTCACACAAAGAAGGCAGTATAGGTACTACATGACTTATCCTTTGACACAAGGTGTAGTAAAAGTTAGGTTAAAGCCAGACTTTGTTCTTAAGTGTAGTTTCAGGAGAGAAAAGAACATAGGGAGATGAAGAATGAAGCTGCGTTTTCACAGCTGAGGACAGGTAAGACTTGGAAAAAAGCAGTAAAAACTATGTGTGAGAACGAGGAGAGGATAAAGCAATAGCCTACTCCCTCTGTAACCATTCGCCCACCTCTTTTTCCTATTTTTCAACCAGAGAGGTGAGAGCTGTGGCTGCAGAGCACCCACCTATAATATAACCATCCGTAAGTGAGCACTGGCTGGGCTGATGCCAGAACAGTAAAAGCAGCATTCACTTAGTATTTTTTAAGCACTTTGTATTGTACAGAGCCTCTAAGGAAGATTGATTTCCATAAAGCCCCATTTCCATCTCGAGGTACTGATGATGCCATAAACCACCAGAGTTTCTCCACTCCAACCCTGCAGTGGAATTTCAGACTCACCACAAGAAGCTCACGTATTAGCCAGGGCTCAAGGAACACAGGCATGCACTGCAAGGCATAGCGTTAGGTCAGCCTCAGGATCCAAGAGCAATAAAGCAAGAGAACAGTGTCCAGGTTTAAAATCATCACACACATATGCACACACACACAGTTCATCTATTTTGTCTACATTTCCTAGAGACCTCTACCTATTATTTAAAGTTCTTTGATCATCCCTCTACTACCACACAGGTAAAAGCTCTCTAGTCAAAGATAGTGAAGGAGAACTCCCTGAAAGAATTATAAAAAAAGGTTTCTTGGACTTTATGATATCTGATTATTTTGGTGGTTTTTTGGTCAGATATACAATGGCTTCTTATGGTGCTTTTCTGTCACTTCATTTATCTGGCTTGGATTTTGTGCTGTGTGTGACTTGACTGCTACTATATTTGAACCAGAGTAAGAAAAACTGTCCTTCTCCTCTCCTGTGCCATACAGGGCTTACAAATAAGACAAAACTAATTGACAAAAGAAGGAGGAAAGAAAGAGGGATGGGATACGTCATGTTCAAGATAAACTTCAGAGAAAATACAAGAGAGTCACAATCCGCTTTATGTATTTTACAATTATTTAGTGTCTGCATGATGTTACCATCAGGAGAACCAAATCTTGTTTGTAGTCTGAGCACAACACTTACCACCCTTACAGAGATATGATAGCGGAAAAACTTGCACTCTAATGACTCCTTCCACTATATTCCACCAACATATATGAGCTGTTGTTTTAGTTTTGAAAATACACTTTTCAAAGCCTGTGATGAAGCCTCAGTGATGCGGGGCTCGGCAGAAGCACGTAAGTGTCCCCTGAACCTCAGGTGTAGCTGCTTGTCAGGAATGCAGATGCTGGTGACATCTGCCTCGCTGGGGACTGAGCGCTCCACTGATTCAATAAGGCTACACAAGTGCAACAGGCCTTGATGTCAGTTACATGGTTTTACATAGCTACCATGTCAGTGGTTCTCAGCCTCCCTGGGAATTTATTCAGATATAAGTGTATTCAGCCCATAACAATGTCTTCTACCTGCCAGAGAGCTAGAAATATTCCCACCTTTTATGAATCCACAGTGCATGACTGCTGGTGTTTTACATGGTGGGAGGGGGAGAAAGAAAGAGAGAGAGAGAAGGAGAGGAGAGAGGGAGGGAAATAGAGAGGGGAAAAGGAGGGGGGAAGAGAGGGGGAGGAAGCAAAAGAGGGAGAATGGGAGCGAAAGGGATAGAAAAAGAAGGAGAGAAAGAGGACGCTTTCCTAGAATTTCAGTTTCACCCTGATTTTATAAATTTCTCTAGGAATAAATCCACCTACATACCTACAGCACTTGTCCAAAAACTGTTTAGAAACTGCTGAAAGTATAGAACAATTACTTTGTCTGAACCACAGTGCTTAACACATCCAGTTCCTTTTCCCTTTCATTTAAAAGAGCTCATATTCAAAATTCAAAATTTCAGTCTTGCACATTTGCAATTATTTTAACTTGACTCAGACAAGTGGCCTGCCCAACTACTTGCTGAAGTAAAACTGGTCATGTGGGTTATGCCTATGCAACTGGGGCCCAAGTTAATTTCTAGATGCAGATATAAAATACAGACAACAGCTGGGAAAAGGCATGAATGCTGAAAACATGAAGACTAGATTTCTATATGCTTCACACACTGAGGCTGGATATCAACAGAGAAAAATGCTAATGACATTAGTGACCTTCAGTGCGCTCTTACACCCCATTATTCACTGATAAAATAGTACAGAGAGCCTTTACTGTGTTGCAGCCTCTTTCTTTTCTGCATGTTTCTTTAGTTCTGATGATACTGTCAGTAACAAAGACTAGAAAAGTGTATTATTAAAGGTTGGGGTTTTTTAACATCACTATATATCTATGATGCAAGTTGAAATTAATTTGGAATAAGCTTATCTACCTAAAATTGTATCTTTCACCATTAACACTCCATCCAGATGTCCAAACATTATCAGATGCTGATACAATGAGGCATCGAAGCATATTGATTCTGCTGTTATTATTCACAATAGATTAATCAAAAATAAATCCTGATTTTAAGCAGCAGCTGTAAAACATTGTCCTCACACAGGCAGTCACCTCAGATCATGCAACAATTAAGAAACGATGAAACTTCTTGCAAACATTTTACAAAAAATTCTTACAAAATCACACCATACCTACAGTATCTATACAGAGAACTTGGTAGTAGTGTAGGAATCTGGACTGCTTAGCAATGCAATAGGAATGAAATCTCTTAGTATTGGTTCTCACTCATACACGTCAAAACCTAGTGTGGAAATAGAGTGGCAATCACGAATGCCACCTGAAATCCTCACCATCTGAAAAGCTGTGTGCCAATAACAATAGTTAAAAATGTAACATTTTGAAAAGAGAAGGGAAGTAGCAATCTACAGTCAAAATGATGGAACGTGAAAGAATCTACCCTGGCTTTTGTGTGTTTTATTAGCCACCAGTTTGTAGGGACAGGAAAGACATGCTGCTTTTCTCAGCGATCACCTGTGGCTCCAAGTAACGTGTAAACGCAATGACAGCATGAGAACTACAAAGACACTACACAAATGTGCAGAGGAGAGGTGCAGCAAGACCTCTCTTTTCTATCAACTGTAAATGGAAGGAGTTTGGGAGGTCTTAAGAGTGACTCAAAGACGTACTCTTGCTGGAAATCTAAAATGTCTGATGTGTTTTTGAAAACACATCTAAAGTTTGAACTCACAGGAACATATTTTGTCTCGTGCACATATAGTGGTCACCAGTTAGATACGTGCATACAAAGCAAACTGACCCCTTTCCTCTGCAGTCCAAGCTGAGATCTCCTTGAACGTGTGACCCTCGATACCCATTATTTCAGTGGAGCACACTCATCATTCACGATTGCATACGTCAATAGAAAACAAGAACACAGTTGTACATATATGCTTTTTCTAAATTCATCCAACTTTTTTTCCTTTAATAAGTTTTTTTGTTTTTTTTTTTTTTCCCTTTGCAAGCCCTAGGACAGATCTGGCTCTTCTGAACCAAAAACATTAGTGAAAAGGTTTGGCCCATAAAGATGATATAAGTGATAATAGTTAGAGATCTCACTCAGGCTTGGGATTTTTTTCATTGCCTTGATGGTTCGTATTTGATAAGGAGAATAATGGCATGTAGTGGGCAGAAAATAATTTTACTTTTTCTGTTCCACTTAAATACTCCAAAACCAGTTGATAAATAAATCGCAGAATTATGAAGTGTGCAGTACTTTGAAGAATTTTATAACCTATTACGTACCAGGGTGTATTGTTTTATAAGGTGTTTTTTCTAACAATCTCAATTTTTATTAAATAGTAAATACTTACAGAACCTCAAAATAAATTCTTGTGATTTATCTGAACTGTACAAAATTTCCTGCTCTAGTAGTTATTTATTTATTACATTAATACCCTGCTTGTTAAGTATGACATTTCTTTGGGTTTAAATAAGATAAGCAAGACAATATTTTTCCACAAGTACAAGAAGAAAAGTAAGACTTCAAATAACATGTTAAATACCGCATATTTGATTTAAAACAATGAATTTTGTCTTCTGTTCTGCACCTCAATTAAATGCTATGTGTACGCAAATGAATGAAGAGTTTCAGATAATTAAAATGCATGTGACTTAAGCCATAGCTGAACTTTGCTCTGTCTCCATAAATACTACTTCTGGGGTAAACCAGTTCAGTTGTATGCACTAAGGCTACCCGTGCGTGTTAAATGCATACTGGATCAGACCTTCCCAGTTCCTTGTTATTGACTGTTTCTTCTGCCACCTGTCTGAACATGAACTTCACCAAACATGGCTAAAATCTGCTCTCATGAGACACCACCAGGAGTACTCCATCCAGCTCTGGGGCCCCCAACATAGGAAGGTTATCGATCTGTTTAAGTGGGTCCGGAGGAGGCCCACGAAGATGATCCGAGGGCTGGAGCACCTCTGCTCTGGAGACAGGCTGAGAGAGTTGGGGCTGTTCAGCCTGGAGAAGAGAAGGCTCCGGGGTGATCTTATCGCAGCCTTCCAGTACCTGAAGGGGGCCTACAGGAAAGCTGGAGAGGGACTTTTTACAGGGGCGTGTAGTGATAGGACAAGGGGCAATGGCTTTAAACTGAAAGAGGGTAAATTTTGCTTAGATACATGGAATAAATTTTTATTTTATTTAGATGAGATCTAAGGAAGAAATTCTTCCCTCTGAGGGTGGTGAGCACTGGAACAGGTTGCCCAGAGAAGTTATGGCTGCCCCATCCCTGGAAGTGTTCAAGACCAAGCTGGATGATGCTTTGAGCAAGCTGGTGTAGTGGAAGGTGGCCCCTGCCCATGGCAGGGAGGTTGGAACTAGATGATCTTTAAGGTCCCTTCCAACCCAAACCATTCTATGATTCTATTTTGCTATGATAAATAAAGCTATTTCCTCCCTGTGGATAAGGCAAGTTAATGAGAATGCCTAAAAGTGATATTGGGAGATCGGTCTTCCTACAGCAGTTGGTCCCTTGCTCTGACTAGGATTATTTTCAAATACCTATTTTTTTTTCTGGTAATTTACTATTTGTGATGCAACAGAAATAAAACATCCTACAAAAGCAGTAACTGAAGCAAAAATTGGTATCAAACGGAATCGGTCATTTATGTGGTGAATGATTTACAGATATGTTAGGGGGATACCCGGGATATAGTTCTCTGTGCAGACATAAAACGCAGTTTTATTTAGTATAGCATCTTTCAAACAAGCTGTATCCTAAAACACTGCACAGACTTATATTCTAGTCTTACACTGATATTGTAAATAACAGCAGAGGGAGAAATTAAGAGGCACAGGTGAAAGGAATGTTTTCAGCTGAGAGCTGAAAAGAAATAGAGACGCCAACAAAGCACAGGCTGTATCTAAGAGCACAAGCCAGAAAGGAAAAAGAGCTTGTATCAGCCATGACAAGCAGCCTGTGGTGGGAGATAGAGGAAGTGAGCTGCTGATGAGCTGAGCCAGCAGAGAAAGGGCTGGGGACGCAGTGGTCAGATTTTGCCACCGCACACAAAAACCTGCAGTCTCTACTGAAGTAGACACAAAGCATAAGTGAGCATTCAAGGCCAGAATTTGGCTGTCTCCTCTCATTCATGCTAGTATAAATTGTGAACAATTCTGTCATCTTCAAAGGAGTTCGAACAAGAGTTCTCCAGTATAATTGAACTTAAAACCCGACTTTTGTGGACCAATCTGACTGAACAAAAGCATGTTTGTTGTTGGTTTGGTTTGGTTTGGTTTGGTTTGGTTTGGTTTGGTTTGGTTTGGTTTGGCTTGGTTTGGTTTGGTTTGGTTTCTGAACAACCATCTAGTTTGTGGCAAATTCTGAAGGGAATGCTAAATGGACAACAAGGGAAGGTTGGTCAATATGGTTGCAGGTTTTCTATGCACATAAAATAATATAAAAGCAATGCTACATTCTGGAACAGGTTGGCAGAAATACCATTTAATAAACGTGAGAAGGTCCGTGCCCTCAAGTTCAAATCCCGTAAAAGGTAATTTTTTAGGTAGTCAGTGTAAGAATCACTCAGTCTCACAAAGCTGTCATGGATTCTCACTAAAATTACCTAAATCAGGCAACGAGTAGAAATTTGAGTTCTTAAATGAAATGAAAGCTAAGAGGCTTCATTAAGGAGATACAGAGAAGGCTTTCCTAGGTTTAGGTGTTTTTTTTATTATGATGTTTAATACCACACCCTTCTTAGCTCATAGACAGTAATGCTTTTGAAAGAAATTTCAAGTTATTTCAAGGCTCACAATATGTTGCTATGGTGCATGCTGCCGAAGAGAATAAGCTAATGGGCTCTCTCTTTAATGTGATTAGAGCTATTATTGACATAATGCCAGGAAGACGCAAAACCATTAGCATTACACTACAGCTCACTTCAGTCACTACTCAGATTTAGCATTTGATCCACAATTTTAATTTTGCTCTGCTCTATTCAGGGCTGCATTACACAAAATGCATAATTAAAAGCTGCTATGATTCTCTCTACTTCTCAAATTAAAAACATAGCAAACATTTGTAGTTCTAATCCACTAGAAATTAATAAATCAAACATTGTCTTTTATCCTCATTCCTCAGTGCAATTCAGGATGCATGTTGGGAATATTTTACCATGCAACAGAGAAAACTACACTAAGAGCCACTGCTCAAAAGGAAAGAACAGTCTCTAAAGCCTGTGGTGTACTTCAGTGAGAACCTGGAGGACAGCAGAATACTGATAACCTCACAATTCCTAAAGTTATATCGGGAACTGTTTCTCAGTGCCACCTTCCAATAAATCCTTTAAATTAATTTTTCTTTGTTAGCTTTGTCACCCAGGCCTGACAACAATCATGCTTTCACCTGCTGTTGGGTCACCAAACAAACAAGACATGGCTTCAGAGCTTTTGTTTTCTTAGTGTTGCACACAAGTGGTGGAAGACTTTCCCTACTAACACACATTTTATATAAATGTTTCCATGTAAAAGGCCTCCATATACAACTTCATTTAAAAACTAGACTTTTCTGTGCTTTAATCAACAAAAATCTAATCTGATTAGATTCAAATCTCTCATTATTCAAAAGCATTCAAATTTCTTTGAATTTTCAGCTCATACTCATTCTGGGAAAATATTAGTATTTTCAAACTGTCACAATTTATTTTTTCCAGAGTTAAAAGGGACTGACATGGGTTTCACACTGCAACTTTGATTGCAATATTCCCTATGAAGAGACTGCTGGGCTTCATAAATATAAAAATCTTCTGATATTTGAAGTCCTTATTGAAAATTCAAAAGGAAGTAATCTCTTCTACGAGGACACATGGCAACGTGTCCTCCTATGTTCCTCCTCCAAGTTGTACTGATATTTGTGTGCAAATAATGAAGTACAAGGATGTATGCCAAATGTATTTACCCTTTCTCTGATAACAATCTTTACCATCATTACAGTCCATTTCCTTACCAGTATTGAATTAATGGGTTTGGATAAATCTTCTGCCAAATGTATCATACAAACCAATTAGGAATTCTTAAAGGATCAAAAGCATCTTCTGGTCCCAGTGAGTCTGTACCCACTGGCTAGAAATATGGCTAATAAACATTTTAAAACTAAAGCAATGAAAAGTAAAGCAATGAAAGTAAAAGTAAGTGTGAACTCTGGAATTAAATATCACTGTCAGTAAGGCATTTATTCCAAAATCATGTTCAATTTCAGAGTCACAACATACCTAGTCTTCTTGCTTACCCTCTCTCACTGAATCAGATTAGTTTAACTCAGGTCCACTCCAGAGCACCCCTCAACATCGCGACTGGGTGTGAAGAAGAGATCTGTGTGGAGGGAGCAATGTGCCTGAGGGTCTGCGTGCCTGAGCTATGGGCACAACCACATCTGCTGCTATAGGAAACGCAAAGAAAAGGTCAGTCAGCCCATTCCTGACTGAGACAAAAATAATGTCAAAATATCTTGAGATTTCATACAGGCCAAAAATAACTACCATATTGGCAAAGTGAATGGCAACACAGATAAATAATAGATTAATTAACACGAGATAAGTACAACTCAATAGTGTAATAACCTTCCTAGGCTGCATTCCTAGTATGTCCGACCTGCAGTGGACTAATTGCAGGTCTAATTGAATCCTAGAAATGTCTCATAAGATAAAGTATAAACACAATAGCAGTACTATAATTTATAAGCTTTTTGTTCCTCATTCTTCTCCTTATTTTTGCTCCTGCTATTGTACTTCTGTTTCTTCACACTTCTCCAGATATGTCCTGGCCACCTACTTCCTTCAGCCAAGCAGAATGACTGACCACACCTTTCTACACAAAATGTACTAGGCCTGAGAAACTCTTCCCAATGTTGCCAGGATAGCCACAGAAATGTGACAAAACTAATAAAAATTGAGTACTTATTCATAAAACGGAGGGCATGACAGCACCTAACTGCTTTATGGGGTGTTTCCATCCAACCTCTGTTAACACTGATTTCTTTTGGAGACCAGTGGCCTGCATTTTGTTTAAAACACTGAAATTCTACAAGCCATGGGAACTACTGAGTCTGAGGTGCATCTCACTTGCAGAAATGTAAATATGAGTTGTTACTGATTTATCTCAGCACAAGGGAGAAACGAATCAGACTGGAAATGTGGAAGATGAAAACAAAAATAACCAAATTCAGAACACTCAGGCAGAAAGAATCTAAATTGCTACCTTTTTCCTGGATAGTCTATTACTTAATCTCTGATTTTATCCTTCAGTGAACACAGAATGTTCTGCCTAAAAACATCTTTTAATGCAGATTATAAGATGAAAGGACTGTTAGATGTAATAAGTGTAGATCATCTACTGTACAGGTGCTTTTTAGCTGAGGAAGCACAAGACCTAAATTAGCCACATGGATGCTGGTGGACTGTACCAGAGCACATCATAAGGAGGCAAGCGTGGTTTTGTACCACCGAAATGATCATTGTGTGTATCACAATAAATCTGCTTTTTCAATAAGAAAAGAGAGCTTGTCACTTAGTGTAAGGGAGAAGAAACACCATTCCAAGACTATTGACAGCTACTGGCTGAGCTAAGCAGGACAAAGCTGAGGGCACAGATGAAGACACAAAAGGTTAGTTTCAGTCCACTAAAATGAAAAATAAAAAATCTCAGGGAAATTAAATCAGGGAAAATAAAAGCATGATGCCCTAATATTAGTAATGTGTGTGCGTCTGTGTATGTTTATACATCCTCATATACTAGAAGAACTTATCTTACTATAATGCATGAGGTGTGGCAGATTTTCAACTCTTCTGCCAACCCCTCGGTAAAGGTAAAGCTATATAATGAATTGTTTTTCTGTTTACAAAAAAAAAAAAAAAGGGGGAAATTACTCATGGTGTTTGAAACCCCAGCCTTCTCACATGGACTAAGAGTATTTTCCATGTTTAAATTCCCAGACTCCAGTCACAATGAGTATGTGAATGCTTGGTGTCAGCGCAAGTTAGCAGTAAGGGAAAATCGACACTAACCAGAGGTAAAACCGATTGGGTAAGACTCTGTATCATTTGTACTCAGCTCAGCATAAACCAGTGAAGTTGTTATGCAGAAAACAGTAACCCGTCTGACAAGAATGAGACTCAAAGTGTGGGCAGGTACCAGGCATGGCACTCATGGCCATACTGGAAATTTGTCTGTGATGACCTGCAGTATCTGCTTCTGCTGTGTCTCAGCTCTGAGGTTCTCCTTTTGAAAGATGTTGGCAGTCATACTGAATTATGCCAGATTGCTAGATTATGCTTATGACCACACAAAAAAGACCCCTAGCTTTAAAGATCATATCTGCAGGTGTACCACTAGCTCTCTACTTCAGCAGAAACAAACAAACAAAAAACAGCTTTACAATATGGCAATCAAAAACCACAGTCAACATGCAGAGATAAGAAAGTCCAGTACTAAACTGTTATCCACATATATGTGTTGAAGGCTACATTATTTTTACCTCGTAGCATGCTGTCCACACTACAGAAAATATCAAGTCTCTATTCAGCTTTCTTCACTCATCCAGACAGAACTGTCCTTCTGAGATAGTCCTCTATAAGCTCAATATAATTTTACATGAATTAATGATTAACTATTACTATACAATGCCAGAAAAATAAGGAAAATCAAATCCATAATAGTCAATGAAGATTCCAGCACCTGCTTACTCACAATATTAATTTCTTGTACTTGAACAAACATATTTATAAAATCATATATGAAAATAAACTTACCAAAGTACTTACTTTTGATATATGTAGGTAGTCCTGTACTGACTGTATATTTGCATCACTGATAGCATAGGCATGCCCAAATTCTGAGCTCGAACCTCTGAATGTTACAATAATTTAAGTAATAGATATTTAAAACACAGATAGCTATGAAAAAAATCGACAGCAAGTTTAACAATTAAAATCTGGTGTCAATTAGCTGTGAGAGACACTAACGAAAAAGCTACAGAAAAGAGACTTCAAAAACGGTTTTTAAAACCACAAAAACCAGTTAACATAATAAGCAGGAAAAAGTAGATTTGTTGTATTGGAAGCTAAAAATCAGTCAATTGTAAGCAAATTTCAGTAATTCTGGTCTCAGATGGGTTTTTGGTAGGTTTGCAATGTATCACACGCAGGTCAAAGCAACATGTTTGTCTACTTGTTCTCACCCTAGAAATATTGAAAAGGCCAGAAATACTAACCTGAAAAAGTGAAAATGTTTGCTATCATAATGCAACAAAATCATTGCAGTAACAACACAAACAAATCACGGAATATCAGTTTTATTTATTTCCTTTTGTATAGGTGACTGATGATGTGTCAGTGTACATGTGTGCACCCACATTTTTTGCAGTATATATAGCTTTACTCCTCTGCTCAATCAACTAGGTGATGAGACATGAAATTTTAGTGGCTGTGAAACAACAATAGTCTGTGGTCAGACTACAGGATTTGCTACTTCTGTTGCAGTTTGGACTTTTAAAAATAAAAAACAAACAGACAAAAACATGCTGAGAAGAACAAAGTAAAATATTTACTGCTGGCTGTTAAACTACATCCTTCAAGTTAAGGCTAATGTGCTTTCCAATATGGGAACATTACCAAGGGGTCAGCATTACAGCATTAAAATTTTAGAAACCAAGACTCTCAGGAGCAGCCCACGGTCTTACAAGCAAAGGAACACAAATAGAGTGATGGAGCCACTGAACCACAAGCAGTAGTTTTTAAGTGAAAAGTCATGCAAAGGTACAAGGGCCTCGGGTCTCTGGTGTAACAGGTACATCTATGCCTGTCTATCAGCTCACTCAAGTGCTATTAAAGGCCGACCAACCCATCCGAGCGGGCCCATTTGCTCCTTGCAGGTACAAATGGCTATTTGCTGTACATACGCGATTACACACTCACTTCCTTTGCCCTATGCTAACAGCATGTAAAACAAAAAAGTGCCATTTTATGTACACAAAGGCACTTATCTGGGGCCCTTGGGCTCTGAATACAAAGCACTCTGACTAGATTGATGGTACTGCGGTGGGGACAAACAGGAAATGGACAACTCTGTATTTCCCAGGTTAATGGCGTAATGATTCTTTATTGCTAAAAAACTTGTGCACTTCACCACCTTTTGCTACTGATTCTTCCAGAGCAGAAAGATATGCTATAATGGAAAGCAGCCAGCTTCTATTCAGGCAAAGGATAACGAGAATGTAAAAAATGTTGGGAAGGGATTCTGGACTTTTCTCCTGATTGCTGTTATCTTATTTCTCTGCAGTTTCTGTTATTGCTGACTTAAATCTACCAATTCTCAACCTTTTTTTTTTTTTTTGCTTAGCTTAGAGTGCAATACATGAAATCTTTCTAGCAAAGGCCGGATTCTATCCAGAGTTTCCAGTCCCTTAAAAAAATACACTTAAACATAATTAGCAAAAGCTTAGGTGACACATACACTGGATGGAGTATTTCATCCGTGAACCTCCGGAGACTTGTGTCTGAATTGCATGCACCATAGCAGGTGCAGTGCGTTTTACTGCTTGTATCAGCTGAGGTCCCTGGTGAAAACTACAGTAAAGCAATTCATTAAAAAAATAAAAAATAAAAACTCTCACACAATAATGCCTACACTTTCCTTGCTGCTTATCTCTTGCAAACACATAGTATTCTTCTCTTCAGAAAATTAATCTACACAGAAGAGCATCAGGCCTCTTAAGAGTGTCACTCCACATAAAGAGTATGACTTGTGCTAAGATTCAGGCTACACTTTTTAAAGGATGAGGCATTCACAGACCTTCGCTACCCAGACAGAATTTTTTCTCATCCTCCCTCAAACACATTTTTTATTTAAATGAAATATCAGTGTGAAAGGTATCTTTAGAAATATCTGCGTATCCTTGCCATAAACACCAGCACCATCCCCCTACCAGGCAGTATTAATAAGACTAGCAATGTAAGCTCATAATTTGTGCTTTTTATTGTCCCTTGGTGACTCACACTCCAAACACTCAGGTAGTTCTCAGCATTTTGAAATTTGGCTTTGTGTTAAATTTTGAACAATATCTGCCATTTTACACCTCAGAGCTCAGAGAAGGCAGCACAGTAGTCGGCGTACAGATGTGACAGAATGTTTTTATTCCAGAAAAAAGCTCCCTGTTTTTGACACACTGGAAAATGTACAGCCAGAGAACGCTTGAGGCGAAGATGCCACACCAGCCTTACATCTGTCTGCTTTCATTTGTCTACAACTGTGCTTATAGATAAAACAAGCCTTCCAGATGTCATCACAAGCAGTGTTCATATGCTGACTTCACTGAGATGCTATTGTTTGCTGCCAGCATAACAGAGTTGTAAAACTAAAATATTTAAACTCTGCGCTACTCAACACAACTTTGAATGTCACACAGGATCTTATTTCAGGATTAATTAATGTACACCCCAATAAAATAATCATATGTTAAAAAACAGAGCTAGCTTGCATATACAGTATGTTGCCCTTATCTATTTCTTTTTTTTTTTTTTTTTTTTTAAAGGCACTATTCATGTTCCAGGAAATACAGTGGAGCTAAATAAGTTGTCCATAAGGAACAAAACATATACCCGCCGTGTGTTTGAAGAAAATGAGTGACTCTTTCTATACAGTGTGTGGTAACATTTTGTATATTGTACGTATTTTAAACTGTCCTGATTTTATGGAAGAAGGATTGTTACTGAAAACTAGCAAATATATTTTAGAGGAATATCTTGGTCTATAGTGGTCGCTATTAAATCTTTACTATAGATGGTGGCAAATAATTAACATTATTCCAGAACTCATAGGTTTTGCTATATCATGTCTTGTGAACACAGCAACACAACACTAATTACTTGCAATCACAAAACTGTGAAAGCTTTCTTGGGGTGACCATTCTGCTACAGAACTTCTTGTCAACTGTGCTTAGCTAAGTTAAAACAGCATTAATTAAAAATCTGGGGTTTTAAATTCCTCTAGCTGTTTGTGTAGAAAATAGACAGACATTTTCCTTTTAAGATATTTATTATCTCTGGTCCAGAGTCTTTAAACTACTGTTTCTTTTGAGTAATTTGAAGATAACCAGAGAAGGCAAACTTATACCACAGAAAATACCTCAGTTTCACTTTCAGACATTTCTTGCCACTAATGAAATTTTAATCTAGGAATTTTAAAATCTTTCTTTCATGACTTTAGTGAACATTATCCTGGACCACTATATACAGTATTCCTATCATGTCATATTGAAAACATTCGGTTATCTCTATGATGAGCGGTTTAATCTCTGAAAGTTTTGAGTTATTAACTCTTAGAAGAGTATGGCAGGTTTGCAGACAACCACATGAAGTTTGTAAACTCTCCAGAGCAAATTTCTTTGGAAGACATTTCATTTCTAAAGAGCAACAAAGCACAGAATATATAAACTCTGAGACACAGCTAAGTGCTGGTAAAGAAAATTCCTACTTTCTGAGGAAGTCTACATAAACTTAATCTTACTTTTACAAGGTTTATGGTATGAAATGTAATGAGCTCATAGTGGCCAATGCATAGGCTGCAACAGAAAGGGACTGTAAATCTTGCTTGACTGCAAAGCTTGAAGAAGGCTTCTTAAAATTTCTGCCAGCCTTTGCTCAGATTGGAAGAGACTGCATCCTCAACTTGGTAAAATACACAGAGGAATTACTCTAGGAATTTATATACTCCTCCAACACACCTTACAAAACCAGTATGCTCTATGGTTCCTGTACTGTAATTTGAAACCAAGGAATACCCATGTTCAGTTGATAAGGCTACCAGGTTTAAATGCTGAGGGAAACAAGAGTGTTACTTACCTAACAAAACTGTATTGTACATTCTTACTTGATCTACTAAAGGGTGAGCACGGCCACCACATGGCTTATCATTCATTGCAATTAGCATTATATTACCTTTTCTTTTTTTTTGAAGCTTGTTTCAAGAAAACCAACAAAATTAAGGGGTGAAATTTTGTTTATTTACAGCAGTACAGTTAAAAGATTGTGGTTATAATGCTAAAATGCCTAACCCACGACACATGCACAGGTCAAGACTTCCAAAAGAATCTAAATACAAATATTTGAGGGTGGAGACACTAAGACTCACTATTAGGATACAGAAATCCATATGTATTGCAGAACTTTGCACTCCAGTTCACTCATCTGCTAACAGTGAGAAACACCTTGCTACTTGTCATCTGTGTGCACTTCAAAAGAACCGAGAGCATGTAGCCCTCATTCCATCATAAACTGTAGAGCTGATGTAGTTTACTGTCTGGAGTATCTTACAACTATTTTTTTTTAACCATTGCACAAAATTCATACCATGGTTCATACAGCAAGCCTTCACATAGCTTCCAGGAATTTCAATCATTCTGAACTCCAAAGTTTCCTAAATTGGTAACTCTAATTTTATGGAAAGAAAACATAAATTTTCTTGTCTATATAAATATACACATGCACACACACACACACATATTTACATACAGGAGTTGGAGGAAAGGGTATTTGTAAATAATCTGTGAATGCCTTCACCTTTTCTTGTAATAGATAGGTCTTATTTGAAGATACAGTATAGCACTTCCTCTGGACTTCAGGGTAAAATCTTTATACTTACCAAGTCATGTGTACTACTTATTCAAAGCCTATACATTGTGCCTCATCACCATTTGATCCAATAGATCAGAACCAGACACACTGGCCTCAGGTAGTCTCTCACAATTTTGCTTCAAACAAGGAGCCCCACGTTGTAATCTTAAGCAGTGGTAAATATACATATCTGATTATGGAGGGTAGTAACAGAAGGACTTAAGGAGCTTTCAGAGGGATAAAGCTACACTATGCTTTGTAACACCTGCTAGCTAACGATTTTCAAATTTTACTTTTAGGGAGTAATAACAATCTCCAGAGTACACAGAAGTAAATGAGGACCTCAGTAATTGGCCTTCTTTGAAACTGAAATTTAATGTCATTCTTCAAAAATATACGGTGCTGTCATCCACAAACCTTACTGTAGAGGCAAACAGCATTTGGTCCAGAGAACATACTCTGCTCCACTTGCAAGGACAAAGCAATAGCCAGTTGACTTGGGAGTATCACAAGGAAAACAACAAGAATCAGAGGGAGTTAAGATACCTCTGTCCTAAAAATCTGCTACTGAAAGCAAAGAATTAAGGGACATACCTATCAAGAACTGAAATGTCTATCTCAAGATTATTACAAAAGACATACGAGGAAACTGTAAACAGGCCCAGAAGAACCTTAATTTAGGGGCCTAAACCTCACTAATAATGAACAGATTTAAAATGCTAAGTGTCTAAATCACTTCTGAACATGAAACTCAAGACCTCACATATGCATTTTTGAAAATACTACTAAAGGGCTCATTTGCATAACCATTCACAAATACTCTCATCTAAAGCTTGCAGACTGTACCTGTGAAGTAAAAATTTAAGGGCAAAACCTTCTATACTCTTTAGGCTAAATTAGCCCTCTTTCTAAGGAAAGCAAGCAAAAAGAGGGGAAGAGAGGCAGAGTCTCAGTGGAAAGAAATTCATACTCTTCATACCGACACACGGAGCAGAAATGCTTATGCTCACACGGTGTAGACTGCTAGCAGCACATGTGCTTTTTGTCATTGGCTCTTTATCTATGCAATATTGGTATCTTCAGATATCACTCCTAAGTAAGAACAGAACCCACCCACTTTCCCCTATTATTTCATCAGGAACAGTTGTGTAGCTGGAACAACTTTGCAGCTGGAAGCTCTGATGCAATACCTCTCCTACTCGTGTCTAACAGCACGCTCTTTGGTCTGCAAAACTGAATCTGTCGTTCCTGCAAAATTTCTGACCTAGAAGTACAATAATTCCAATGGCTACACTTATTACAACCGGTCCATCTAGGCAGTGGCCTAATGTATTCACAGACTGTCCTGACTTACACTTTTTATTGTTTTATCTTACAGCTTTTAATAAAATCTGTCACTCCCTTGATAATCCGTGCTCCTCTGTGAACAAGTGACTGTAAAAACACAAAGGTGTGTTCTGTGGTGGTAGTGAAATAATTTGTAGCAGGCAAAGTCCATGCTGGAGCCGCAATGTCTTTTCCCTGCACCTTGCCTGAAACATTCGTATCTTTTCTAGAGCTGGTTTTGCTTAAGCCTTTTGAAAATAAATCATTCCCAAAAGCACTCAAGATTTCCCCGAAGACTTTGTAAGGCTTCCTGCTTCATAGGTTTCCACTCCTTTGCTGTAAGGCTAATGCATTTTAGGGATGTTTGTTCTGATGCAAAGCTAACTTAGGAGTAAAAATAAACTGCCAGCATTTACAATGCTGTTGGAAGGCAAAGAATGCCAAACGCTGAACTTAAATTACCAGAGTTGGTAGTTGTTCCTTAATAACCTTCTCTTCAGACAATTTTTGCTGTCTCAGAGGAAAAGACATTTAGTAGGAGCGTAATGATGAACATTCAATCACTTAAAAAACCAACAAAATCCCCAAACCTGCAATAGCCTTACATGAAGAAAAAAATAATTTTATGGGAGAAGATGATGGTACTCCACTTCCAGTTTGATGCATGAAACCAGAGGCAAATCATTGCCATTATTACTCAAGTGAGCTGTATGTTATTACTCATAAGCTATCCTGTCTGCCCTTCTGTGAACACTAGGAGCTATACTTAGCTTGTTTCAGATATGCATATCTCCACAAAGTTTTTACTAGTGTTCACATAAATCAATATTTATTAAAAATATTGTAATATATCCAGAAATATCCAGAAACAAAAACATTTTTGCATAGAATATTTAACCTGCAAGATCAGAAACTTGCTGATTAAAGAACACACAATTATCTTAGCATATATTAATGTATGAAATTATTTGTTTTTCAATTTTGCTCACTAGACAGGGAATTCATGTTGTTGACGTGCTAGTACGTCACACTGCACGTGGAACCACAAACAGAATTTTACTTCAGATCCATATTGGAACACAATTTCTTTTTTTAAAAAAATAACCCAATTTAACAATTCAGAAGTTCTCATATATGTTTTACAAAAATGTATGAGAGACCTAAAAACCATGGAGAGTCATAACTTTGAGTTGGCTCATTTGTTTCCATTTTATTACAGCACTACATGGTGGGTATCAGATTCTTCACAGAAAGTAGCATATTAAATCTTTATTCTAATCTGTTTTAGCAGAACTATATTATAGTTTAATATTATTTTGTCTCACTGATAAAATGCCATTCAAATAAGCACTGAACCCCAACAGAGACCTATCCTGAAAAAACCTACCACAAGTATTACTTCAACCTATCTTCAAAAATAACACTTCCTTTTTCTTGAGAAGTAGGCTACTGTAGTCTATTCATTTCTCGTTGTCTAGATTAACTCCTACTTCTTGCTTTGTCTGAAGGCCACCACACAGATATAAAATGCATTGTGTATTTTGATATCTTTTATTTTTGACAGACCAGGTTTTTATTTGGGCCCTGTAATAATAATTGGATGAGGCCCTGAGCAACCTGATCTAGTTGGAGATATCCCTGTTCCTTGCAGGGGGGTTGGACTAGATGACCTTTAAAGGTCCCTTCCAGCCCTAACGATTCTATGATTCTATGATTCTATGATTCTAATGAGGATATTGACAACTTCACAAAAATTCTTCTGCAGCTGTGTGAGTATGTCTCAGCAGTTACGTTAAATGGTTGGGGTGTACTACTACAAGGAAGGGAAATAATCTGAGTAAATTATAGCCTTATACTATAGCCTAGACATAGTAAAAATTAATTCCAGTTCTTTATACCCCCTGCCACAGCATCATTCAGTCCTTCTAGCTGTGGGAAGGTGGGGAGGATGAAGCTCCGAAACTGCTCCTTTGTCTCCTTTTCACTGGGAAAACAGCAATTTTGTGTATTCAAGAACACGTCTGTTTCAACTGACTTAAAGAAAATGAGAACTATTGCACCATCTGCATGGTCCTGTAAACCAAAATGACGAAACGAAGAACATACAGGCATGTGCTCTCCACTGCCAGTAGTGTCTTGTTACCCGCCCTGGTCCTCCAGCTATTTCCCCAAACAAACTTGATACCTCTTCTTAAGCTCTTCTGGCAATTGTGGAACCAGAAAGAGCTTTAAAGGAGAGGGAAATTAGGGCTCGAGCTAAGTTAACTTCTGCAGAATGCAGATCTCTTTCTAAACCATGTGAGAAAGCCACAGCATCTGCTGTGAATCAGTTTTCCTTTCTTACACATAAAAATAGATGCCTGACGATGTGCAAGATTGTTTTTTTCTGTCATCTTTTTCTGCTTATTCATTTATTGTTCTTATTTACTGATTGAAACACAAGGTCCACTCGGCTGTTTTGGGTAACACTTTACAAGCTAAAAACTTCACTGAGAAATCACATTACTTTTCAGTCGCATTTCCTCTGTCTTCCAGTATTCTCAGTACAGCTCAGCTACAATCTAATTCTTTCATCTAACGGCATATTTTTGTCTACAGAGCCACTTGCAGATCTGCCTTTTTTCATGTAATCAAAAATCAGCCAACAACTGTCCTCTCATGTGTTTTAAGCATGTTCCGAGAGTTCAAAGAGCTTTGTTCTGGCCTAGATGTAAAAAAGAAGAAAAATAAATTTAACGCCTTCTCAAAAGTCACAATTATTGATCAGAAGCAGGTATACTAAAGAAATACAAGATTCGTATTTGTTCATTTGCTGACATAAGACCGTCTTAAGAATTGAGTAGTTGTAAAAGGCATGTCTCAGTCATGCCAGGTTTAAAATAACAGCATTGCCATGGAGCATTGTCTGAAGAGTTAATGTCGCCATGTAGGTTCACTCCACGACAGCTTCAGATTTTTCCAGGAGAAATATGGTAGCTCTTTGTTCAAGTCAGCTTTCACGCGTACTAATTTAGACAGACACCGGGTGACTACTACTTCAAGCAACAACACTGAGAACATTGACAGTTATTTAAATAACCCAAACACTGTACTGCTGAGCATGACAACTTTGGATGGGTTGTTTTTCATTTTTTGGTTGCTCTTTTAATCTCTAAAATTGCTGCAAAATCGTGAAATAAAGTTAATTAATTAAATCCTTGCCAATTTTTTTTTGAGAAAAGACATGGACAACTGAAAAAAAAAAAAATCACCAATATGCCAGCCTCTTCAGTCCAAGACTTGTGAGAGCACAAAATTAGGTGGGAGAAACTTGGTCAAAGTTATGGTTTAGAATCTTCTCCTCATTTCTCAGAAGAAAAAAAAAAAAAAAGCATTAAAGAAAGCATTTAGAAATCCCCATTAGTCTCCAGTTACATTGCCTAGGGAAATCTGAGGCTCTGGAAGGAATTTATTAGGACTACAAAAGAAAAAAATTATCATAATTAACCAAAAGAGCCTTAGAGAAATCAGGCTATTACTTAACTGAAGGCACCTAACTTAGGTTAGGATCTCCACTGCCTCTCAGTTTAGGCAAAGCTCCAAATGTAGGCATCTGTGTTAGGCGTCTAAAGCAAGCAATGTGAATATCCTGTGACTCTCCATCACTGCTACTGAAATTTAATGGAATTTGGTTGCTTAATTCCTTTAAAATCCTTCAAAGATCCAATTTAAAGTTCTCTAATCAGCCAGACACCCATGATAATTCTCCAGGTTTTATTAGAGCTCTGTGAGGTATGTTCTGATAGCCCTTCCAGAAGACAGACAATTCTTGATGGCTCTTTCTAAATTAAAGCATAACTTGGTAAATTGGGGAGCAGAAGGTTTTGCGTATAGTATTGGCATTCAGGCAGGCCATTCACATCCAAGCTAACAAAGTAGGAAATTTCTGTTCTGCAATGTTTTCAGATGTAGTATATTTGAAGATTAAGTATACAAAACCTAAAAAGAAAAAAAAAACACAACAGCATAATTTTGCTATTTTGTGTCAATCAAGAGGATGGGATAGTCATCAGCATGGCAGGGGTAGCTGGGTAAGAAGAAGTGGCAGAAACATCATCCTGAGAGTATCGAGTCTCTAAAATTGTTTGCATTTTTCTCAGTTCTACATTTACAGTTTTCCTGAAAGAAGAAGATATTTTCAAATAGAAAAAGGCATCTTCACCTGTGAAAACTGTATTGTTTCTCAAAAGTAGAAAATTGTTAGTGTGAAATTACCCAACTGCCTGTATAACCACTTCCCCTCTGTGGGCTGAATGTGGTAACCCAAAAACAATAGGTTGTTTACAGATGCCGTCCAAAGAAAAGAAAAATATGATATTTTAACTGTTTTTTTTTCTCCTAATGATCCATTTTTTGTACCACTCAATTTGTAACTTCTGCCAACTTTATCATTTTATCATCTATTCACAGACAACCACAGTATCTCCCTAACCATTTTGCAAGACAGTTACTCTCCTGTTATATCAATCATCACACATTTGTAGGGAACAGAGCATGATTGCTAAGAAAGGCCCTTCCACAGATAGGTAGTGGAAATGTAAATTCTGCATGATGCTTGAAAGGCTGCTGTCTCCAATTGCAAAGGTTAAGGTGGTAAAGCTGAGACAGAGGCTCAAGGATTGAAACTTTCTGAGACCAGAATGATCCATTGTATTTTCCTAATCTGGCATCGTGCATAACACCACATATTTCTCTCATGGTTCATCCAGAAGAAGGAGGTGGTCTTCTCCAATCTCAAAGCAAACTGCACAGATTATTAGAAAATGGAAGCAATAACATGAGAAATTTAGTAGGAAAATAATGCTTTCAGACATATGATGTAGCATAAGTTTTTACCTTTACGCTCCCACATAGTCAAAAAAAAAAACCAACATAAATTTAGTCAGTGGACTAGTTAATGAAATACATATTCATAGCAACACACCCTTTCCCAGAGACTTTTTAAACCAGAGTACAACACACTGTTTAAATGCCACTGAAATGGTCGTTCACCTTCTTGATATTTTCATGATCCCCTGAGACACGTTGATATGAGAATCTTTCCACTACACAGCAAAATTACTTTAGTAGTCAATAAATTGTATATGCACACGTTTATAACATTTGTATAGGTAATATACTATATATAATTTGTGAATGAGTGATTTATTAATGCATTTTGCCATTGCCATGGTATGTCTATATATGCACCAACTCAATACTGTCTTTATAAATATTTTAAGTGCCATTATTAATCAATTAAACTGGCCAGTCTATGTGCCACTAATATGGTATATAGTTTCTAATATGTCAATAAGCCCACAAAATACATTTAGAGTGAAGCTTATTAATTTCCAGGGGTTTTATCTAGAAAGGGAGTTCAATAGTTTCAAGCTGAGTGTCATGGTTTAGGCTGGCTGGCAACTAAACACCACGCAGCCGCTTGCTCACCCTCCCCCACCCCCAGGGGATGGGGAGGAGAATTAAAGGGGAAAAGGGAAAGAGATCAATTTAGTTTCTCTTTAAAAAGAGAACAATTTAATACTACTACTAATAATATATGAATGTGTAATGATAAAATGAATGATGGTAATAATATGTACAAACAAGTGATGAACAGTTTAATTGCTCACCACCTGGTGACCAAGGTCCATCCTGTTCCAGACTAACGAGCCCAAAACAGGGAAGTCCCAGCACCACAATCCCCGATAAGCGAGAGATCCAAAAAGAGAGTGAGAAAGAGAGAGAGTGCACTCTGAGGGTCCAAGAGTGAGATCCCTTGGAAGACCAAAGGCCCTTCTTTCCGGCTGTCCCTCATTTTTGTACTGGGCATGACGCTGCATGATATGGAATACTTCATTAGCCAATTTGACCCTCAATCCTAAATTCAAATCCTAAGGGGAGTTGTGGACCCTCTGTCCCTGCCATGCTCCCCCCTATCCTGTTGTGCTCCTGCACACTGGCAAAACACGGGAAGCTGTAAAGTCCCTGAGGTCTCGGTGCCAACTATAAACATCGGTGCGCTGTCAGCGTTCTTCTCAGAGCGAGTCCCAGGTTAAAACCAAAACACGGAGCTCTTCTGGCTGCTCAAAAGAAGAACTAACTCTGTCCCAGTTGAAACCAGGGCATTGAGCTACCTAGGAAGGGACGTTCCAGAAGATTCAGTTATGAAGCAGAAAGAAATTTTTCCAATAGTCTATGAATAGAAAAGCCCTTTTTGTTTCTCTTATTAAAGGCAAAGGTGGTATGCAAGCCCAGCCACATTTCTGACAACATTTCTGTGCCCAATTATATATGTTTAGAAAAGGCATCTCTGGAAAGCAAAATTTCTCAGTTTCAGGAATCAAACTAGTAACAAAATATTGAAAAGAACTTTCTCATACTTCAGAGCAATGCTAGGAAATACTGAAAGAGAATTCACCCTCTTTTTGCTGCTTAAGTCACATTTCACAGAAAGAAACTTACTATTGAGTTTCAGGTCAAGAGAATTGCCGGAAATGAGCTGCAGACAAATAGAGGTGAAGATTCTCATGCCTTTGGCCTGCATCTCCAACAGACACCTCCAGAAATAAAATGTTGTGCCACCTACGGTTGTGAATGCAAAACCGTAAATATTTTGGTTAATCTGGGACGTGTGAACTCAGTAAGCAATACTGGAATTAACTGCCACTATAACATATATCAACGTATTTTCAAGACTGAAAGTGATTTGACTCTACAGCTTTAGTTTTCCTGAACATTTGCTGATTTCCAAAGAGAAGAGACACAGAAACACCATAAAAGAAAGACTATCTATAATGTTATCAATTTATCTGAAATAAAATTGTCCTAGAAAACTCATATGATGTTCAGTATAAAGAATCCCAGACAAATTATGGGTAATTCATCACAGAAAAATTCCTAGTTTTGTGTGGTTCACTTTTTATACATACAACTATAACAGTCTATCATATTTGATAACTGACTATGCAATTAAAAAAAAAAAAACAAAATCAAGTTTTACAGATGTAAAACTCTAGGAAGTTTTACATGTGTGAAATACGCTGGTATTAAAAAAATAATGTCCTATTGCTTCTTGTGTTTTTGAAATGCAAGAAACTTTATGCAACATACGACAGTGATTTTCCAGCAACAATTTGACAGTGCATGGGCCCTGTCATTGAAATTTTTTGCTCTAATCTTTGTTTATAGTAGAAGTAAATAATCCAAACAAAGAGCATTCCACTATGCAGGGCTGATGGCTTTGTGATAAGGCAGAGCCTGGCACCAATGACAGAACCAGCAGTCTATTGAGGTAAAAAACAGCACTCTGATAAGTAAAACTGTCTTCTGATTTATAGACCTTAAGTTGGCTTTTTAACCCTTGAATCATGAAAATCTGCATCATACAAAGGCCTGGGAAGAGAGGTATGTAAGAGAAAAAGGAAAAACCTCATAAGAAATTTTTAAAGAAAAATATAGTGGCTAAGATGTTACTTTTATCCCTAGGAAATCACCTTAAAACTAAATTGCAGATATACTACATTTAAGAATGTTTCCCAGTAATGAATCCTTGTTTCAGACATAGAACTTCTAAAAGAACATTTGAGAAACAAAATCATTTAAGATTGAGCCTTTCTTTGTTTAAGCAAAAAGAAATGGGCTTAAAAAATAATTAATATTTGTCTTGCAAAACTTAAAGATACAACATGATACGTGGCCTTTGGTGTCTCATGTCTTCAGTATACAAGCCCTGAGGGACTCTGGTCCTCAGGCAGACTGGAAAGACTTTCAGTTCTTCCACACAGGACATTCAGTAGTTAATTCAATAGTTAATATTTAATAGCAAACAGCCCTTAGAACTGCTGCAAACCTTTTCCAAACAGCTCCTAAATTCAGAAGGCAGTTATATATTTGCATACATGAATAATCACTTAATAAACAATTTTATTTGATTTCCAACTCTCCCCCCCAGCATTCAATATATGGATAAGTAGGCTCTTGCTTATAGAATTCAGGTGACTTTTTGACCAATGGATCCATATTGTTAAATACAGACCCATAAAGTTAAATACTTTCCACAGTTCTGTTACAGTCGCAGTCTCTGAAAAAGGTCTTTGCCAGTTCTTTACCACTTCATTAGGTTACAGAGAGACACCTGTACTTTTTAACAGGTGGGAGGTGGCTTATACATGCGTTAATTGGGATTTACGGACCATGTTTGAAAGGAAAAAAAGACATGGAAGAATAGTAAATAAACAGTGCCATAACATCAATGTTACGATCCAGAAATGGAACCATCAATTTTCAGGCCATTAGACTTCAGCAAGACAAAAGCCCACACAACGTACGTACTTGAGTTACAGCATCCTAGTTCCCAAACGCAAATATGTTCATACACAGACTAAGTACAATCTCAATTAAATCCACCTTTAGGTGTACGAAAATGTCAAGGCATCTCAGAAAACTTTTCAAGTTATTCAATCTGTGCAAATTAAGCATTTTTCCAGTAAGATCAGACACCAAGACCAGAAATGGTCCCAGGAAATTGTAATTTCTACAAGACCTATTGCACAGCTTAGCATCATACTACACATATGTCTAACAGCCGCTTCTGTAAGGCTTGTGGCACACTACCAAGTGTCTTGGGCACTGAGAAAGGGTTGACGTTTCTTTCTACAGGCTTCACAGGCTTCACTCTAGTCATCTTTGCTTCCCAAATATGACTTCATAGAAAAGGTGGTGAAAAGAAATCCCGAGATGTGCTTCCTTCTCATTTCCCACAAGCCTGTGGTAGGCTGTGAAGTCCTTTCAATGTTAAGCCATGTCAGGCCAGGAATGGGAAGCTAGTGTGCTGGCCTCAGAGGCACTGTATTTTTTCACTAGTAGGTTCAGGAGCTTTTTATTCACAGAATTTTAAATACAAATATTTCATATTTTAGAATGCTATTTTTATGATCATTAATATTTAAATTACTGAAATCTCCTTACTGATATTTTGACCAACTAAAATTATTTCATCTGGAGAATGTCCAAATTTTCCATTATAGAACTTAACCACCTGAAAATGCCACCTCCCTTTTAAAGACTAGTTCTGTGAGCCATCTCAGTGTCTGCATACAAACATTCTTCATTGAAATGTAAAATCTTAACCTTACTTATAAAACTCCTGTTTTGAGGAGGTGAGATTTCTTTCAGTTTTGTATAGGTTTTTTTTTTTTAAAGAATCAGAACCAAATACATTCTTTGTAAAACAATCTGTTCTCTTCAACCCATGTAACTTTGATTAGGTACTGCACATAAGATCAGCAGTCAGCAAGGCAAAGTTAGGCATGATGATTTCTCAGTTCTTCATAATCCAGTATGATCTTTAGTAAGGCAATGTAGGCAAAGCCTGTGAATTCCTTTCAGTCCATGAACCTAGATGTTATAGTAAGGTTTTACTAAATAATTTAATTTTACATCACATTAAGACAGTTCTTTCACTAGCACATGATGATTAAGATGTGTGAAGGCAAACTTAAAACATTGCAAGAGAAGCTAATGTATCACTAAAAAGTTATCTTCTGTGGATTTATAATTCCAACTAAGTAAAAAATCTAGCCCCAAAGCCTCTAAAACAGTAAGTTCTGATCTAGGAAAAAATTATAAACCAGAATTTCTTGAGCAAGCTGATATGCTGCTCCAAAAAAAAAAAAAAAAAAAAAAGGCAAACCACTTTTTCTTGGCTTCCAAGCTCTGGTACCTCAAAAACACTATGTTAAATTACTGTTAAACCCTTCAAAAAAAAAAAAATGTTGTTAGAGAGCTGAGGGCCACATACAATTAGTGACAGTAGAAGTGAACAAAAATATTTCAGCATCTGATAAATCTGCTATTTTAAATAATTATTTTTAATAATAATAATTATTATTATTATTATTTTAATAACACCTCATTTTGCTCTCAGATATCAAAATAAAGGCATTAAAGTATGTTATAATAGCACAGACTTCCACTTGAACAGACATACTGCTGTTTACTTCTGCACCGAGAATGAAAATTCCTTCTGTCTTTCTTTAAGTGAAAAATTAAGAAGATCTGAAAGGAACCATACCTGACAATTCCTTGTAGCAATGTTAATCAAATAGTTCAGCAAGAATGACAAAAAAAAAAAAAAAAAAACAACAACAAAAAACAGAAGAGTTAAAAGATGTCTAAAGAGACAAAATTGAAAAAACAGCGGTAGCCACCTGATCTAAAGTAAGTAAACGGACTGTTTGTGCACAGAACTTCAGAAGAAATTGTTCAGGAACAGTTCATCCATGTGAAAGTCTAAGTCATACGAGGCTGCCAAGGTCAGTGAGACCTCTGGTGATCAACTCAGTAAGTACCAGCCACACATGCTAGGCTGTCTTGGAGCAAAACTAAGGTGTAGACACTACAAATCCGACTATTTATACACAGTAAGAAACACCCAACTTGTTTTGTTATAATACCTCTACTACAGTGCTTTCTTATCGCTCTCCTAAACTCTCTGACAACTCCTAAGTTGTTCCCAGAGACTTACCATGACATTGTGAAACAAAAATTACTAGCTCTGATCCTCAGCTGATACAAAGAGTAACAGCCATGACTTTGGAAGTGATGGCATTAAAGATCTTGAAAATTTTATGTTATAAACATCTGTTTCATTTTGCCTGCCTTCACCTTGTTTGCACCAAGCTTCCTGCCTGTGCCAAGTGTCAGTTTCAGGCTGATTAGTGGTAACAGTAGTCAAAGCAGCAGTAAAATGTTCAGTATCAAGTTAACTTATTTCTGACAATTGTCTGAAGATCTTACATGAACTTTGCCAGGATGCTCCTTGTGGCACCCATGGAAATTGGCTAAAGTATCATCAAGCCAGGGCATAAGCCTGTTGGTATAAGCTTTGTAGCAACGTATTAGAGCTCCAGAGCTCTGAACTGAAGGTGCACCAGCCTGATGTGGCTGGGACTGAAGAGGCAGATCTCTGCAAATGCTGCTTCTAACAGCCAGGAGGAGGAACTGATGGCTGCATGAGAGAAAAGAGATGAATGGTGTTATAGTTTAGCCCAGCCGGCAACAAAGCACCACACAGCCGCTCACTCACTTCTCCCCAGTGGGATGGAGAGAAGAAAATAAAACAAAAAGCTCGAGGGGTGAGACAAGGACTCACCCATTATAGTCACAGGCAAACAGACTCCTCTTGGGGAAAAATTTTTTTTTTTCACTACTAGTCACATCAGAGAGGATAATGAGAAATGAAGCCAGATCTTTAAATCACCTTCCCCCACCTCTCCCTTCCTCCCGATTTCTCTATCTCCTCCCTCCAGCAGCACAATAGGACAAGGAATGGGGGTTGTGGTCAGTTTGTCACATGTTGTTTCTGTTGCTCCTTCCTCTTCAGGGGGAGGACTCTTCACACTCTTCTCCTGCTCCAGCGTGAAGTCCTTTCCCACAGGAGACAGTCCTCCACTAATGCATCTTCTCTCCACGGGCTGCGAGTGGGTCTCTGCTCCACCAAGGCTGTCCTGGTTGCAGGGGGGCCACCTGCCGTCTCGCCACCAGCTGCAGGGGAAACTCAGCGCTGGCACACCTCCTCCCGCTCCATCCTCACTGACCTGCTGTCGATGCAGCTGTTTCTCTCAGATCTCAGTCCTCTCCGGGTGAACTCAGCCCAGTGGGCACCCCGGGAGTGGGGTGCCCCCGAGTTCCCCAGCTGGCTCCGCCGCCGCCATTCTCCGTGGGTGGCGCTGGCCCGACGCAGGCAGCTGCCCGGCCAGGAGCCAGGGAGCGGGGGCAGTGCCCTCCTCCCTTCTCTGCTCGATCCTGGGCAAAGCACCTTTTCCAGTTCCTCTGTCCCGACTTAAATAGGGCAATTCGCAGAGGCGCCGATTGGCTCAACCGCGAGGGGGATGGGAGTCTGATCTGGTGGCCAGAACCAAGTCTAACCTGGTTCCAAAACCAGGGAGGTCACAGGGAGCAAAGCCCCTCTCCTGCCACCAGAACGCCACACCCCCCCCCCATCAAACCATGACAACTAACTTCTCCGATGTGAGTCCACTCCAGTGGCTGCAGCTTTTCATGAACTGTTCCAGCATAGCTCCCTCCCATGGGCTGCAGTCCTACAGAAACAGACTGCTCCAGCACGGGCTTTCCCATGGAGTCATGGCCTTCTTCAGGCGCAGCCACCCGCTCCAGTGTGGGGTCCTCCATAGCCACAGGCCTCCATGGACTGCTCCACCATTAATCTTCACGGGTGGCAGGCGGGCCACTGCCGTCTCACCACAGGCTGCAGGGGAGCCTCAGCCCCAGCACACCTCCTCCCGCTCCATCTTCACTGACCTGGTGTCCGCAGAGCTGTTTCTCTCACACGTTGCTCCTCTCTCTGTTGCAGCCACACTGGGCCTGACTGGCCTGACGAACCCCAGGAGCCCAGCTCAAGGAAGCTTCCAGTGTGTGGTTTGCACAATGAATAAGACAGCGGAGAAGAAGCCAGAGACAGGACAGGACAAAGCTCAAACGGAACAAAACTGCATTGTGGCTCTGAAGATTCCTCCTATACGAATGGATCATGAGGATAAGGATTTCCTGCGGCTTCCTTTAAAAATGACATTATCTCTATTAAAGGGTCGTTAATCCTGCACAAGCAAGCACTCAGTCACAGCCTTTTCCCTCTTGTAAGGCTCTTGGTGGAACTTCAGGTTGTTCCTGCTGTGGCTGCTCCTCTCTGTGTGATTCAGGGAAATAGTTCCTTATAACTGAGCACTTTCTGGGATCAAGGTATTTACAGTGGCGTTCCTCTCTCCTAAAACAACGTGAAGAACCTTGCGCGCTAGGCTCCTGCTCAAGTCAGTACAGAAAATGTGGCGTTTCTAGGTCATTACCTAAATGATCATTTTATACATCTGTGGCAGGATGAGAGAAATCTCATCATGGAAGGCCCCATATCACCCCTGATAGAAGTCTACATGATCAGCCCATGTGGCAGGACTATCATGTACATCTCCAGAGTCAGGCAAGCTGAACTGCACTCTTTAGAATGGGATGGGAAGGGCTGCAAAATGCTCACAACTGACTTCAAACAAACTCTGAACAGACCAAATCTTACACCATGTTCTCTTTCCTGAAGATCTGGCAAAAGCAAAATCAAAAGAAGTGGCCAAAATCTTTCTCATTTAGAAGATACCTTATAAGATTTGTTTCAGAATCTTACAAAGTGGAAATAAAAACACCTAATTACTTTGTAAGACGGTAGGGAAAAAAAAAACACCAGTGTTTTTGGAACCCCTCTGCTACCTATTTCAATGAGCACCGCAGAAGACAAAAAGTAAACCAGTACTTCTATTGCCAGAGTAGGGTTTCTATCATGAAGGAAAAGAATTCCCAGAACCATCCGTTACAAGGACAAAATAAATATTGAATAGCCACTATGGGCAAGAAAACAACAACAAAAAAAACCCCACAACACAACAAAACCAAAGCCCCAACAACCCCCCCACCTCACCAGTATATGCTCATGGAATCAAGAAACATAACATGTATGTATATGTCCCAGGGCAGGGAAATGAAGTTAACATGCAATGTCAGGTACAGAATTTCCTGGCTACTGAGTGCTTTGCCTTGGAATTCGAATATACTTTAATTGTGCTTTGTGTGATACTTACATACTACACAGGCTATATGTGTATATATTTTACATAACTTTCAAGGATGAGTTGCAGGTTTTAGACGAAGTTTGAAGAAGAACAAAAAATTTCAAGAAATAGCCATTAGCAGCCCAAACAAATTTTGCTGCCAAGAAACTTCAAAGTACTGCCTGTGGTTCCTTCTCTGGTGTTATTTATGGCACCTCCAATCAGCCTGTATACTACTGAATCAAAAGAACTCACTTAGTGTATGAAATGTTAACACAAGGGGATGCTTGTATGGCATGTTTGTGATACTTAAGCCAGTATTAAACATGCTCTTTTTCAGAAGTCAACGTGTGTAGTTTTCCAAATTCTTTGCCTATTCCCTTTGTCTTCTTCTACATTCAATTACGTCTGAGAGGAAGATAATTAGAACACTCAAAAGCTAAGGATTTAATCAGATTTCTAAAAATGGAAGTTCCTCATCAACCCTTTAAAAACACATTTGTGTCAACAAAAATAAAACACTTTCGCCCGCCATCAAAATTCCCATATCTTCAATATTTTACATTATTTCCTTTCCATCTGCTTTTTCCTCCTACAAAAATCTCTTCATCTTCTAGTTTGTTGAATATGGTCACCTTAAATGAAATTATTATGAAATACATTTATCTGAAATTATTTTCAGGTTAAGAAGGAGCCTTAATGATTCTTTCAAACTCCTGCTTTCTTAGGCTGGTCATATTTTCATAGATGTTCCTACTCTTATCAAGTCTAGCCACAAGGATAAGTGGGGCTAAATCTTATTTGTTAGGTGGAACACTCTTATTAGAAATGAATTAAAATAATCAGAAGTCCTGAATTTTTAGTCATCACTGCAGAGTAATAATTAGTTGAAACTTCTGCCTAGTCTTTCTGTTTTCTACCTTTTATCTTTTTAAAATTATTTGACGATGCTCACCACGCTGGTGCTAGATTACCTAATAAGTTGACTGTTTCATTCACCAAAAACCCTTAAAGAGCTGAAACCTCCTTTTCCCTTTCTTAGCCAAAGCAGTCATCCAGTATCTTCCTCCTTTCCAAAAGCAAGAACTTTGGATGAAATCATGGAAGAAAAACCTCAATGTCCAAAAGCGTGGTAGTAAGATGTATGCAGGTTCGAGTCTGTGGTTCTCCTTAGGCAGAACAGGATCTTTAATTCTGAAGAAAAGGAGTTTTGGCTATCAGACATTTTCAGGGATATTTAGCTCCTTTTTAAGGTTTGACAAGGATATCTTGGCCCCAAGTCTAATGAAAGCTGGAATATTTTCACAAAAATTTACCCTCTCAGTTTTTACAAATTCGTGTGTCCTAATGAAAATTTCTATTGAACGACTCCTAAATTTAGTCCTCCACTCCTGTAGTTCTCTAAATATACACCATAAAATGTGAAAAAAAAACCCACCTTTGCAGACTCTTCTGAGGAGGGACTTGGGGCTACCAGTGCATCGTAGACATGCAAAACATATTGTAAAATAATGCCAATTGTAAAACCAACTGACATAATAGCAACAACTTAAAAGCGGTTACCGTTTCAATTTCCCTCCTTTGCCCTCCTTTTTTCCTCTTTTACTGAATAATTACACTAGGACAGGCAGTTGATACTTTAGAGTTGAACAGCAAAATGAGTTAATCAATAAAACCATTTCACTTCTTCAGCTTTGGTACGTGGATCACTCAACAGCTCAGCTCCTTACCAAATGTAGCTTCAAGCACCCCAACTAATGCTCCCCATCAGTGAAAAGAGCTGCCAGCACTGCCAGGTTTCTAGATTGCTGGAGAAGTGAATTAGAGAAGATAAGAGATACGATATTAAGTAAAAGAGCTGTAACTTATACACTTATTCTCTTTTGGTTTAGAGAAGAAGGCAGACCAACAAGAACAAAACTCTTTTCTCCAGTGTCCTTCTTCCCAGGGTAGTTTTATTTAAAAAAAAAAAAAAAGAAAAAGAAAAAGATGGTGGTAAAGCAGGAAAAATTGGTTATGCAAGTTGATGATTACAGACAAGGGAAAAAAAAAAGAAAAGTTTGACCAGAGGCTGAAAAGAGCTGAGTCAGTGACAAGGCAAGAGATAATCAGAGTGAGCAAAAAAATAAAAAAAGCAGAAAAGTGTCCTGATAAGTGGTGGTGGTAAATCTGCTGGGAGATGGTGTCATGGCCCGTAGTTGGCTAGATTGTGGAAGTCACCTGAAGGTATTTTTTAAATGGAGTTTCAAGATTTCAAATCCTGAAAACAACCTCAATTTTATAATCAAGAGAAACAGTATTAATCAAAGCTTTGTTTTCCCAAGTCAAGTTTTCAGTGTTCATTTCTGAAAAAAAGTTGAAAAGCTTCTGTTTCAGGCACTGCAGGAAACTTTTCTCCGAATCGAAGCATCCAACTTTTTTGAGGCTCACTTACCACCTTTAGGAGAGATTGAAACAGAAAGACATGCTCAGAGCCTATCTTTCTCACCATGTGGCCAAATCAGCTTGATTCTCATCTTGCACTGATTTTACAGTAATGGAACTTGATTGATTTCAGGAACTCTTCTCTCTTATGCTGGAACAACTACTATTGTTTATTCTGACTCAAAACAAAACCAAGAAATCCTTACACTGAGATGCCTGGCTTGAGTAGTATTTACTATTATGCGCCACAAAGTAATTCAGTTCCTCTGTACTGATTGGGATCTCCATCGTTTCAGCACAAGCTCAGGAATGTCAGAAGACAATGAAATGTAAAATCAACATATGGTTGGAAACAAGATCTTCACTCATCAGCATTTTTTAAGTCCTTTTTAAGTGGACTTCCTAAAATCTGCTACAATGGCACTAGAAAAGATCTAGCAATATCAGCCCAATGTACTGTCTTGATTTTCTTTAACAGTGATGTTTGACTAATTTACATTCTTCTTTTGAGTTTTGCTCTAACTGGCACCTTTATTACATGACCTTTATTCTGGATGGCCTCTAAGGTACCATATACAAGAGCTGCTTCCACACCATTGCCTCAAATACAAGCCAGCTGACTTCTGTGCTAACTGCTGTATTTGAAACTTCCTCCCTTCTACAAAGTCCCAATTAAAAACAAAAAATCTGTAACTCTGTAGGTGCTCTGGATCTAATCTGGGTTTCTGACTTTTGTTCTGAGGAAGATGGTGCAGCCTGTTTTCTGCTCAGGAAAATAATTTAGCATTGACACAGTTAAGATGTTCTCCAAAAGTGGGCAGCAAGAAAGGCAGGAAAAACAAGAATGCATGAAATGGAGTGCTGCTACCAGAAGCGCTAGCTATTTGCAGAATTCTTATGTCAACAGAACCAGTAAACAAGTGTTAATATTTCTAGTGGAAGGCGCATCCGTGGGGAATTCAATGTAGTTAGCTGCACGGAGCAGAGAATCAGACCGG
This sequence comes from Tauraco erythrolophus, assembly GCF_009769465.1. Taxonomy (NCBI): domain Eukaryota; kingdom Metazoa; phylum Chordata; class Aves; order Musophagiformes; family Musophagidae; genus Tauraco; species Tauraco erythrolophus. The sequence goes on along the minus strand of NC_141496.1, from coordinate 87,383,704 downwards.
AGAGGGAATTGTGTCAGCTCTGGCGAGTCGGCAGTATGTGGCTGTCAGGAGTGTGAAATGGAGCTGCTTCAAAGCTGAGTAGGCTGTGACCTGAATGCTGCACATCCATGCACTCAGTGTGAGAGGATCAATGACAGCATTTTCTGGGCTCTAGTCATCCCCTCTGCTAATGAAAGCAGTCCTGAAAGGCATAATGCAGGGCCTCTAGGCAGCCTAAAGCCTAGCATTAGCAGAGTTTGTTATAAGCTTGGCTGGTGAGTGCACTGAGTACCAAAGACCCCCTCCTCCGTTGCTCTACTCCACCAACTCCCCCCGGCTGTCTGTTTAGTGTCACTCAGCTGGGATGGATCCCGTTAAAGATCTGACGCTTAGCAAGGACTCAGAGGTGTCTGGAACGCCTGCCTCTAATCATAAACACCACAGCTGGCAATGATGTGGTCGAGAAAAAAAATCACCTTGATCCAGCAGCACATATTCCCTTTGATGTTTCTGCAGTGAGTTCACTGCCCAGAGAAAAAGGTACTGCTTTAAAAAAAAATCAGGCTTGACATTCTCAAATCATAACCATATGACTCTCAATTCCAAGCTTAAAAAAAAAACACAGCCCAATCCCAGGAAAACACAACATTTTGTTCTGAGAAACTCAGGGAAGAAGCATCTGACAATGATAACATGAAACAGGTTTGGAAGATAATGGCAGTTTGAGAAGAAAACACTTCCAAAAAATTCAGACTGCCACTACCAAAAATGGAAGAAGCCTTCTGCCAAAGATTGCAAACTGTGGTGACCTCAAGCAAGAGACTGTAGCTGATTCAAGGGAAAAATGAAAACTTTTCAAAGACAACATTGCTTGTGCTCTGCCACTGTTTATAAGTGCCTTATGCCCTCTTGCCTTTCGGGGTGGCCTGGTAAACACAAGAGCTCTTCTGTATTTTCCAGTCCTCTGCCACAAAATTCTGTTAAATATTCAACTCTATGAGCATGATTTTTTATTTTTTTAACCCAGTGAGGTTACAAAGAGAATTGTGAATCTAGTGCAAAAAGCATATCATTTATTGTGTTGGGTTTTTTTGCATCTGCCCCTACGTTGCATATACGGTCATCAAATACCCAAACGTCCTATTTATTTTCATACTGCTTGGGTTTCTTTGTAGAAAAACACCACTGTTTTTCTTGCACTGATTTCTTTCTAGACACAGAGTGCGACATATACCATTTGCTAAAAGTCTGAGAAGACTGTTGTGTTTTCTGATACATCCATGCTATCACTTCCTTATGCTGTGCCATCATACACTAACATAGAAAAAGAGTCTGATTTGAACAATCTTGCCACGATGTATCGTCTAATTTTGTTTTCATTATTCACAGCGAGGGAGCATTACAATTAATACTGAAGGTCTTTCCAAGGCTATGTGAAGAAAATGGCATACTAGACACACCGATGCTGAGGCTTGTTTGCTAGGGACAGAGAGACAAATTTGAAGCTAACTTTGAAAACCGTCTCTAAAAATGTATCTTCAAAATTTGCCCCTATTTGCACATTTAAATACCTAACATTTTTACGTGTAAAATGAACAGCTGGCACAGAAGCAACTGCAAATAGTCATTTTGGGGTATTCAAGCACATTTTTTTGCCTTTCTGGACGTTCTTCTGAAATGTCCTTTTTCGTCATTTCACATTACCCACAGTTTATTTTCTTCCCCAGATAAAAAGATCAGGTTACATCCCTCAGAATCACAAACGATACTTGCAGCCATTCCCTAACGAGAAAACTGAAGACAACTGCATAGTTTCATTACCTTTGGTATTAAAACACACTGTTTGTTACTGTGGTTCAAACTGATCAGAGCCATCCTGGCACAACTAAAGCAGAGAAGTGACATACTGTATACAAAACACAGAGCTCCAGAGTGAGTGTAAATTGAACTACCATGTCATGGCTGGGAAATCTGGTAGCTGTATTCCAAACCTATGTGAGGTTTCACAGGCTGTTTGTGCTGACAGCCTTCCCTGCAATTCCCCCAAATGTTGCAGATTCAGATAAGATTCAGATTTATTAAGTTTATGTACTCTTCTACAGTGGCGCGCGCGGGCGAGTGTGTATGTGAACGAGAGACAGGCTAGCTCAGTTGGGTTGTGAAACATCAGCGATTTACATACCCCTATATGGCAATTTTTCTCTTATACTGCATGTAAGCAAAATACAATTAAATAATGGCCAAGATCAGCAGGCCTAGTGACACTTAAAAGGATGTGAGGAAGTGACACAATCCTCTTTGTTTCCATGTGCACGAACCTCTCATTTTCAACTAGCAGGAATTAAATCAGTATCAGAAAACTGTTACTAAAGTAGTGTCACAAACACAGGTTAACTGATTTTACTCTGAGAAAAAAAAATATTTAATTTTTTTTTAAAAAACAAAAAAAATTCCTCAAGCCTTGTGGAGAATTATAAATTTTACTGCAATGGCACGTACAAAGCTCATTTGTTTACCTCTGTGTACACAAGAGTTCAGGAGGTGGGAGTCAAGACAAGCATCCCATTCTTCAAGGGAAAATCAGAGCCATCCATCCAGTCTGCTCCCCTATTGCAGTTTCTTTATGAATAATTCTAAATTCAGTGGCAAAGTCTATGACCTATGATAATTCCTCCTTTTTCGCTATTCTTACACTTCTCTGAAACATCACAGGATGAAAACAATGAGAAATCAGTCTACTCATTAGTATGGTTTTACCCTAAGGAATTTTTTGCCTCCTATATTTTAGTGTGACAAGAGCATTGTGGAAATGTTACTTATCAGAAGCATCATCACCCAATGAGAAGCATAACAGAATTCCGTAACAGATTTCCTCCAGCTTCATTTTACAGGTCAGATTTAAAAGTGTTTTATTGGTTACATATTCTCTCATAATGACTAGAGAAGAGAAAAAACAAACCAAACCAAACCAACAAACAAACCCTCATAATGACTAGAGAAGAGGAAAGGAAAAAAAAAAAAAACCCACCAAACACTTTTCCTGGTCACAAATGGACGTACTTTCCTCAAAGTCTAAAAAATTAGTCGTTACGGTCTCAGTTCAACCAAGTAAAGAGCGCTGCCAGGTAAGAGAAGAAAAAGAAAAAAAGATCTGGTTCTAGAAGCTGCTATTCGTGCTCGCACTGGAATGAAACACGACTGCACAACTGAGCTGACAACATGCAAGATGCGGTATGACTGCACCTAAAATGCATGTGGCCTCCACCTCTTGCATCTGGCTGCACTGAAGTTCGGTTCATCTCACTAGCCCCTAACACTTACATGTTGCTTTACTGCTGTGTTATTAAATACAGCACAATGCCGTATTAAAGGAAGCCACTGTAATTCGTATTCACCAAAAATGTACATCGTGGTGACTTGTTACCTGACTTTGTTTGCTAAATGCTTGGATTCCGTGTAACTGGAAGGGCCAGAACGCAAAACATCAAACCCGAGCAAAAGTCCAGGATGAGTTAGCACTTCAGTCAGGAAGCAAATGCTTTATAGGACTTACCAGGATGCGTTCAGCCCTCCCTTCCTAAACCAGCCTCAAAGCTGCCTTCAGACGGCTCACAACATGACAGAGGAGGTAACACCTCACACCAACTCTCTAGTGACCCCTCCAGATGAATCAGAAGAGAAATTGACAAGCTACAAAGGCATTCTTAGATAAAGGGAGGCTGGCTGGCTGGAGAGTTTAGGATGAGACACGCAGGTCAAACAGAAGTCTTCGGGGATCCAAAAACTCAACATTTCCTGCACCACTCCCCCTTTAAATAGCACAAAAAATTCTGTCAAATTAAAGTGCTCACTTCTTTTTTTATTTTACTTTCATATAATGTAAATCTAAGCTCCATTTAAAATTAATTGCACCAGTGATTACAAACCATTTAACTTGAGCACAACCATAAATTCCTGATACTGAAGTCTGATTTGTGCAGCTCCTTACTCACAAGAAGCTCTCTGTTTACTAATCCCACTGCTGTTCACATGGAGGAGGAACAGTTTCAGCGTTAGAAACCACACTACCATAGCACTCCCTCCAGGTGTTTGGTTTTTTTTTTTTTTTCTCCTACTTTTGAAATGAACTGCCTCCAATTGCTTTGTTTCTTTGTGAATTTTGGCAACCTCATTGGGAACTTACTTTTTGTATACAGGCAGTCTTGATAACACTTTCCAAAACTTCCCTGCCCGCCTTCATTCTAAGGCTTCTCCAGCACACAGTCTCTGCTTGCAGAATGGCCTCACTAAGTGGGTACTAGAGTAGTTTATGAAGTTTTCTCAAGGTTTTGCTTTTTCTTTTTTTTTGTTCCTTTTTTTTTTTTTTTTTTTTCCCCAAGAGGTGATTGAAAACAGAAAGAAAAAGCCCATTTTGCTTTTTGTTTTTTTGGCCTTTAATACTCTTATTCTGAGACCATATATGACAATACCTCTCAGAAAATTGCTCCTGTCCAATAATATGCTCAAAGTACTCCTCTGCCAGAGGCATTCACTCATTATATAAATCAAACAAGCATACAAAAACAGACAAAAAGTGACTGGTAATGCCCAGTGAATTTCTCCGCTCAGCTAAGATGATTTGGGTGCATTGCATGCAGATGTCAGGTATTTTTATAAAGAGCTCCGTTGTGCAGGGCCCCACTACTCCTCCATTGCTCCCAGCACTCCCTTAAAAGGGGGGCGGTGGGGGGACAACCATTCCAGCTGGGCTTGGAACCTCGTCTGAGTCAGGAAAACCACAGCTCATAAGCAAAGAGGAAGCATAATGTTCTACAAGGACAAAACATTAGCAAAAATGTCACTCAGCCCCAGTTCCACATGTTGGCTGCCACGGCCTCTTCCTCCTAGCATGCCCGATTGATATAAATTCCATCTGCTCAGCAGCCAAGTGACAGAGAAGAAATACCGGCATCTGGTCTCTATTGCTGTCGGGTTTTTGTTCCATGTTAGACCTTAGCTAGAAACATATGAAGAGATGAAGGTGCTGGCAAGCGACTAAAAGGCTGCACTGGCACAAATGAGACTTTCTGATGCTTTTCACACTTCACTCTGGATTTTTACAGGGAAAAAGGCAGAGGAGACTTGATAAACTGAGTCTGGAGAGCCAATAGGCCTGGAGGTCATTTGGTGCTTCTAACTTTTTTTGAGTGTTTAAAACTGTAAAGCAAAACAATTTTTTTTTTAACACAACAGAAGGTAACGAAGTCACACAAGAATGTAGCTCTTCAGCTAGCTTTTTTTTTCTCCTTCTCTTAAACATCCACTGGTTTGGACCTGATCCACTGGCACTTTATATTCTCCTGAGAAGCAGCTGGAAAGTGCCAAACCACTAACTTTTTTTTTAACCCCACTGTGTCCAGCAGAGAGCAAGTTCTTTAAGCCAAAGAGAGAGTAATAAAGCAAACCAGCAACATGCATTACTGTCTGAGAAGTGCTGCCTGAGTGCTTTTTGAGAGTGACAACTGAAGAAGTAGGGGAGAATGCGAGTCAGTGTGTGTGTGTGTGTGTGTGTCTACAAAGATTTCCTTGAGGAACAGCTACTTACACCAATAGAGGTGCAAGAAAAAATAAAGGTGCGACAGAGAGGAAAGCCGAAAACAAAATAGATTGGTAATACACTTGAGGACAGACAATTTTATCCTTGCTGAAAATAATGGAGATAAAAGCTTAGGAAAGCATTCTGTACCTAACGAGATCAGCAAAACACACAGGATAGCTAGTCTACAGTAAGGTAAAATCTTTCTAAAATTTAAAGCAGAATCTAAATATTCCAAATCAATATAGAATTTGCTTTTATTAGAATTAAAAATAGAGTAGTCTTCCATTAATCTACAATGTCTCCAGCCCTCGTTGATCTCTTATGATCCGTTCTGCAATACAATGTCCTTTTGTTTGGGTGACAGGACCACAAACTGACAGAGAGAAATGAAGCAAGTGAACAGCTATCAGAACAACGTTATAACACCAAGAGAGAGAGGGAGGGAGAGAGAGTGCATGTAAGAGAAGAGCTCTCAAGAACATATAAATATATAATAGAGCCCTGGAACACTTAATAATTAATTGTGAGGAAGAAGCTTTTATTTCAACAAAGGGAAGAGCTTCCAACCAGCAACCCCATGAGAGTGGAACAGTCCAGTATGCTGATGCCCAAAAGGAAGATCCATGCCAGTTCCTTCACAAGGTGAAGTTCCCCTTCCTTTACAGTGCCGGCATCACCTCAACATGCTGCGTTGCACCCTCAAATGCAGTCTGCAGTGGTACCTATGCTGATTCTCTGCATGCAGTTGAATTGGTCTCAGTGACTTCCAGTAAGGACAGCAATCTAGCTGGTTAGTTGGGTAAGGAGTGTTACGAGATTCCAGAAGTAGGGGCCAAATATTCCACTGCTGGCTCACCTCACTGAAGTGCTACTTTGGGCAAGTCACTTCTGCTAACTTAGTATTCCTCACAGAAGATGACTACTTAATTTGTAGCACAGACAAAAAGCCTTAAGTACACATGGTGTAACATTATTGTGAGGAGTCAGTAGTGCTCATCTATTAAGAATGTGCCCCCACACAATCAGAGGTTTAGAGTTTTACAAAGAGTTTGGAGGGACTATTTTTCCCGTTCGCGTCTTTTTGCGTGGGATGTCTGCCTCTTGGAGTAGCCACCTACTCATCATCTGAATAAACTCAGCACAGGCACTTTCTCCCAGTAGTGCCTTTCTCAGTGCATTCCTGAAGTGCCATTCCTGTAGTGCCACTCCTGCAGAAAAATCATGGTTTTCACTGATTTGTCAGAAGTACACCCAGAAAACCTTTACAAGAGAAATTAATTCAAGTTCAGCATTCAAACCAAAGTCTCTACTAGTGTAAATGGTGTTGTTAAATGGTGCAAGTTACTTTGCCCCAGTTTCTACTGAGGAAACAGGTACAGCAGAAATTGCCTTAATCCAACAGCTACAAAACTAATGTAGCAACTACCTGTGTATCACTTCGCTTTGAGTGCCTCTCCAAAGCACCATCTTTGTTCACGAGACCTGTCTCTTTATTGCCTTGACCCTGAATGATTTCCTCTCCACAAACTGCACCATGCTTACGGTAAGTTTCTGCTAAGCCAGAGTATCAGGTAACAACAAATACCCCAGCCAGGGCTCCTCAGGAAAGGAAGCATATCAGTCTCAAAGAGAAGGGACAACTATTCTGTTATGCAGCGTAATGGAGTAAAAAATTAATCTTTTATAGCAAGGTGGCAACCAAAGTCACTTCTATCTTCCCTCCCCTTCCCATGCCCAAATAGGTAATCAATACAGAGTCTTGGTTGCCTTTTTGTTCTGATTTCTGGAGCATGTACCTCAGTGAGGCTAATTCCATTTTAAAAATAAACAGTAAGACAAACTTTTTAGTATTAAATAGAGGTGTGCACATAATTGCTACCTACACTGGTCCAAATGAACTCCAGGGTTACACTTCCAGCGAAATCAACGTGGACGGGTAAGAGCTGACTTAAAACAATTTGTAACGTATCTCCCTGTCTGGAGCAGACGACCTTATACTTTCCAAAGGCAAGGCTTGGTGTGCAGTCGGCAATGAGAGGGGACCACTGAGCTGCCCAACAGCGGAACCCATCAGCACAATGTCCTGCAAACTGGGAACATGAAGCTGCGCAGCTGCTGGGATGCGTGAATAGCTGAAGGAGCACAATTGTGTGAGCTTCAGCAGCAGGCCAGGGCAGCGCTCCACTGTGAATGACAAGTGATGGGCCAAATCACCGGGGAGCTACCGGTGAGTTATTAATGGTGACAGGTACACTACCTGGGAGACAGGTTGAGAGGGGAAAAAGATTATTTATAAGCGAATAGTTAACAGCTGTACCCACTGCTAAGCATTACATGGATGCCACAAACTGTAGAATTCAAATCTTGGGTTATTCAAGCACGAACAACTGCCTGTCACCAAACTGCAACGCATCGGTACAAATTAAGGTGGGAGAGATGAGACGAGGCTGGAACGATGCCTTGCTCAAGAAGGCAATGTCATCACAGAGTGCAGATAAGAGCTAGAGAAGGGCTGAGATAACCATGAGGTGAATTATGGTTCTTAATAATAATGATGAATTTGCAAGAACAGCTTTTTAATTTTTCCTAAGGGCTTTTGCAAGAGAACAGATGCTGAATGTGTCCTGTACTGACAAGAATAAATAGGGGCAAAAAATATAATAAGCAAAGGAAATGTTTTCGAAGAAGTTTTCTTTTGATATGAGAAATAAAATATTTCTGTTGCAGAGATAATTTCTTCTATCTCCAGCCCCCTCCCAAGTTTGAAAGCCACATTGTTAAGCTTATAATATAATGTTCTTACAATACCTACAATAATATAGTTACCCAGTTTTTCCTAAAGGAAGGAAGCATTGTACTACTGAGTATATTAAAAGTGGCCTGCACAAAAATATTTCAAATCTATTTCTCTTGTACAATCCTGCACTAAGAGAAGCAGAAAAAAAAAAAACACAAAACAAACAAAAAAACCCACATCAGGATTTTGGAAACGTTTTCATAATACAAACATCATTTTGAAAGAAACTGATTCTGAGCCCTTTCCTATCTCATTGCAAAGATACATCTCTGCAATAAATGCTTACATAGAAAGGAAAAAACAAGAAAGAATTTGATGGTCTTTTTTTCATGGTCTTTTAATGCAGTTAAATACCAGCAAGAGCAGCCAGGTGCCAAGATAGTAAGCAGGTGCTCCACTGACTTCTGCTTCCATAAAGCACAGGCTGGGAATCCCTGCACTAGATATCTGACCAGAAAGACGCATTTTTGACCTCCAACAAAATGTGTCAAATGGTTAATATTAAAAAAAAAAAAAAAAAAAAAAAAGAAAGGATGGGAGAAAAGGTAACAAATGAAATGCTTAAGCTCCAGATTCAATTTTTCTTGAAATGCAATCTCAGACAGATTGCAAAATGGTAGGAAAAAAAAGAGGGCTACTCAGCAACAGCTGGGTTCCTCTGAGGTGGAGGGGAAGAAACTGTTTATATCTATGGTTACTGCCACTTCTCATTTCTTTGCCATAGGGACATTGTGCTCTCGCATGCTCTGGAGAAGACACCTGAGCCAGAAAGGCTCACACTTCAAAAAGCTTCTGAGGCTTTAAAATATAAGGACATAAACTGACTCAGCACCATAACTGCTCACAGGATTTGGTCCAAATCTTTCGGTTCAGGCATTCCACAGTGAACATCGCTACAGGGAAAATAGCCCTGTCTGTGCACGTGAGGCATGCGTGTGTGTGTGTGTTGGGGTGGATGTGATATTAGTCAAGCTTACTCATAACTTGCTTTCTGCTCTTCATAAGATTTAGTTATTTTTCCTCGTCTGTTTCATTTTGGTTCTCATGGACAACTGGTATGATTCCTCAGTGTCTGAACATCTCGTACTATAAATCAATATTTAAATATATAGCCAAAGCTGAGTGAGACTGTTACATTTTATCTTAACAATTGGCCATTAACGTATTTTTATTAATTGCTATGCATTGTGGAAACTGCGTTTCGCACAACTTAACTTTTGGGCATAAAACAATCAAGCAGTCACAACATTATTTTTTAAGGTACAGTGAGAGATTCAGGGACTGAATGTAAGTGGGATCTGGCATTAGTTGCCTTCTGAAAGTTCTGTATCTGCACTGATATCCCTAGATATTATTGATTAAATCCTTGTTTCCCTTCTCTCTTATTTTTAAATTTATTTTTGTTTAAACAGACACATGCTAGAGGAGCTGGGCTAAAGGCAGAGGAAACAGTGAAATTTGAAAAGTTAATTAACTACATTCAACTGTCAAAAATCACGGAATTTAGAGCCAACGAGGTGAGATTAGTTTTGATATCTCCATTTCAACTAAACAGTGCCTTACTGCACAAGTGGTTCCACTGCTTGTAAAGTAAGGCACTACTAAAATAAATATCAGAGTCTGCCTCTAAATGACAATTTTCATTCTTGTATTCATAGATGGAAACTGAAATGTCAGATTCTTTACTGTTTCTTCACTGTTTCTTCAGGGATGGGTCTATGAATTTGGAAGCACAGATTTTGATAGTCAGCATGGAGATATCAGTGCCTGCTGATATCACGCTCAAAAAGTAAAACTGTAACTTTTAAAAAACTGTGTACGTAAAACAAATAGCTTCAAAGATCTATCTGTTGGCTTTCAGCAAAAACAAACAAACAAAGCTAGAAAACTTATTATAAAACATATGGTGCAAGCCATGAGTGTATTTATTTTATATCAGTCAACATTATTTACCATGTAACTGGGTCAGAATTAATACTCCAAGGACTATACACAACATACGTCCAACATTGTATTCTTTACAACTCACACACCAAGTAAGCCCATCCACTAAAGCAGAAGTCTTCTGTTTTCCTCCAAATAAAATGCAGTACTATTTGTTTTTTATGGATTCATTATAAATTCTTGAGTGACACAAAAGACAAGTTGCCAATAGCAATAAAAAGCCAGGATACTAGGAAGGAAGGCTGGTTTCTAAACATGCCAAAGTTTGTTGTAAATGTAACATTTAAGGACTCTTCCCTTCTCTGTATTTGACCCCTAGCTGTACTGTGTTCTTCACACTACATCAGTCGGTCATGTATTAACAAGTACTTCAACCACTTTTGCAAACCTCCTCTTTTTCACAGAGGATATTTAGTAAATTATGTCCACACATTTTAAAAGGAACAGAAACTCATCCCTCAATTTGCACGGACTATGTAATCAGCTCAGCACACTGGGCAAAGTCTTGGCTCCCTGTGCTGCTGGAGTAAAAAAGTTGTGCCCTAGGGTGGTCTGCAGACAGCCGGGCAGAAGGGAAAGGAATTGGGGATGCAGCAGCTACCTACATCTGACACACAGACACTGGGGAGGGGATGGCTGGGAGGGCAAGGACCACAAAACTCCTGCTTGGGGCAGGAAAGAGAAAAAGCAGCAACCTGGACCATGGAAGTTAAGACCTTCCTTTAGGGAGATCCTTGTCTTAATGGTGATGACAAAACTGACTTGGAGACCTCATGATAAGAATCTGCTTCGTTAGTGAATCTCCATGTGCAAAACACACCACAAACGACCCATGGCTTGTGGTCTGGTTTTGAGAGGTGTAATAAATGTCAGTGCAGAGAGAGGTGGAATCTACTCCAGTGAAAACAATTAACAATAAAGAAAGAATATTTATAAACCTACAATCTTTAATCCAAACATACTTTCTTATATAGTTCTCACAGCCTACTATTCATTCCTTTTCAACTAAAGGGCAATGCTTACAGAAAGGGAACTGTCATGTGACCTCAGCTGACCATACTTTCATTGAGGTCTCAATTCAGAAAAATATACAAGGATAGGCTTAACATGAAACATGTGAGTAGATGCCTGCTGAAGTCAAAGGCATTAATTGTTTAAAGTTGGATAGGTGCTTATGCACCTTGCTGAATCAGGACCCACTTTCTGACAGTGACTGAGCGGTTCTCCGGGTAACAAATTCAGTTTGGCTGCCTATGGCTTTACATTTCTAGTGTTCAATAAGCTGAGCACTCTTTTGGTTCGCATTTTTATAACCTCTTTTCCCCCTGTCTCTCTAGTATAGTTTCTTCGGTGCTTCAAAAGAAATAAGTCTTGCTTTTCTTCAGAGTAGGAACTACCAGCGTCCCTCTCCACTACCTGGCTTCATGAGCAAAGCATATAAAGACTTCATATGTTTGCAGCACCTTCCTTCCCATCTCTTGAACTAAGCTGAAAATGGTTATACAAACCATCGTCATACAAGTCCTGTTCCTTTGAACAGCTGGATTAAAAAACAAGGACTTTTGTACAGTGCAGTAGCTGCTGAAATTCCAGTACAATTATCTTGCATGAGCTGAGGGTACACACTCTGCTGAAGTGAAAGTGAGTACCTTAGAGAGGGAGACTTGACGGAGCACTACAGCAGGAAGCAGACTGGTGACAGGGGAAAGCCTTACAGACACACATCTAATGTCAGGTGTGACTAGTATTGGAAATTCGTACCGTGTTACTGAAGCTATTATTCAGGCATGGGTGTATATGTATACTTTCATTTCAGATTTTCAGTTTGAAGAACTTCTGAAGCACCTCAGACTGGCCTGACATTTAAATTCTCACAAGTGCTTCAAAGCCCATAAAACGTCCTATTGCATGGACATTTTTATCCTGCTCCAAACAAATCTTAACATTGATATAACACTAAAGTACTATATTTTCCTTGACCTGTTTGATCCTGCAGGTTACTACTCACCAAAAACAAACAAAAAAACCCAACCAAACAAAAAACTTTGAAAAACATGTTATTTTTATTATTTCTGTGACTCCAGGAAAAGTGTGAAGCTCAGGTTACTTGTGCCACAATGTTTTCATGCCTAAGAAAAGTGGTTGACCCAATGAGAGGGCTAACTCTTCATTACAGCTGAACAGGTACTCTTCCAACTACCAGAACAAACAACCTTCCGTTTAATCATTGTTATAGGACAATATTAATACTATATGCAAGAATACTGCACTGTAACACAGTAAAAAAATTAGCAACTTGAAATATATATGGGGCTACAAGGCTGTTCACATCAAGCACCAGGCTCTGAGAATATATATAAGTAGAAATTATGAGAAACTTACTCTTTCAAGATGCATCTTAAGCTCATTATGTAAAATCAACTTGCTAATCATATGTGGTTAAAGGAACATGGGCTCCTCGAGCCACAGCCTCCACACAAAGGCAGGAAGAAATCAGGCCAGAGATGGTGTGCACATCATATGCAGCTGATGTTGTATCTCTGGACCACACCACCTCTGCTGGTCAGTTGTCCCAGAACACCTTCTTACATTCTTTAACACCCAGGTTCTCTTCAGTCTCACAATAAACACCACTGTATGAGCAATCTGCTACAGACATTATTAATTCCTCACCCTTCTTCTCCCAAGAAACATATCTCTGCCTTCAGCTGTGGCAGAAAATGGATGTCATGGGTCTTATACTCATTACCTCAGAGCTCTCTGAGCCTAGACAGGGGAGAGAAGAGCTCTCTTTTGCATCCTGTGGTATAGTTTGAAATACTTCTATCAAGAGGAAACCAGCTCACATATGGAAAGAAATTGGATTAGTACTGGTTAAATTCTTTAAAACTAAATTTAATTTTATTTTATGGAATTCTTTCTAAAAGAGATGGGTAGGACAAAAGCATTTATGTGGATTCTAACATTACATACTCAGCATGTTTTATTTAGTACTCAGGAACACTACTGCAGAGTAGCCAATTCTTGCAATTTTATAAAAAATCTCTTGATGTCGCAACGTGGGGTTTTTTTACTGTACCTGCTTCCTGGAGTTCTTGCGTTGATTTTCTCTTTTATCTAAAGAAGTTTTAATTTTTATGGGATGTTTCCAAACAGGCATAAGCATCTTGAAAATACAAACCTAACTTTCTCCAGTATAAAATGGAAAGCAAAAATAAATTATATTAAATCTAATCTTTTAAACCAGTTCCCCAATATTTGGAATCTGAATTTATGACCTTCAAATGTTTGAGGCTAGTAATACTGAACTGCTTCATATTAATATGCTGATCTTCTATAGTGACTATCCTTTGCTGAAGCCATTCACCAAGCCCTCATTCAGCTATATATTGAGCTAGTTGAACAGAGTAAGTCGCCCAGGCATTGCCCTATCTATTTCAAAGAGTCTGAGAGCCATTCTGTTTTAATGGAAAGCCTGGTGCCACATAAGCTAAGTTACGAGCAACCTGATGAGCAGGCTCATTTCCTTTATTCCTATTTGTCAGCACCATATGCCAACTTGGACACAAGTTAAAGACATCCAATATCCAGACTGTGTGAATAAAAATGTAATGATGTTAACTATATTACCATATCCACATCACTAGGCAAGCTATACAGATACATACAAAACCCAGCAAGCTGATACATACAGAGCCAACAATCTTAAATATCTACCTGTCCTACAAGTGACTTCCTTCTCTGCAGGACAACTGTCAATCAGTAACACAGGTTTCCACACCCTTTCCAGCAGAAGGAATGTAAGACTTCGGGGTGCAATTCTGGCAAGATTCATCATGAAGAATCCAGCAAGACTGGATATAAACAGCCACACTTTCCCCTACTATAAAAGGTAAAAATGAAACAAATGAAACAAATTCTTCCTCTTCCATTTCCTAAAAAGACTATTAAAAAAAATATTTACTGAAACTAGTCTTCCAGTGGTGGTGAAGTTTCAGAATTTGACTAAAGAACAATCATAATTACACATTCTACTTCATTAGAGGATCTCAAAGCACTCCATGAACATTAATTAACAACATCCAAGTATTAATTGGGATGATTAGAACATTTTGTAAAAGCCGTGGGGGAGGAGAGAAATCAAACTGAAGCACAAAGGACTCGTGCAGCAAGTTAATATATTAGAGCCAGTAGAATAATACATGTTTCCTGGCTTCAAGTTAAGTATTCAAAATTCTAGGGCATGGTGCAAAATGACAACCAAATCATCGAAGATATTTCAGCACAGGAAAGAAAAGTAAATTTCTTAATTATCATATAAGAGTTCATCTTCATTAGAGGGAAAATGTACCTTGATAAGTAAAAGGGGGTTGTCTGTCTCCATTCAACACTGTGCTCTTACTGCCTAGAAGGCAACAATAAGTGCTAATGACATTTACCCCTCCTAATAAGAGTCACTCACACTTCACTGTTATTCCTTGTTATTGCTCAGGACAGGCACTAGCACCTCATTGAAAGATCAGTGCTGCAAGGGAAAAAAGTCCCCTTGAGATCCCTCGGACTTCAAGAAAGGCAGTAAATCAACTGATGCTGGACAGATGACAAGTCTGATTCTCTGTGGCCCCTCCTGATTCCTAAGCGTCTGTGGGCCTAGATTTCGTAAGTGCCTGAAGCCAGTGCTGACACACAGACAATCAAAATCACCCCTAAACTCAGAGCAAGAGATGTCTAAACTGGGAAAAGTCTTAAATCCATTAAAGTCTCATGGTCTGGACTCTGTACTCTCTGAGTTCATCTCCATTGATGTGTAGCCTAACAGCTAATATCACAACCTTATCACCTCCAGGACCATGACTTGAATTCAGCCTGAGGTCCTCTGTGAAGAGAGTAGTCTATAAAAAGCAGAAGTTCTAATCTCTGAGCTTTATTTTGTGAGAAGAATGATGCTAATTCCTTGGATTCTTGGCACAACTCACTCCCCTCCACATGTACACACACATTTCCCTTCCATCAATAGCTTTATGCCCTTTTGTTTTCTTTATTTTATAACAGGTCACTGCATTTATTACAAGAAAATTGAGTCAGACAGTAACCCTGAGATCCTGTCCTCAACTCAGTGGTCATATTTCTTAGACATAGTGCAGGATATATTCCAGTAGGGGTTTCAACATGGCATTGTCAGCAAGAAAAGTGAGTTTCCAGGCTAGAAGGAAAGCTGTTCTCTGCCTTCTCCTCATCCACAATCAATCTCAAAAATGGAGACTTTTGTCACACACACACTCACGATCTACTAGAAATATAAATAAAATTTACAGATTATATAAGTATTTGCATATACACACACACACACACACATACACATTTCACAGGAAAACTTCTGAGATCATAAATGGTTAACTGAAATTTGAACACATTCTGAAGCAAGAAAGCTGGAAAGAGTTTCCTCCTTGGTTTACCTGCCAAGACCCAAGTTCAGGGCTCTGTTTCTTCTGCAATGCTTGATGGCATCACTCACACCTAAAACAGCCTAGAGAGTGAACTATTCCTCCCACCTCCTTCATCTCCCACTCCACTTAAGGTGTTTGTGATTTCATCAACTATCACAAAAGAAACACAGGACCATGAACTCAGGCCTTGGCAGGTGAAGAAATTTTCAGCTCCATTTTTAAAAGGAAGCGCACATGGTCCTGGCATATGCCTAACAGACCTTCAGTAACTGCCATTTCCATGCTCTCCATCCCAGTAGCTGTGCCCAACTGTGTGAAACTACATCAGTCAGTGGGAACATGGCTTCTCACTCCCAGTACTGGAAACAGTACACATTCCAGGTAGGAGAAACACAGCTAAAGAAAAGTCTCTCCTTTCCTTTTTTTTGGTTTGTAGTGGTTTTTTTTTTTCCCCTTTTGGACTTCCACAGCCAAAAATGTTTGCCATTGAAAAGGCTCTCTTTGCATTTTTGAGCCATGTGGAATGCTATGGTTATAAAGGCTGACTATTTCATAGCAATCATTAAGAACCAGCATCATGTATACTGCTGTTGATCACCAGGGGTTACACAGCCCTCTGCTTCATTACCCTTGCAAGATGCAAGACACAGAGCAGCAATAGCACAGCTCTCCAGCTGCACATATTCTGAACATCCAAACGATCTTTGCATGTTACTGAGACATCTGTTGTCACGTAACTTGTCCTGGTGGCATTCAGAAGTGCCATCAAACTCTTTGGACTTTATTTTTATTCTTTCCTGGTTCAAGTGCTAACAGTCCTGATAAGTAGAGTCATGTAGCACTAGTGTGATTGGTAGTGTTACTATTAGAGGTACGGCACCAAAAGCAGCAGGGAGATGTTAGGCAAGTTAGTGCAGATACAGAGAAAATCTGAAAGCACTTCACACTGTAGAACAAGTGGCACTGCTTTGCTCAAACATGCAACAATGCTTCCCTTCGGCTCAGCAGTTCTGCTCTGTTTCCTATCTCCCTCTTCAGTCCTTAAAGATTTATCTGAGCTTTTTCCACCCTCTGTTTAGAGATAGGATAGTCACTCCTAGCTTAGTACGTCTAAGATGAATACAAAAGAGCCAGGGGCATAGCAGAGAACCTCTGTTCCACAGAATTGCAGGGGAGTCATGCTAAACTGACTCACATGGGAGAAGAGAAACTTTCCAGATGATCACAGCTGCAAATATTAGCATGCGGTGATGCTGTGGGAGGAATGGAAAACTCTGGAGATGGACACATCATCTAATGGATCCTTTACATCTCTCTGTGCTAAAAAGGCAAAATCAGAGAAGGAGGGGCAGTGAAAGTGAGGTGAGGCTGAAACAGGGAAGATAAGCAAGAAAAAAAGGGGGGCAGCATGGGAGGCAATGACAACAGATTAAGTAAATTGGAGTGGAAAGAGAGGGAGAAGGGAACAGACCGGCACAGAGAACAAGAAATAGGCAGGGCACATACTAAAGAGACCCAGATTTAAATCCCATCTATGCTGGGAGACTAGAAGTCTGGATAAATGTTACCCAGCTTAGAGCCTTGGTTGCTCTGAGGGCCACTGTTGAAAAATAAAGTCGGAACAAAAGAATACATATGAGTGTTAACAATACTTAACAAGGTGGGAAAGATAACAGAAGACAGAAGTGTATCTAACAAAGTTGTAAACAGTAAATAAAGCTATAAAAGGGTAACTTCATTATCAAGTAATTAAATGTGGGTGGCAGTGTTATGGGAAATACAAGCTCGCATATGAAAGACTTTAGTTGTACTTTGGCTTTGTTACAGTCTTTACTAGATAAACTTCTTAACCTTTATCTGCATCAGTTTTACTACACATGAAAAAAGGCATAATACCATAATACTCACAGAGACATGGAAAGACTGAGTTAAGTGACTGCTTTTTAAAATGCATGGAAATCCTCTAGTGATCACAGCTAAGCAAGTGCAAAGTATTAATTAAGAGACTGACAAACAGACCAATGAGGAATGAGAAGCAGTATCAACTAAATAAATTAGCAACCTTCACATACAAAAGCCATTTTTATTGTATTAATGGTCATCAAACTTTCACTGGGTTGCAAGGCTAAACCTTTTTTTTTCCCATCCACATAATAATTTGATTGCCTATTTCTCTTAATTTTCTCTATCACAAACAATACAGCATACCATCATTTTAAAGGTGTTTTCGCTAAGAAAGAAAATAACAGTAAATCAACAAATGGCACTTGGGAAAAAAAAAAACAACAAACTGACAGAAACATTATGTGACATGTGATTATAGATAGCAGACTACATTGAACTGAAAGTATGATACAATCACTACATCGACCTGACACCACTTGCCTACCTTGGAAAAGCTGATATCCTCAGAGCTGCTGTTTGTTTGTTTTCTTTCTAATGTTCCTTATGTTTAAGCAATGGAGGCTGTTTGACAAGCTGTTTAATTAAATAGCCCTTGCACTTGGGCTCTGTAGCAAAAGTTCAAACATCTTAAAAGGACGCAAATGACTACAGATGGGAAAGCTAAGACTCTAAAGTCTCTAAAAGAGGTCAGATAGCAACGGAACTCATGCTTTTCTGAAATCCTCCACAGGCAAGCCAATGGTGGGCAATATTTAATTTTAAGCACAGTAAAGCAATTTCCATCTGTGCATATGGTTAATATTTCACCTGCTTAGAAGGGATGAGGTGCTAAGGGATTACTCAGAGAAAGAACAGAAAAGAAATTAAGAACGGTATTATTAAAGATGCTCAAATTTCTTTCTTTGGTCTCTCCTCAAATCTCTTGACTTAATCTGGATGTAAGAACGGTGTGCATGAACAAGCTAGTTGTAGTAAAGGGAGACAGCAAGTGAGAACGACTCATTCCACCAAGAGCAACTATCTTTTACAAAAGCTTGAGACATTGTCAGTCAAACATAACATCAATATATGTGAGCATGTCATTTGACTATGTATGTGACCAATTCTACTTTAAAAATCTCAGAACTTAATTATTTACCCTGCAGTATGAATTTCACGATTTGAATTAGTTTGTTTTAGTTAATGGGATGTTGTCTTTTGCAAAAATGCCTAAATTCCCCCCATCCCTCCTCCCTCAGCAATGTATACCTTCTGAGAGTTTACTCTTAGCTGACTTCAGTGACTGAAACAGTTGTTCTGGCTCAACAGTTGTTTTAACCCTACAGAACCAACCCAGTAATGGGAGAATAAACCACAGTCCATCTTGGTTATCATCTGAAGAGTTAACTAAATTCCTAATGTAGGGATTGTGCTGATGATCTGTGGGCAAAGAAACACACAAGCCCAAGTCAGCAGTGGCAGAGGATGTAATTAATTTCAGAGTTTTTTTCTTACTTTTACAATTAGTCGCTTTTGACAGTGAAACCACAGAGCCAGGAAAAGCATCATACTCTCATTTCCAGTCTTCCCAAAGCAGAAAATAATATCTAATAATTTGCATTTCATCAGTTTTCAACATTGACATTGCCATAGAACAGACCTTTGCTTAGGATTAGTGATTCCCCATGTACTATCCAGTGCACAAACTTTTGTAAGTGAGTCACCTTTTGAGCCAAGAGAATACCCATACTTTTCTAGCTGGCTTTAGTTTTGATTTTTTTTTTTAATTTATTTTTTATTTTTTCTCAGAGCTGTAAGTGGCATCAGAGAGTCTGGCAGCAAAGACGTTACCTATGAGCTACTGACTATAATCTAATTTTTTTTTAGGGAACAATGGTAAGAATGGGAATCCTAGGTCTAGCTCCTTTTCCTGATTCTGCCCATGTTCTGTTGTATGCCTCTGCTTCTCTTTTTGTACTGTAAAGATAATATTTCTTTTCCTCTTTTACACTAAGGGAATACAACTACTTGATCACAAAACAGTTGAAAAAGTGTTGAGCTGTTACTCAAAACATTGAACCCCTATTTGCAAAGAGTCAGTTTATGGCCTTTAAGTTGTGGTCACATGTCCTGTCATCTGCAGCTGGACCAGTGCAAAAGCTGAGTGCCCCAGCTGTTCACTGCTAGTGGCATAATTGCTCTGTAGTCTTTTCCTCTCAAAACAGTCAGAGTTAACTTGCACATGTTTAGCAGGAGGATTTTTGTAACCTGGCTTGTTTAGAGAGAACCTGGCGAGGGATCGATTACACATGCAGTTACGCTAGGAAATGGGTGGGGTAAAGTATTCTCCAGGGGTGGCGCAGAGGAGAACAGCTGGCAAAGTTACCTCTTCACTCAGCTCAGCTGGAACCAAACCAGGGCTGGAGGCTTACTCACAGTTGAGCTGTGCATTACAGCAAAAGTAACTTTACCCAAATTAACAGAGCCACTAATCACATCTCCTTGAGAAGCAGGTGCAGAATCTGACCCAAACCAGCTACTGTTGTTGACAGAATAATTACCCGTCATGTAAAGACAGTTATTGCTGTTCCCAAAGAGAAAACCTACAAGCTCACTGACAGCTCCACACCAAATACAGTTCATAGATTTCATAGATTTCATAGATTTCTAGGTTGGAAAAGACCTTAGAGATCATCGAGTCCAACCATCCCTAATCCCCATTAAACCATATCCCCAAGTAGATCATCCACCCTATTCTTAAACACATCCAGGGATGGGGACTCAACCACCTCCCTGAGCAGCCTATTCCAGTGGCTGACAACCCTTTCAGAGAAGAAACACTTCCTAACATTCCTTGAGATAGGCACTGGATAAACAAGCCTAGAAACTCAAGGGCTCTGAATGCCCATGGACCAGACACAGTCCAGAAAATTTCCCTATGCAGTAGGGTTTTTCTGAGGATCACCGAAGATGAGAGAACAACTCCTCCCCTGAAACATTAATCCCGCGAGCAATCTGATGAGACTGCTGACCAAATTGTCACTGACATTTCAGAGATAGGCAGCTATTCACCAGAAACCAGGTTTATTGCACAGAGGCCAGAGAAAGCTTGCCAAGCCTTAATGCCTTTCAGCCGTTCCTGGCAATGCGTGACTGTGCCCAAAGGCGAAAGGTGGTGTATCACGTTACCTCCGCTGGCTTCAGGGCTCCTTCCCTTCCTCTGCTCCATTAAGGCATCCACTGAATGGAGCAATAAATACTGCGTTTTTCTCTGCCCACTGCTTTTTAATTCGCTATTGAGAAACACTGTTAGTCAAAATAAGGGTAGTACAAATAATCCCACCCACCTTGTAGCGCTAACACGCAACTAGAAAGAGGCACTAGTTTTCTCTTGTTTCTCGAGCGGAGCAAGAGGTGAGATTTTTCTCAAAAGTTACTGAGGAAAAGTATTTTTTTTTTTTTTTTGTGGGAAGAAGGGTTTCATTATGAATCTTGAACAGAAAACAAAATATCTGGTGATACTAAAGTAAGTGATTTTTTTTCCCTCAAAAAAATAAAATCCATTTAGGGAAAATGTTAAAATATTTTAACACTTCCATCATGATTCAGGGGAAATTCAGCACAGATTGATGTCTCAGACCTTTCCAAGGCATGAAACTCCGATTTTGTACCCGCTTTACAAATCTGTTGCACTGTGGTTAATTAGTGAACACTGGAACTTGAACCAGGATTCTGGAATTTTTCACAACCATTCCCTTTCCCTGTTCTGTTACTTCTCTTATTCCTTGCAGAAGAGATTTAGGCTACAGAGTCTCTAGGTTCCAAATAGGTTCTGTATTTCTGAGCAAGTGTTGTCGAAGCTACTAACCTTTTTTTTTTTTTTCTTTTCATGCCAAACAGTGATATCCATCATTTCATCAAGTTACAAGTTTAAAATATTATTTTTATTAGTTTAAAGACAAACAAGCTGGTTTGCTGGTTTACGCTTCTCTGACTACAGCATTGTGGCAAATTCAACCTTTTCCTAGAGATATATATATTTTTGTATTTTATGTACAATGAGTATGTATGAATGTATGATAAACTTACCAGCGTTGACTGGACCAGATTACAATTTAGACAGGTTTACAGACAAGTTAAAAAGAACTGTACTTCCAGACTGAGGGTCAGATGTTCCTGAATTCACTGCATGACAGCCTACCAACAATCCCATTGCTCTGTGATATGCTGGACTATTTCTTTTGGTACTTGATACTTTTGGTTGTCCCATAGGAAGCTCATGCCGTTTCGTCAGAAACTTGTTGTGTGGAAAAGCTGGGTTTGAAAGCCTTGAACAATTCTGTGAAGACTTCCAATTCTATAATGTCGAGTTTCATGGAACAACACCTTTTGCTTGAAGGACATATTACCTGTAGTTCTCATCCGTATGCACTTTTACTGTGCTAGTGTCACTATCCTTTTCCTTTCAAATTTCCCTGCATGCTCCTTTTCTCTTTTTTATCAGATAGCTGCTTTTTAAACAAGACTTTTCTGTTATCCTAGATTTGATTAATTTTCCTAAGATTTCTCTACATATATTTTTTACTAAGCAGTTTCTCTTTTCTGCCATCTACCGAGCTTCCTAGCTTTAGTGGAAGCAAAAAGCATTTTTTGCTCTGAGAGATTGTGGAGTCTCCATCCTTGGAGCTATTCAAAAGCCACTTGGACATGGTCCTGGGCAACCAGCTCTAGGTGGCCCTATTTAATCAGGGGGGTTGGACAAGATGACGTGCCTTCCAACCTCGACCAGTCTGTGATTCTTTGAAATTATAGAGCTAAACTAACAGGCAAGAGCCACTACACCTATCACAGGTCTTCATTTGCCCACTAACACAATTCGCAGTCCAGCACTAACCAAGTCAATATGTGGCAAGATGGTAACAGCTGCCCTTAGCTTTCATTGATAATTGTTCTCCTTTAACTGACATAATATTCAATACACTGTTGTCGAATGTGGTAACGGTAAAATTCATGCCTTGAGGGCTACAATGTCATTGAGTTTTAGCCAGATAAACTGAACTCTGACCTAACGGTGTATTATAGGCCTTTGCACCACTCAGATGCACAGGTCACAATCTCACTCTGTATAAACCTCTATGTAATTATATTACAAGCCACTCTTGCATATAGTAAGATCAATCCAACAGATAATTAAAACAAAATCAATATGAGCCTGATTCTACGACCTTTAAAACAAGAAAACTACTGATTTCAGTCAGTCTTCTTGTCTGTAAGAGACACTGAATTACATTTTATGCTTGTAATAAGTTATGCTTAACTATGAACCGCACTTAGTAAACAGCAGTTTTCTAATGTTACAGCTTAGAAAGGATGCATTTTTTTACATGTATTCCTTTGCAAATCATATTTATTCAGCCCTCTTGATCAGTAGCATTCAGAATCCAGGAATATAAAATAAGATGCAGTATGCACATAATGCCATTACACTACATATCTCTATAAACACATATCATATATCTATCTAAATTATATACCATATCTAATATCTATAGATACATCCATACACATACATCATACAAACATCTATAGAGATCTACTTCATAAATATAATGGATATATATTTGCATGTAAGTTTTAGACTGGTAATGGAAAAGATGGAATCTACTGTATTTGAACATGTGTAACATTTAGCTTTTACAAAATCAAGGCCTAAGAGAATCCCAAAACAATTAGAGCTCCATTCTGTATATATCCTAATGAGAATAACAGGATCTCATTATTAAAGTGATAGCCTTTTTATTATCCTTACTTTAGGACTGTTCTACAATTCAGAACACTTTTCTGCAAAACTTTGTGTATAGAGCATTTAAGAAAATATTTAAGAACATAGAAGATGAAGGTTTCCATAGAACTAGGTAAGGTTAATTTACTTCTTTCACACAAAGGACCGAAAATTGAAGAGAAATTAAAAAATGCAGTCAGAATTCCTCAGAGCAGAAGTAAAGATTCCCATGTTTTCTGTATAGCACCAAGCATGCTATCATTGCCTAAGAAAGTAAATAAATAATTAAGAAACTAAAATTTTCAAAAGTTTTTCAGATACGTCCATTTCAATAACTGGATGACTTCTAGATGACGCAGATCTCCCACAAAGTCAGTAGCAATTAAGAGAACTCAGAAGCATGCAGTATTAGATTCTCAATCAGAAATAGTCTCTTGAAATGTAATAATTCACTTTGGAACCCAACAGATGATTAAATTCTTCAGATAAGCAACCATACATATTCATGACCGCACTCATAAAGCAAGCCTGTCCATATTTTTGTTTTGTTATGTTTTGTTTGCTTATCTTATCTTAACCAATCTGCATGTAACACTTTATTTAAAGCTACCTTTTAAAAATGGCCTTATAAACAGGATTTTCCTGTTTATTCACTACACTGTAAAGATACTTCCCAACACAACCATGATCACAACCCCCATTTCATCTACCCCTCATTAGATATCTTGGTAAAGAAGGAAAGAAAAGACGAAAGAGCTGCTGACTTGGATCTTAGTTTCTTAAATCAAACAGTAGCCTTTGAAAACTTGCCAGTTGCCTTTGATGACCAAATCAGGCTTGCTGCTAGCTAACCTCAGTATTTGCAGTATTTAAGGTATTTCCTACAATAAGTGCAAGCAAGTACAAATAAATACTATGATACGAAGGAACCTGCATTTTTTCAGCTTAGGAAAAATTGAATATTTTATTTTGCCAACATCATCATTAGTCTTCAACATGCCACACTAAATTTACTTCATATTATTCAATCTCTTTGAGTGCATGGTTGCTATATCTGTAAAAAAAAAAAAAAATCAGTTAACTGGGTTTGAAAACATGCTTTGCTTTACTTCTTACCTGAAGGATGTAGCCTCGAACATAGTCTCGAAGTGTCCAGCCTAAGCCATGTAGAATATGCAACACCTCCTCTTGCTTCAGTACACTGAAGAGTCGGTCAAGTAGTATCTTCAGTCTCACAGGCACAGCTTGAGTACCGTAGAGCATCAGGCTGCTGATGTCAAACACAACATTGGACTGCACAATCTCCACTTGGGTTGGGTGGTAGAGATGCTGAGTACTAAGCTTGTCCAAGGCTGAAAGAAAAGGAGTTAATTATAAGAGAAGAACTAAAGGAAAGACAAGAATATAATCCTGAAGAACTAGCTAAACATATTGAATTCGGCAGATGCACTTATTTTCCAGAGAAATATCACCTGAACAATTCAGAAATTGTTTGGGTTGGAAGGGAAAAATAGAAATCACAGAATAGTTTGGGTGGGAAGGGACCTTTAAATGTCATCTAGTCTAATTCCATGCAATAAGCAGGGACATCTTCCACTACATCAGGTTGCTCAGAACCCTGTCCAACTGACCTTGAAGGCATCTACAACCTTTCTGGACAACCTGTTCCAGTGTTTCACCCCTCTTCTCGTGAAAAATTTCTTCCTTACATCTAGTGTGAATCTACCATCTTTTAGTTTATAACCATTACCCCTTGTCCTATTGCTATAGGCCCTATTAAAAGTTTGTCCCCATCTTTCTTATAAGTCCTCTTTAAGTATTGAAAGGCCGCAAAAAGATCTCCCCAGAGCCTTCTCTTCTCCAGGCTAAACAACCCCAACTCTCTCAGCCTTTCCTTATAGGAGAGGTTGTCCAGCCCTCTGATCATTTTTGTGGCCCTGCTCTGGACCTGCTTCAACAGGTCCATGTCTTTTTTTGTATGGGGATCCTAGAGGTGGATGCAGTACTACAGGTGGGGGTCTCATGAGAGCAGAGTAGAGGGGCAGAATCACCTCCCTCGACCTGCTGGCCTCACTTCTTTGGATGCAGCCCAGAATATGTTTTTCTGGGCTGCACATTGCCAGCTCATGTCCAGCTTTTCAGTACCCCCCAAGTCCTTCTCCACAGGTCTGCTCTCAATCTCAAACAGGTCCTTCATCCCCCAGCCAGTATTGATACTAGGGATTGCCCCAATCCAGGTGCAGAACCTTGCACTTGGCCTTGTTGAACCGCATGAGGTTCACATGGATCACTTCTTGAGCTTGTCCAGGTCCCTCAGGCGTGTCAACCGCACCACTCAACTTGGTGTCATTTGCAGATTTGCTGAGGGTGCACTCAATCCCACTGTCTATGTCACTGATTAAGATATTAAACAGTACTAATCCCAGTACGGATCCCTAAGGGGCACCACTCATCACTGAGTGATTCTTTTTCACAGATGCAGTCTGAAACAGGCCTAGTTTCCAAAGGCCACAATTAACTTTAATTCCGACAGCAGAAGGGTGCTCACCTGAGCCCCAGAGACTATGATACTCATAAGTTCAAAAGAGAAAAGTCATGATTAGCTGATGACCAAGACTGAAGCTATGCAGAACTGATTTGTACAGTTAAAGGTTTGAGACTTAACTTCCAGGGAAAAAGGAGAAAACAGATACACCCTAAACTTCAGCCTTTAAAACATGTTAAAAATTAGTCCCCTGATTTACCATAAATTCTGTCATGAATTCACTGCTACTTGAGCCGGCTAGTTTGTTTTATCCTTCTATGTGGATTTCACTATGACATGAATAATTTAGAGATGATGGGAGAGGAGGTTTGCAGGATGAAGGTAATTCTTATCCCTTTGTTAAATATGATGGAATTGCATATGACATCACGCACTTTACTAGAGTATCAATGCTTACATTTAATTTTCTTTCTGTTTTATGGACTACGTTGTAGCACCTAAGATTCTCATTGCTTTTTTTTTTTAAACAAAACTTTCTGAGCATTTAAAATAATTTTATAGGGACTTCTCCTGTACTTTGGTTTCTTCTTGGCTTTTTGTCACTAGAGAGTTCATGTACTCTTGATAAATTGCTTTCTTACATCCAGAGCGTAAAGGCCCTTATCATTTACTCACTGGCTTCATTCAACACGTTTACTCCAAGGAATACTTTGTCAAAGAGTTCTGGTTTCCTCATACTTCATTTCTTGCAACTGATTTGTCTGATCTTTCCTATTCTAGTGGTTAAGTCAACTTTGAATAAATAGCTTTAAATATTAATTTAACATTCAAAAAAGATAAGGAATTGGCAAGCCTAGGGACTGCAGTCCTATGTCTCTCCACAGGACATTTAAACTGCAGAATGTGAAGAGTGGGATTTTTCTTCCACAAACTATTCTTCCAAAGTACTTCAGCTATATAGGTTCATGATGTGGGACTGATTTATTTACAAAGTCTAATGAATGGAATTTAATTGAAGCTTAATCAGGTACAATACTTTCCTACATTTCTTCCCCCTTTTATGTATAAGATCTTTGTAATATGGTTATATCGCTACTATCCTAACAGATGTGTCATCAAAGTACTTTGGTAGAAAAGCCTAGAAAAATTGATTTTGTTACTGTGCAGACTGTGCTTTATGTGTGCTGCTATGTATATATGTGTACCTGGAGGGCAGAGCAACCATTTGGAAAGAGTAAAATATTTTTTTTTTTTTAAATACTACTATTACTCACAATAAGAATGCTGTAAATAATATTAAAGTTAATAGATGTAACACCTTCTACCAGACTATCAAAATAACTATGCAGATCTGGATCACCTTGAGCTTTCCACCTTCAGTCTTACAGAATGAGAATAGGGTCCAGAGATGTTAATTGGCTTCTCCAAATTTAAACAAATTCAGACCAGAGTCAAAACCTGAATGAATATTTTCTGAATACTCAATGCTTTTTAATCACTGCATCAAACTGTATTTCTAATACCTCTTAATATTTATTTTTTTTTCTCTTTACTTAACAGTAAACACTATGCCTGCAGTGAGGAACAGCAAGTTCTTCCAGCTAAAGTAGACTTGGCTAGCTGAAGATTTTAAGGTCATGATTCTACTTTGGACCAAGTCAGAACGACACTAAAAAGTCTTTATCTAAAGACTACTGCATGGATTATAAAACTAATAGCTAAAATGAGATTATAAAACTTGGTGGACATTTACCCACTTCACGTAATGTGACCACTCTGAGGATAATAGCTTTGGAAAGGCTGAGATGGAACAGAAGTGAAAAAGAAATAAAAAAGGTCCTTTTAAATTACTAAGCACACTCTTTGACCAGCAGACAGAGATTTTTACAAGATAGCCTGTACTATTCCATTTGCCTGCAACATTTGTTTTCCAGCAATATTATCTATAGACAGCCACTTCTCAAAACCCATAGACACACAAATAAGAGTTAGTCTGGTATTGGATTAACATTCCAAGTGGCAGTGAAATTCTCTCCAATTTTGATTTGTGGCCTTACTCTGCACAGTATGTAATAAACAAATAAGCAGTTAATTTTATCCTTTTTAAGTACAAGGTCGGATATGCACTGAAATGTGTAATTTATAACACAATAAAGCATGTATTTTTGCATGGGTGTGAAAGGACATTTGCAAACTAAAGACAGACCTCATGCTACAGTCGAAAAAAAGAAAAGGAAAAAGTTGTATGTGAAAAGAAAGCAAATACACTTGCACTCATATGAGAAATAATAGTATGGTAATTATCTGAAATTCTTATGGATCGTTGACTATTGAAACTTCCTGCACTTGGCAAGAGAATGAAACTTTTCACTATAATTTGTAACTTATAAAACTTATCTTGTATCTTTAAAAGAGATTGCTAACGAAATAGTTAACAGAGAGAAGTAGCTTTCTGTAGTACTTCTAACTAATTTCTCCTCTGGTGTCATTAGTGAACTAATGCCGGTGTCTTGGGTGGATTCAAGAGGCCATTTATGTTGTTAGACACATACTTCTTCAAACAAGAGATAAGAAAAAGACTTAAGCCTCATTGTTGGTTTTTCTGTAAGGGCAAGAGTATTAACTTTAGCCTTGTTGCCAAATCTCAGACTAGGCAGCAGCATTCTGCTGTCCTGAATTGCCCATCTAATTTCATGTGGATAATGCATTCCTTACCATTTTCTGTTCTAAACTATTCGTTCAATTTCTATACGCTAACGAACAATGCCATGTTTCACAGGTGAATACTTTCAACAGTATCTGCAGCAGTGTAGGATTTCACAAGTGTTTAGAAGACTTCATGCTATATAAAAGAATGAGCTTTATCATATCTGAAAAATGACATAAACAGATACGTTCTTATTAAGAAGGTATCAGTGACTGAACATCATAAACCGCACATTAAAAGTGCCTTCCTAGTGTAGCATGAGGCATTACTCATACTTCTTACACTTTCAGTGGGCTAAAAAGTTCACCCAGAAAAGTCTTAACATGTTTGTGACTCTTTGGTCATAACCTGCACAATCTTTTCTGAAAACATGACTACGATGGGTTCAGCTAGGTGCTTAAATTAAAAAGACTACCTTTTAACAGCCCAATTCAATTCTTAGCACTGCCCAACAGTCTGATATTCTTTACCTCAGTGTAAGTGGAAAGCTGTTCACTGGTAGAGGAAGAGGAGATCTGAAGAATCTTAAAAATCACACACTTGCTGAGTAATCAAATTTTTTTGTGGAACAGCCTAAAAAGGCCCTTGTGTTTTACTATAACAACATACAGCCGAATAATATTTCCATGGTGAATTCTAAATGTCAAATACTTGTTTCAGAAATATTTTAACTATTAAAAAAAGGATGATGAAGTAGTAGAAGACATTACAGAAGATTGCCTTCAATACCCAACATTGAGTAATTGGATAATTAGTATAGGAATTAGGAACCTTTCAGTATTGTTTTTCTTACCTAACTCTGAAGTATCAAGTATGCACCATAATAATCTAGATAATTTAGAATATTTCAGTTGGAAGGGACCTACAATGATCATCTAGTCCAACTGCCTGACCCCTCCAGGGCTGACCAAAAGTCAAAGCCTACAGGCACTGTCCAAATGCCTTTTAAACACTAACAAGCATACAGCATCAACCATCTCTCTAGGAAACCTGTTCCAGTGTTTGACCACCCTCTTGGTAAAGAAAGGCTTCCTAATGTCCAGACTAAACCTCCTCATTTTGGCTTATCCACTCTCTACCTTCCTAAATAGTAAACAAAATCCCTTAGATTTTACAGACATTCTGCTCTGTATAATCTGAATTGTAAAGAGAACTTCCGAACTGATACAATGTCTATCTTCACATTACAGCCTGCAGTATTCTCATATGGAAAATTCCAGCAAAGAAACTTTGGACCTGCTTGTAACAAATCAATGAATGAAGTTCTATATTCCATTTGTGGTGTTTCTGTTTGGTTGTTGTTGGTGGTGGTTGGTTGGTTGTTGGTTTTGTTTGTTTTTTTTTTTTGATGTAGTGAAATAGAAAGGAGAAATCTGCTTTACCATTAGTATTTTACTGGAGTTTTGTGACATTTTGGAAATTAAGTACAAAACATAGATGATCCAAAACAAAGATGATCCAGGGGCTGGAGCACCTCTGCTACGAGGACAGGTTGCAGGAGCTGGGATTGTTCAGCCTTGAAAAGAGAAGACTTCGGGGGGACCTAATAGCTGCCTTCCAATACCTGAAGGGAACTTACAGGAAGGCTGGGGAGGGACTTTTTACAAGAGTGTCCACTGATAGGACAAGGGAAAATGGGTTCAAGTTAAAGGAGAACAGATTTAGATTAGATTTTAGGAAGAAATTTTTCAGTACGAAGGTGGTGAGACTTTGGAATAAATTGCCCAGAGAAGTTGTGGATGCCCCCTGCCTGGAGGTGTTCAAGGCCGGGTTGGACAGAGCCTTGAGTAGTCTGATCTAGTTGAGAGGCGTCCCTGCCCATGGCAGGGAGGTTGGATTAGATGATCTCTAAGGTCCCTTCCAGCCTATGCCATTCTATGATTCTATGATTAAAATAAGGCTCAAATACTCATTCAATTTATCAAAAGACAGAAAATAATGACAAAATCTTTCATTTCATCTATGCTGTGGCCAGTTCATAGGCTTAGGTATGCAAATTTACTCATTGACTTTAGACCCATTCCTTCCCAACTTGCAGTGGACAAGGTCAACCAAATTAAAAGCCATGCTTCTGAGTGGATTCCGTTTTTGTCAAGCAAAAGAAATACAAGCATGCAGTGATTAATTTTGTACTTTAGAAGTCTCATATTGTCTTTTTAATAGCTACAATAAAAGCATGACGTTTTGCCTTTGCTGAATATAAAAGAATTATAAATATCCTAGTTTTAATGCAATTGGAGTTGTAAATACACATACCTCTTGCTAATTTCCTAATCCTAGATAAATATTTAGGTGTCCTAGAGAGAGATTAAAAGGTCTAGTGAAACCCTTTCTCTCAGGTCATTTGTCTGGCTGTGTGTCTCAGAACACCACAGAGAAGAGCCAGTAGGTTGAAATGTACAGGTCATTTTGGATCTCATTTCGTTTCAGTTTTGAATTTAGGCTCTGCAATAGTTCCAGTCTAGATTTTCATGCATGCTCTCTAGCCAGTTCTCTAACTTACCAAAGCAGGATACAGTTGGAGTGCATACACAGATACACATGACAATACAGAATTTTATAAACATCATCATCTTTCCAGATTACTAGATTTGTTCAAAGGCCAACAGGAAAATGAAAGAAATTTTATGTAGTCTGTGTCCAGACAATAACTGAGAGCTTTCCAGACTGTTTTTTAGATCTCAATAACTGGGCCACTTTCTGCAGCAAGAGAAACTGAAATTGGCAGACAGATTAAATATACAATGCTAACATAAAAATATTTCATAATACTGTTGCAACAACAGCACGTCGAGTATGGTAAAATAGATACAGTATTATTAATGGCAATGTGGAGCACTGTAGTTTAATTTTAGCAGTGAACATGAACAGCTTCACATTTTTCAGAGTTCAAGATTTTGTTCTTTTCCATCAACGACAGAAAAAGAACTAACAAATCCTTTCAAGAACAGAAAGCAGCTTATGAATTACTAAAATGCTGGAGGGACTGGCAAACTACTGCAGTCATAAGAGGTGGTCTAAGCTAGCCTCCCTCAGGACGCAGATTTAATACTGTCCGTAACATGGTGTGATGATGTGGTGCATTTTGTAGGTGAAAATTGCTCCTCAAAAATATCATGTTTAGAAAGTGACTAAGGACAAGAAAACTTGCCAGTGTATACTGAATGGCTCAAATATTTTCATGGTGTAGGAAATTATCCCATACACCACTGGCAGAAGCACAGGGAGCATGGGACATTAACATTTATATGAGTGAGTGAACATCCCAAATCAGTCTGGGTATAAATTCCAGCTACAACATGGCATCCTTTAGTAAGCTCCATTTCACTCCTGTCTCCATCCCTTTCACAAGTTAATTCAGATAGAAGAGAAACGTTCACTAGACACTGTGGATTTCAAAAAATCATGGAAGGAGAGTAAGTAAATCATATTCTGATTCATAGGAAAGACCAACTTTTCCTTCCACTTTTCACCATATTTAAAAGCTAATAATGGAAACCATTTGACAAACGTAGTTAGCCTCCGACAGAGGAACACATATGTGATCTTCTAATTTACAGCTTGCATGTACAGATGTTCACACTTAGTAAAAGGATTCTTAACAGCATTTTAAAATTAAACGTGTGTTGATAATAGGTGTTTCAAACCCAAACAACACAGCAACTAAACTGATAAATGTCTTCATGCCTCACCATGCCTCATGCTCTAACAACATTTTTATAACAGATCAAAAAAAAACCCCCAGCACTTCAGTTGCATGTACACAAAATAAATGTTATTAAAAAAAGTCTGAATGCAAACTTTCATTAATTTTTCTGTCTATGATCTGATTCCAAGTTGAAACATTTAGATTGCTACTAGGTTTATGTAGCCAAAAGCAGAACCACAGTTTGTTCACAGACGTTGCTTGCTGTCTGCAGTTTTTTTCATCCCTTTGCAAAACTTTGAACCCCATCCAGCTTTGACACACTGCCTCTTCAGTTAATAACTATCAAGTTTCCCCTTGTCTCCTGTCTACTTTTCTTTGAGGCAATTGCGCACTCAGCACCCCGAGATAATAACACACATCTATAAGATAAAAGCAATGGCATTAATGTAATTGTCTGCCTTTCTCTCTTTAGCCTAATCTTTTTTTTCCTTCAGTTTTGACTGCCTCTGTGACACCTGTTTTTGTCTCCTCTGATCCTACGACAGGTTTTCCGCTGACAAGGTTTTTGCCTGACAGAGATTCTGCCAGACAAGAACATAATAAAATATGAAGAACTGCTTGTCAGAGTTTCTGCCAATGCTTACATGAAATAGGGAAAAAAAAAATCCTGACTTTTTTTTTAAAGGGGCCCTGTGCTGGTCTTTTTCGGCTTGTCAGGAAAATAGCCTCCCTGGCCAATTTCTGCAAGCCAAACAGGTGTTTTCTTTTATGTTTTCTTTCTATACAAAAACGCTTTTTCTTCAATAGTGGAAAACATGATTAGAGAGAAAGAAAAAAAAAGGACAAAAAAAACCCCCAAAATTCTTTCTCCTAAATTCTTGCTTGTAAAATGAAAGTTAGACCTCACTTTTTGTAGTGACATCTCATGTTTCTAATTCAGAATTGACCCCTTAAATAAATAAATAAAAGTGGTAGGCTTTTTCTCCCCCTCCTCCTTGTGGTTCACTAATGTGTTCAAAGGAACAAGCTGTAAAGGACCTTCATCCCAAGTTCTCAGGAAAATATCTGGGCTACTAGACACTTCCTGCACGAGCATATTGCATGAGTGAAGACATCTGACTATGGGGACCATGGCAGGGAAGATGAGACAAAGCATCTTCTCTGCTGTGGGGTCTGGACCTTGCAGTCTTCTCCATCAGTGTGTGCATTTGTGCTTATGGGAAGAAGGGCTTCAGCACAGATGATCACCCTGATGGAGAAGCTCATGTAGGTTAATCATGTGAGCGTCCCAACACACAGCTGCTTTTGTATGTGTTAGTATCATCTATCACCTCTGCTAGAGACAGCAACTATTGATTAGTCCATGGTGTCATGGCCCTGAGGGCACCAACTGGCCTTCATCGCACTGACCAGCCTCTCTGGAGATCCGCCCTGCATTCTCAGACTCAGGCCTGGACCTAAGGTACATTGTAGGTGTGTCCCTGTGTAGCCTTGTCTTCTAGATGACACTCAGACCCATGTTCCAGCCTCATCTTCAGCCCTATCTCTGGTCCCACCTTCTTTTGTTCCTGACTGAAGCCCATGGATGGACCGTTGACCTGACTCATTCCTTTGCCATGCCTGAGGATGTCAATGGACCCAGTTACCAGCACCTGGTTCTGTCTAACATGACTAGACCTCGAGCAACTGTGCTCAGGGTGCAGGCATGGCCAGTGCTGGAGTTGCCCTTGACTCCTGGCTCAGATGACTTTTGCTTTTTTTCTGCTCCTTGACACATGGAATGACAGTGTCATTGTTGAAACCTACAATTTATAATAGAAGCCACTAAATTAATATATCTCTTTCTATTACCTTGATTAGTCATTCATCTTCAATCTTTCCTATCTCATCTCCAAAGTAAAATGCCTCCTTCCTATCAGCCATTAATACCTTCTTAAAAACATTCTCTTCCTTAACAATGATGACATAGGAGTTAATACGTATCTTAATGGTCCTAATGCCATCTGGTTGACATACATATACAGCGAGACAGAAGTACATTTGGGAGTCCTGGTTTGTGGTCTGGATTTGGAGGATTTCCATGTTAATCCAAACGCACCTCAAATTCCATTAATTTTGATTCACAGATTCCCAGAAAGTCAAGGTGGGAAAGGATTTCTGCAGATTGTCTGGTGCAGCCCTCTATTGAAGATAGGACCTCAGATTAGGTTATCTCTGGCCCTGTCAAGTGAAGTCTTTGATACTTACAGTGGGGGAAATTCCACCACTTCTCCAGGCAACCTATTCCATCTTTTATGGCAAGCCAAGACCATGGTGCAGTTTCAGTCTAGGGTGTAACTCTAGTTCAAGCCTATGAAATGCTTTCCCACATGTACTAAACCACCTCAGTTTTCCCAGGAAAACCTCCTGTTCTAAAGTTGCTGACTGCTAAAGGTGTTCAGACTCTCGGAAGACTGGTTCATACAGCTAGTTTCACCATTCATAAACATCAATTTTCCCACCCCAATTCGTATACTGTGACGGTTTCACAAAGCCACTGTTAAATATACTTCAGAAAAATTAACTGTAATCAATTAGAATATAATCTGAGAAGTCTTTGAGACTCATGTTATACATTTCTTGTGTTATCGTTTCTATTTTTAAAATCCAGATGGAAATAGGATAATAAAGTAACACTATTGTCTGCTAAATTAATCTGGGACAAGTTTCCTCATAATGCTACAGCTCAAATCAAAACTCTTCTTAGTAGGTAAAAAAAATAAAATAAATGTTTTTTCCATTGAACTTCACATTTGCAAAACAGAAAGCTGAGGTAAAGTTACCCATGGTATTATCGTTACTTCGCAAATCTGAAAGCAGTATGAATCTTTTATTCTTGCAGTTAGATCCCATTTTAATCTTATGAAGCTATATGGAATGAAGTGGTAGGGTTTGTTTCATTTAGAACTCTTTCAATTTGTGTTCTGCTTAACCTAGTGAACTCTAGTTAATTAAGATGTTCCTATAAACAATTAAGCTTCTTGTAGGATCGTTAAGAAGATATAAAAATTTATGATGTAATAAAGTGTAATAAAATGATAAAGTGGTTAGCATATCATAGCAATTCATGTGGAGCAGCATAGGTGTTAAAGGAGACAAGTAAGCAGGTCCTGTCACCTAAACATCCCGGAGAATTGTGGATGAATGTTGCAGAAGTCCAGCACTGCTGCCTCACAAATCCACTGGTGATTTGCACTCTTGGGTTCCACAGAATTTATTCGGCTCATCTGAGAATCAAGCAGCCAGCACCAGACACTCTTTTGCTCCTATCTGAAGTTAAGCCACGTAGTGAACCTCCTATCACCACACCTAAGGGGCCAAGATCAAGGGTTTCACTGACTACCTTTCCAAAAAGCAGCCTCTACTATGCCTGGAAAGAGGAATTCCAAGTGCTAATTAAAAACCCATTGGTTTTATTGCCTTTGCTCCATCTTGCACGTAGCAAGTCTATTTTTTTCCTTGCTAGATTCTCTGCTTAAGAAGACAGGGTAAGACATCATCCCTAGTCCAAGACATCTCCCTAACATTTTATCCTATGGTTTTGAGTATACTATATGGGATGAAGCCTTCTCTGTAAAATGTAAATTCAGTGATGCTGGGCACAAAATAATAATATATCTTGCACTTTTGAAATACCTTTAGTATAAACCTCACTGAGCATTTTATAGTTAGTAAAGGGAGATCTTAGCTATAAAAGTGGTCTTTATGTATTTCAGAGTTGCCAATGAGTATCTGATGGTA
Source organism: Tauraco erythrolophus (assembly GCF_009769465.1). NCBI lineage: Eukaryota > Metazoa > Chordata > Aves > Musophagiformes > Musophagidae > Tauraco > Tauraco erythrolophus. The sequence continues at coordinate 87,347,672 of NC_141496.1, read as the reverse complement.
ATAATAATGCCTGTTGTGTGGGAATACAAAGTGTGATTAGTAAATCAAAAGTTTTTCAGACAATAAAACATTCATAATGAGAAAGGGATTCACTTTGAATGTGAATATAGCCGAACCCGCCAGAAAAGGGCACTATGCTTCAGAATGAGTCATGGTCTGTTTAGGGCTTACCAGGCACTGGAGCAGTCCTCAGCTGACTGCTTAATGTCTGGTCAGGGATAATCTCACCTGACCACATCCAAGGGACATTGGCATATGTCATGGTTTGATGTGTGGGGGGGTGGGGGTTCTGGTGGCAGGAAAGGGGCTTTGCTCCCTGTGACCTCCCTGGTTTTGGAACCGGGTCAGACTTGGTTCTGGCCACCAGATCAGACTGCCATCCCCCTCGGGGTTGAGCCAATCAGCGCCTCTGCGAATTGCCCTATTTAAGTTGGGACAAAGGAACCAGAAAAGGTGCTTTGCCCAGGAGCGAGGAGAGAAGGGAGGAGGGCACTGCCCCCGCTCCCTGGCTCCCGGCCGGGCGGCTGCCTGCATCAGGCTGGTGCCGCCCACTGAGGATGGCGGCAGCAGAGCCAGTTGGGGAGCTTGGGGAGCACCCCACTCCCGGGGTGCCCACTGGGCTGAGTTCACCTGGAGAGGACTGAGACCCGAGAGAAACAGCCGCATCGACAGCAGGTCAGTGAGGATGGAGCGGGAGGAGGTGCCGGAGCCGAGTTTCCCCTGCGGCTGATGGTGAGATAGCAGGCGGCCCCCCTGCAGCCAGGACGGCCTCGGTGGAGCAGAGACCCACTCGCAGCCCGTGGGGAGAAGATGCCTGAGCCTGAGGATGGTCGTGTTGGGACGCACGACAAGGCAGAGAGGCATCTGGAGTCTGAGTGACGACCCACGCCGGAGCGAGTGGCTACAACTCCCTAAGTACCCAAGACTGTGGTAAAGCCCACACCGGAGCAATCTCTGGGGAAGGATTGTTTCCAGTGGGCTGGACTCACGCTGGAGAAGTTTGTGGATTTTTCCTCGTGAGTAGGGGATCCACTGGAGCAGGGGAAAAAGGTGTAAGGACTCTTCTTCCTTTAAGAGAGAAGCAGCAGTAACAGCACGGAATGAACTGACCTGCACTCCCCCAGTCCCTGCTCCCTGCACCGCTGCGGGGAGGAGGTAGAGCCGGGAGGAAAAGAAAAAGCGGAGGGGGGTGGGAAGGAAGGTGTCAGTTTTAAGATCTGGCTTTGTTTCTTTTTATCCTCTCAAGGAACTGGTTTGGTTTCCCTTTGTCCTTTTAAGTAACCGTTAATAAATTGTTTTGCTTTAAGAAAGCCCAGTCTGTTTTGCCCGGGACCATGGTTGGTGGGTGCCCCCTCTGTTCTTGTCTCAACTCTCAGTCCCTTTATTATATTTTTCTCCTCTCCACTTTACTGGAGAAGGAGAGACTGTGTGAGTTTTAGTTGCTGGATCGGTCTAAAACCACGATGGCATATTCAAACCCAGAGCTATGAGCCAATAAGGTTGGGAGAGGGAGAAGGGTCTAACCTCCTCCTGATTGCATTGAGATGTCCTGGGGCTGTCAGGAAAGAAAACTATTTTAATCTGAATGGACCCCAAGGGAAATCCAAAGTGTGAGTGTGAACATACGTAAGTTAGAACCTGTGGTTTACCCCTAGGGAAAATGCTACTAGGAAAACGTTGACACCTGCGGATGTCAAATTTGTGTGAGGACTAGACCCTGGACCGTATGGTTAAGTCAGCATCAGATGAGTACAAGGATGGAAAGGGAAGGCTTTTTATTTAATCTTGGGGCAACTAAACACTATTTCCCTTCTGTCACTTGTGTCTTACAAACCTTTGAAACAGTATTATTTGTCTCAGATGCCCTAATACTTGGATATTCTCATTTGCTTTTACCTCTGCTTGACTTGCATTAAGGGTGATCTTGAAGTAACCCAAAGCAAGCACTACATCACATAATTCCTACCAATGTGGCTGGCTTTGAAACCAGATACAGGGTCAGAGTACCCACAAGATAACAGAGTGCATCTTCTCTGTGTTGTATTGGCCACTTTGGGAATTGCTGCTGAAGGGAAGCAAAAAAGGATGGCATAGGCAGAAGGGAGGACTTAAAAAAGTGTTTACCAGTAATGAATGTTAATTAGGTAAGGTTCCTGGAAGCAACTGAGTAACGACAAACATGCTTCAGCCTTCATGGTCCAAAAGAAGTTATCACAGATGGATTAAAATCATTTTGTCAGGAAAAACCAGACTAGGTCTAAAAAAGTTTTACTTTAAAAGTCATAAAGAGCTAGCCTTTATTTCAAGGAATTGTAGATAATTACTTTGCTAAAAATCTCTATATAACTAGAATAAAAAGAAATAAATGTATGATGTTCTCAAGAAATTCTAAAGCATTTTAAAGAATTAAATAAACTGAATAGAAAGAAGCAAGTATGTTTGGTATGCTAAATTTTTTTTTTTATATCCTATGGAACAATACAAAAATAACCCAATTATTTTACCCGTAAACTATAATAGTAGGATTATATTTCTCCTTTCCTTTTTTAGTATTTATTCTCTACTATCTCGATTTTTAAGTAAAGAACAACATGGCAGTTCTGCCAGCTTTTAGAGAGACTCTAACATCTGTGACATATTTTTGTTTTGTTTTGTTTTGTTTTGTTTTGTTTTATTTTGTTAGAGATGATCTTTGACTTTGCAAACCTGGATTTCTTTCACTTAACAGTTTTGGACTGATATAGGAACCCTGCTGATTTTTATTTCAACACAGCCCTTCTCTCTCCCCACCTCATTCCCATGCAGCTCACACTTAAAATCTAAACCTTCTTCCTGGATGAGTCCTTTCAGCAATTTGAGGATAAGGGAGAGATGCAATTTCTAAAATTTTCACAGCATTCAGCATGGCAGGAGTGTTGGAACTAGATGATCTTTGAGGTCCCTTCCAACTCTAACCATTCTACGATTCCATGATTCTATGATTCTTGTTTTTCTTTTCTTTATTTATTTACAGCTGTCCTTCCTTTCTTTTGTTCTCACTTCATGTTTCTTTTACCAGACTATTTCATGAACTACTATGCAGAAATTCAGAAAACTCAACCATTCTGAATGAAGAAGACACAGTCATGCCATGCGTGGAGCATTCTCCATTTTCTAGGGAAGGTTGTTGTTTTCATCGCTCGTCTCATTTACAGCAAGCTAGTACCTGTGCTATGTAAACACTGGCAGCAGCAAACTTCCTTCACAAGGTGACAGTGCAACCCACGCAACAAGCCTCTCAGCATTACCAAAATCTACCAGGTAATGTTGTTTCCACTAAAACCGAAAGACACTTAATCTCAAAGTTACTAGAGAAAAGCCCCGGCCAAGTCTGGGACTGGGGATGAGGCCGTATGTGGCCTCATCGTTCCTCGGAGAGGTACTAAAGCCTTCTTCAACAAACAGCCCGGCCCCGAGCCGTGCCGATTGGCATGACACAGATGAAAAGACGTCAAAGACTACTGTAAGACTAAGGGGAAAAAAAAAAAAAAGAAGGAAGACAGAAAAATGTTCACAGGATACTTCATTTCCTAGAGTAGATTGAACAGTGTGAAATTCAGTGAGTCCAAGAAGGCGCAGTACACCAAAAACATCTGAAAAACAGGCTGCTGCGCTCCGATTGAGTTTCATCACTGATCAGTTTGAGTGCAAGACAGAGAACTAGCATTTCTAACCTTCTGACTCTCTTTGAAACAAGGTGACAATGATTTCAGACAAACTTAATAATATTGTTATACTGTGTTCCTTCAAATCACTGCAAAGTCTGAGATACTGAAACTAAAATAAATAGAATAAATGTCCATTATGACATATGTCACCTTGGCACACCTTTTTAGAGCAAAATGGTTATGAGAGAGGGTAGGCTGTATTTCCCATTGATGCTGCATTTGATCTTTTGATCTGTTGGACTATGTATAGTAAGAGTGTTTCTGCCAGCAGTACGGTAGTTGTTATTCTGACATCAATGACAAGCACACAAGGCAAAATGCAAAGTCAATGAAATCAACGTCTTTTTACTGCAGACTCGCTTAATTTCTTTCCTCATAGGCTGAGATACTTATGCTAGGGGAAGTGGGTGGCAAATAAAGTGGGGTTTTTTCATAACTTCCAATAATGGGGGAACATAACCCCCATTTTTAAAAAGGGGAACAAGGAGGACCCGGGCAACTACAGACCGGTCAGCCTCACCTCTGTGCCTGGCAAGGTCATGGAGCAGATTCTCCTGGGAACCATGCTAAGGCACATGGAGAGCAAGGAGGTGGTGGGTGACAGCCAACATGGCTTCACCAAAGGCAGATCGTGCCTGACCAACTTGGTGGCCTTTTACGATGGGGTGACAGCATCGGTGGACAAGGGTCGACCAATGGATGTCATCTACCTGGACTTGTGCAAAGCTTTTGACACTGTCCCGCACGACATTCTTCTCTCTAAATTAGAGAGTCATGGGTTTGATGGATGGACCACTCGGTGGATAAGGAATTGGCTCAATGGCCGCACTCAGAGAGTAGTGGTCAACGGCTCAATGTCCAAGTGGAGACCGGTCACGAGTGGCGTCCCTCAGGGGTCCGTGTTGGGCCCGACCCTCTTCAACATCTTTGTCGGTGACGTGGACAGTGGCATGGAGTGCACCCTCAGCAAGTTCGCCGATGACACCAAGCTGTGTGGTGCCGTTGACACGCTGGAAGGGAGGGATGCCATCCAGAGGGACCTTGACAGGCTGGAGAGGTGGGCCCGTACCAACCTCATGAAGTTTAACCAGGCCAAATGCAAGGTCCTACATCTGGGTCGTGGCAATCCCAGGCATAAATACAGACTGGGTGGTGATTGGATCGAGAGCAGCCCTGAGGAGAAGGACTTGGGAGTACTGGTGGACGAGAAGCTCAATATGAGCCGGCAATGTGCTCTTGCGGCCCAGAAGGCCAACCGCGTCCTGGGCTGCATCAAGAGGAGTGTGGCCAGCAGGTCGAGGGAGGTGATTCTCCCCCTCTACTCTGCCCTTGTGAGACCTCACTTGGAGTACTGCGTCCAGTTCTGGAGCCCCCAACATAAGAAGGACATGGACCAGTTGGAGAGGGTCCAGAGGAGGGCCACGAAGATGATAAGAGGGCTGGAGCACCTTTCCTATGAGGACAGGCTGAAAGAGTTGGGGCTGTTCAGCCTGGAGAAGAGGAGGCTCCGGGGTGACCTTATAGCGGTCTTCCAGTACCTCAAGGGGGCCTACAGGAAAGATGGGGAGAGGCTGTTCAGGAGGGCCAGTTATGATAGGACAAGGGGTAATGGTTTTAAAATAGAGGGAGGTAGGTTCAGGTTGGATATTAGGAAAAAATTTTTTACTATGAGAGTGGTAGAACACTGGAACAGGTTGCCCAGAGAGGTGGTGGATGCTCCATCCCTGGAGACGTTCAAGGCCAGGTTGGACAAGGCCCTGAGCAACCTGATCTAGTTGGAGATGTCCCTGTTCCTTGCAGGGGGGTTGGACTAGATGACCTTTGAAGGTCCCTTCCAGCCCTAACCATTCTATGATTCTATGATTCTATAAAGTTTGAGTAGTGATATTCGTGCTAAAGCTAGCAAAGCGTCATGACTGCCCTCATAGTATAATATGTTACTTTTAATACACAAAAAATAGTAGGAAAAGAAACCAATTCAAGCACTCAAGAAAGTCTTAATTTTTTGTAGTTGTTCTACTCCTGCATTATTTAACAGCCACAAAATAGCAATTGACTGTGTTAAAATAAATTCTCCTTTAAAAAAAAAAAGACTATTAAGATTTTAATAAGATTTTATATTTCACCATATGGACTATACAAAGTATCTTAATCTTAAAAAAAAAAAAATAAGAGAAGAGAAGTAAAAACATCTAACTGTTATCTGTTTGCCTGCTTGAGGCCTAGGAAATGGCTTATCCAATTTAAATCATTTATTTTTGTTTTAGAAAATAAATCCCCACCCAAGCTGGCAATATGAAAGCCAGGCTTCAGCTGAAAACAAATTAAAACAGTCTAGTTACCCAAATCTCTTAAAATATCCAGAGATTCTCACCAGCAACCACCCTTTCTCCATTATGCACCGCAGTGCTAGAGAATGCTGCTATGCTCTACGCAGCTTTTGGCTTCAGCCTTAAAAATACTGACGGCAGGATTACCAGGGTAGCACAAGGGTGCAGGGTCAAAACTCGATAAGCTGAACTTTTGCCAACAGAAACATTTGTCTTGCCACGAAAGAACTTCTCTGATGAATCTGTTCATATATTGACAATCCCACTTTTGGCAGCTGCCGACAGAAGAAACTGAACTTGTAGGAAACCTTTTCTTTCAAGATGTACGCAGCTCATGTTAAGTGAGTGAGGAAACACATGAGAAAGGCAGTGGAAGCAGGAAAAAAGGAAAACAGGCCAGCATTTACTAAGTGCAGTAATACTGTGGTGGGCTGCGTGCCTTTTCCTCCTCGCTCCAAGAATCCCAACATTTTAAATGGCAGTTATTAACACAAATTAACTCTGCACAGATTAATCAGGTACAGCATGAGAAGACTGCAGTTCTAAGCTATTTTTGATCTATTCAGTTAATTATGATTCTAGGTTATCAGAACTGAATAAGCACAGTACTTCCTGTTGGAAATACCTATTCTTTGATAATTACATTCAGTAAAGCACTACATCATGTGTCAAGGAGCTGAGTTGAAATTCATTAATAAAAATCAGAAGGAAACCTTTTAATTAAAGCAGCAGGAAATACTATTTGCATTCAAGGAGCAACTTCTGAAACTGCCATGCTAACGGTTTAAAGCAAATCACTTCTGAACAGCAACCTGATTCAGTCATTTTGAAATCCAGGCACTACAGTGCAATGGATTGATCAGTCTCCTGAATACTGTCCTCAAAATCCTGGAAAACAGCTAGGATCAAGAATTGAAGCAGATGCATCATAGCCTCCAGGAAGTAATTTACAAGCCTGTGCTTTGAGCATGTATATGAAACATACATCTGACTTGTCTCGCTCTGCCATAAAATGTAAATACTCCAGATGAATGTACACGAAGTGTACTAAAAAAAATAAATCAGAGCATTCTTCCCTTGGTGCAGTAGTAAAACAAACACTTTCTAATAATATATAACTGTATTAAGTTTTCTATTTGGAATGTTAAGCACTCAGGTATGGGAGCAGGTGGTGTATCCCTGATCACATTCACCTTTCAACTTTCTGGATTTGTAAACCGGGGACATTTCTATTACACACTCTGTAGGAATCTCAGATTACTGTCATGTATTCTGATTTTGAATTCAACCACCTCACAGGAAAGAATTTATCAGAAAAATCTGACCACACTTTTCTAAGATGTACTGATTAAAAAGAAAATGTGGGATGCCTGTATGCCAGAACCTAAGCTCTAGACCCCTGATTTCTATTACTCAACAGGAGGATACCCTGGAAAATAGCTAGACAAGTCTTTCCTATCTCTGGATCGGCAAAAACTTTAGATGCTGATTCTACATAAAGCCTGAAGCATGCCTGAACTATAGAAATTCCGCAAAGTTTAGCAAGCCTTTCAAGAAATGTGTGTCTGGTTATACTGTGACTGAAGGTATCTTTCTGGGAATTAAGAGGAGAAAAAATAAGCTGTGGCCCTAGAGAATCTAGTAGATAATAAATCTGCAACCGGCTACCAGATTGGTGGTGTTAGGGTATTTCTAGGCAGGCTGTTTATATTACCATGCAGTGACACAGGACTGCATGGTACTGGCATTCCTGCTTTCCTTTCCACGTATGTGAATTTTTAAAAAACTTCTCTGGCAGTCTGTGCTGTTGAATTTCTTGAGCATTCACACTTGCCATATGTCAGAATGCTCAGGCACAAATACACACAGACATGAACTAAATAAATAGAGACCAAGTGCATCTTAGGAGGCAAGTACTAAGCTTCCACCCCAGGTCTCATTGAAATAAAATAAAATTTCTAGAATATAACCCACTGAATATCTGGCAGAAGTGGGAAATGAAGACAGTGCTTGCTTAGGTGCCAGTAGACTATGAAAAAAAAAAATCTCCAACACTGATTTCTTCTGCAAACATAGTAATCTTTCTCATTATTCTTTTTTCTTTTTCCTTTTTTTTTTTTCCCCCTTGTTAAACATTTTAGGTATCCTCCTTATTTGACTTCTAATTGTGTACACAGCTCTCGCTTTCTCTCTCATGCATGGCTTAATCAAGACTATCAAGAAAAAAAACTACCAAACACACGAAATAGTAAGGATAAATAAAACGGAAGACCTGTAAGTGTATTCTGATGCCTTTGTATAGAATCTGGGCATTTTAATCGTTCCTTTCTTTCTTTAGCTACTTCAGCTACAGGAAGAGAGGTTCAACTCACAGATCATAGATGTACACTTTTGTTGAGCCATATAGGATACACTCATTTAATTCTGACATCCAAGCTCCGCAAGTTTGACATTGGTATGTTTGGCTTTCCGTTAGGCTCAGTGACTTATTGGCTGATGGTTCTTTGCAATACAAACTCTGCTGTGCGACCATACGATAAACTTTTTGCCTTTCTGCTAAACCCTGCTAGAACTACATTATTTCCGGGAGGCTAGAATATTCATTTCAGCTGTAAACAAGCTGTTGAACTCCAGTGGCACTTGAAGCTATTGTCAGAATAACAGACCCTCACTTTTCCATCCTAGAAATGGCTGTGAAAAAATACGTGCATGTGTACACATGCACAAACCCAGAGTCTGCATGTACAGACAAATAGATTCAACTACTGTCTAGATCACTCCAGCTCTTAGTATTTAAAGACACTGTGAAAGATGGACAGAACAGAAAAGACAAGCCCAGAGCAGACATTTCTTACCATGTGCCACCCAGCCATGTTTACACTGATCACAGGTTCTCAGGTTAATCTTCCCTGGCTGAAAACATTCACATGTGCAATTTACCAGTGTACAGCGGATGGCCTGGAAAAGAAAGAGAAAACACATATTAATGTCTTTCTTCCTTCTTGTACAAATCTGTTGTGAGGACTGGAAGGATAGTAACGGTACATTAAAAAACAGCCTTTGAACATTCAAAGCTCATTCTTTTAAGTAGAGATTAATTTTCTTTCAAAAACATACATCAGAATCCCTGAGCAACGACAACTAAAATGCTTATTCAATAATAACATGGTCTGTTGTCCCATGGAGATGAATACATTCCTAAATTCTTTGAAAGAATTGCTCTATTTCCTTCAGGAAAAAAAAAAAAAAAGTAGTAGGATGAGGATTCTGTAGGTGTTCTACAAATTTCCTGGTTTTGCATCAACTGCCTGAAGGCAAATGTTACTAGTGATGCCTTACCATAGCAGCATATCAGCTTGATTAAAACCAAGAGTAAAACGAGGAAACAAAAACATACAGAAAGGAAAACTACAGATCTCTTTCCCCTTCCTTCATGGTATCCAAAAGTTATTCTCAAGTTTCCTTTTGGGGTTCACATAAGATATATCTTCGCTACAGAAAGGAGTCCTGGATTTAATGTGTTTCCAAAATAGGATAAAATTATCAAGGTACAAGAACAGGACTGGTTCATAGAACAACCCGTAACTTATCTTTGCATCTATCACTTTCTCCACTGTGTAGGCATAACCCTTTACCTCTTAGCATTCCCTATTTGTCAAACATGTATTTCTCTATTTTACAAAGATTAAATTATTTCAAAGCAGTGATGCTAAAACTCCTGACCAACGCAGAGATCTAAAATTTGCTTCAATAATACACTTCATTAATATCTCATCTCCCTTTTTCAAAATGATTTCAAAAATTACACAGGTTTACTTTCACAGGGGCTAGCTATGTCCACAGAAGAGTGAATATAAATTGAATTAGACTCTTTTTAATGTGTAACAGACATATGTTTTTAAATAGTGTAGAAGATGACCTGTGCACTTCAAACTGCTACTAATAAATTTATGGCATGCATTTAGATGTAATTTGCATGGATATTTCTGAGACAGGGAGGCTTATTCTGATCATTCACAGATTAACAATCTACTGTAACTACCAGAGCTGCCAGGAAAAGATATCTCTATAGATTTAGATGCAATCAATGATTACTTGGGGCCTAAGGTGGGGGAAGGGTGCTTGGTACCTATGGCCACTGAGATACTGAAGCATTATGAAGACTCTTGCCTTTTCCAAACAATTAACACCCACTCACACACACTCTTTCCATACAGAAAAAGAATTACCTTAACTATACTGACATAAAGAAAACTACATTCAACTTTATCTCAGCCAAGCTAAACTCCTCGGTTGCTGACAATGAAAAAGGTTCAGTTATTTTAAATGTTTAATTTCTTTACTTATTTATCTGCATCAGAGAGCAATTTAAAGCCGTTTATACTTCATAGATCCACTTAAAATCTGTATTTCTCTGATAAATTTCTAGTACAAGAGTCCTTTCTCCCTCCTATCCTATCTGTTCTTTTACTATCTTTTACTCTCAAAAACCTAGTGGCGAAAAAAAACCTGCTCTATTATGCCTGACACTTCAGGGCCTCAGTCCCAATGTCACCTGTCCAATTACTCATTAGCTAGGTTATAAAACACTGCTGTATGTATGCGTGATTAAAAGAATTAGTAATATGAAATATAAGAGTACCAAAGAAGTGCTGACCGTGCAAGAATAATATATGTGTTTGTGGGTTATGAGAAAAAAATTCTCCTGAAAGGTCCTGTTTCATGTTCAATAGTTTATTGACTCAGTAATATATCAGGTCTCCACCGGTCAGTAATGGTGTTCTTTCTCTAATATGTTCATTAATTAATGAACTCAGTAATTAATTGTACTGCAAGAAGAAGAGCTTACAAAAGGGTATTCTCGTTTTACCATAAAAGGTTTTCTCACATTCACTACTTTTTTAAAATCTCTACATCAATGCGACACACATTTGCTATACTTGATGTTATTTTGTCTTGTTTGTGTGTTACTTACAGCGTGTGTAACAGAACTACTATAGTATGCACATATACTGGATGAAACTGTCTTTTGGTAGAGTCGCTTTATTAAGGCTCATCAGCATTTCCATTACAATCCTACCTATTTTTGGCCTAGAGGTTAACAGGTTGCTTGTAAAAATTGGATTCAGCTTGAACCTGAAATACAATGTTTCAGCCTAAGAGCGAGTTTTATTACACACATTCAAAAATGACCCATTCAGTCATTATAAATTATAACATGGGGGGAAAAAAAGTTTAGAGGTTTCATGTTTCTTTTCCCTAAGTTAAAGAGAGCCTTGATGGTGTCAAGTGTTGAAGGAGATTAACTAATTAGTGAGATTTCTATTTTTTTTCATAAATACTCCCAAAAAATTCACACAAACTTTTCAGAAAGGTGAAAATGTCAGCTTGTTCCTGAAATAAGTAAATCTGAAAAGTCTTCAAAAAGAGCTGTGCATTTTTACAAATTGCCATGAGAAATTCCAAAGATAAGTAGCAAGGCCCAAACATTCAGCCTGGCCTTACTTGGCCACTTTTTCTGCAAAGGGTATGTTGATGCCAGGTTGTAATCTGGTTTCAGTACTTTCCCATCTCATCACTGAGAATCCCATGCCTACTTCTGAGTGATGAGGATAATCCCTGAAGCAGCAAGATGGTCATTTGGACTGGAAAAATTCATATTCTAGTTCACATTCTGACATGATCTTGGGCAAATTACTTTGTTAGCTTGATGCCTACATTCCCTAAACAATAACCAGACACAATGATAGTAAAGTTGTATTGTCAGGCTAAATGCAACATAAATTGTGAGGCACTCTATAGTGATGGAGGCTACTGAAAGTCTCAAGTAGAAGTAAGTATTTATTTCAGAAATTCATTTTTCACTTTACTCAGTTAACCCAGAACCATTGTAACTACCTCAGATCATTACAATATCCAACACGAAACCAGTGTGACTTGGCGGAGAGAAGGTTTAAGACACCAGGAACAGTGTGTGCTCCTACACACAGATGAAACATTAACATTCATTAACACGAAGGAAAGCATTGTCTTTCAAGACCTTCACAATGCAACCAACATTTGTACTGAGCCTTGCAAGGATTTGCATCTGAAATATTAGCAGTATCTTCCTACTGGTTTTCAACAGCATTTAACTTAGGCATAGAAGTCACTGACAGTTTGTGCAACAAGCTTGGGAATGACCCAGAATGGCAGCAGGAGACGAATGTGATGTGGATTCACCTAAGACTCTAAAGCTCTAATACAGCCCCTCCATTCCCCAGCAGCAGGATTTTAAGGTACAGAGGGGATAAAAGTACAGTAGCCAGTGCGCTTGTAGGTAGCAGTGTGGATTGGTGTAACTGGCTGGACATCTGTTACTGCTTAATTTGAAAGAGGTGGAGTGGGGAGTAGGGATAATGAAAAGATCTTTGCAGCAGCTGAATACTGTAGCCATTGTTCAAACCTGTTAAAAAGCACGTATAAAAATCCAAGGGTGTAGTAATGCTAAACTTTTGCCAGAAAACGCTTCTGCAAGCATATTGCTAGGCATTCCAGAAGTCATCCACTGTAATTCTGCCTTTGCAACATACTGCTAAAAAGTTTACGTAATGGGACTCTCTGTACTACACTATTTTGTAGGGAAAGAAACCGAAATTTTTCTTGACTAAGGTTTTCCTCAGAAACTCCTCCAAGAAAGTCAGAAAGAAAACAGAAGGAAAGGAAAGCGTCCTCAGCACAATAAGAACATGGAGGTGCTGGAGTGAGTCCAGAGGAGGCCCACGAAGATGATCCGAGGGCTGGAGCACCTCTGCTATGAAGGCAGGCTGAGAGAGTTGGGGCTGTTCAGTCTGGAGAAGAGAAGGCTCCGGGGTGATCTTATTGCAGCCCTCCAGTACCTAAAGGGGGCCTACAGGAAAGCTGGAGAGGGACTTTTTGCAAGGGTGTGTAATGATAGGACAAGGGGAAATGGCTTTAAACTGAAAGAGGGGAGATTTAGATTAGATCTGAGGAAGAAATTTTTTACTATGAGGGTGGTGAGGCAGTGGAACAGGTTGCCCAGAGAAGTTGTGGATGCCCCATCCCTGGAGATGTTCAAGGCCAGGTTGGATGAGGCTTTGAGCAATCTGGTCTCATGGAGCGGCAGGGGGGTTGTAACTAGGTGATCTTGAAGGTCCCTCCCAACCCAAACCATTCTATGATTCTATGAAAAGAAACCAAAGACCTTGCACAGTGAGAGGAACATTGAAATCAGCAGATACAGGCTCCTCCTGTACCAGCTAATAGGTGACCAGGTATTTAGATGACAACTTGTAGGTTAAGCCCCTTAAGAAAGCAGCAAAACATGTTTTTCTACAGGTTGTTGAAAAGTGCCATTACATTCTACCATGTTGGTGATCTGCAGGTAACAGAAGTTCACAGACATTTTTATACACCCCTTCCACTGAGTTTCTAACATAATGCTCCTTGCATTTCTACCACATTACAGTGGTCCTTGAGGACCTGTGAAGGAAATGGACTGGATTTCAGTAAAATAATTTTAAATAGTTTATACAACTGATTCCTTAAATCCTAAAGCATTGCTATTTAAGAACAAAATAAAATAAGGTTTAAGAACAAAATACACATATGCAATAGTAAATTAATTGTTTTAGAATTGACACTGAAACATTCAGAAATATCTTGCTGCTCTTTTAGAGATCTTCTTTCTGTAGAGTGTAATGCAGAAAGAAGGGAACTCTGCCTAGTATTAGAGTGTGTGGTTTAGTACACCTATGTGCAAATTTGTATGGCTAACACTAAAAGATGTCAGACCGGACTTCTGTGGGTTTCCCCCAGACAAAGGATATTCATTTAACATAGTTTGGCTTATTTAATTATACCTAACAAGTAAATATTATTCACATATTAATAGGAACAGCCTATAGCAGTAATGGAAAATCAATCTGTCTGGATGTTTTGCAGTTTCCAAGAGATAAGAAGCAATAATCTATCATGAAAGGGATCGCAGTGTGGGAGAAGGAGGAAAATACATAAAGAAGAGATAAGATTCCTTCTCTGGAGTTCTTGCAAGTGACCACAAAAGATGGAGGCAGTTTAAAATAATGCAACATTCCAGAGAGAAAGGTAAGTTTTGCAACTTCCTTTATCCTGAATTTTAATATTGTATCTAACAAAAATTCTTAATGTAACTTGTGATGAGGCTCCAAGAGTCCCATGAAGTTAAATAGCATCTTACTGAAGTCTCAGCTACATTTTTCTATACATTGGATAGTGTTTAACAGTCTTACTCTTAATGTCCTTGCCTCAACTTTCACATGTACAAAAAGGTATTTAAGAAATGGCTCCTATCAAGCCATCTATGATCACTGTGCACCTGAATACACAACAGAGTCAACTGTACCCACTTGCTTCCTGTGGAAGTTCCATCTACCTGTCTAAAGCTCTAACATACATTTACCCTGTGGAGCTCACATAATCTAAATCCACTGTTGCCGATCTCAGGAGCATGAGACTTGAAGATGATTTGGTCCAGGGTTTGTGAAATCTTTTCAGTGAGACTTCAAACAGCAAACTGATGCTTAAGTGCAGTTCCTTACAGCTGCATTAAAATCATTAGGACTCCATGAGCATGCACTCTGCACAAATGTGTTAGTTAGTAAAGATGTCAGGGTTTTTAAACACACACATACGCACACATACATACTTAAAACTTAGATTTTGCATAATGTGGCAATTCACAAGTTCTACACATTTTAGTAATAAGGGCAAGAACTTCTCGTATTTAATTGACAGAATAAATATCTTGTTTATGATTTTAAAAACAATAAAAAGTTCTGGTGGTGTATGCCAATAAATGAAATATTTGATTTAAATTGATGGGAAGTTTGGGAAAAGAAAAAGCAAAAAGCACTTTTTGCAGTTTATCTCTCAGCTTCAAGAAAAACCCAAACTCAATATGTCAAATACAATCTTTTCTTTCCACTGTTAAACAGTTTTAATTCTATTTTATAAATACGCAATACCTAATTTTGAACTAATATTTTATTGAAAGTAAATAACACTTTCATTGGGAGAATAATTTAAAGCCGTCCAGTAGTTGGTCTGGAGACATGATGGCACATCAAAATAATCGTTCACAGTTAACGAGCAAGAGGTTGATGAGAAATAGAGATTCACTCTTCTGTATGTTCGTTCATGACAAGAAAAGAAAATGAAGCAGCAGACAACAGGTAAGGCTTGTAAGTGCACCATTATTTTTTTAAAGGGAAGTCTTCTCTGTCATTAAGATTGTCTTACTATTTCTTGGTCATAAAGAGAAGAAGATAAAGTCTGTCTCTATATATCAACACCATTGCTCAGTGTGGGATTGTACGATACTGGAGTTTTAGGATGGGGTTTTTTCCTTTTTTTTTCAGAGCACATATTATATGCTCTGTAAACAACTCTTAGAAAATCTGTCACTTCTCTTCTTTACTAATTCATGAATCCAAATAATTATTTTTTTCTCTTTCGTCAATTAAGTATTTCTTTAAAAGACCACAGCATAAATTCTGTTGTGTAAATGGTAAAAAGATCCCAATGAAATTAAACAATTTTAATAGGTAGCAAATCAGGAGTACAATAGACTTTGTTTTAAATTAACACCAAAAGGAGGATCATTTGCATACTAACATTTAGGGAATGCACAATGTGACCTGCCTACAGTCAGCTTGGTATTACAGGGAATTGCCATAATTTAACCCCAGCCAGCAAGCACCACGCAGCCGCTCGCTGCCCTGGTGGGATGGGGGAGAGAATCGGAAGGATAAAAGTGAGAAGACATGCAGGTTGAGATAAAGGCAGTTTGATAAGGAAAGCAAAAGCTGTGCACGCCAACAAAGCAAAGCAAGGAATTCATTCACAACTTCCCATTGGCAGCCAAACGTTCAGCCCTCTCCAGAAAAGCAGGGCTCCATCATGAGTTAACAATGACTTGGGAAGACAAACGCCATCACCCCGAATGTCCCCCTCTTCCCTTTTCTTCCTCCATCCTTTATGGCTGAGCATGATGTCATATGGTCTGGGATGTCCCTTTGGTCAGCTGGGGTCAGCTGTCCCAGCTGTGAGATCTCCCAAATTCTCGTGCACCCCCAGCCTCCTCGCTGGTGGGGTGGTGTGAGAAGCAGAGAAGACCTTGACGTTGTGCAAGTACTGCTCAGCAATAATTAAAACATTGCTGTATTACCAACACTACTTTCAGCATAAATCCAAAACATTTCACTGTATCAGCCACTAGGAAGAAAATTAGCTCTATCCCAGCCAAAACCAGCACAGAATTTTTTTACAATTTATACACAGCCATACTACCTAAATGAGAAGATCACCAAAGCCTGGATGTGATCTGTAAAAAATCTGCAGTTGTCCGACTTTGAGCTAGTCTTTAGGACAACACTTTATGCTTGACACCACAAATTTGTGTCTTTATTGAATTCCTCTCACATTTGACAAGACTGAGAAAAACAACTGCAGTTGTCGTGGCCCACCAAATACATTCATAACTCATTGTTGGCAGATAAATGCACCTACGATGTTACGAGGCAATCACTAAAAGACAGAGCTTGGGTACATTTTACTAATCATCTAAGCCTCTGAGCATAAAGGAAAAAAAAAAAAAGAAAATTTTATTTTTCAAAAACAAGAATAGTCCAGTCTGACCCCTGGCCCCCCCTGGCCTTTGCAGTTGTCTATAGCTTCTCTCTGTGTGTTTTAGAATGTTTAATTGTTGAACCTGTACTCATTTGGATTATAGAAAAATTACAGTGCATGAGATTGTAGAGCTCATTTCAAGAGAAAATATTCCTTTCAAAGGAAACTCACAAAAAAAAAAAAAAAGGAGGGAAAAAACCTCCATTAAAATTAGAAAAGTATATAGATAGAAATCAGTACACCTTACCTAAGTTAATTTCCAAAGTATATTTTCACTTCTAAGAAAGAAGGAAAATTGGGGTAAAAGTGCTTGCCATACTTTCTACAGAACAAACAGTACATATGCAGAAATATTTGTGTCTCTGCAGAGACCTAATGTCTCCATCACGTAATTCTGGTACAAAAATGACAATTTTTAAACACACCTACAATTTTTATACGGGTAATTCTGCAGTTAAAACACTGGACAGAAAGAGAGGGGAACGCCTCTATTCTGATCCTGGGTCTGCCACTCCCACAGACGGACTGTGTGGCACTGGCTGGGTCATTTACTTAACCACTCAATTTCTAACCGCCCTATCTCTAAAAACTGGGTAATAATATTACATGCCATTTTCAGAGATGAGACTAATGAACTGCTCACACAACACGGTAGAGTATGAGGACAGAAAGTAAGGCAGAAGCATGAAACACTACTATTTCTTCTATTGGCACAAAAATTTTAACAGATTTTTTTTTTAATTATACAACTTTAGGTTGGTTTACCATTGGTAAAGGAGTAATTTTAAACACAGGAATCACCCAGAGAAAATAATAACTTAATTGATAGATGACGATTTCTAACTTCAATACCTACAGGCTAATAATTCACTGCTCAAAACAAAAAACAGTAAAGGAGAATATACTTTGCATTTGAATGGTCTTGAACATCCATATAATGAAACAAGGTTTCTGATCTCTCTCGCATTCAGAGATACCCAAATATCTTCTGAGATGTTCACTGCATTGCAGTATTTTATTAGCAATTTCACATCACACTATATTAGTATTGTTTCTTACTTGTATTTATTTTCAGTAATACAATTTGAAAGGTACTAATATTGTTATATTTCTCTGTGGCATTCAAGAAAACAGTTACTAATACAATATGAAGGGAAGGATGCTAACAAGAGAGAGAGCTGTTAATAGGATAAAACAGCTTTTCCTGGAATAAGGACAACTTAGCCTTTAAGCATTTTAGAAAACCATTTTCAACTCTTCTTGAGAAAGAACTGGTAAATGAATGGGGAATAAGAAAAGAAGGAAAAATAATAAACTGTCATTTGTAATGTTGCATTTAAGTTAGGAGTCACTCTTCAGTCCTACTTCAGATACTTCCAAAAGGGGAAACCTGTGTCAAAGAAAGCTACCTAGACTTTTCTAGAGAAAACAAATACAATGCAGAATAGCTTTGTCATTTTCATGGAACTTTCTGTAGGACATGTTCATCCTGGTTCTACACACTCAACTCACAGTGCTGCCAAGAGCATAGTCTACAAAGACTGCAGGTATAATATCACCCTATCTTTCTATAGCATGTAAAACTGGCCTGAGGTTCTCAGGCATCAAAGGCAAAGTTGTTTGCACTGAAAAAATTAAGACTGACAAGTGCTTCTTTGCTTAAAATTTGAAGAAAAAACACCTGGTTGATTTAAGAATGAGATTCTCTGTGCCTGAGAGCATGTTAGCAAATGCAGACATTGTTCTTTTAGATGAAAACCAAATTCATGCTGTGAAATCAACACCATCAGTCATTGGAGTTCAACCATGCACTTAAGACAACAGCCAGTGCCAGACAGGTACCCAACAACGCAGTGGACACACCTACTAAAAGCCTCCCATACCCTCCTCTGCCTATGACTCTTCTAGAGATGAACATTGCTAGCTCCACCCAGCTCCTCACCTCAAGGAAGCACAACTACCATCTCCTGTAGAGAGCACAGGAGGCAAGTTGCTTCCATTGTTTTTACTGCCCTGCCCACCCTAAACCCATCCTTCTCTGTTTCTGAACTGAAAAACTGAATAGTTTACTATTTCTGCACCATCCTTGCACACAACATCATTGTTTTAGATGAAAAAAAAACCACAAAACAACCAAACACAACACTTGCCAAACTGAAAAACTTTACTCAGCCATTGCTATTAAAAGTATAAACATTTTCCTTTCTATAAACCTTACTGACACCTCCACGGGTTGGGGGGGTGAATAAATCTCTGCTGGCAACTATATAAGATAAAGTATACTCAGATTCCCATACTGGGGGAATCTCAGCCTTTCTATTCACAATAGACTACCATCTCCTTCCAGCAAATGTTTTTTAGGAGAAAGTTTGTAAACCAATAACCTTTGAATCTTGGGATGTAAAAACTAAAACAAAATAAAGCATGCCCCAAAAGGAAACTTTTCCTGCGGTATCTTAAAATGAGCCTGTGGATGTAGTATGCACATGGAAGGAAATCAACATGTCTTTGTCACCTTACATAGACTACTGAGTCAGTAATCCACAAAAGAAGAGTTTATCAATAGATCATTAATGGTTCAAAAGAGTTATTTAAATCTATTAAATCATATATCTATTCTTCATGTACCATTTCTCCACAAATTAATCAGAAGATGATGAGAATGTTTAAAGTCTTAAAGGTCATCAGATAAATAACTCATGTTCTCAAGACTAGTTTTGTTTGGTCTCAAACAGTTAAAGTCTGTTCAGTAAAAAATACAAGTGAAAACATGTAATTATGCAAAAATATCAAGGAACCTTGTAAAAAAAACGTAAATGTCCATACAAAATACTGTTGGCAAAATCAGTAGTTAGATATTTTATCTTCCACCTTTTTCTTCTGTAAGTCAGGAGAATAAGTAAAAACTGATTTGAGCAAAGTAAAATGCAGGATGGCTCCTGGAATAGCTATTCCTTTCATATTTATTCAGGAATTCTCCTTTTAAAATATCACAAACATATTGCTTATTGTCTAATCTGCTCTTCAGGAAGACTTCACTTTTCAGACTTTTCTTTACCTTTTCCAGTGTTACTGCTTTCTGGATTCTAAATTATGAGTTTTCAATTTGGCCAAAAAATACATCGATTTAGATTGCACCATACTGCATTTTAGCCAGTGAAGATACATATGAGTTCTATAGAAGTTACATGAAAAAGTTCTAATGAAAAGTTTTATTGTTCTGAAAATAAGTGCAATGAATTGAAATTTGTTAGCAAAGGTTGAATGTTTTCTAAAAAGAAACTAATCTTTTCTATCTCATCAAGATCCACACTCTGTACCATGTACCATGTTTTTAAGTTATAACCTAAAGCACTAACTTCTTATTTAAATGAATTAGAAATTCAGTTGGCACTGCTCCTTCAGTAGCCAACTCTGTTAGCCACAAAACTGACAATGTAAGCAAGCAAGAACACGCAAACCACACAACCTTTTATTTTTTTTTTTTTTTTTAACTTTCCCTTAAAATGCCGGATTAACAGGTGAAAATTTTTCTCTTCATTAGACAACGTTCTTCACTAAACATGCACTCCTTTATTCACGTATCTTTTAAATTTTGCTTCTTCAACACTTCCCGAAAACAAAGCCATGGAATTTTTGCACTGAGGTTTGCTAATATATATTCTATCCCTTTAGCTTATGTATGGCAGAGAATAATTCCAGTAAGTGTGAAATAGATAAAATGTTTTTCCTTGGCCAGAATGGAGCATGATTGTATATATATCCACTTATTAAGAGAGAGAGAGAGAGAGAGAGAAAGAAGGAAAGAAAGAAAGAAAGAAAGGGGGGAAAAAAAAAATGTTATTGGTTTTCTCAGAAGGATTTTCTTTTATACATAGCTTTATCCTATAATTTTGTCCCTGTTGGGCACACTGCCTAAATTTAAACACAAACAGTCAAGCAATGAAGAAACATTACCACATTTACTGTGAACAAAAACTCCCAGTTGTACAGTGAAATTTTAATACATTTCAACTTATCTCTTTTACTAATGGGGAGAGTACAAACCCTGCAGGAATTCGCTCTGCAAACTGGTAATTACAGTAGACTCACTTTTTTATAATGCATATGTATAGTCAGACACAAGAACCATAGCTGCCCTTTTGATGTAGGTTACAATAGGAATGTTTAAAAAAATTATGAAAATCTACAGCAATTCTAAAGGAATGCATTATTTCATGGGAAGTTCTCCTTTAGCTATACTCAAGAACACAAATATACATAATATAATATACATATATTTATTTGCTTTTATAAACCAAAGCGTAAGCTTTATCAGCTTGTTCTTTTTTATTCAAGTGGTTCAGTTTTTTCCCAATGTACAGAATGAATCTGTCCCTACTGGTACAAAGCTGGAGTTTTCTTCCTACAATATCATGTATAAGCTCAGAAAAAGATTTTTGTTCTCCCAGGCCTCTTCCTCTGCACAACCTTCGAATTTAAATAGTTTTGATCTTCAAATTTATGTCTCATTAAATCATTATAACATTTATTTAAAAGCACTATTTCAGTTGCATAGATTTACAACGTACAATGTCCAACTCAGCTCAGATAGGACATGCTGTGTCTGGCAGAACATGTTTGAAGTGTATACAAAGACAGACTTAATTTAATCCAAGGGGGTGTGAAATCAAAGTAAGATCTACTGCCACTGTCATACATAGGGACAATATTTATCTTTAATATAATAATGACAAGATGGAGCTATATGTTAACTAAAAAAAAGAACAAAGTATAGGACAAGTAAAGGTCTGCAAAAACATACACATTTCAAGGTCTTTTATGGTCTACACTGTTTTTTTAATGCCTATCAACCATACCACTTGATTCTGCAAATACTTGCATCCTCATTGTTTACGTAAACTCATATTCATACTCTTCTCTTTAAAAATAGATAAAATTCTTCTCAGACAGTTCAATAAATCATTGCGTCCTCGAAGTACAACACACAAAAAATTTTACAAGAATTCCAGTTTCTGAAGTTCCTGTAAACAGGCACACCTTCAGAACTGCCGGAAGAGCAAGCCATATATTTATCAATTAATTTTAAAATGATTTGTCAATACAGTTTACACTTACCTAGCATATCCTTGGGCCAAATGCTACATATTCACCAGTTTGCAACACCCAGCTTGGTGGAACAAAATCTTTCTCTGTTAAAGCAGCTCTTGTGTGTTGGTTGGACAGTAACACGAAACATTTACAAGTTTCTCTTACTATGGAATAGCATGTTCACAGCTCAAAACAGTCACAGGTAAACTCACCAGACCTCTAGGCTTCATTCTCCCAGCAGAAAAAGTTAGTATTATGAGGAAATGGTGTAAGTTAGTGTCAGTGATTACTCACAATCACCAAGGGGGAATCAACGGCCAAATAAAAACTGTAAAAACAGTGATGGGGAAGGTCTCTCTTGTGACACCTTCAACCATGCTTTCCATGGAGACTTTATTAGAACCCTTGAAATTTGATGTGAGTTTAAAATTTTCATTTCCCTCATTGCTGGGCACCAGCTCTCTCACAGGTGTAATCCTCTTCTCCAGAGGTGGTTGCTTTTAGCAATTAAATTATTCTTTAAGAGAAGAGTGAGCTGTTAAAGTCTGTGGAATCACTTCTTCCTTTTTTTTTTTTTTTTATATAAAAGAAACCTGGTCTTGACTAAATTTGAAGAAACTCCTTCTCATTCAGAATTAGGAGCTTTGGTATAATGTGAGCATCAGACTGAGGAAGGGTGCTACACTAGGGTTACTAACAAAAGACACTGCAATTAATAAGTGTATGTGTGGTAAGTATCTTACATATTCCTAGAAGAAAGCAAAATCTACAAAACGCTAGAGGAAAAGAGAGTGAGAAATATGTGTGCCAGCAGGTCGACAAGTGTAAACATTCGTCACAGTAACAAAATTCATTTTCACAGAATAGGAGATAAATGCTGTATCACTTATGGCTCCGGCTGATGCAATACTTAGGATGTGCTTAGTCAGCAAGTCTCTGTCGAAAGCATATGGGAGGTAACACAAATTCATGCTCTGAAATTACCTTCACCACTGTGCATCATAATTAAGGTAACAACCTTGTCACAGTGGTTTCTGTCTGTCTCAGGATGGGCAGACAAGATACGCAGAAGCTGAGTCTGGATTTCCCAATGCATATGCTGTGCTAAAACTTCACTGAATTTCTAGATTTCAGAACCAGTGGGGAGACAAACAACAGAAAACATATATCAGACTAAGACTCTTTTTGGATAGAAGGCACAAGATCTAGCATTTTTTTCTAAATGGGAGAAACGATACATGTGCAATGAATATGCAGCAACAGGGCTGCTCTTCCCGAGTTACCAGTTTCATTTAAATTCCAAGGATTCACAGAAAAAGAAACTCTGATCAACTTGAAAAAGAAACTGCTCTCTTTTATGTATGGTCACATGCAAAAGTGAACAATGCTTATTTTTATCAATTTTTAATTAAAAAAAAAATTATACCAAAATCAGTTGTACCAAATTGGTGTAAAAAGACTACATGTGAGACATTTCGGTATAAAGGCTTTATCTAACAAAAGCATTCCAGATCATTAACAGTGACTCTCATTATTTGTTTCTTGTCGCTTCCCAATATTTAGTGCTCATTTCAATTTGGGACTCAATTTTGAAAAGCATACAAGACCTTCAATATGGGTACAGGTTCTGCGGATCCTGATGTTAATTAACTTTTTTCTTCCTTATTACTCCTTTTTTTACAACGTTATGTGTAACGGTTGATCGCGCATGGGCAGAAAATGAACAAAACTAACAAGAAATCAGGTGGCTACAGTTTAAGGAGATTGTCCTCAGTGCTACCTGAAACAACATAATGTAAATTGCTGACAGTGAAGCTGGAAGAGATTTTATTTTGGCTGTGCACCTCCACGCTGAATGCGTGCGTTACTTTTACAATTAATGTTATTTCAAAACCTAGAAGAATCCAGTGGCTTGCAATGCATGTCTCAAACTCTGTTTGAGATGCTGACTTTTTTAAATAACCTCTGCTTCAAAGGAGAACAGGTAACCCTAAACTGAGGGATGGAGAATTACTTCAGAACCTGTAGAGTTCAGCTGAGTACTGTGCTTGCTGGGATGACAGTGATGTTCCCACTGTCACTCCCTTCACATTTGCCCAAAAATTTAAACATGAGCAACGATGTATATTGCAGTTGCTGCACCAGAACAACCCTGAGCACCTGCTCTTCAGTGAGGCATCAGCGAGGGAGGAAGGCAGAGGAGGGAGCAGTGTCAGAGGGAGAACAGAAACAGTTTCTTTCTTTGCTGTTTATTTGTTTAACTGATGGCTGTCTGAGAAATCTGTATCTGTTTAAAAGATAAGAAGCAGTAAGCGGGGAGAAAAAAAATTTTAAGCACAATACCGGGGAGAAGACCAAAAAAGTGTAGGAAGCTTACTGCACAGTAGCGTTGTTTTTCACATGTGTCACCAGTCCTGTAAATATCATTGCCTCCTCTGCTATACCTGCACATTTATAGCTATGTTAGACAAGAAATGTTCAGTGCAGCTATCATTTCTAGAGGTTCACACGATGTGCGCTCATTTGTACAAAGTCCTGAGATCAAGACTTCCACGTAATCAAACTGTTAGCTGTTGATAGGTTTTGGTGCACTGTAGCCAGCCCATTACCACAGTTTCTGTCACAGTAACTTGCCTCTAAGCAACAAATTTGAAGCAGGTAGTCAAGAGATGTTGTATTTCTTGCTTCCAACTTTATGAATTTAGCACCATTGCCTTGCATAGTTCACAACAACTGTAGCTGAATTCTGCCAAACGACTACTTTTTTGTTTCTGAAAGATCAATATGCCCTCTTCTGGTTTTGCATTTAAGGTGGGGGAGGAAAAACAACAGGTGATTAATTAGGAAAGGGTGTTCATACAGACAAACAAGAACTCTCATGTTTAAATACAGAATCAGTTTTTCTCCTGATCTCTTATGTTATAATAGCTTATCTTCATCTACATTTATTTATTTAAAATCAGTCAAGGAGCTCTCAGATGCTAGACTGCACTCGAGGGAAAACTAGCAGTCTAATAACACAATTTTGTTTTGTTTAAATTTTCCATTGCTTTTGGTTTTATTTACTGACAGGAGTGGTCACCACTCTGACTTCGATACTATCCACTTCCCTTGTAATACTAGGTGAATTTATACCTTGAAATGCATGCTAAAATATTACCTCTGGACCCTGAAGCCTTGTTTATCCACAGATCTAAGACATTAGGCAACGATAGTTACAGCTTTGCTGCAACGATATGTTCTTGTATCTCAAAGCTGGAATGAGGAAAGCCATATTCCCAGCATACTCAAACTTCCAGAATTCTGCAGAAAGTGCAGGAAAAAACACATCAACTAATGGGGAACAATTTCTTTTTTTTTTTTTTTTAAGAAAATAAGCTGTTTTACTAAATAAAATTTGTCCATTTAGACACATGTATTCAGCAGAGGATGACAATAGCTACGTAGATGTCCCAGGAATAAGCAGGTCACTCCATCCAAAAGAATGTATTCTAATATGCTGCATTAAAATAACAGCAACTTTTGCTACTTGGCAGCATGCATTGTATTTGAACTCATTTACCTTCTAGATTATTTTGATATCAGGAATAAACAGTGCTCACTTGTACCTTGCATTTATCAGATCCTGACTGTCCATTTTGATTTGTCAGTGTTCAGTACCTATAAAAATCAAGCAACACGCACCCTCATAGACAAAGAAGTCAACTGAATGCATTTAGTTAATTCCCAGCTTCTCTTACAAGGTCTCTCCCAAGTTTATCTAGAGGAATACAATATTCAGTGTATGTTTAAAACTTGTTTCATTTTGCCTTCTGCCAAAATGCTGTTAGATCACACTGAGTCAAGCATCAGCTACAGAAATCCTGCTGCTACTCAGTACATAAAGTGCTAAGCATGGGCTCTGCAAACAGGAATGCTCTCACTCCCTATGCAAGGACCGGTCTGCAGGCTCTAATCCAGCATGTATACTTATGTCCACATGCCATGCTCGTGCTAAACCCTGTATTTATTCCTGCCATAGCACTCAGCAGTTTATTACAGGACAAACCTCACTTGGTCACCATTGCATTGCAGCAGATACATATACTGCACAAAAAGCAGACCAGGCTGGTAGAAAGTGAAATGGCTTGGTGTGGGTAAAACACTGGCCCAGAGCCTCCTCCCATTGCAATCAATAGGAGTGTTGTCCCGCTTCACCAAAGGCAGAATAAGCCTGCCATAGTTTTTTTTAAAAACTTTGTGAAAAGGAGCCTAACATAGCAACCTGAAAGTCTGTCAGTAACAATCTCCCTTCCACCAAGTTATAAAATTGAGAGGATTCTTGTACAGAGATGCAGTTTCTAACCTCTATCTGCTTTCTGGCGCACTTCAAACGTATCAGCCCAAGAGAGTGAAGTGCAAAGCTATCAGCCTAACTATCTAACAGACGGGATCAAATGCCACTCTCAGTTTACGTTTCGATGCTCCTGCAGCAGTAGGACTGCACAGGGACACTTAAACCTGTGGCAACCACAGCAGGTATCAATGTTACTCCTTATTCACGGACATAGCTGTAGGTGCTCCTCAAGGTCCTTGCTCCCTAGGCAATCCAGCAGCAGCTCTGATGAGAGCTCCCAGGCAGCCCCTTCCCGCCACCCTCGCCATGGCGAACGCCGTTCCCTGAAGCCCCCGCTTTCACCCACCTCCACATACGTGCGTGTCAGCAGCAGCTGTACAGTAAACGCCTGTGTGTGCGCGGGAAGAGTTAAATCAGCACACTCAGCCCTTAATTGCAACTTTTTTTCTCCAGTGGGACAAAGGCACAGGCCAGATGGAATGGGTTCCTCCGTCTAGACCTCAGGGTCTACGTGATGGACGACACTAGCATAAAACAAGCATGCACATACAGAGAGGACTAAATTCAGCTCCAAGAAACTCATGTGTCACCTCATTACAGCCAGCGGATTTCCATGATGAAAAGTTCAAGTCACAATGAGACAAATGGGAGACTTCTCTCTCTTTTTTTGTGAGGGTTCCACCAGGTCATAATTAAAAGCGTCGTTTAGCCTAGCACAAATTAGTGACTGGTAAACCCGAGATGCGACCACAAGCACAGACTCTTTCTCCACTCTGCTTACCACCTAATCCTCTTTGGTGTGAAACTGGTCTGGAAATTGCATAAAAGCTGCCCTTCTGGTGAGATTTCCAGAGTTTTCGGCTAACAGCTCTGCCAGACACACCACAAAAACAGACTCTGTTACAGTATGTTGATAAGTCTGTTTCTACTGCTAGGAAAAGCCAGATGGTGCAGAGGTGTGTGACAGTAATTTCTAAAACCAAAAAATCTTAAATCCCCAGAATAGTTGTGGTTAGTTTGAGTTTAAGGATCAAATTCAGGTCAGTTCCACTTTATCCAGACTGATTCAATTCTCCCCATTATTATTTGATTGCCGACAATGTGCTTGCTGCTGTGAAATCCTCAAAAAGAAGAGGAGTTTAACTTCAGGAGTTCAAATGCAGACACAGAGGAAAAAGATGTTCTGACTAGCTAAGTAGGGAGTCAAACTCATGGAAATATTTTTTCTTACCTTTCTAAAAACAAAAATAAAAATCTTCCTCGGGAAACAAACACATTCATGCTCTTACAAAGTAGAAAACGGACATTCTTTATCAATTAATCTAAACTGAATTGAAGACTTTGAACTGCACACTGGCTTTTGGTATTTCAAAAAGCAGTATTTACATGAAGAAAGTATCATGCCAAAAACCAGGAAGTGATGCTCCATTAATATTCATTACATGCCAACACTCAAAAAAAAAGGAAAGAAAGTGTAAGCTGCCAAGTTTATTTTGGCAAAACCGTATGACATGATTTGTATTCAAAGTAAAATTTAGAAAAATGTCTTTAAATAAATGTAAATCCCTTTCGAATTGAAAAAAACCCACATAAAACAAAAGGAAAAAGCATTTCTGAGTTTTAGCCTTTTTTTTCAGTGCTAGACTGTACATAAGCAGTGATTGGTGAAGTACATTGTCACAAAGGACCTACCTGCTTAAGTTAGACCTACTTTTCCCCATCTTTGTAACAAAGAACTTGATTTTTTCAGTTATTAAGAAGTTATAAATGAAGAAATTAGTGATATTTAATATCTTTTCCCCTCCTACCTATTAAAAAAATATTTTATTACATATCAGTACCATTTTTAAATGTGTGAGAAAGCCAAGTACAGAGAATAATCACAGTTTTCCTAAGCAAAGACCAGACTACACAAGAAGATGGCAGTGGCCTTCAGCATGATGTTAGTACACTTCTCAGAAATAAAAACACTGATTCATTGCCTGGCTCAGCCTGTGGCAGGAAGGGGGCCAGTGATGTCCGTGTTGCACAGTGGAATGAATGCCATGCAGAAATTCCTAAAACTCTTCTGCACAGCTTCACAAAACAAATGAACCCAAGCAGCGCTCCACGCACATTTGGCCACATTGCTTCTAGCCCTTGAGTAAGTTTGTATAAAAGCCGGCCAGGTATCTCCCAGCAGCACAGGACCGAGGGGTGGTCCTGTACCATGAGATGTCTCAATGACATACAGCACGAAAAATTCAGTCTAGCAGGGAAGACAAGGCTCTGTCCTCAAAACAGAAACTGGGAGCCTCCGTTTATTCTAATTTAAAAATTCCCCTACTAATTGCAGCTGCTAGAAAAACAAAGGCATTTCTGAAGCCAAACCTGAAGATGAGGAACAGGTCCTCACATGACCGTATGAAGATGTCGTTTATAGTCTCGCTCCACTGACTTCCTGAGTGACTCGATGTATCTTCTCCTCAGTTCCTCTATATTTCAACCACAATTAACAGCTCAGGAAGAGAGCCTGAGAATTAACTCTATAGAGCAGAAATTCTTAAATTAGGAGAGGGCAGGAGAGCAGTCGGGTACATGGCGGAGAGAAGACCAAAAAGCTACATCTAGACTGTTGCTCTCTGTGCTTTTCTTCCACTCTTTTCCCGTTTCCTCTGCCCCAAACAAGCTCTGCTCTTTTCCGACGTCTTGAGAAAGCCTGAGATTTACTTTGTGCCCGCAGGCACGGGAACACGAGGTGAGGGGGACCATGGGCTACAGTGCAGGCAGGGGCATCCTCTCTGGCTACGTGAAGGGCGTCTCCTCTTCCCCAAATGCCTCTATCCCCAGACAGTGAACCACACGCCTGCTGGCAGCCTGCCCAGAGCTGTTCCCACCCTTCCCAGGGGAGCAGGGCAGGCTGGCCAAGGCCGGGTAGCCCTAGGGCTAGTGACCTGACGCAAGCTGTGACGTGGTGGCATCTGTGCAGATGGTTCCCAGGAAGCAGTCTGTGGAGGGAAGGAGGAGCTCGCTAGACAAGGAGGGACAGCAGAGGCATTGCTCGAAAGCTGCTTCTTCCTATTTAGGAGAAATAACCCTGCTGGGATTTGGGCTGGCCACAAATAACAAAAAAAACCCAATAATCAGGTGTGGTGGCAGGCACTAGTAGCAAGAATCATAGAATGGTTTGGGTTGGAAGGGACCTCAAAGACCATCTAGTTCCAACCCCCCTGCCATGGGCAGGGACACCCTCCACTACACCAGGTTGCTCAAAGCCCCATCCAACTTGGCCTTGAAGAGCAGCTGAGCACCAGGTCTGAGGAACCGGAGGAACCTTGCAGCGTTGGAGGGTATCCATGGCAGGGGTGGGGTAAACAAGAAAGTTCAGCACCTTTTTTGACTAAATAGCGGAAAGGAGGTCTCATCTGTATAACCACTGCTTTGAAACCTTTGGAGGCCATTATTGGCAGGTATCCATACATTCACACGGACGTATTACTTTTCCAAATTATCATTCAAGCCTGTTGGTGTAGCAGTTTAAAACACACCTTTCAGTTTTAAGCCTACATGGCAATGCTCTTCACTTCATTTAAAAATTTCTTCCCTTTTCTGAAACAATGGCCCCATTCAGTAAGGACTACAAAGATGAAAAGCAGATGCTTCCTAGGAAACTGGGAAAACTGATAACTCAGAGGGCATCTCACTCACCTAATTACTGAGTAGGACAGTATCTAATAGTTATTAGATAGTAACACTATCAAATGCTACTAAAAGAAACATATAACTCCAGTAGCTCTGTAAATTCTGCGTTAGTGTCAGCATTCAATTTCAATACTGTTGAAGATGAGAAGAACAGACTTTCTACATAATTCTCCTAAAATAAAAGTGCCACTTCTGCGATTTTTCTGATGCTTTTTGGGGGTTTTGGTCAAGCACAGTTTTTGAAGTCAAACGAGACTTTGGGCCTATGCCAGGTTGTTCCTTTTTCCTAAATCTTAAATACTTGACATGCTTTGGGAAATCACTGCTTATGAGAAAGTGATGACTTTTCAAGTGTTTAGTCAGTACAAGGAAAGTTGCAAAGCTACCCCAGTCCCTTGTAAAACTTCAAGGAGTAAAAATATGTGGAAAGAAGAACACCTAACAGGTAGTAGTGAAGGAAGGAAAGCATGAAGAAAAGCACTGGGTCAGATGTAGAGAAGGAAGATAGGGCAGGGAGGGTACAAAGGCAGAGGGGATGAGGGAGAGAGAGAGAGAAAGAAATAAAAGAAAAACCACTAGGGATAAAGATGCAAACAAGAAAAACTGAAAAATATGTTAAAGGACAGAGCTACTGGCCTTTCAAATTTAGAAGAATTTAAAATTCAATAAGTCAAGGGGTAAGTACTACATTTTTGAAAGTAGTGGGCATAATAGCAAACTGATATGTTTGCTACAGCCCTGCAAAGCTCACATGTGAAAACATGCCATTGCACGTCATGTGCATGCATCCTGTTGAAATGCAGACTGACATTTGTCACCAAAAGAGGAAGTATGAAATTCACTTTAATGATTTCTAGAGCAAATACCCCCAACATAGACATCCCTCTCAATGGCTTTTACCGGTGTCCTCAATGTATGTGTGTTACCTGGATGGTTGGCAGTTATAGTAAAACATCAGGAGCTCCACTTAATTCACACTAATTTGTAAACCACCTGGAATGTTCTTGAGGTTCATCTGTGCAGTTCTGAACTAGAAGAGTTTAACTACTTGGAACTTATCCTTATGACTGATGGACAACTTTAAAAAAAGACATGTAACCTGCAAGGGCAAAAATCTACCTATAATTTAACAAAAAATTATATACAGGCCAGAAGTTTTCAACAGCAAAGAACAGGGATAAGCAACACTCCTCAAAACAACACATACACGAAACCTGTTGGCATGGGGAGCAGATGGGGCAAATGTACTCCACAACCCACTACTTTAAGTCAGAAGACCCCTTAGCTCTGATGTCCAGATGGAAGAAAGTCAGAGAAAGCTGTACTCTCACTCCCATTTGTGTCCAGGGTATGACAAAAAGTGGAAAGTATTTGTCCTACTAAATCAAGCAACTTATCAGACTAATGAATATGATTTAAAAAAAAAAATTAAAATAAATGTTGCCAACCTATCTGCTTATGTCTCCAAATGAAACAACAGTTACGTAACTCCAGAGTCTATGTGTCTATCTTTTTACTCTTCTACAACTTCTCAATCCACGAATCTACTTCCACCAGCTTTGGCAGAAAGGTAAACTTTGCCAAGATACTTAATTCTTATAATATAGTTGCACAAAGCATGACCCAGAAGCTGCATGCAGTCCCAAAAACCTTTTGTTTTGGCCTGCCAGGTACTTACAGCCAGGGCATTCCATTACACTTACTTAACAGCAAAGAGGTATCAGCCAGCTGGTCAATCAGCAGCTCCTGCCTAGTCACACCACACCTCTTATGAAGCCAAGCAAAGGTAGCTCTGGATTAGTGCTGCAGAAGATGGGTTGCAGGGGAAGCTTGAGGGAAGATTAGAGATCTGTAATAATTTTCAATGATAAGAATAGGAGATCTAGGCTGTAGGAGATCTGGCTTTGCTAATGCTGCTGTTTACTCAACTGTCTGCCTGATACAGATATTTCAAATTTGTATTTTCAATCTTATGAGGACTTTGGAAGAAAATAAATCTCTCCATTCATGCCAAGCCTGGAACTAAAACTTACTGGACATCTAAGAACTCAGAATCTCCCAAACATTGTCTAAGAAGAACAGTAAAATAAATTACCTGAGTACATGACATTGTACAGGTTCTTTGTCAGACATCAACAAGATCTGAGAATATTCAGATACATTTCTGAATACTGCGCAAAAAGGGTAAATATAACTGAAGGATCAGACATGGTAAAATCAGGTTTGAAATGGTATAGCATAAACCAGAGAGATTTACAGACTTTTATATGAGATGTTTATGTAAGTTTTAAACATTACTTTCCAAAAGATGTGTTTAAGAAATATTTTACCAGGAGCATCCTTGGTAGCAACACCTGGTTAAGCTCTTTCTTCGGTATTGCAGCCAGAACTCACCAATGCTACTGGCCCAATCAGCATCACATACAATTTAGGTTTTCACAGATCTGTAGGCAGAACCTGAGCTGTCAGGGAAATAGGTCTCTAAAGACTTCAACTGACCAGGACATGAATCAAGGCAAATTTTCATACAGCCAGTTTTTGTGACGTGATTAACTAAATCCAGTCACCGTGGCTTTGTTCATTAAGTACTGCAGTTACTCATTCCCATTTTTCCTGGTTCTCTGATGCTTTTAACAATTACAAAACATAAATGGAATGGCCTTTTACGTCTCGTGACAATTCCACTCTTTTTTTTGCAGCAATTTTATTAATCTAATAAAAACCTATGGACATGTCACACCACAGACAGTAAAAAATTCAAACTATGTCCAAAAATTTGAGATTGGTAAAAAGAATTTTCAAGTTGAGTTTATAGCTATGTATTTTCAAAAAACTCTTTTTTTGCCTCCTTCTTTAGTAGAGTTAACTTCACAGCCTACACAGCTCCAGCCTGCACACACTTTACAAAGCCAACGATTTACCATATACACTAGCCTTTCACTTATGTTGTTTCTATTAGCTGGGACTTTAACATTTACACCTGACTGACCAGACAGTGAGTGTATAACTCAAAAGCAATGGTCACCTATTTAGTATTAAACCCGATTCAAATTTGGTATTTGTGAAATATTTGGAGAATACCTCTTGGCAGTTCCGCTGATTTTAGGATTAGTAAAAGTAAAAGTTTGAATACCTGGAAAACATAAAGAAAAGCAGTCCAGATGCTTAAAATATACACATATTTAAAGACAATGAATGAATTTGAATGTGCAAAGATTTCTTATATAAAGAAATGTCCAGCTGAAAACAAGTGAAAAGGACAGGAGCCTTACAACAGGGGAAGTTAGCCCCTACTCCTCATTCAGATAACATCAGTGTCACTAATTGATTCCAATTACTCTTACTCTCTACAAAAGTACTGTATGGAAAAGCTACACTTTAATAACCACATTGTTAAGAGGAAAATAAAAAAAACTAAAGCAAGGACTTTACATTACATACAGGATCTGGTCAAAAACTCTTTTCATTGATTTCAGTGGACTCTGGATCAAGGCCATATTGATTGCAGGCAGTGTGGTTCAACGATTAAGACAGCAAATTTAGGTTTCATTCTGAGCCTGGTCATTCACTGGGTTCTGAGTCTTGGAAAAGTTAATCATTTCTTGTGTCTCACTTTTTCCATCCGTGTAATGGGAATAGTTCTAATTCCCTTTAGCAATAAAGGCAACCAATATATTCAGACAAAAGGAGATGCACAAGAGATAAATATTCAACTTACCTAAGTGTGAGACAAAACCCCATATTTTTAATTTGAAATAATATTTCCTGAAGCAGTAGGAACATCAGCTGGCAATTTATGATCCAGCTTATGTGCTAATCTTCTATGATAAGTCTCAGCTCTAAGATACATGTGTGCATGTGTGCACGAGAGTGAGGGAGACAGAGAGGCAGAAGACTGTTGCTCACTAACTGGCACTCCACGAGATACTTAATTTGTTGTAATAAAGCAAAGAAAAAGTAGCTGTCAGTTAAACTGCCATTTCTGTCACACTTTTTAATAATACTGCTCCTGTAATTACACTGTGGTTCTTTATACTTACTTGGTAAAAGCTTGCTTAGTTTTAGCATGGAAAACAATTTATGAAATTATAGAAACAGACTGAACACAGCAGTTCATTTGTTGAGGCAATTATCCAGATCCTTGTCAAAAAAGAGAGAGAGTAAAGACTGTGATGTGCAAAAAATGTTTCTAATTCTATGCTATAATACATACAATATGTCTGTGGTTGTGTTGGATTATGTTAATAAACTGCAGTCGAAATATATTTGTCACAACACAAAGGAAGGGTGCTATCGATTGTCTTGCCAGATATTTTAAATTAGTCACCAAAACGTCTAGCCAGGGTTTCCTCTATGACCCTTAGATGAAGGGAGAGGCTTATTGGACAGCTTTTCCTGTGGGACTAGACAGATTCTTCTAATGCTCAAGTATTTTGAATAATCTGGAAAATAACTGTAAAGTGAACTGCGGCGCAGTTGCCTTTTTTAACAGATACGTACAATTCAACCCTGAACATAAATCCAGTGT
The DNA here is from genome assembly GCF_009769465.1 of Tauraco erythrolophus. Taxonomy (NCBI): domain Eukaryota; kingdom Metazoa; phylum Chordata; class Aves; order Musophagiformes; family Musophagidae; genus Tauraco; species Tauraco erythrolophus. The sequence continues at coordinate 87,313,331 of NC_141496.1, read as the reverse complement.
TATTTTTGGCTGGTTATCACTCAGAAATGAGTTTCCCTAATATTTCTGAGCAAAAATGGATAGGGGCTTTATTCTTTCTTTTGGGAAGAGTAAAGGGTATAAGGTGTGAGATATTGCTCAGCTAAAAGAACAAACAAATAATAGCAAAATTCTAAGTGCATAGTCCAGAAAACTTCAACTTTGAAAAGGGAAAGAAAAAAGAGAAAAAATATTCAAAACAAAACACAGACTTCTCTGATAGCCTATTCAGTTTCAGGAAGAAATCCGTTTGTAAGAATGCAGTCATTTGTACAACAACTTAGAAAGAGAGCATCTTAAAGCAAGCTAGGACTGCAGAAACATATTCACTACTAAGAATTTTACTGAAATTCATTACTTATCGTGATTTTAATATCTGTCCTTTCTTCTAAATCATTTATCAGTTATCCTACAACATAATAATTTATAAGATATAAATGGTTTTCCAACTATTTCTGAAAAGAGAAGAATGCAAACTCCGTATTATCTAAACTGAAAATGCAACAACAAGTTTCTTTTCTTCAGCTGGACACTTTACACTTCAGCAGAAGATACTGCTGTAGACTCTTTGCTACAAACTTTGATTTCTGGATAAAAACTGGGAAAAGAGAAGACTTAGCACACAGGAGATGAAGCAAAAACGGCATCCAAACACAGATCATGAATTGTTAGCATGCTACAAAAGTTTCACATATTAAAATGAGGATGAAGTTTCTTCCTTCCCTAGCTCCTCCAACATCTGGAGATAGTTTGGTGGAGCGATTTCCAGAAACCAAACAGTATCTTTGCTTGACTAGCTCTTTTCATTTGCAAATAAACAATTAATGAAATGGGCAACTAATTTCCAAAGTGTTCGTATTCATTAGACTGCTTCCTGAAATTAAGTAGCTGTTCCGTGATGCAGTGCCCACATAAATGTACTGCTATTCTTTCTCCAAATATAAAATTATTTTTAAGATCATCTAGCCATGTTTAATTTATTCTAGCAACAAGAGCTGAAACAAAAATGTTCACTACTTTAAAAGTATAAATACATTTGCATAATGACATAAGGGAGGCACAACTAAAGAACTATTCCATCTGAATCATCAAAAGTCACTGTATGGACCAAACTTCATCACAGGACAAAATCCAGGTTGTCTTATTTTGTGATCGCATCTCTGAATTACAGGTTAAATTATCTGAAGTTATGATAGGCTGTAATATGTTTTTCTTTGAGCATGTGAAACATGGAAAAAAATCCTTTACTGTGCAGAGGCCTGAGTTAAAACAATACACAATACTACTAATTTCAATAATCAGCTGGGAAACTTATGTGTCTGCTTAGATATCAGCTACTTACCTACACTTACAAATTCTGGTTACCACTTCTGACCAAAAGCTCATACCAGAAACTGCTCTTTCCACTCAGCTTGTTTTTCATGTGCTGCCCACTGCCAGGAAAAGAAAGCTCCTTGAAAAATTTTTTCAGCTGGTCCTCTATTCTCCAAAATTTTTCCTCTAGATCTCCTTACGGTACAGCTCTGCTTGAGCTGTACACGTACTCACATAACATAATTTCCATTCCTAAAGGGAAATGCCAGGTTACAGAGCTCCGTCTCCCGTTCACTGGGAAAAAGGCTGTGGCACTCACTGCCACCACCCTGTGTTTGACACCTTCGCTTTCTCAGCATTCATTGACCTAGCAGAGATCTGAGGAAGGAGAAACATGCCTCAGCTTTCGCCAGCCCATGGCAGCGGGGTTGGAACTAGATGATCTTTGATGTCCCTTCCAACCCAGACCATTCTATGAACAGAAGTCATGGAGCAATGAGCCTTTTTTCCCTCTGCCACCAGCTCTAGCGACAGCGGCTTCGGGGAGAAGCCGTCAGGACACGCAGCTGGTAGGAGAAACATCACCTCTATGGCAAGATGCCTCAAGCTCACCGTTCACAGACCACTGCTCCATTCGGAGCTGTTTACCCGACACTCGAAGAGCAGCATGAGTCAACTGGGAATAAATACTACTGAAAAACATTTATATAGCACAGTGCATTTATTTAATGTTTTACAGACTGAAGCCCTGATACTACAAACATTCACCTCCTGGTATAACAGAATGCCGAGTAACTTCTGTCACTAATAATTTTCCATTACCTCACATACACGAAAGTTTAAGATCAAGGCCACCTTTGCACGAGTCACCAAAGTACCTAGCCCAGGGGATGCTCCATTTCAGACAAAACACTGCTTTAAACTCACATTCTTATATAAATACGCAATACCATACCCCTTAAATAAACGCTACTTTTAAAAATGCATGGATGATTCGAGTGACATAAGGTGCTTAGGCTGAAAGGGGATCTCTGTCTGTCAAGCTCCCACAGAACTGAGAGAGCCGAGGTATGCATATGTGGGGGGGGGGGGGGGGGGGGGGGGGAGAGGGGGGAGGAAAAGTAATTGATTTGGCTCCATCAGCAGTCTCTTTTAGTTTAGTGAATGAACAATGCTGAGAGATGGGAGAATGCAACTCTATACATGAAAGGAACCAGCAAAGTACTTCAGGACACTCCCTTTCTGAATGAGAACATTCACACACGGCTTTACCATGGTTTAACTAAACCACTTAGCAAAACGGACTCAGATGATCTTCTGCGTTTGTCCCTGCACTGACAAGCTCCAGGTCTACATATTGCCTCTGAATGGCAGAGAGAAATCTGAAAACTGTCAGCCAATTCCTTCTGCTGTAGGCTTCAGAAAGGACAGTGCCTGACACAGTCCAGCATTATTACATCGGGCAAGTCACTTTCCTTCTCCTTTGCCTCAATTTCCCGTCTGGAAATGAGAATAATAAAACAGATCTCATTCTTCCAGCGCTCCAAAAGTGGCAGATGTAAAGCACAGGGTACAAGCTGGGTATTCTATTTGCTCTCAGGATTCAAAACTGATCTGATATATTATATTTATATTATTTTATTAGATTATATAATTCTACCTACCTGCAGTAGGTAAAATATATACCGTTATCTGGTGCGGTATAACCAGAGAACACAGGTGATATAACCTATAACACAGGTCTGCAAGATTCAGTAGTGAGGATGAGAGGATGCCCCAGTCTTCGCTTGAGCTCAGCTTCAACCTGTGGCCCTGTCAGGCAGAGCACGGACCGTGCTGCTTCATTCAATCAGCACAAAAATTTCATAATATAGAAATTAAAAGGTCACAAATCATACATGTCAGGAGACAGAGTTTGCAGGCCAACACTAAAGAGTACACACAAAGCATCCAAGTGAAAGAAGCAGACTGTGATGGCACCTGGGGAGAAACTGCACCGATATATAGTTTACATATGCACTTTCAGATTTTAACACAGAAGGCCAAAGTAGTTCTATTTTTCATATGTGAAAATACTTTTTCCATGTCCTCTGGTTTTCTGTCTCTGCATTGCAATCATATTTCAGTTGACCCTCAAACACCGCAATACAAGTGTAACCACAGTGTTTTCTGTTATAGAACAAGTCTTTCACTAATAAAACTCAGCTACAGCTGAAGTGGATCACTAAAGGAAACATAAACAGTAAGTCAGACTGGTAGGTTTGGTACTAAAATACTGGGGAAAAAAAATCTAATACTCTATATAAGAGACAAAGAAAACAAAATCTCAGAATTACTGCAAAAGTAATTATTGAAGACTGCGTTTGATTTTTAAATGCAATTCCTGAGAAGTGCAAAACAAATTAAAACAGGTTAAAAAAATTAAAGGCACATTCGTAACTCAAGTCAAATCACAAAAATAATGATTAACTTTCAGATCTACATTTTCTGAAGAGTTTCTTAAATTACATCTGCAGTTCTAAATCTAACATGACTAAATCTTCACAGTCATACACAACCTTCATTTATGCATAAGATAGGAAAAATTTCCATGGAAACATAAGATATTTAGGCACATGTAAAAAGAAATGAAAATGATATTTTGAAATTTGCACCCTGAATTTAAAATTGAATTTTCAAATTTATAATGTTAAAGAAATTTTTCAAACTGCTATCATAGAAACAACTTCACAGGAACAGGTTTACTGAGATTTACATTATTCTGATAAGGTATTCTCATTTTCAATACAAAACATAATCGCTCTTCTGGCAATGTGCCTTCTAACTCAAAATGTTAGGTGGAAATGAGCTTGTGTGTGTACTATCCTGATAGCTAAAAAAAAGGGGGGAATTTTCACTGCTACATGAATGATCACTGAAATCTTTTACCAAAGACAGAACCATGTAAAACAGAATATATGCCCATTTTTCGTGTAAGACTAAGAGGGAGCACAAATTATTATTCTTATCAGCTTTTATCACTATTTATATTGAGACTGATCTGAATAGTCTGATTATGAAGAATGTTAGCATCTGATTTTGGCTTTCAGGGAATAATGTGAAGCATGCTGTCAGAAAAGTGACAGAAGGGACAAAGAAAAATTCCAAAATATAAGGAGGTAAGGAGGTAAGCTTGAGTGACAGGATGGATAAAGCCTAGGTAATTACTTTAGGCTACACAACCAAAGACAAAATTTTAAAGAAAATAACTAAAATATGCTTATTCTCTAAATAACCCTAAATTCTCTCATTGGCTACAAACATAAAAAAACTCAGAAACAAGTATCTTTGTGCAAACGTCAGTCACACATTTACAGGAAGAAAAGGTTACAAGTAGAAAAATCTTTCAGATAGTGAACTTTCCCCAGTTGCTTAGTGAGAAGTAGTAAACACTGAAATCCAGTTCAGAAACAGTACACATCGAGGAAACAGCAGCAGTGTTCTGTTTCAGTATAAACTCAAATGCTTTTGTACAGGACCTAAAACTGACGACATCCTTAGAGTTGCTGTGTAGAACCAGCAAAATTCTTTACTTTATGACATCGTTATTTTAGTTCAAGAACTTTTCTCCCAAATGTTTATAACACCATGCCAGTTGCTTCGGCTGAGCTCACACAATGAATTTAAAGTGATCTAATTCTTCTGACTTACCAACAGATTAGCACATGATTAGCTAGAGTAAAAGGATTATTATTACTGCTGTTATAAGATATTAACACTTTTGGTAACGCATTCTAGGGATGCTATATATACTTTCCACACTGAGAAAGCAGAAGGAAGACCAAGTTTTCTTAGTTTCAGTTATCCACAAATGATCTTGCAGAGGAGTAACAGAATCCTCTTTAATTAATTTTTTAAATCTTGAATCTTCACCCTTATTTCCCTAAGGTTCATACAAGCTGATTACCAGCTGCAAGACATGCTACAGAAACAAGTTGAACAATTGCAGCGTTTTCAGTCTTCCTTAAAGCAGCGGGTTAACAACCAACCTCAACAGAGGCTTTATGGTGAACAACGAGGTTCACGTCTGAAGCAGAGCGCAGCATTAATGCACTTAGCAAGACAGAGTTATATTCATTGAAGCTTGACACCAGCTCTGTGAAGAAGGGTTGTATTTGCAGGAGCACGAGGAGGGAAGGAGAAAAACATAGAGAAAACACCAACGGGAGGGAGAAGGATTCAGGGGACAGCTGAAGTGTGAAGTGATCCAGCAGCTTTTTGATACGGTTTAGGCTTTGCTTTGGGAACGCAACAAAACAACAGCTACAAACTTAACCCCTTGACACTGGCAAGACTGTCAGCCTCAATGCTAAGCACCCGTGTACTGAAATTCAGACTCCAATTGCCAACAGGTTAACGGGTAGGAAGCTTTTTCTCCTCCTGCCAAAGGTTCTTGAGGCTGTATTTCTGTTTCACGTACAGATGCTCTTCTAGATATATTAATCTGTCACTGCACTTCTTTGTTCTCTTTTTAAATTCAAGATGAATTTTATTATTCTTAGGTCTCTACAGGCTAAAACACATATACCTGCTATGGAAAGAATATAAGAAAACATCAAGTGAATTAAAGGCTAGGATTTTCTCAGAGTTTCAGAGTTGAAATGTGTTTCTAGTCAATTACATAAAGGTCATAACTGATGATCAATAGTGAGTTCTAAGAAATCATAAATAAGCAAGAAAATCAGTTCTGTTATGAATGTGCTAACACAGAAGATACTTGGAAGAGAACTGCATTCCTTAGTTTTACAATTGTCATTGTTTCAAGTTTTGTGTAAAGCAGCACAAAAGGGAAAAGAAAGACAGTAACGGATCTCAATTTTAAAAGTAATTTGTTAATTTTGGGACACAGATCACAGTTAAGCACTGCTGGTTAGGGTGGTCACAAAGGTAAAAAGATGTGACATGTTTTTTTCTGCATATGAAAAGCCGTCTTTTTTCCTGCATGATTATTTAAGTGCAAATACAGGTAACAAAAGCTGGAGTTACAAGGTGAGATAAAAATTACAAGATGTGAAAACTCTGCTTTGCCTCCACAGCATTATCTGGTTCCCCCTGTTGTCATACAGCCAGGGAAAAAAGCACTTCCAGAAAGCTCACCAAAGATCAAACTGTGTCTGGTGACAGCAGTGTCCAAGCTATAAGTAATGTTCAAAGGATTCAACAATGCCTGTGACTGATCATTCTCTTTCCCTTGCCATCACCTGCTGATTTTGTCCAGGTGTTTTATGGCTATCTTGAGGCTCTGGAGAACAGACAGAAAGAAGACTTTGCCAATTTCTTTTGTCTGGGATTGTGAATTCCTTACACAGATGGTGGACAGCCACAGGCTGGCCAACTCCAGGCACAATCGCCTTCACCCTCAGAGGGAAAGCATGAGAGCAATATTATCTTCTCCCAGAGTACTGTCTGTAACATGTCTGTGGTTAAAGAATAGGACAAGATGCCTTTTCTTGAGGAAAAAAAGAGATTCCCCCTCCCCCCTCCCCCCCCCCCCAAAGCAGTATCGGGGGGGGGGGGGAGAGGGGGGAGAAAGAAAATAAATAAATAAACTAATACTCTGGCTTGTATTAGTAAATTAAGCATTCCTAAGCAATTCAAGAGGTTTGTCTAATAAGATAATCTTGTGTTAACATGGTTTTGTAGTATGTTTACAGTCTCTCAAGTATTCTAAACAAATCCTGCTAAATCTTACTCACTAAAGCAAACCGAGCCGCTTCTGGCAGCAATTTTTAAAAACGGGCACCAGGCATGAGCTTCCTCACCCTTTTTCTCTTACCCTGTTTGCTTACAAGAAAGCCCATTACCTATGCAAATTACTGCTAAATGTACAGTTACCTAATTGTGCAAGTACCTATTTAGATATGTTGTTTTCTCCTGCAGCGATGAAAGTGCAATTTTGAAACTGGTTATTTAGAGTAAAACGGCTAGAGTCCCACTTCTGACCTCTGAAAGTGTGACTACGTACCAGGGAATGGAGAGTATGTAACAAAATATTTGTGCAACACTTAGGCACCTGACAAAGCAAATTTTACAGAAAAATGTGTGACTGTTTCCAGTTCTTGAAACTGGAAGGGCTCGGAAAAATATGTTTATTTTATATGCATTTCATTATGAAGAAGTCAGATACAAACCTTGTACGACAAATGTATCGTGCACAATCTTTGTCTTTTCAGACTCTTAGAAAAAATATCATGTATGCAATATATACTAACTTAGGAAGTTTCAAAAGATGTGCTAGAAAATAGATAGATATCTAAGACTCAAATTACAGACAGACTTCAGGAACCTCAGAGCTATACCCATCCTGTATGCTGTTTCAGTTTTGCTTGTAGGTGCTGTGAATGAACTCTGAACTCCTTGGTAAGATGTAAGGCAACACACTCCTTTTAGATCCTCAAGACACAGACTTGCCCCTCACCCCCCACTCCCTGCCCAGGGATCAATGTTAACATATACATAGGGAGAGCAGAGTAATGGAGCTGATATCTGCCACGCAGATCTGAGAGCACAATTATGCCCTGCTCTAAATTATTTATTTTAATGCTAAAGGGTGTAACATTTTCATCTTTTTTGGAAAAGTGTACTCAGCAGTTATAAAATCTAGCATCATAAATGTTAGAGAAGGAAAGGACCATTACATCACCCAGCCTATCTCCTGCCAAAGCAGGCTTGTTCCCTACTGTATATTTTCTAGCCTTACGCAAAATGTTTCCAATAATAATCTGCTGATGTTTTAAATGCTCTGAGTTACATTAACACCTGAAAAAAAGTCTGTGATTGTAAAGGGAAAATGTAATGCTCATATAAGAGATGAACAGGTAACCTCAGAACTACAAGTCCCCTTTTTTCTACCACCACAGGTAGCAGCAGTAAAGCTTCTATACACTCTTTGGTCTACCAGCATGTCATAACCCTGACCTAAGGAGGTCAACTTCACGGTTGAAAAAGTAGCTTAGCCTCCATGGCTCATTTCATCCTTCAGGCTCCTGCTGTGATTACTGACAATTTAGCCAATGTATTTATTTATTTTTATTTCCTTACTGTACCCAAATACGGAGATACAGTCACATAATATACCGGTCATATCCATAAAAAGGCTGCAGTGGATGGCCCTACACAAATATCATCTAGAAGTCTTTGTGCTTATTTTTTCCACAAAGATATAGAAAACTTCTCTGTGGCTTCCCATGATTGTACAAGCATCCAAACAGAAGTATTCCCATGCCCTGTACAAAAACCTGTTAATTTTGACTTCACCCCATTACATCTTCCCCTTGAGATATTAATTTTAACTTTAGCCCTCCCATCTTCCCTGGGAGATAAGAATGATTAGAAGGGTAGCCAGCCCAGGGTCTGGCAGACTAATGAAATTAAGTGAGTTCCATGGAAGAGGCTGTCTCACTGTAAACTGAAATCCTATCAACTCCAGCACCTCTGCCAAGCATTTAATCCATAAAACCCTACACAATACAGCTGTTTCGGGAGTGGAGGATGGAGGCGGGGGGGGGGGGGGGGGGGTGGTGCGGGGAGGGAGAAGGATTTTTTGTTTATTTTAGGGGATTTTTTTTTTCCTTTTCAGTCTTCTGAGGCATGTATCTGTCTACTCCACAGTGTCTTGAAACATTAAAAGGGAACATCACAGTGATGGTAAATGTCACACCCGAGTAAGTAACATAAGAGAAGTGACTGTGGACGAATCATTCCTAGGTGAGGGAAGAGTGGATCCAAGTGCAGACGATGGAACTCGCTTAAACTTGGCAGGATGATTGCCCAACACAAGGAGCTCAACCCAGGAGAGAAAGACCGGGGAATGGAAGAAGAGGAAAAAATGTGCCTACTGGGAATTGGACTGAGAATGCCATGCTGCCCTCAGATGTTAACAGCAGTCTGATGATGGCCTGGACTGAATTCAAACTGATGATCTAAAGCAGAAAGACTCTGTATCTAACTAGTAATCCCCTGATCCAAGGTACTTCAGTACTTTTAATCACAGAAGAAAAATTACAGTCCCAGGGGAGACTTCATTTGAGGGTAGCATGCTAGACACTAAAAAAACTTTAAAAGCTTACAAAAATACCCGTGCAGTTTCTTCCACCAAAGGATCATGCTTCTATGTTAACTTTATCAAGGCTAAAAACCGGGGGGAAAAAGTCCAGAAGAAAACAACGTTTCTTATAATTGTTGAGTATTTTTCCCCACTCTTGTTGGATAGTGATTAATGGGTGAAATGTCTTCAGTTCCATTTCATGATTCGTTTTTTCATTACATTAGTGGGCATTCAGGATTAAAATTTTACAAGACACTTAGATAGAAAGAAAAGGAAGAAAAAAAAAAAAAAAGACTGTCTGACCAGGCTCATCAGAAGCCATGAGATGTAATTATGTGCAGTTAAAACGTAACAAGAGTGTACATCGTCAACTCTCAATTTAATGGAGGCTTCACAACACAGCCTCAGCAGCTGAAGTTACTTACAGTGAAAGTGTAACATAGAAAGTAAAATTGGGTACTTCTCTGAAATGACAGAAGTTGCATTAATGTGGATAACAGTGAAATAACAAAAGCATGCACTTTTTCTCAGGAAAAGTGCTAAACTCCTAACTGATGAGTAAATGATGAAAGAAAGCATGGCATGTTTTTACTGTACATGCTATTTACAAAATATGACCACATAATCTTATTGGGCAGTATACTGTAAGCACCTCAAAAACTTAAAAAAATTACATGCCCAAGGTTAAATAGTTTTCAGAGCAAAAAAATATATTTTTTTAAAGGCCTTATTTTTATTCTAAATTCAGAATCTTTCCCATATCATATCCCCCTCTCTACTGAGATTATCTATGGATTGTAACTACAGTCATCTATCAACAGCAGGGTTTCTTAATACAAGGTGAGTTTTTAAAAACGTCTTTTCACATGCATAACAAACATTACTTTTCAATGCCAGAAACACTCAAATTATGCTATGGATTGATAACATGCCAACATTTTTGTTTTTAATTTAAGCTCATTTTGAGTTTCATCAGCAAGGAAGAAGAAAGCCTTGAAATGGTAACATTCGTTTTATTTTTCCTCTATTCATTGACTTAAAATAAGAAAAGATAAAAGCATGTGCTGAAAGATTGAGCCAAAAAATAGTTGCTTCAAGGCAGATATTTCTTTATGTCATGTTTCAGCCTGGAACAAAGTTTTACACACTACTTATAACCCCCCCACCCCCCAAAAATTGAGATTTATAGTTCAAGTGTTACCGATACAACCTTAAGCACAGTGTGCTAATGACACCTTAACTACAGCATTGCAAATGGTGCTGCTGAAATAAACCATCTCATTCTTTCTTTTTACTGAGCGAATGCTGCAATCATTAAAGTATTCTTGCCCTCTGTATGCTTGGGAGTGGTCTGTCCATAAGTTATTAATAAACCATGGAAAGGTGCAGCAGCAGACCAACTATTCATATTAATGAATGCCTCATGAATATTCAGCTGCATGTTGACTCTTACCTCAGAGGACCAAGGGAAACAAAATCCAGCCCCTTATTCTGCCAGTTAAACCTCCTCATGCTGTAATATTATATTTTGAATAATAGCAACTAAATCTGTAACACTGTCTCTTTTGCAAAGCTAAATAACTGTTGTTCCTGTAAGAATGTGAGTGTGGGATTGCTATCAGCACCATTTAAAAAATCGCAGAACGAGCACACACAGTGGTGGTCTTTATTTTAACTAGAACTACGTTACCTATAACTTAACGTCCATACAGATTTAGTGCTAAAATAGCAGCTGCTGCTGCCGACTGCATCATGTTCTGAAACTAAATCTACCTATTTGGTAGTAATATTCTCCTTCTAGTCAAACACGATGCAGCATGGATGGGCAAATGCCTGTGTTAGAAACACACACACAATTCAAAACACTCTGACTGCTGTTTTCCCTCCTACTTGATACGTTTTACAGACTCCCATTGACTCTTATTTCTGACTTTTCTGTACTCTGAATTGAAATCTCTTGACCATAATCTGTTCCAGCAACATTAGACACAAAATGTCATTGATGTGGAAGACTTCTAAGCGGGATTTATCAGGGGCTCGTTTGCTTGAATTATTTGTCATTTCATTATTCTTTCTCAAAAATATTTTTCTTTAAAGAACAGCTCTTCTACGGCCGAGATATGAATGCACACTAGATATCCTTCCAGAGCCAGCACACACTTCCTTAACCAAATCCACCACTTCCTTTTCAAACTGAGCATAACTCCTTCAACTCTGTACATCCTCTTGAGTTAGAAGGGAGCACCTTTACATGTAATAACAAGCATCTGGGAAGCCAACCGGAGCAGTTGGAGCACATATTTTAATAAGCAGCTCTTAAACATTCAATAAAGTGAGTGGTAATTGGGCACAGAAACATAAATTGTCAGAGCAAATTAAGGAAAAGCCTTTGCTTTTCAGTGTGTTATATGCAAAATTATTTGTAAGATTACACTAGACATACGTTTGAACAAGCACAGATTCTTCTACATTTGGTCAAATTATCTCAGAATATATAGAGAATTAACTGTGCTTTTCTTTTGGATAAAATTAATGTCAGCTTTCTGTCCTTAAACCAGAGCCAATGGGGAAACAAAATATGTTCAGCCCTGAAATAGTTGTGGTAATTCAATCTCTGCACTCTCCTTATTTTCTTGATGACAAAGAGAAACTCCCAACTGGCAAGGCCACCTGCACTGATTACTCCTCCATCCACACCCACGGAATATGAAAATGAGCCAATGATCATTAACCTTAATTTCTTCTAACATAAACCTCAGCTTTTTTTTTATTTTTTTTTTCCTCCCCTCTTCTACCCCACCCCCACACCCCCTCCGTTTGCTTCTCTCAAAACTCCCTTGAGATAAAGACGGGGCGGGGGGGAAGGGAGGGGAAAAGTCATAACTGGGGAAAAAATTCAAGAGAACTGAGAAGAACTCAGTGGCTTTTTTTTTTCTTTTCTGTTTCACAGCTGGCTTATTATAACTTCACAGCACTCAGATAAAGGGATTTTGAGGTACTATCATTTCTCTTGATAGCAACATCTTTCCCTCCCCCGTCCCTCTCTCCAAGCAATAAGGTAAATGCTAATATGTTGGTTTTTCTGGGGTTTTTTAGATTTTTGTTTTTTTTCCCCTGAAGATATGTCTGGGTAAAGGCAATTGGCAAAAACAAAGATGGGTCTGGACGTCAGGAATGCAGGTGTGGCCCAATGTCAGGACTAAAGGGCCAAGCACAACTGGGTGGGATATTTCCAGTGTAACTACTTCAAAATACAGTAGAGAAAGCATCACACTTCCTGGTCATCCACATTCTGCTACTGCCAAATGGAATAATTTTTAGTTCAAGCTGTGTGGGACTAGCTCCCACTGGCATTATATCACCTTCTAATGGATAAGGCACTCATTTGGACCTACTGAAGAATATCACACATGTATATAAAAAAAATATAAATATAAAATATGTACTAATAATAGATATAATATATAAAAATAATCACGCTGTAGAAATAATGGTTTGTATAGCACAAATGTGTGTACTGAAAACAGATAGCCCATTATCTTGTTAAGTGTCTGGACAGAGCTAGGTAGATCTTAATCAACATTTTCAGAGGAATTACACATCTATAAAATGGAGAACTTATCAATTCATTGAAGTAAACTTGGCTATATTCCCTGTGCTGAAGTAATCTTTTTTTCCTGCAAATAATTTAAAAATCATTACACAACTAAATAAATGCAAAAAAAAAAAAAAAAGATTTATTATGTATTTTTTTTATTAAGATTACTAAATTGAAAAGCAAATAAATCTTCAAAGAACATAACAAAAGTGGGATTGTATTACTTTCAAATACATTACAACAAGCTGTTTGTCGCCTACCAAACACATACAGCAGGGCTTCTGTGGAGACCAGGAGGCAGACAGTAACTTTGATCACGCAGACATTCCTCATTATTTCAGACCTCAAATCAAGTAGCAACAGCCAGGGGAAGAAAGGGGTGAGAGACATGGGGCTGCTGGGGAGGAAGAGGGAAGCAGACTGCAATTTTGTCCTAGGTTCAGCATCCTAATTTAAACAAAAACAGGCTGTTGGCATCTCTGTGCTTCCCTGCAGCCCCCTCCCCTTCCCCATGCTTTCTAGCCTCACAATTCACTAAAAATGACAAGCACATTTCTAGGCTCTGTTTTTTTATCAAGCTGACAAAGGTCAACAATACTAGCCAGAAGAGTGTTGAAGTATTCAGTGCCACAGGTCATCCTAATAGATACTGGAGGGACTCATTGCAACACCACTGTAAGCCAAGACAGCACGATTTTTAAGAGGCAGCACTTTGGACGTTCACAGTCTGCTTAATTTAATTCAATACTGGCCTCTTGTTTGCAAAATATCATTGGCACGTTTCAGAGCTGGTATCTTTCTGTGGGTGACAGTAAGGTGACCGAATTCAGGCATGTTAACAGATGCACCTTTTTATGCTCTGTTAAACCATGTCACAGACTACAGCCCCTAAGTGCATTCCTTTATTTATGCTGCAGCCAGCTGAGCTAATTATCAGAGACAGACCTGGTTCTAGCTCTATAAAGTCCAGTGGCTGTGTACGTGTGTAAAGGGGCTGGGAGGGAAAATGGGATGGGGCAGGGGGAAGGAGAGAGACTCTTTTTGAAAGCACTTTCTTAAACAGATGGCTTTGAAGTCTTCATGTTATTTCATCGGTGCTAGGAAGAGGGGGGGAGCTGTATTAGCAGCTTGAGAATATAAGTAATGTTTGGTTCAAATGCGCTGTGTCCCCTCCAGGTTGTTTTGTTGTTTTTTTTTTCCTAATTTGAACAGTTATATTTTGGGCCAAACAGGTATAAAATAAACATCAGTGCAAAACTCTTTCCAACACTCAAAAATAGTGGAAGATGCTATCCCAGGGAAAAAAAAAAAATTGTAAACAAAAGACGATTCTGGTCTGGTTTATCATGTGTGGGCACAGGAATGCACACTTACAGCTCTCCTTCCACCAAATATTCCAATACACCAAGTGTTCTCTACAAGCTTTTATTCCACAGTCATATTTTACCAGTAGCAGCAGCAGCAACCTCCTTTTAAAAATTCAAAATTCTTAGCCAGTTTGGCTGTTTTTTACCAAACGAATGTTTTTTGCTTGCATGACTTCTTCCTGTATGACAGTTTTCACTAAAAAAATATCCTAATACTTAAGAGAAAAGAAGGGAAAAAGGACTTGCTGTTGACAATTTTTATTATTTTTTTTTACTACTTATGACTAAATGACCTTAACTAAAGAATTAAATCATTTGTCTTATGAGCAATGGTGGTTTTGTTGTTTTTTTTTTTTTTTTCTTTTTTTTTTTTTCTTTTTTTTTTACAGCGTACCATTTAGCTAATAACTGGTTGGGGCCAATCTTTAACAAGTCACATATTTCCATTGTCCCTTCACCCCCTGCTTATGCTTTTACCACATCCTAACAAAAACATGACCAGAACTGGTGAAAAACATACGGTTCCAACTAATGAATCACATACTTTCCCGCAAGTGCAGTAAGTACTACCAGCTGTGACAGTCTTGCTTTGGCAGTGGAACCAGTGCAGAACAAGCCCGACACATCTGAAACCAGCTGTACTGGAAAACCACAAGCAATATAAGTCCGTCTGCCTTCTCAGGGGCTTCTTTGTCTCTGTCTGTGTCTCTGCTCTGTCCCTACAACTTGCCAGCCATCTTGTTTTGACAGAGTTCAGAGTTTCAGAAGTTTCAAGGGGGAAAAAAAAATCCGCTGATTCAGGAAACTGGGTTTCAAGAAAATGATAAGGAGGTCTTTGTCAAACCAGCCCAAGCCAGGAAATTTAAAGAGACAGAGTATGCATCTACCCGTCTGCTCTGCTTGTACGACAGCTTCAAGCACAAAAAAAAGACACGTGTATGCTTAAAGCACGCCTGCATCCATAAATTTATCTTTGTACCTAAAAGCACAGAACGCTCCTTACGGATCAAGGAGGGTGTGGGAAGGAATGCTGTCCTGAGATCTTGAGATTTTATCAGATTAAATCTGGGAGAGTAAAAAAATTCACAAATTACTTTGTTAATCTGTAATTATATACATCACCCCAACAGGAAAACCAGTAAAAGCTATACACCACCAGACTGCTTCATGTGCTGTAAATGCCACGTACTGTTTTGAAGACTATTCCAGTGGTGTTTCAGAGAGGTTTTTAAAAATCTGGAGGAGAGCAATTTCTTGATTCTTCTGCCCATAAGGCCAGGTATCAAAATTAACGTAAGCCTACTGTACTTGATTGAGAGGGAGTGGAGAAAAAAGTGATCAATGTAGAAAAGAAAAAAAAAAAAATCAGAATTGACTTAGAATGGCTATCCTTTCATAAGAAATGCTGTGACATTCAGGTCTGATGTTCCAGGTCCATCTAGGACTAAAAGCAAGTACTGAATATCACACTGCAAAGTCCACTTTTCTCCTCTTGCCTCAAAAAGAAATAAATCATTATTGCTTTCATCCCTGCAGAAATGCAAGACATAAACCCTAATATTCTCTAAAAAGTCAAGATCCTGGTCCAGGACTGGTCTTTCCTTATTTTGCAGCTCACATAGGTATGCATTTTAGAGAACATACACAGAGGAAAGGCCAGACATTTTTGACAGAAATTGATTTTTCATTATGGACACCTTTTTTTCAGAATTTTTTAGCAAATTTAGATGAAATAATTGTCTCGTGATAGATTTTTGAAAACACTGGAATAGGTACATCACACATCTGTCGTATGATTTTCCAGCAGACACAGATGTCCCCCCTTCAATATATATTGAGAAAGGATGTGAGGAAGGCCAAAACCCACCGCAGTCTATCCCCTTTAGGTAACTGGATTTTGCACAGTACATACATGTGCATACAAACACTTTAAGGCTTTTGGTTCTCACTGGGGATGGTTACTTTACCCCCAAGCAGTAAAGCCATTAAGTAAGCAATTCAGAGACGCCCTATCAAGTGCAAACAACACTTTAATCCAATTCCATGTCATTATATGTTTTGTATACACACATACTTCGTAGGAAAACTATTTTAAGTATAATTTAACATATAAATACAGGTAGTGTGATCTCTCCCTACCCAATGCACCTGACATACCCAATATGCTGACATATTAAGAGCAACATACACACTGTAAGTCCAATTATACAGCCCTCCCTCTGTAATCAGGGGGGAATCAACTAACAAAGAAAAATTTCAACTAACGCTATTTACAAATGATGAGAAACTTCTCGAGTCAGGTTCGACATACCAAACAGCATCATGATTTCAAGAACTATTCAGTTATTCTTCGTTCCTAGATGTGCTATGTATTCTACAGGGAAGCTTGAATTTAGTCCATTTGCAGAGGGTAAAGAAATCCCTTCATGGTATTTGTATTTATCTCTTTCTGGTACATGGATTTGAGCTTCTGAATCTATTTGTAGTCAAATTATTGTATTTCCTATACCAAAGGTAACCCTGATGCTGTTCTTTCATTAGAACTGAGGCTCTCACTAGCACTGGAAAACTGGAAAGGGTGATCAAAGAATTCTGAGATTCATCTTCACCCTCTTCTTCTTCATAAGACAGAATTAAGACAGTTCAGACATACGCCCTCTAAAGAGCTGCACTGGTTGGATTGGGATTTTAAACGGTCTTTTGGTTGGGACAGGTATAGGAGGTTAAAGGAGGTTATAAAAGACTAAGTCTGTACAGTATCTTGTGTATTATCCTAACATCAGCTCTGCACCAGCAGCATCAACTGTGCAACCTTTTAGTTAGCAACAGCTAAAAGGAAATTACAAACTTGAGCTCTTTACACACTTAAAAAATCACTTTTTTAACTGTAGGGCAGAAGGTGGTTTTGTTTTAATGATTTACTGGTTTACCTCAAATTGCAAACTAATAAAAGATATTTCCTCTTAAAATGAAAAAGGTCTTCAGCAGACCTTTGTAGAGTCAAATAAAGAATAGTCATAACAACAATAAACTGCTATCACTGAATTAGCTTTACAATTTACATCACTTTCTAATGCAAGCTCTATTTTTCTACAAGCACAAAAAACGACACCCATCCATTTTCTGAAATTAAAAAAAAAAATAAAAATCAGTGAAGCATCAAAAGAAAGAACTGGGAGGAGATAACCAGAGATATCCAGCATTGACATACGAGCGATAACTTTTGCATGGTGTCTTATAAATTCATTCACAATTATACAGATAATTCTAAATCTCTGTTATAAAAAGTTTGCTACAATGAGAACTGAATAACCATATACCATAAACAATATACCATAAACGATATACCTTTTTAGTTAATACTTCGACTCCCATTTTTTCTGAAATGGACTTTTTATAGAAATTAAAATTCAATTTGATATAAAGTGATTCCAAAAATTACAGTATAAAATACACTACACTGTAGGTTAGCACATCTCACTATAGTTTCCTGAGTAGAGCGAAATGTATTCATTCGCGCTTCCCTGAATAGGAAACAGAATATCTATTTGTCCTGTTTCAATTAATAGTTATTTATCAACTCATTTTTTCACATTCAAAATTTAAAAAAAAAAAAATTACAGCAGAGGAATTGCTGAAAAATATTAAATTGAGAAATCAAATATTTTTTTCTTGACAAAAAATTTTGGCGCACTAATAAAATCAACTATGATTCAAAAACACTGTCACATGACTTAGCCAATTGCAAAATTGCAAAATTCATCCAGTTATTTCCAGAGATGGTTTGAATTGAAAACTACAGGGCTTTTTTAGGAATTGTATGATTTATACAAATTGCAGATCATTAACGCACATTTTATAAACTGAAAGGAAGGAATAAATTTACTGTGTAATTTAACAATTGACCTAAGTCAGGTTATAATTAACAGCAGTGACTATAAAAGAAAGTGATAGCTGCCCTTGGTAGTTAGCTAATTTTCAATGTTAGAAAATAATATTATTTCTTGTAAGAAAAATAAGTCTAATCATAGATTTGGACATGACAATACTATTCACTGCATCTCTGAGGGGCAGATTCATATTGAAATCACCAACTTATCGACCTTCAGGTACAGCTTGAGTTTCTTTGGAAATAGTTATCCTTCTCTCCCAGGGAAGGAAGCATCCAGGGCGGTAGAACATGCTTCGAGGCTGGCTGTTGTTTAACATGTCAGCGGGGTGACACAGAGATATAGTGCTCCAGCCATGGATGTGGGGCAATAGAACAGAGAGCTCAAAAGTACACCTGCATGAGGCATGCAAGTAACAGCCACAGCAGACTGTAAATATCTTTTTTTTGTTATGTTTACATGTATATACTTTGATTTTCCTTTCACAGTTACATGAAGAGTCCCAAAGATTTTCCTCTCAACCATATACGTGCTGCTCTACAGTTTTTCAGAAAAAAATGTATGCTTTTGCCCAAGAAACACAAACTATGTATCAAATATGTCTCTAGTTTTGTTTTTTGGGGGTTTCCATTTTTTTGAGGGGAATCATAGATCAATTTATACTGGAAGGAAAGTCTGGAGGTCGTGTGGTCCAAGCCCATTCTGAAAGCAAGGATACTTTAAGCAGCTTGCTCAGTGTCTTTTCTGGTTGATTTTTTTTCTAGAAATCATTCTGGGTTTGTTTGGGTTTTTTTTCCTTGATTTTAAAATTATACAGTCAACCAAATTCTTAACCTACCTTATTAAGCATTACTATCTACAATAAGAAAAATAAACACAGATGCTGAAAGATTTGTCCATAAAGAGATGGCACAGTCAGGATCAGAGGTCAGGAGCTTGCTGTTCAATCCATCAAACACTGTTATCTAACCAGTGTTTATGTTGTCTTTTAAACAGACTTAATTAGTCTTACCTGCTTAGCAAACTAACGCTATGCACTCCTTCCCAAGTAAATAATGAATATACAAAACATTGTGTAGACTAATACTAAAGTCTACATCATCTCAGAAGGGGATCTTTATTTCCATTCTGTGCTTAGCTCTTACACGGTTTTTAATCTAAGTTAGGATCTTCTTATATTTTGTCAGAAAGTCTCATCCAAATCCAAAGTATAGAGAAATGTCCTCTACAGTCTCCCAGTTTCTTTACTTTTAGCATGTTAGGAAAGCATACCTTACCCTCAGAAAAGTCCTTTCATTTTTCCCTTATCATTTCCATAATTAGGTGCCTAGTTATAAATCTGTGTAAATAGTTTTTACTATGTCTTTTCTTCCTATCAAAAACCTCATCCCACCTTTGCAAAGGAAGAGCGAAACATCTGAGTACCTGTGCAGATAAAAGTATGTTTAACACATATCTTTTATATGTCACTGCAGCTACAAGTCCTTAGGTGAGTGCTCTTAGTGATTCATTACAAATTAGTTTCTTTCTTTTCCTATCTAAGCTCCAGAATCATCTTAGCCAAAGCTGGCATTGCTGCAGATGTGAGTTGTGTTACTATGTAATGGGGACAGTAACGGAAATATTTTCCTGAAAAATCTGACTAGCCCTAGTAATACCCACAATTTACTTACATGCAGTCTACATAAACAGTTATGCTGGATTTAGCTTGTGTTTAGTACCACTTGATAAAAACTATTACCAATGTGGTTTACATAAATTACATGTAGCCTGCTCCATATGGAAACCATATTTTAGCAGCAACCAGTGTTTAATAATGAACACTCTGCCTTGCTCTCTCACAGGCAAGCTCTTTCTCGCCTCTCTCTGGCTGCCCTATTCCTATGATTTAAAAAGACATTTAGCTCATGAAACAAGTAATTTGAATATTCACACTGCAGTTAGAAAGGGATTAATTTCATCCCATGTTATACTGTTAACAAGAGGACTGGCCTCTTTGAAATGTAGTGCACTAAATTACCCTCATCTGTAAGTTTTTTCAAACATAGGCTGATAACAACAATTCACTGCATGAACATCATTATTTGTCTAAGTTATTAATGACTTTTAATTGTTTACTTTATGATAAGTCTCTTTACTTTAGCCCCTGTCATGTAAAATTAATTAACCAACAGGCCACAAAGAAATACAAGCACAAAGTAGTTCAATATTTTAACATAACTTTG
The DNA here is from genome assembly GCF_009769465.1 of Tauraco erythrolophus. Taxonomy (NCBI): domain Eukaryota; kingdom Metazoa; phylum Chordata; class Aves; order Musophagiformes; family Musophagidae; genus Tauraco; species Tauraco erythrolophus. The sequence continues at coordinate 87,292,833 of NC_141496.1, read as the reverse complement.
TGTGCTTTTGTAGCATTTCCGTATTTTTGTTTAATAATGGTGGCATCTTCTACGTTTCATTAGATGTGATAAAAGGTGTAGGTTAAGCAGAAACCATGGAGGACTATATACTAACGATAAGAATAAATACCTTCTTGAAGATACCAAGCTTAGATATATAGTTAGATTTCCCTACTAAGCCTAGGCAAAAGAGATTTTTTCTGTCAGGACTGTAAAATTTTAGGCTGGAACTCTGATCCTTTTGAAGTTCATGGCAATTTTATTCTTTTGCTGTGGCTAGATTTAACCCTCAAATTTATAAAGTGTTTAATATATCAGTTAGCAGGGAGAAAAAGCAGGTTCTAACAAAAGCGCTTCCAAAAAATAAAAGCTATTACAAGAAGAGCAGGCCTACCCCATTCCTCTGTTATTTATTTAAATCTTTAAGATGTAAGAAAAAGCCTAAAGATTTTACCTGAATAAACTACCCAGTGAACTGTAATGAAAAACATAAGCTAAAAAAAAAAAAGAGAAAACTTAAGAAATGCTATTAAGAGGTAATGCTTAAGCACGTAGATGAGATGCTCTTCTTGGAAAATTAGAGTGAATTTAACAGAAAACGACAACATTGCTAAGGTTTAAACTAAGTCTTACTGTGTACAAATACCTATATGTCTATGACATAATTCTATACGATTCAGAAAGCTCGTATTAAGGACACAGTTCTTCATAGCTCACATACAACGTAAACTTCCAAACATCTGGTGAACTTCAAGGCAGAGCTTTCCATCTCCCCAGAGAGTTATCAGTTGGACTATAATGTTATCAGCTTTCGCACACTTCTCAGTGAGATGCAATGTACTTGCCTGAGAACATGAGGGAGAGCCAGGAATTCCTGTTCCAATTCCAAATTTGTGGACTCTCTAAGATTTCTGGTAAGTCAAGAACTCCCAGCTGCCTCACTTTCACAGCCTCAGGGATATTCATATGCCTAATTTTCAGACCAGCAAGGATTAATCACTGAATTACTGACCATTATATAAATACTCAAGTAAAATTCTTTGAATGGTAGTGGTCACTTCACAGTGCCTGAACACAGACACTTTAATACACGGGGGAAGACTTTAAAGTAGAAACAGCAACCAACATTGACATATGAACACCACCTCTCTTAGGTGCAGATATGGTGATGCTGTTTACGAAAGCAAAGATGACTTTCAGTGGTCCAGACAGAACAGTTAGTGCCTTAATGCAATATAATTCATCGTCACTCAGACAGCAGCCCTCTCCTCTCCAAATCAACCGACTCATCAAAAGCACAGTTCCTGTTAACTCAGTGTGCAGCAGTGACCTGCCATAGGATGCACGGAATACCTTGGTGTCTTCCCCAAAGGTCATCACAACCAGAGTTGTTTGGCTGCTTCTGGAAGACAGAGCAGTTTTGCAAACCTAATGAGGTACTAGAGAATACCTGGAGGGTGTGGAATCTGGGTACTACCCAAAGCCCGCCTGCTGACATGACTTTTATCTATCGAAGACCAACACCTGTCCTCAAACTACGGACTCAAACCCAAACACAGTCTATGTTATCAGCCTCTTGTTTCCAGTGCCATTAAGAAATCTGCATCCCAACAAGGCAGAAGGGAGTCAGTAAATACCAACAACGGTATTTATTATGAAAAACGGGGAGGAACAGTAAGAAAAGTGTTGACAGTTTGAAGACAATGAAATTATTCTTTTAAGGCATTACTCACAGTTTCTCATAGAAGTGTTTTAATAAATGAGCAATCTTATGAACAAGAAACAATGATTATATCAACAAATTACAATTAGATGGCATATGTCACTCAAAGTTTGAAAATGTTTCAAAGAAGAACACTCATTCCCTATTTGAAAACTTGACAAAAGTCCCATTAAGAAAGTTCATGTTTCATAAATTTAGAAAAATCAGAATTCAGTAAGAGAGAAGAGCAAGAAACTGAACTTTATACCACTCACTCTGATAGATCCTCTCACTAAACTAAGCTCTCTCTTAGATGAAGGTGATGAAAAGGCATATAAACATCACTGCAAAGGTTTTTATCTCCTAATATAATAAGCAGTAAATGGTCCTCATACTTAAATATATGTCTACAAGTGGCAATCTCTGCCTGAAGCTAAACTACTCTTAATTCTTTGGTTGAGTAAATGAAATTTCCCATTCGATGAAATTTCTAATAATTTCTAGTCCCAAAAGTTCATAAACGCTTGGGTCTTGTTTTTCTGATGCTTTGAAATGAGCTGTTCATAATGTGCTGAGATTCCCAACATTCACATAGAAGTTCATAGCAAGCTATTTAATGTGGAGAGTTTATGTGGACACTTAGTTTGGGGAACTATCTCAAAAAATGTTTAGTGTCCAGATGAAAATCTCATGACAGATCCTGTTTCATAAAAACACATCAGGTGTAATCACTGACAGTGATTACTGATTTTTCAGATAGCAATCCAAATTCGTATAGAACTTTGCAGGTTTCCATTTGCAGGGGATACACATTTAATATCAATAAACACTCATCTTTTTCCTTATTTAGCCATCACAAAATTCTGTATAAAATCACATGCTATTTTCATAGATAATTATGTACAGTTCGGGTCAGATCTATTTAACATGGAAAAACTGGCAGACCTTTAACTGTTATTGTGAGAGTCTGTTACTACTGGCACAAAAATTAAGTACGTTCATACTTTTCTAACTTCCAATTTCAGTGTTCTGCTACTAATTACTAATGTCAAAACCAGAACAAAAGCTCACTGCTTGGCTTGTTGACTTCTGCACACAGATGTCAAACACACAGAGTTCATTAATGATTTCAAGGTGACGGAAACCAAAGAGATGTCCAAAACTGTGCTGTTGATTATTGGTTCTTTTCAGATTAGCATCTTCATGAATGAAGAAAGCACAGTTAAAACCAAAATCTTAATTTGACGTACAATCTATGTCATTTTACACTTACCTACATTAAGGGAAAACCCAGGAGAGTCTAGAATACATAGGGATGTAAAAAACTTAAATATAAGCCTATTTTGCTGAACTGCATGGCATCAAGTGGTTACCAAAGAAGACAGACTAGCGCTCAAGACAGAAAGAATACATTCACTTGTAAGTGAATATGTAATGATCCTCAAAAACAGAGGATGTAGATGTCTGCCTACATCCGTTCAAAATGTCTTACGTTGTCAATTTTAAAATTTGCAGAGACAACAATGGGTAGTTATCTGTGTGACTGACAGAAAACTAGTATAGGAGAGAATTTAAAATGTGTATAAGCATTTACAAAACATTACAAAGAGCGTGCAACTACAATGATGATCTCTCCTTCTAGTCAGCATGACATTTTGCAACGTTAGAAAACTGTATTTTAACAAAATTCCAAACCTGCAGATTTAAGTCCACTCTCACTCTGGTACCTGGTCAATCTACCATAATACAGTTCTTCCAAGCAGAAAAAATAGTAGTTGTTATGTCCTGATTTCCACATACTCATTAAGATTTGGCTGGAAAAGGCAGGGTAAACATTATTTTATGAATTTCTGAATTGCACTGTTTCTGCAGAAACTGAGATTAGTTTTTAGGGTAACAAAAACGTGAAAATCTAAACACGCACTCAATCCACAAAAGGAAGAACCATCACAGGCAACCTTTGCTTCCGCAGGCATTTTTTCAGTCTCTCATGCTCAGTTTTGTAAGCTTACATTTACAACTGCTGTTGTGAAGTGTTTTCTCCTCATATTACAGTGTGGAAGGTCCACAGAAACAGCAGGGGAAAACAGTTACACACTGATGTCAAACTCACAGTTAAAATGGGGTGGGATAGTTTTCACATCCAGCATCCCTCAGTTCCACAAATCTGTAGCAGCACTTAAAAGGAGAGCAGGTAAATCACTCACAGACGTATGAGACTGCTTCCTTTACAGCACTTCCTAAAATTATTCTTTTCAATAGTGAACAGACTAATCCTCAAAGACACAGAAGTGTTAGAAAGTACTGAGAAGAATTAATTGTTGCCTATACTTCTCTTGAAGACATGTGGAACCTCAGAAGGTGACTACCTAGACTATTCTTCCCGTATACTTATATACTATGAAGGCAGATTTCTGAAATTCTCCTTATTACTCTCCTGATTCACATTCTCTGAGCTATTTTTGACTTGACTATAGTAAAGCTACAGCAGCTGCATTCTCATCAACATCTACACAAAGTCTTCTGGCAGACAGTGGCCATTTTCTGAGCTTGTTTTGGTTCTTCTCCACATCATATGTCAATATTCCCACTATTAAGACGATTTTTTTCACAGAAGTCACTGCACAACTCAAGAGTTACAAGATATGATCAGCACTATAACACCTATTTTGTCTGTGAAGCATCCAAAGTCTGGCAACTTTGTGTTTCAGTTGGGCTGCCTGGTTATTTATAAGTCATAACTATGCCCAGTACCCCCAAGAAGGATCATCTCCGCTGTATATGCACTTCACAGATGTTTTTCAGGACAATTTACCTCTCTGGCAAGCTTGCAAAAATGACTAGGCAATTTGTACACAGTCAGTCCAACTTTTCAGGAAGGGTCAGCTGTATGGTGATCTGTTCACGTGCGCTAAGCCCCGCGTGTCCCAAACACACTGTCCTTCCTCACTTTTCAGAGACTATCTGCTCAGCACACATGCAGTAGGCCTGGCATTCCTTGGAAGCATGAAATTCATTGAGCATGTGCTGCAGAGAACGTGAAGACATTTTTATGTCCAGGAAATCCTACGCAGAAATACAATGGGCATAGTTATGCACCACATCTGCCTTTCAACAAGGTAATCAGAAATCAGCTCGCTTGCTGATGTATTATTTGCCCTCATGATGAGAATTATGTATAATAAACAGGACTAGTTACAATAACTCAGTGGTTACCGACATGATAACGATACCTTTGTTTTATTGAAAAACACCTCTGTGGGAGACCTTTTCGCAATGTGAAATAATGTAGTGGTACAATTGCTGTGGATTGTACTGATCTGAAAAGCAATTTTAAATATTTTTAAACATCCTCATTAATTCTTAGCATATTAAAAACTATTTTCAAATAAGCAAAACTGTAAAACATTTAAACAAATACTACTACATGTTTTACTTTTGTGTGATATGCTATTGTAGTTAACTGTAGCATTGTCAGCATTCTCTTTTACAGAAAATATGCTGCGAATCATAATAAATGTTTTAAAATGCAGCTTTTTATGAAAAAACACACTGCTATTCTGTAATTCATTTTTTTTCTCCCCTGAACAGAAACAGATTCAAGACAGATGCTTACAAATTAACTTTTGAACACTCCAATAACCATGACTGCAATCATTCCCTCTGTCAATAAGTCTCTGACTGGGCAGTAGGAAGACAGGCATCCTTTCCAATCCCACACTGTACACAGATGACAAATTCCTTCAGCAACTCCTCCTTCAAGCACTGCAGGTCATTTGGGGAATTCAGTGCACTTAAAAAAGTGGCTACATGGGAGCCACTGGCACCTCAGCCATGAACAGCAGTGCACCCCTATGTGCTTGAAGATGCTAACATATGCATCCTCCCGCAACTGCCTTTTAGAGGCTATTCTCTACCCTTGCTTCCTAGACTACCCAGGACCAGCAGATGAGAATGAAAATGGTTCCAGAAAACTATCTGGAGGGACTCTCTGTTGCAGACCGAGCCTTAGATCTCAGAAAGTGAAGGAATTAGGAAAACCATCCGCACTGTAAAAACAGCAGGTATCACCCAAACCTTTGTCTAACACACATAAAACATATACCTGTACACACAAGTGCACTCAATTCACAGTAGCATCCTGTTTCCTTTTCAATCAGAATAATACTCCTTACTAAGGTTCAAAAACATGGGAGAAAAAAAACAGAACTTGCCCATATGTGCCAAGTATTCTCCCACCATAAGCAAACATTAAAAGCAACACGTTGCTTAGCAACGCTTATCATTTGGCTTAAACTTGCTCATCACAGTTAAGATTTATCTTAATGTTTTATAAGCCAAAATAAACACTGACCCTCCACTTACAGCACTGTTTTCACAGGTTGTTAGCAGAAGTGCATCTATTACTTTTAGGTTCTATTACACTTTTAGCATGGCAGTTTTAACTTTTCTGCTCCGCCCCTCCGGTTGTTTCTGCTGAAACAAGTTCTGATAAAAGCCAGTGGGCACACAGGCAAAGACATCAGACCTGTGCACAGAATCATGTGAATCTGAAAACTGAAAAGATTACTTATCATTGTTTAGGCACTTCAAAATCAAGAACAAGAAGAGAGCAAGCTGTTCTCAAAAAAAATCTGTTAAAAGTTGCTAATGATGATAGTGATAAGAAAATATTATGTTTTAAGTAATGTTTCCTACTATCTCCTCAGGTGCTGTAAAGAGGAAAGAAAAGGAGTAGATTTCATTGAGGTCCTAAGACCTCCTGTAAAAACATTTATTAAAGTGAGAAACCAGTAATCAGAATAAACACTTTGAAATTAGGCAATCAGCACGACCATAATGTTTGCTTAACATTTCCTTCCATTTCTAAGCCATCCCTTAGGTGTCTTGCCCCTTCTGAAACAAAACCAAGATGTCTCTTGGACTCTCAGCAGTAGAAATAAAAGACTGAAATAAATTACAACTCTGCCAGATACTATCAACCTCCAGAATTCTCCACCGCACAACCATTGCCTCCTTCTCCAATTCGGTGCTCAGCACTGCTGGGGAAGAGGGCAAAGGCTGAAGGAAAATTGCATCATGGTTATTCTTTCATTTGAGCAGTAGCACACACAGCAGTAACAACCCACAGAATCTGCCCAAAGAGAACCACGGCCCCGTATTGACAAATACCGTGTGAGCACAAAGGAAGCACAGCCTCTGCTCCCACCTCAGAAGAGACAAAACCTCAGTCAAGGAGAAAAGAAATGCTTTAAAGACGTCAGGAACATAGACAGCACTATTGTGCTGAATCCTGTTTGCTCTCGAGTTGAACTTGCATGGATCGGGCTCCTGGATCAGGCTTATTTTTGGTTTTGGTTGGTTTTTTTGAGACACTAAATATGTCAGGGTTTTTTTTGTCATACAACAATTGAGTCTCCTTCTCTGGAGATGTTCCAAACCCGCCTGGACGCGTTCTTGTGTGATCTGATCTAGGTGGTCCTGCTCCGGCAGGGGGGTTGGACTAGATGATCCTTTGAGGTCCCTTCCAATCCCTGACAATCTGTGATTCTGTGATTCTGTGAACAATGGCCAACAGGGTAACAAAGAACAGTAGTGTGGATATGGTATAAGAAACACACAAGGAGGGAACAAAAGTGAGCAGGAAGTGAGGAGAAGAGCAATTAAAATAACAAAGTGGAAGGAAAAAATGCACCGTGGAAGTCCGAGATAATAAGGCCATTCCAGACAATGAGTAACAGGGCAAAAAGTATCTCCAAGGCACTGCAAAAACACAAAGGGGTGTCATAGGCAGGGAAAACTGTTTCATCCACGGAAGAACAAAAAGTTCAGTTTTGCCTTCAGGAATATTGCTCTGCAGTCCTCCGTCCACATGGCTGAAAACAGCCACCTCCAGATAAACTGTGCCAAGTCTTCTTCATACGGAGCTGCGTCTTCCCCCTCATTCTCCACTGCTCAGAAATACAAACATACCCTACTAAGTGCTCTGCAGAGATGTTCACATGAAATCGTTCTTCCTCATCCCGTCAAACATGTATTTAACTTGGGATTTACAGGGGTTTTGTTTGCTTGTTTCCACCACAAAGAGCAACACTGAAATGATTTATTTTCCTAGTACTGTAAGGATTAGGATCAGATGTCATGAGGTAAACAGTCATTGAAAACAACTGGGTTGTAATAGCTCTTCGCAGCATAATTAGTAACACTTTGGTAGAACTATGGACCAGAAGAAGAGCTAAAATGAATGTTTCCACTACATAGTGTAAATATTGTTATTTGTGAACTGCTCAAGTGTCACAGTAATTCTTAGGGAGGATCATGTCCTTCAATATTACATCTTTCAAAATTCTCTTAAAACAAAACTAGATGTATACATATCAACAGCTTTTTACGAACATTGACTCAGAATGCTTCTGAATGTTCTCTCTGTGTATCTTCTTTGTGTTCACTTTCTCTGAATATTCTAGGGATTGTTTTCTGGCATGAAAGTTTGCAGAAACAACAAATTGAATGTTAAGTGGCAGCACTCTAAGAATGGCTTCCCAGATTGCAGGCATCTGCAACAAAGCATTGCAGGACAAGTATTAGGTCATGAGGAAATGTGATGGTATGCAGGTTTTTAAAATTCTAGCATTTAGACACGATTTGCCTACCATAAGGTGTTTTTTTTTCAGATGAGTCTGGGTAAGTTCCCCTATTTACACAGTCTAGATACATATCTCATAAAGAAAATTCCTATCATTTCATCCAAATAAAAACCAAAGAAATATGAATTAACCATACATGCACAGTCTCCAAAGGTTTAAAATTATATTGTTCATTCACATAGTGCTCTTCATCCTAAAGAGTCACGAAGCTTTTCACAAACGCTGTATATATTCGTAACACTGAAATGCTGATATGTCTGGTTGAGACTGTGTAATTTCCTCTAATGCACACAGAGCATTATGATAAATTTTTAGAGGACTCTGACCTGTCCAGAGTGTACTACAGAATTTTTCGGGGTTTAGTGGTTTTTACAAGTTGAGTAGTTCAGGCCAATATAGTTATCATTTACACACGATTGTAATGAATATATAATCAGGACCTTTATATTTACAGAGAAGGACACTATTTGGTTCTTTTGAGAGATCTCCTGGAAAAATAAACTCTGTTATATGCAATTTGTGTATCTCAGAAGAATGACGGTCAAAGAGTGGCATCTGCTATGGTTTCAAACAGCGGTCTCAGGAAGGGCTGGTATTCAAAGACTTGAGCCTAGTTTTGAGGTATCAGCCTCCTTGCTCAGGTAAAGATCCCATCGTTTCAGTTGGGATCTTCAACGCAGGGTTTCTAAAGGTCTTCAGGATTTGTTCTGTTTATTTAGATCAGAAAGCTATCCTTCCCCTTCAGGCTACCCTGTGAATGTTACAGTACTCGATGCACTGTAAACCAGACTGGAATATAAAATGTGTAATGGCATTAAAACTGGAAGGCTCTCTTAAATCCGAAACAGAACTGATATGTATCGACTGATTATAAAAAAGGGAGTATACTTTTCGTCCATTTTTAATGGGGTACATAGGATATTAGTGGGGTATCTCCTTTAAATTATGTGAAGAGTATGGATGCACAGTGTATCAGTCCTGGGAGAACAAGGCCCCTATAGGTCAGTGGCAGTTGCTGAAATGCTTAGGCTTTTCATGCAAAATACTCCACTGATATAAATTCTGCAAAGACTAATTAAAGTGTTTTCTTAGCTTTCCCTTCTAGTCTGTGTAACCAATGCTTTTTATGCTTGACCTGCAGGAACAAAATCTGCTAGACTGCTGAACTGCTTGCTTGCCTGTCTGCTTGCACAGTTAAAAAATATTATTTTAAAATCTACATTTGAAACGTACATTAACTGTACGCTAGTCGCTAAGCTATTCTTAAGCCATAAAAGAAATGTTTTCAGATAGTAGTCCCATTTCAGAAAATCTCTAGGACCTCGTCAACTAATAGCTAACAAATAACCAATTCCTCTTTTTATTTAAAAATTAAGTTTAAATTTAGGTTTAAAAGCATATATTTTAAGCAAATTGCTTCTATGGGGAAATGTTTGTGCATCGTTTTTGAACCCAAGTAACTCCACTGAAGTTTCCTCTTGTAGTCATTTTAATATAATCAGGATTCGAATCCAGTGACCAAAGTCAGAGATCAAGAGAAGTCTGAGAAAAAGATTTAAAAAGCTGGTGTCACTTAGTAATTTCAACTGGACAGAAAGATTTTTAACAACCAAGAATAAACAAGAAGATGTGTAGCAAGTGAATGCTGGTCAATTTATTTACATATTTCTACCCTTCCTCCTTCAGATACAATTTTTCTACTCTTCCTTTCACTGGCATTTTCCATACATGGAAAAGTATAAATGGCATGTATGCTTATATTCTCACAGGTTTGCTGATAAGCAATTTATCCCATGCCTTGCATGGGATATTATGGCTACAAATAGTCAGTACAAGATATCAAAGTCCTGATTTTATATTTTTCTGCAGAACTTCCTGCTACCCCACTACACAAATCTGGGCAAAGCAGAAATCTATGTAACATGCAGTCAGATAGGAGTGCTTGCTAACCATTTTTCAGGAAAAACAATCAGAAAAATTTCCCCCTTTTCATCTTTTTTCCTACATTTATTCATTCCTTCTTTTTCCTTCTTTTACGATTTGCTTATATATGACTCGCTTGACTCTACATTTCAGTAGCAGTTTTAAAGACTTACTTTGACAAACTTAAGAAAAAATTCAATATCTATTTTATAATTATAACAAAATTTTAATTTTTCCCTATATCCACTCTCCTTTCCCCGAACCCAGCAGATTTTATAATGTCATACACAAACTTGTAGCGGTATTGCATTTGTATCCTGTTTAATATGGTATTCACAAGGAAAGCAAAAAACTCACAAAACCAGGGAAAGCCCTTAGAAACTTCTAAGTTTCTTGCCTTTGGTCAAAGTTGTGTCACTTGGTCTATGAGCTTAGGAGCGCCCTCAGTTCTCTGGCAGGTTATAGCTGGTAGCTCATTAGATTGTTCTTCACGTTAAATTACTGAAAAGGGTGATGTATTTATAATACAGCTTGCAATGCTATAAAATGGCTCATCAATCTGTTTTACTCATGGAAAGTCCACATAAGGCCACTAGTCTGTTACTGGCAATAAACCTTGGGTGCATTTTCAGAAGACCTGCATATTAGATAGTGATTTATAGACCCTGTCGAAGAAATCAAACATGATCCTAACAAAGCAAAGCGTAACTCAGTTGACACTTTGAAAAGCAGTGTAATTCCATAAGTACGTCATGTGACTATGACATACACAAAGAGAACAGGAGAATACGTTGTTCTTACTTAACATAGACTTCAGAAGACATAGCAATATCCAGTGCACTACCATTCTTATATTTGCTTTGCTGCTGCTCCAGATAAAATAGAGTGCTCACTCCTTTTATTTATATATTGCAATACTTGAGGTATACATTGCTCATATTGCATTGCCTACCTTACTCACCTTGTGATTGCATACTGCCATAGAAATTGTTTATCATCTGGGAACTATTTACATCTCTGTATACTATACCACAGGGAACACTTTGTCATGGAATAATAAAAAACCCCAGTTTTAAAGATATTTTTATTTTCAACTTGACAAACAGGTTAAAAAATGTGAATTTAAATTATTCCATAGCTTCACAAAATTAAAAATAATTCTATCTCCTTTTTTTTATTTTATTGAAAAAGATTTTTTTTTAATGTTAATTTTCAATTCAGCAAACAGATATCTAATAACAACAGAACTAGAGAGGGCATAAGAAACAGAAAAGGCAACTGTCCAATTTAGTTATGCCCTTTATAACAAACGCAAACAGCTTAAAGAGTGGAAAAGCATAGGTTCCACCTCAGTATTAGACATCTTCCTGGTGACAGGAAGTGAGTTAGTATAAAAGAACTCTTGAAATTTTCCTTTAAGAATGGATAGTTTTCAGAATGCCAGGTAAAGTATTGAAATGACATAGTCAATCTGCAAGACAGCTAATTAAAAAAGTTTGAGTTCATCCTTCTCTCAAAAGTCTAGGCAATTTAGGTAATTTTTAGTCAATTTCAAATTGTTTGCAATTTCCTTTTTTTTTGCACTTACTGAGTGAAAAAAAGGGAAACTAATTGTAAATGGGAAGAAGTTGTACTTACCATATACAAAACACTATCAAAAGCGCAAAGTAATTAATAACAAAAGAAGGAAACTTTTCTGACAATTTCTTTTCATTACTGCAATCACTAGGGTTTGATCGATCAATTAAACATTTCCAGTGATGGTGGGGCCCTATATCTCTCTGAAGCAAGTTTTTTTGTGTGGTTTCTACAATTTAGTACCTAAAACATTTCTAGAATGAGGAGCCGTATTAATATGGTAATATCTTTACAAAATTTTAGATAGAAAGCATTTGCCAAAAAACTGTTTATTGAGCAAAAGTGTTCAACTTTTTTGACTTAGGGAGTTTTCAAAGCTCATGAGTTCCAAAAGTTTTTTTATTTAACACAACTTAGAAAATTGTAATATTATGTGATTTTTAAGTGGAGGGACTGCTTCTTCTATTAACAATCTTCATCACCCTTTTCCAACAAGACAAAACTTCTCTCACTTGGTGATACAATGCTTCCATGTCACACAATATGGTTAAGTGACAGCCTTTCAGCAGAAATGTAGATAGGTTTAGATAACGTATAGTTTATACTACAAAGCAGAAAGAATTTCTATTAGGATCGACACTTCCTTGGAAAGCTGCATACAGCATGTAATATGTTTTCAAGTTGAAATAATAACTAAATAGTAGCAGTAATTAAAATAAGCAAATCCTTTAAAGCAAAGCAATTCTCTAATAGCCTAGCATTATAACCTCTGTCCACTCCTTTCTTCATTCATCCTTTTGGAATTTCTTCATCTATTGATTACATTAACTTTCTATTTTAAGTAAAATACAAGTGCTTACAGTCACACAGTCCTTTTCTCTTTGTTCTATAAAGCATCTTAAACATTATAGATCCTAAATACTGCTCAAGTTATTAAATACTTAGAGGACCAATAGCATTGTGTTTTAAGATGGGTTTTTAAATAACGACAGGATGAACTAAGATCTCCAGAGTGAGTTTTATCCTCTATTAACTCCCACAACAAAAGCACAGTCGTTCACTGACCAAAGCATGATGGCACCTTGTGATGTGTGATGTCAGAACACAGAGCTGTATTATAACTTGGCTGAAGGAGATAAACATAGATAGATTAAGGCTTTACAGAGCTTCTGTACCTTTATAGATAACAAACCAGTTATACTCATTGGAGTCAAATTTATGACTCGTTAACCTCTTCGCCAGGAGAAACGTTCCTTACTATTTAGTTCTGTTCACCATTGAATGAATGAGGGTGTTAGGTTTGGGGTGGGGAACAGAATGATATTTAAAAGAAGGGAAATAATATCAGTAAAACAGTAGACCCTTGAAAACACATCACACAACTCTGCTGCACTGAAACACATTGTAATAAAATGCGAAAGAATGCTTACAGTCAACTCAAATATTTCCCAGAAATGTGGTCATGTTTTTACACGTACAATATGCCTGGGTCATTTTACTATACCAACACAAATAATTACAATTCTATTAAAACGTTCCTGCCTGTGATTAGTGCAAAGTGGGCTCGTTTCCCACTCCCCCCACCAGGCCCATAAAAAAAAACACCAGAGCTTTTTCTTTGTGAGAAGTAGCAGTGTGGTTTTTTTTTTCCTTCTGTGTTTCTGTAGACAGTTCTTGAATTCTTGAACGATTAAGTAGAATTAATGTCTCTTGAATGTTGAGGCGCTGGAAAAAAAATCGAATTCTCTGTCATAGGGAATGTGGTGCAGAACTGCTACCGTGGACCTCTGGAGGGAGAGACGGGAGCTGTTTCGGCAGGCTTGGGTTTCTCTCTGTTTATCTGAAACGGACATTGGCATATCTTGCCTGGACTTTTCCTGTGGGGTTCATATGGTAGGCAGGGTGGGGAATAGTTGTCTGAGCCATACCAAGGTCAGCCTGCTAGAGCTGACAGTTTCTGTCTCTGTACAAAGAAAAGAATCAATACTTTTGGACTACGGCTGTGCCCTCAGTGTAAAACAACAAACATGCAGCGTCTGACATGTTTCTAGGTGATTTGTGGCAGAACCTCTTGTCTGATCTGTATCCAGGAGCTGCTGTGTTACTGCTCTGTGCTTTTCTTCTCTCTCTCACCCCCCCAGCTCTGTGATGTCTAATACTTTACTCAGGTACAGAGGCGTGTGTTCTACCCTACAGCTACTTGTCACTCAATAAATCACACCTACAAGCACAGTCTGCACACAGTGATCTGGGCTTTAACAAAGGATCAGAGGGACAAAGTGCAGGCAAGATACTGTAATTATAACAAAAATAAAACATTCAGTGGGTTGTAGCAAAGACACGGGCTCCCAGGCACTAATAAAATGTTATTAGAATTGCAGTTTTGTTTCAGTCTTTTTCAGCTTCCATTTTTAACAAATTTTCCATTTTAGATTTCTCTTGTTCATCATCCTTCCAAGCTAAAACGCAAACTTTGAGGAGATGACCTATTTTTTTATAAGTATCTGGTCCTGGATAACAGAACGACCCTGTGTCGTACTTTGTAAGTCACTGTCACCTACAGTCAGTGCCAGTATTTCTTCCTTGAGTTTTAATCTCAATTTTTGTGCCACATGGTCTAGCAGAACTGTAAATCTCATGGAAAAGCAAAACCAGACTAATGAAATTATGCTATATCAGAACATAATTTGAACACAATTATTTGAACAGTCTTGAACCAACCAAGGCTTATTCAGTATGAATTTGTTTTGTCCGACAGTACAATTTGTGTAGAAACATCTCCTCGGTAAAACCGTAACACACATCATGCAGCCATATTTGCCTTGGAGGGAGCTTTACACCTCGTTCTTCCAGCTAAATTACTTCCCAGCAGTTAACCTGTTAGCCCACTCAGATGTGAGGGCAACGGACAGTTATCATCCATCCCAAGTGTTTTAAACGCACCCATTCGTGTTAACCTAGCCATTTCGGTCAAACCAAACACCTTGTAAAGCAGGGCAAGTGATTCATCACCATGAAGGTTCCGAGCCACCCTGATGAGAAGACGTGGCTTAGAGGAGCTCTACGCTTCCTTCCTATTCAGTCGGCAGCCAACAGGCCACGTTCCCTCAGCCGTGCACTTCAACAGCAGTGGATCAATAACTGTGGTTTAACAACAGGGAGCCACCAATCATCATATGAATGATTAAAATGTGTCTGCACGCACACTGCTTTTCAGACTGGCTGGGCCACAAGATCAAAGCCTGTGTGCTGGATTTAGTGCTGGGAGATGAACTCTGATTGGGAAGTAGCACAAGATAAGGAGAAAGGAAAGAGGATGATGGGCTAGGCAAACTCTGGAGAGAATGCTTCCAACTCATACTGGTCTTGGAGAAGTGAGATGACCGCATCTGCTCTATGCATTGCTCACCTTGGCACCTTCCCACCATTTTGAACGGTGGCAAGCTTCCACACACATCCTTTTGCTGGTCCTCATTAAATCAGCATCTCACTATTCATGGAAAGAAGGAGCAGCTTTGCTTGCATATTTTAATGAACAAAGACTTATTTAAGCACAGTCATTACAAATGAAAGTCATGTTGATGAGCTTGCAAAGGGTCAGCACTTTCTGACTGGGAACAACTGACCTTCTGCCCATACCGTACTTGCTGATTTCTCCCACTGAGGAAAGCAAAGGACTATCACACTTGCTTGCCACACACAACAGAAATGATGTCACTCTCCCAAAACACCGATATTTTCTTGAAGCACCTACTATTACTGACCTTAAGACCACCCCTGAATAAACAGAGGGGAAAAAAAAAAAATCACTCCACAGAAAACAATGTTAGAAACTTAACAACAGTCCTAAATCTGCTGAACATTTACTGCTGGCCTGAATAACTCCAGATGGTCCAAAGAGAATATAACTTTTTGATCCTTTAACTTAATACTGGAAACCACAATTAGAGCCCTGAATGTCAAACTCCTAATGATTCGCTAACTCTTCAAAATTCTGGCTAACTGGCTACACACTATGACCCTTTCAACAACGGATCCAATTCTTTCCTCAAGCTTTGTGAATCTGTACACAATTGGAGCTGTCTACTGGGAAACAACTGCATTTGCCATATGGTTGTCCTTCAAATAAACAAACAAAAATAATCCAAAACAAGAATTCTCACATTCTTTTTCTCTAGTTATCATAAAGTCCCATGGAAGTCATAAATATGATACTTCACAAAGAATATACCAAAATAGCCCACATAGTGTTTTTCACTGAAGTAGATGGAACTCACTGGTTGCCAAATAAAATCCAGTAAAGGACTTTTCTCTCCTGGTCATCTTAACTATCAGTGCATAGCTTTTGTTTTTCAGAAAACAAATCCTGCGTCAAAAAAGAAATAAAAGGCTTTCCATGGTTTGTCCAAATCATTCATGGTCTTCCTAGGAATCAAGCCAATCTACAGATTGAAATCACCAATTCTCTCACCTTTCAAGCCACCCAATGCTGAACAACCAAATTTCAACTTAAGGGGAATGTGAGGTGGTAGAGACTTGCAGCAGAAATGTGCATCACAAAACATGCAATAAAACGACGACAGCACTTTGTACGATGTCTTTAACTTCAAAGACGCTTTACACTGGCTTTTCAAAACATGCCACACATCAGGAACGCTGCAAATTCAACACACGTTTCATACAGCAGCAGACTAAACTGGTATGATTTTCAGCAAACATACGCACAAGCAAATGGAGATATATCCAACTATTTGTAACTCATATGCTGTATAAGACCAAGTGGGCTTTAATCTGTAACCTTTTTTCATGCACATTGTGCCATAGCATATTGTTCTTCTATACCTAGCACCAGTGATCTCTAGTAGACAGTAAGCCAAACCATAAAATCACAGGTAACTGTAAATCTGCTTCCAGAAAATGTCTGGATTCATCCTTACTGTTACAATTTATATCTGAAATCTAATTATAAAAAAATACAAAGTTCAGCATGTTCCAGTAAAGGCATACTGGTTCCATAAGGAAGAATAAGACTAGGAGGTCATTCTACTCAAATCAATTAATTGTGAGTTATGCTTAACTCAATCATCCCCCAATCTGCTTCAGTTCTTTTTCCACCTTTCCAATAGCCTAAGAAAATATTTTCCCTCTTAACGCTTTCCTCCAAATTTATACTTTTATACATTACTGACATTAATGTATGGTGGGCGCCCCTCTACATAACTTTAAAACTATTTAAAAAAAATTGCTCTATAAAAGGAAGAAGCTATATGTTTAAATTAATCATGTTGTAATAGCACAGTAAATTATAGTTCACAACTCTTTACTAGCACTAATGTTTTATAAGATTCATCACTGTTTCAGAGCTTTCCTATTCTTATATGCAACACACAATTTTGATACAGCATACTCTGACATCATATTTTTGGCAAATTTGCTATGGCATTTTTTTGTACGTTGTTTTTACATATCCAGGCTTCAATACTGTGAATTTTTAAAAACACGTTTAACTTTATACACCTAAGTAACTGTATAGATCTCAAGGGCTTGTGCATTCATATTATGAATGTTTGTCTCTACTAAGGACCTTAGTCTCCTGACTGGATAATGCTTCACAGAAACACAACTATATGTGTGTATTTTTAGTATACGGAAAACTTCATTACTATTAATAGATTAATAGATAGATTAATTGCATCTCTGGGTAACCTCTTAAGAACTATGGATTTCACTTCACTTTATTATCTACTTCTGGGATATATTATTTGACTTCTTAGAATTAGGAGATTCACATTTCTTTTACATATGAAGGTTTCTTTTATTGGATGTTACTTTACTTCATTTTAAGAAACATATTATCTCACTATAGTGTTCTTGGACACTCACATCATGAGACGTACTTTTGCTCTTGGGCTCTCATATCTACATGTTACACTAATTTTCTTCTCATCTTCAATTCTCTACTTTCTTTCCTTCCAGTAATTTTGGCATCCCCTTGATCTTTCTCATGTCAGTTGCTGAAATTCCCTCTGTTTCTCTCTCCCCACTCCCCACCCCTACTTCTCTTAATGTGTGTGCATGCCTATGCCATGTCATAGGGACAAATCTCCTATTATCTGTAAGTGAAAATATATTAAGAAGGAAGGAGTATAATTTAACAGATCTCAAAACGTAAGAAAATAATTATGCACATGAAACTATTAACAGAGTATTTGTGAGTTTGTGTGCTACACTGATAATCTGTGTACAAATATACATTAGCAAAGTAGATAATGTACATCTCTTCCTAATATTACCTTTCTTCCTGAGCAAGACCAGTCATCTAACCCAAGCGGATCCCTTCAAAATTATTTTCAGCAATGACTCTTTCCCCAGCCCTGCTTTTCTTTTAAATCAAAAGTTCCTCAAAATTGTACATTGTAGGTACTAATATTCGTGAAACCAGACATAATGCATTCTTATAACCTCCAAGTTGTTAAATATGTACAGATGTTAAGCATTGTCAAATTATAAAACTCTAAAGCTACTTTAGATTGAGAAGTTACAGTGTAAGTCATAGGTACAGACCAAGTTCCACAGGCTCAAAGAGACAATAATTCAGTCAGACCATCTACCCAGTCTTCGGAGTACATACAGAAACAGCCTGTAAAAGACTTCATTTTGACAAAAGGAGAACTTGAGCTTTATAGAATTGTCGCAACCAGATGAGAACAAAAATGACATTAAAAAAAAGTAGAAGTATCTATTTCAAACAACAAATCTTCAGAAAACTATTTTACCTGGGCTACGTAGCTTTGCTTACATGTGCCTAACGTGGTACTGATTTTCACTTTAAGAGGTGAAAAGTGCATTATTGCTCCTTCAAGAAACATAACCTCTAGCAAGCAAGCACTAGGGAGGCCAGGGAGTGAAGAAGTTTCTAGCAGCTATTAGCAAAAGGACATATAACGTACTTGCTATCCCATGTAATTTTAGCCAAATTATGAGTTTTTACTCAAAGAAACCGAAGAGCAAAATGATCATATCCTGTTAACTTTTTCTATTGTTGTTGCTGGAAAGTTGGGTTATGCTGTGATCATTACAGCTAGCTTTCTGCACGCTGCTCTGAGCTAAGTCTGTGCCCTGCTGTGGAATGGACTATGGAGGCCTATAAAAAGAGGATTCAAGTTTTCCAATTGCTGATTAGGGTCTTTGACGTATCACACTGATTTTCAAAAAGGAAAAGACAACAAAAACTGCACTTTCTATGTGTATAACTAAAAGGCAAAAGAATCTGACATTAAGTCATTGGCTACGAAAATAACCCAAGTGCATCTGCAAGAACTATTGCAATAGTTATATACACAGATACACACACACACACACACACACACATATATATTTAAACCAGAAAATGGCTGGCTTACCACTACAGGACATAAAACTTATTTTTGTGTTTACACTGCACCTCTGATTGGAACTTGGATAGAGCTACTGTTGCTAGTTGGAATAAAATGTACACTATAATATTGTTGACATTACTCATGTTGGACAGACTGTAATGTAAATATACATTTCGCTACAGCTAGAAATATGGTTTTGATAGATTCTCAGATTTTAAATTGATTGTAACTCAGAGCAGGTCTCTGCCAAAATGAGTTGATATTTCACAACCATATGAATGAAAAATAGATGACAATGGATCAAATCTGGATCTGAATAACTTGATCTAGTGGTTTATGGTACTGTAATTTCTCTCCAACCTCTCCCACAATTTTCATACAAAGCAAAATATCTCAGGCTGTGCTGAGGGGATTAGAACTAATCACGGAACCAACATGTTAAGATTGTAAAAGACTTGCAGGCTATCGGCTATTCATAAACCACCTTTCAAACATTTTAATTATGAGGTATACAATACTTCATTTATTGACTGGGTTGACTGAATAGAGCGAGTCAATAATACTAGATAAAGGATGGCAGAGAACAAGGTACAAAGTAAACATTATGCCATAGAGTTTGCTTTTTCAACCCCAAAAGTCAACTACTGTCAAAGTAAACATAAACTTCCGTCTCATCTTCCCACAGTACACCAAAAGTTCGGAAGTCTCTTATTGCCAGTAATTGCACCTCAGGTTTCATTTTGCCTGCAGAAGCTTCTCTGGCTTTGCCTACAAAGTTGCATCATGAGGCTCCAATTTCATTTTGTTATGCCTTGTTACCAGTATTTGCTTCCACTGTTCGACTCAGTTATCTGATAAAAAATAGCTCTCATAGCTCTCCTAGATGCTTCATAACTTTCAGTGTGAATAAAAGAAACACAACTCCCTCATACTACTATTGACCACCTAGAAGACCTCCAAAAATGGTAACACAATTCAGTCTCATACAACTGAACTGCATTACCTCCTCTTCAGTTTCTTTCCTCAATGTCTGCCTGGTTGGCCTTCTTCTACATGCCACCAGAAATTTCAAAGTAATATGCAAAGCAAAATGAAAATTGAATTAAGCACATGAAATTTTATCTAAAATTATTTTTTTTTCCCCTTCACTCTTCCTTTTGAAGTCCTCTTCTTATTTCTGGATCAGTGAGCACACAGTTCCTGATACATCATCACAAAGGGTTGGCATGAAGATCTACAGTACTCGCAACACCCCACTCTGAGATTGCTTCACTGTAAAAATAAGATTTGTTCTGTGTTTGTACAGTGACCAGACTCCTGGCCCATAGCTGGAGATTCTATGCACCACTGCAATACAAATAATGAACACAGTCATAACAATAAAGAAAAATAACTTTTTTAAAAGGTAGTTAAATCTTATTTCTACGCAAGTGTCCCTAGTTAGTCAAGCTGGTGGCAGCATCTAGCACTATCATTTGTTTCCACTTTTGGAGATTCTGAGATCCTCCTCATTACTCTTTGTACAGAGTAGAAAAGAGCAGGAAGAGTACTGGGTGGTTTCTACAGCTATGTAAGTGAATACAGCATTAAAGAATTTAGCTTCACCCTAAGGCCCTCTGCCTTAACCTTTGATCTTGTTTCATCTGCTTATCCAATGTCTCTTACCTGGTAATTTATGAAAATAAATACATAAATAAAAAGTATTCCACTATGGAATCAATAAAATAAGCAACAAAAAATAAACCACAAAAAAAAATTGCCTCACCCCCGTTGTAATTCATAAGAGCGTTTACATAATTCCATCTTCAAAGTCAGACATTTGCGAAATTTAGCAGCTGTCACCTACCTCTGAAATGCAAAATCACATGCAGAACCCTTTCAGCTAGCTACCATATGATTCCAAAAGTATGCCCCAGTTGTACGTTCTGGGATATTTACCAGTCTCCAGCACTAGTTGCTACCACTACTTGCAAAAAGAGAGTTGGAATGGATGATCCTTATGGGTCTCTTCCAACTTGAGATATTCTATGATGCTATCAAGAGCAAACCTTGTCCTCAGACAATATCAGCTTAAATTAGTCTTCGCCCTTTCCTGATGGCAGCCTGCAAGTCCAAGAGCAACGGAGAGATGGAGTGTAGCTGTTGCCAGAGTGTGGCAGAATGGCAGCCATCATTTTGGATGCTCTTTTTTGGTACACATCCAACCATGTTCTCCTGTTCCTTCAAACTTCCCTTCTAGGCAACAAAGCACACCTACATGTGTGAGAAAGAATACCTAAGTGACAGAACTCAAGCACCACACAAATTAAGGACCTACCTCTATCTAACTTTGAAAACACATAAAACCCTGAAAACCTGAGAGGATAGGGTATATTCAAGGCAAAGAAAGTAGCTGATGTGGGCAAAGGATAGAAAAGAGAAGCAATAATTCTTTTTTTCCTTCTTTTGCCACTCCTTTTTAAAGAAAATTATAATATTCAAGATTATTTTCTCCCACACCTAGTAGTGACATCTATCCAATTATTTGTATATTTTTATCACAGATCTAATAAAAAATGAGCAGCCTCAGTGTACGCAAAACACTTTGCCAACCCCACTTCTTTCCTGTCCATGCAGTTCCAGTTTTCCACTATAAACCTCAGCTCCAATTGATATATTCCTATTTTAGTAAAGACATAAAAACAGTTGGTCTAACTAACTTCTAGAAAACAGATTAAATCTAACTCAGATTTGTCTGCATGACTCAACTGTGACTGTGAAATATTTGTGCTTAGTATCACTGCCATGCTTAAGGCTTTTCAACAAAATTCCAGATATAATGCTAGAATGAATTTGTACCCTTATTGTAATGTAGTCCTATTATCTATTTTTTTCTCATTAAGAAAACACCGAATAAATAATTAATGGCTAATTTGTTCAAAAAACTTCAGCAACTACTGATTCATAAACCACAGGAATGAGACATACTCTTAACAATTAGTAGGAATGGTGCTGAGAGAAGGATCACTCCTGAAAAGTTACTTCATTTAAGAAAATCTAGAGGCAGAGACAACAGCCTCTTCAAAAGGAAATGCTTACATTTTCCAGCCACCTTTTTTTTTTTTTTTTTTAATTAGCATTAAGCCAGCCATTTTTTATTTCTTAGCACAGAATAAATCTAAAAGTACCACTTCATCTTGTCATATATGGAGTTCTACTGCATCAGTTCATTCTAAACTGGAATAAATCAGGCACAATTCAAGGATAAGTCTAGGAATGCCTGCCACATCAGACACTAATTGCTCAATCCATAAAAAATAATATTTTTAAGTGAATCATATGGTTTTTGTAATACCTGTTGATGCCACAGAAGGAAGCCTGTTTCAAACCAGTTCCCCAAAAGAAAATACATACACTTGGCAGCAAAAAAACATCGGGAGGAACACAAATGATGCATACAATGACATGGAAAAAAGTTATGCTGCTTTTTCTCTGCTAGCTGCTGCTGAAATGGCACTCAGTACAATCTTCTTTTCTATTTATTTAATGGGAATTAAACCTTATTGTCCTGCTTTTCATAACTTCTTCGTTTCCAAAATGTCTCTGAAATCTGTGGAAGCTGCAGGTCCCTCATATATTTGGATACCAAGAGCGCATGCTATTCCCTTAGCTCTCTGGTCCAAAGTCAGGCCCCAATCCTTCCCCAAGCCTGTAATTCAGTTAGTGTAAGTGTTGGTGCCAAATGTAGAGCAATTCTGTGGACCTGTCGATTGCTCAAATGCATGTATTTCAATTTCTACTTTATTGTTTTTCCAGTAATAACACTGTCATCAACTAACGCAGCATTCGAGGGAAGTTTCTCGCATAACTTAACCACTGATTTTATGATAAGTTGCTAAAAACTCGGTTTGTCTGAACATCAAAGAACACCTCTTTGGTTTACATAAGGAATATCTAATAAACTTAACATGCAAGTGAAATATTTTTGTACCAAAACAGCACAACACCGCACTGCCCACAAATAGTGAGCTGCATTTATAATGAACTTTGCTGTGCCTTGAGAAAGCAATGTCTGGAGGGTATTTGTACTTAATGAGGCAGGGGACAATGGGTTAAAAGAATATAATTCCCATCCTAGGAAAGAAAAAAAAATTGAACTGTAGCTGGGAGTCGAGCATGTAGCTCTTTTACACAGAAGTCTGAGCGTCTTCCCTCACAGTTCTGTTACCAGAATTGACAAACAGAAGGACCCTAACAGATGACAAAAACATAGCAAGAAATCTTGTTCGATAATCAAATGTTTCTTGTATTACATCATGAACCTCACAGAACAGCTTTACTAAACAAAGTAAATTGACTTAAATGTGCATTTATCTTCGATGCATAAACCGGGCTCAATTTACATCTCTGAACATATTCAGCCCAATATACGACTTCAGAAGGATGGGATGGCTTGTTTATTCCTTAGAGAAAACAGGGTTCTTAAAATTATATTTTAGAAATATTAAAGCAACGTGAACAGTTTGCATTTCACTGCAGCTAAGCAGACTAACGTTTATATTCCTCCAGTACAGCCACCCTTGCCACCCATTCTCAGGGTTTACTTTTACACTTAGGCTGCTAGGTTTCAACGTCTGCAGCACTATCTGTTCACTCTGTGGTTCTTAATTTTGTTCTTTCCCACTCCTTGTCCACTCTGTCATAGTTTAACCCAATTATTTAACTAATCTAAAACAAACACACACAGAGTATTCCTCAGAAATATCTCTTGGTGTGTGTTAGCCCAAAGAAACTAGTCTAGGGGACACAAAGCTTTTATTTATTCATTTTCTAGTGACATTACTGAAGAATTGTTTCTTCACAGCTTCCAGCAGGATATAAACAAATGTAGTTGATGCATGATAGGGATTAGGCAGAAGGAAAGTGACAGTCTAGAAGGCCAGAGCACAAATTGCAGGCGTTGCAAAAGCCTTGAAAAAGTCCTCCTTTTGAAAGGACAGGAAGGGAGCTGCAGTATCTCAGATACAGCAGAAACAACTAAAACCCAAAGTCTTGATTTTGTTTTCTGCAAGTATATAGCAGCTAAACTACATGCCATGTACATACTGTAGAAACATTTCAAATATATTCAAGGTGAGGTATGGCCTATGCTACAGCCACCAAATAGAGAGAGAGGGAGAATAATTACGGAGAAATTGTTTAATATGTTTTTCATTTAGAAATACTGATCATATTTTGACTGTCCAAACCCAAATTTTTCAAATTCGCTGGCCTGCTGTTCAGCACATACAGGCATATTAAGACCCTTTAACCTAACATGCACCAGTTTTCCATCTTACCTGGAATCTCAACTGGGATAAAAAGTGCTCAGGACTTCTAGGACTTGGGCTGTGTTCAGCCAGTCTCCTTACAGGGCTCGGGCACCCACTTTCTGACTCCTGCTCCCACCTGCTTTCTCAACAGCTTCCCACCGCTCTGGAAAACGCTCTGATACAGACCTGAGTTTGCCAATAACCACGGCACCGATGCCTTGGTTCCAGGCAGAAGGAAGCACTGGTACAAAACTTAACAGTTACGAATTTAAAAATGTTTTGGGTCAAAGTTATATATATATCTCTCTCTCACTGTTTGTTATTGCAAGTTCGCCTTAATATTTCTATACTAAAATAAACAGTTACTTCACTTACAGGGTATGCGATGAGAAGGAAAAGCCTTGAAAGGCTTATACACTACAAAGACTGGTGATCTTTTTACACTGTCTTTCCTACAACCAAATATAATTTAGCACCACCTGATGTACCGCCCTGTTTGGGCACCATAAGACAAGATAAAAGAAGTGACTTACACAAGATACATCTAATTTTAGTGATGGAAATAGTTTTAAAGTCTAGAAGAATAATTGATTTTTTAAAAAAGGACTATTTTCTGGTTCCTATATTGGGGCACTGACTCCTTCAAGGGAAGTAGAAAAATCAAGCAGGGATGCTGGCCCTACCTCTATTAATACCTACAGGCATCCACTGGGAATTGAAGTACTACTCTGTCTTTAGATGCCAAAGTACTCTCAATTCCAAATAGGAATTGAGCAAAGAAAACTGGAAGTCCACAAACAGGCAATTGGACAACAGAACAAAAATTAGCATGATTTCAGAAGGTGACCATAATGCTTTCCCAGAAAGGCAGAAAAAATACACAGACATTTACCATGCTCTCTCCTGGTCACAAGAAGAAACCCTGGTAATATTTTGCTGGTAAATTGAAGAATTTAAAGCAGCCTTCCAGTTACACCATTGTGAGCAGCCTACCTGCTCTCTGGGAACAGCGGTACATGTGCTGTCGATAGCCAAAGCACAGGCTGTGACCTCTGGCTGCATGTCCTACCTGCAGCTAGAGCCTCGCAGTATTATTCCAAGTGCCAAAAGAAGCTGCTGGGCTAAATCTGTAAGTCCTTGAAACTTCTTTACTTTGGAGATGCCCACGACCACCACTTTCCACCGTTTCTGCTGACTAGGTCGCTAGTCAGCAAAAGTCAGATTGCGTCTGCTTGTTAAGGTTAGAAACATGTGAGTCTTCACCTAACACCTGTTCAAAAGAATTTGACTTTGTACAGCCATTTTCTCGGCAAGTTTGTGAAGGCTGATAATCCATTATTTGAGGAATGTCCGAACAAAAAGCAAATTGAGACATTTTAGCCAACACAACTCTTTTTTTTTTTTTTTAACAAGTTCAAAATTATCTATTTTCTTGTTTCCCTGAAATCCTGTGCAGTGTAATTTCTTCATTTTATAAAACGGTTGATTCATGGATATGAAAATCTCACATCAATAAATGCCCCTTCTCCCTTCGACAAAATAAAACTAACATTTCGAAAGGATCTCTCTGTTTAGAGGGTCGAACCACTTCTTTGCGAACATCTCTACCTTGGTCCGGTTCCAAAGTCAGCAGGCTGGCAGGTATAAAATAACAGATAAACTGCACTAACATTTGTAGGCAAAAGCTCTGTTTACGAGATAGGCTGTTTTGGAACTGCACAGTAAGCTTCGCAAATCCTGCACCAAAGCATCCTTTGCTTTATCTGTCATCATCAGGTGTGATCTTAAGCAAAACTTTATCAAAGTAACATACCACTTTCCCGCATGCTGATTTTACAGAACTCACTCTCTGAATGTTGTTCTACATGATGTCATCACACTGTAACTCACTTCATTTACAGTATCTGTTTCACTTCTACTCACAAGCTAATATAACTCATTTCTTTTTTTTAACTGCGCACAGGCTGCTAGACACATGTGCACAGCAAATGGAATCTGAACTTAGCTTAACAGCCTCATTTATTCCTGATGGTTTAAATTATTTCATCACAATTAATGACACCCCCTCAGCTTCCTGTGCAGCGCTGCCAGATGTTCAGAGACCACAAAGCCACTCTCTTCTTTGACGGCTAGTGACAAGTCGTCCTCTGAAGGACGTTCCCTCAGTGCACAGGCCGGATGACACCTCCATTGCTTAGCACCTCTCTACCTCCCTGAGTAACCATGGTGAGAGAAGAAGGAAGACATGAGAAACCAGCCAGTGCATTAGTAAGGACAAATTAAGTGAAGCGTTCTGAACTTGAAGGATCTCATCTCCTCCTACTGGAGTTTCAAGCCTGATTGTTTTATGAAAAAGACAGACAACTGTTTGCCTTGACCTTCAAGGTGTTAAGTTTCTATGTTTCTTTCAAAAATAACTTCTCTTCTTTATAGGGAAAAAAAAAAAGAATAAAGGAGAAATCAAAATGGTAACCACATGGGCAGTGATCTCTGAGCTACAACGTTATCTCACTATCCCAGCGTCTTCAAAAGCAGAATCCAAAAACGTCGGAATCTCAGAAAAGTTTCACTCACATTTAGCTTGGTTTTGGGGGTTTTATTTTACTCTGTGAGCAGAAGCAGAAGATTTTGCCTTACATTGTTCCTCTTACGAGATTCAGGTATTTTTCTCTACAGAAGGAACCTAGACAGGTTACATGGGGAAAAAAAAAAAGTGAAGTTGTGAGTCCGGACATTGTGAAAACGAGGATATGGCTCAAAGGCATGGGCGGAAAGGGTAACAACTGTGCAACTACAACCCCGGAATGGCAAGTGTCTTGTATTTTTAACATTAAAATCCAAGCATCTCTGTTCCTGAATTCCATCCACTATTTTGAGCACATATGGCAGACATTCTATCGACTTTTTTTTTCAATTAAAAAACATGCTGATCTGTGTCAGAGACCGAAGGGTGCTTGGTTTGCCAAAAGTGTAGTATTAAAACAGAAAGGCCACCTGTGTTAGCCCACCCGATAGGAAGGTCAAGAGCTGGAAAGTCTGTCTGTCTCTCTCTGTCTTTTTTTTTTTGTTAAACATACTTAAAGGCAGACTTGGAAGGGAAAAATATCCCCCATCAATACAAACTCTAGATAGCAATGCCAGAAAAGCTTTGTACATGAGTCTGATTATGTGTGTGGCCACTCTAGAATTATTTCAGTTAAGATAAAAATTAGTTCCTCACTTAGATTATCAAAAGCTACTTTGAAGGAAAGACTCTTTGGAATTTTCCTGAAAACCTAGTAGCAAGACTGGCGGAAAGCAAGGGGTAACACATCATCTAAAATCTATCACGAGCTGGTTTTTTTTTCACCTATTTTTTTTAAAAGTGTTTTAAAAACTTTCACAGCCCAGAAGTCATCACTGATGTTCTTTTAGTTGCTCATTACAATCACTTTAGCAGACGATCCTGTAAAATGTTGTGCTTTGTTTTCAGCATCAGGAGGAGGAGAGATTCGTTTAACGTGACAACGACGGGAACTCCTGAGCGGTCTCAAACTTATATTACCTTTTCCACAAACACATGAATATATATGTGTGAATAAGTTCATATATAAAATACACACCAACAAATAGAGCACACTTACCTAGAAGCATACAAATAAAAAAACCCAACCAACTCTGAAATGCACTGAGATTTATGGAGAGTCACATGGACTTCATTCTGTTGTCTCTGAATGTTTTATTGGAGGGAGTGGAGGAGCTGAATAAACTTTAAACTCTCATGTAGGGATGTATTGCCTGTGTGTCCCTGGCAGATGTGGAAAGGAGATGAAATGGGCAAGGGAGAATCAAATATCCCATCACTGCAGGTTTGCGAAGGGGAAAGAGCACTGCAAAGATCTCACATCTGGCAATCATTTGTCAATAGCTGGAAAGAGAACGGCAGGAAACTTTCTGGCTCTTGTGGAAGATGAAAAGACAAAAAACATGTGTCACACATGCACAGTGCTGGTACAATGACTACTACATTTATTCCCCCCCACACCCCTTTTTTAATTTAATGATCTTCAGATATACTTTACTCCGTGGTCAAAATCATGCAGTCACTTGACTTGTTAAAGCTGCAGTGTATGTACATTTTTCAAATAAACCCCAGGGCTGATGTTAGAAAATCAAAATCATTCAAGCGTAGGCTGCCTGGTACTTTGGGCAGGAATCCTTGTGGTTTAGTCAATAAACAGAATCTAAATGAAAGACACCACAGTAACTAGACAGTAATGTTTTGAACAGTTCTTAACCCAAAAAAGGAGAGAGACAGAGAAACAGAGGCTGACCAAGTGGCTAGATACAATGCTACTAAGTCCACAGAGATCACTCTACTGCACGCAGCATCTGTGTTTGAGCACAAGGTCACTTGCTGTTTCTAAAAGAGAAAGTATTTTTATTTAGGGCTATTTTTTATGGTTTTTCTGTAGTTCTGGGTTTGGTTTTGGTTTTGTTTGGGGTTCCCCTCCCTCCTTTTTTTTTTTTTTTCCCCCCACAGAGATTCTATTTACCCTGCAGAAATATCTGCTAAATAAAAAATATAAGGATGACTTTGCCCTTTCTGAGCGACAATGTCAGATTTTACTGCCTGATTCACCAGTATCACATTGTACAATACTGTGAACACTTCTAGGGAAAGAGTCATTACAACCTACAGAAATCGAACAGGATTGTATTCACTGGTACAACCGATGGCTCTTCAGGGCTAGCTTTTAATTCATTCTTCTGCTGCTTTTAAGAAGAAGCTGCTGTAGCAGGAGCACATCTTGTCCCTGGGACTCTGCAAGTAAATGCTGCAGGTTGTTTAATCTGGCAAAATCACAGTAGCCTGTCAAATTATAACAGGAACAATATCTCCCCCAAACAAGTCTGATCATGGTTTATTACAATGCAGACCAGAGAGCAGCCACAATTATTCATTATTACAGGAAGCACTTTATTCAAATTTTATGGAAATTTGCACTTGCACTCCAGTATGCCTGGGAAAAAAAAAAAGGGAAAAGAACCCCTCTCACACAAGGAAGGACCTCAAACATCTGGAACATCACAACATACTACATATAAACTTGAAGTGAAATTTTGCCTTGATATTTACATCAAGGCTTCACAACGGTGGTATTTACCAAGTCCAACTGGCATGCAAAACTGTTTTCAGGTAACTCTTTTTAGTTTCATCACACGAGTTATAAACACCAGCAAAATGCAGTGAAGTTTATTTTAACTGGAAAAGAAAAAAAAATCTCAAATCTAATCCTATAAAGGTATACATAGGCAGACAGCTAGACAGATGGACAGATAGATTAAGTATCTACATGTCCGCACACAAAGACACGTATGTGTTGCACTAGTTGCACCCATCCTTTACACTAAGCACAACCGTTCTCCTTGATACGCTCTACAGTGCAAAAAAGTTTCCATTTCCAAAATTGCAGACAGGGAGAAAGGAGGGGCAGAGGGGGGTGGCTGTGTCAGGGTAGTCCATCAGTACCAGCATATCAATAAGAGCATGCCATTACGTCTCATTGGCATAAGCAAGTGTAGCAGGGCACCAGGGAAGAAGATGGTTCCCCACGTATGGGCGCGCGTAGGTAAACACACTGTTTACTATGCACAGGGACACAGGTTTTTTTCTCTTTTTTTTTGCATTCCATGTGTGTAACTGAAATAATTCTGCTGATACAGCTTTCGTTCAATTTTCCTTTAACAATCAGCTATATATCAGATGCTGGCTTTACCCATCCTGCTTATGCTTTGCTCTGTCTCACCCTCACTCCAATTGGGCGTACAGGCTTCAGAGCATAAATTTACATGAATCCTTGTTCTTGGTAATATGGGCAGCTTAAGAAACAGGTTTAACTTTACTCTAATACTCCAAGATCACAAAAGATAACCCCAGGGATGAGTTAGCTCAGAAAACGGTTTCCAAAAACATCCAAAAAGGCGATTTCACCTCAGATCATTCCACAGATCCAGTTTACAGCAGAGCCCAATAAACAGCAACGGAAAGGGGAGGTGAATGAGCGAGGGTGTTAATCCATACAGGAGCTAGGATGGAGGAAGGGTGTCTTTGCTATCAGAAAAACTGCACTCTGAAAAACTCAGAGCAAAAGGGAATAAAGCATTAGAAATAATACAGCACACTGAAAAGTTCTGCATCAGCAGTATATGGAGCTACAAATGGAATAAACATTTTCAGCTGCTAGATCCCCTGAACTAACTGTCCATAAAGTCACATACAACAGTAGGAGATGAGTGAGCATGACAATATTCAACACTTAAAAGACGCTTTCCATCTTCAAGACATTGTCTAAACATTAACAAACTACTGCTACACCAGATACGTACTGAAAAGATGGCAGGGTTACTATTTAGGCTGGAAGTGAACTTTAATGGCTGTTGCAAGCTTGCCATTCTGCTTGCAATTCAGGATTATGCTTGGTTTTATGTGTTAATGAAATATTATATACTCACACATAGACACACAAAGATATACACACACCTCTCACCCCGCTAAATGTAGTAGCTGTGTAGTATTTTAAGAAGTGAGAAGCACTAACCCATTGGCCACCATGGCATCATCTTCAAGTTCTCCTTAGCCACCAGGGAAAACAAATAGGGCCTGGAGTACACTCTCTACACTCTCTAAATCTGTGTGATATATGTAAATCTATAAAAGTAAGTATGGACTCCTTATGGCTTGTCTCAGGTCCGTTATGAAGAACCTCTCTCTTGATCACTACTTGGACAATAGGGAGAGGGCACTCTCTCATCTGAGTAGATTTACAAAATCAAATAGACTTCAGTTAACTAAATATGTGACCATTAGTTGTCGTGAGACTTAATATTTTTTGCTTATTTGTGTTTGTTTTGTTGTTTTTTTGTGTTTTTTTTTTTTCAAAAAATGTCAAATAGAAAGGGAAAAGAGAGGGTTGGACAAAACCTAGCCTCTAAAATCTGACAATTTCTGGATCTAGGGAAACTTCAATACTGGAAGCATCTTGTTATTTTTAGTGGAAACAATGGCAGTTTCCAGCAGTTGCAGACCCAACTCACAATGTTCACTAGGCAACATCAACACACAGACAGAGAAAATAAGGTTCTAGGCCACTGATCTCTGCTCTAACCCAGTCAGCACCCAGTCAGCACCACCAGCTCTAATTCTGCTTGAGAGAACCTTCCAAATGACCCCTGCCAACCCTCTCTATTGAATGAAACAATGCAACAAAAAGATTCCACCAAAATTCAAATGATGTGCATCTCAAATCTGTTCTTTTCTTATTACCATCTTGAGTTATCTGTTCAAATTATTGCAGGAGTTCTCTACAGCGCCGGCTGCCATGCAATGACAGCAAGGCTAAGATGCAAATGAACTCAGGCAACAAAAACATCTTGAATGACTCTGGAGCAGTGAGTTCTGCCTTCCAATGGCAGAGTAAGTTACCTTATTTTCCTCTTGGGAAAAGCAGCCCACACAGAGCTTTGTGAACCTGCAGCTGGGCTGCTTTTGGCATGCAAGCTCACTTGGATTGCTCCGCTACAAGGCACACTACTACACAGACAAACTGAAACACCTTGTATTATTCAAGCTGCTTTCAAATAGAAAAGTGCCAATGACCAAGAGCTCCTGGCTGGTAAAATAAAACTGAAGGTTGCCTCCATTTTTCCATGGTTGACCTGTCCTAATTCTGAGCATAAAGTTACACAGGAAACAAGTTATGCTTACAAAGCTGATGTGTTCCGTGCTTTTTCACCTCACAGAATCAATGCCACGCGAACCTGTTTCTTCACTGTACACTTTGGATAAACATTACCGTGCAGGTATGCTTTTGCCATAAAAGCAGTGCCAACCAGA
This sequence comes from Tauraco erythrolophus, assembly GCF_009769465.1. Lineage (NCBI taxonomy): Eukaryota > Metazoa > Chordata > Aves > Musophagiformes > Musophagidae > Tauraco > Tauraco erythrolophus. The sequence goes on along the minus strand of NC_141496.1, from coordinate 87,260,437 downwards.
AGACAGCTAGTAACTAAACTGCGGCTTGAAAGTCAAATTAATATTCCTTATCTGCAGACCATTTTCTTCACGCTCTTTTTTCTCTCTTAAATGCTTCAGCTTTGTAAGTATGTTTCCTATTAATGTAGCATGAAACTTGTAGTATAAGGGATTTCTCACCTATTGCCTGGATCGTGTCACTCCCTTCTTTGATGTGGAAGGTAAAGGAAGCTTATTCAAGTCCAGGCTCTTCACCCTAAACTTCAAGGCTCTGAACAACTCTGCTGCTGGCTACATTTCTGTTCCCCATCATATTCCTTTCTTTCTGCTCCCTCAAGCCCATAGCCGTCCTCCTCCCTTGTCTATTTAGCCAGCTCTTGTCTTCAGACTTTCTTCCATGCTCTTTTTCACACCTGGGCAGTTGCTCTCACTGCATTCCACTTGTTCTTTAAAACAACTAATGTCTTCTGTGAAGCACAAAAGCATTAAGCCACCTAGGGAAAGTCGTCTCTGTCCTACCATTAAACGTCAATCACAATGCTCAGAGAGACAGTCATCCTAGGGCCACTGTCAGTGTTTCATGACTGGATCACTCCAAACATCTGTTTAGGTTATGAGCCTTTACAGGAGGGCCCCATCTAATATTGTTTGTTTGTATGGTGCTAGGTGTACTACTACCCCTAAATAAACCATACTCTTAATGTCATCATTAACAGTCTAAAATCTTTTCCTACAAACAAATCTTCCTGTCATTGGCTGCTAATACGCATATATCCTTTTTTGGGGCAAGAATTTAAATAATTTCAGATGTAAAAGATGCCTTCACATAATAATATTTACGCTGAGGCATTCTCAAAAACTGGTGGAACGGGATGTTTAGGATATTCAAGAGATTTACAATCAAATCTGCAAGCAAGATATTACAATCTTCTACACTCACCAGCAGGATTATTGAGCAGAAGACACAAGAGAAAAAAGGGACGGTCTGAACAAAATTTTAGTCCCACCTGGAAGGAGAAAGTTGAAATACCACAGATTGGGAAGTCTTTACTCTGGAAAACAAAGTGGGAACAGACTTTTTTTGAGTCATTATGCCTTAAAAATAAAAATAAAATAAATCCTGAAGGCAAGAAACTTTTTTTTCTCACTGACGTTGTTTGTCAAATATCAACTGTGCAAGACACCTATCGCATCCAAAGAACTTTAAAATCTGGAAGACAAATACCAAAAGACAATTTACATTGTGAAAATGAAGGGAGGATTTCTTCAGGCAACTCCCTTCTGCAATCCTATGTAGTGATTTTTTTTTTTTTTTTAGCTCACAGGCCTAGAAAAATGAGTGTGTCTTTGGAAGGCACCTGAAAAAGGATAACGTATCTCAATCAGATTAGAAGATTTTCTATAGCAGAGACACGGACACCAAGACTACACAGAGATGGCAATGGAGGACGGACATAAAGGCATTCCAGAGCTACCACACAAAATGAAAGCAGAAATGTAATTTGATAAGAAGGGTAAAATGTAGTACCAGGTCCTATCTGAATGTTTATGCTTTCCCTACATAAACCATTACTTTACACTGAACTCTTAACCTCAGACAGACTAAAACGCGGTAGGGACCTGATACACAGCTGCAATGTTCCAGCACTACAAGTCAGCTTCCTTAGGATGGACTGAAGGTATATGGCACAAAGCGAGTGTTCAAATGCCTAGCCTCTCCCAGCATTTATTCCATTTCACAGCTCTGAGAAAAATCCGTTTCACAATTCATTTAAATCCATAGAGGACCCATGCTTCACATGAAAGTCCTTTCATTTTGGGAATGCTAGCAATTGAAATCCAGGAACGTATCCAAAGAATGGAGAGTCACAGTGTTTGAAACATTATGTGGTATCTCACCATCAAGTGCACCGTGGCAGCCACAAGTGACCTCTTTAGCACAAGTATTCACTTTCCAGAAAACTACTGCACAGGCAAAATTCTGTGTTTGAAATGAAGCATTCATAGGACTTGAAACTTCCTCACAGAATATAAAACAATGTTCCAAGACTTCGGAAACTGATCTGTTCGATCTACTATTAACTGTAAACGCTAAAGGTTTTTTTTTTCTTAAATGAGCAACAGACTTTTATATGAGGTTGCTATTTTTCTTATCTAATCAACGATCACCACCTCAGAGTCACAAGTTATGTTCCTTTCATAACAAGCCCATTGTGGTTTTTAGTATAATCACTAGGTCCTGTACTTTGGAATCCCAAGGTCACTTCGATCTGTGACATGACACAGGTTTATTCCTGTGTCTTAAAGCTCAGGTTGTCTCAGCTACTGCAATGTGCACTTCTACAGCCACTGTCTAGCTCGGCATGCTCTGAACTACAAGCGACCAAAACACTGCAGCCAAGAACAGCCAAGAACCTTCTCCAGGAAGCAGAACAGTACGTATCATTGTGCTCAGTTTCCAATTTAGACCTGTATCTAATTCGAAACTACCATCCTAGTTTTCAAAGTTCTTCATGGAGGCAGAAAGACTTAACGAAGCACCTTCACACCTGAACTTCCAGGGGGTCTGAATGCACTCCAGGCATTCATTTTGATAATGTATTTTAACACCCTGCAGCTATCAAATAACATGGCCTCAGTCTTCACTTCTCTTATCGATCCTTATTCTTTCCACTTGTCCTATTCCATGTACATGGAAGTTTCTCCATTACCCTTTTTCAAGCCATTAAGACATTTTTCTTCAGCTCTCACCTTTTACTTTCCTATTCATGTGGCCAGCTCAACTCCAGTGACTTTTCATTTCCCATTACTGCATCTTTCGGTTCTTCCTTAACTAAAGTACTCTACATAACTGGCTCACAGCTCTCTGCATTTACAGTCCAGCTTTTCCTTCTCCTCTGCTTCAAAAATTCTGATGCTTCTTAAGAGCACAGACAACATCTTAAGAGACAAAATGCTCTGCGGACCACTTCTCTTCCCATCTATTGTCATGTGGAGCACCTCCTTTCCACCTGCAGTTACTTAACATCCCACAGTGGTTGTATACATGGAAAAGTACCAGCAGGAAAACGTTTATGCAATTCAGCAGCAGAAGACAAAAAAGAAAGCCAGCATCACACAAGTCAGCTCTCTGTAAGCCACCAGCAAGTGCTTCATAGACCATAAAAAGTGAATGACACTGTGAGCTGTTCTTCATCCCACTGCACTATCTTGCTTTTCTACTCACGTTCATCACTGTAATTGTGCAAAACATATGCATAGCAATATAGCACAAAGTAATTTCTGGATCTGTTCTGTACCTTTGCTCTCCAGAATCCCTGGCCTTCCTCCACTCCTAAGTAGTATATGTAATGATCCATTACATTAAAATTCAACTAGACCTGAATTTTCTAAAATGTCCCTCAGTATCTGCAGAACTCCAAGGTAGCAAACTAACTTCTGCATCAGTGTATCAAAAGTTGAGGACTTTATTGATTTTAAACTATAAAAATTAACAATATAACCAGCATCATATTTCAAGCACTAGAGAAGACAAGAAGGTGGAGACAGTACTCTCAATGTTAGCAAATAGATACCTGTACACACAGAAGCTCCCTGAACACATTTTAAGTCACACAAAAACATGTTGGATAAAGTTAATCTCCCAGGAATTAAAAACTATTCTCCAGTAAATTTAATACAGAAATGCACACTACAATCTGTTTTGTCATCTATATCCTCAAGTGGTAAAAATATTAAAACCAGGTTGAGAACAAGTATAATTAGCCAAGCATTTAGTGTCTTTCACTTGAGGAATTCTAATATTAGCCAGGTTTGTGAACCTCGTTTGACTGATGGGAAAATAAATGGAATTAAATCCTGCTATTACTCCTGCTATTATTTTTATTTAAAATAAAATTTGTACCTGACTTGCCTTTTTTCTTTGGTTCTTTTTATTCATGTGCTATGAGGATTCAAACACTTTGGACTCCGTAGGTCATGCAAATTCATAGTCTGAGATTGTTTGATACTGTGCTGACTGCTACTAAAAAATTTGAAATAATCTTCAAGCTTTAATGACTGGATGACATTTGTCTGATACAAAGCTAAATTTCTTTCTGTCAAAAATGCAGAAATGAATGAAAAGGGTCTTTAAAGTGTCCCTCTCTGATCCTTGGGGCATAGCACTGCTGAGAGCACAGCTACTGTGCAGTATCTCTCTCAAAGGAATAACAGCTCTGTGTGATGGAGCTATTTACAACTTGCTTTGTGTATCATCAGCAGAAACAAAAGATAGAACAACAAGCATAAAGGCTTTTCCCCATCTATCCCTCCTGACCTTTATCCTTGCACCCATCCAGGAAATACGGGGAGTGGGAAGCAAGGGGCGCAGTCTTTTATGTCAATAGAGGGTTCTGAGGTAATACTTATTCTAAGCTACAGGAAAAATATCTGCCCAATCCTTCGCTCCTCTCTTCCCCACACAGATATGGACATACATGTGCACAGTGCCTTTCCCTACCAGGTCTGTCCAGGGACAATAAGGACCTGACCATGGAATAAATTAGGAGTGATGCTTTTTTGACCATGAGTTTAATAGACAGGCCAAAGGGAGAGAAGCAGTGACAAGAGACAAAAGTGAAAGACACTTCAATGGCTGGTGCAGCTAATGGAAAATGCTCAGAGACAGATGGCTCTTCTAAATAACAGTGAGACTCAGAGGCCTTTGGAGGCTAATGCCAATGACCACCAAGGAAAGGTTAAGAGTTAACAGAATTTGAACAGGTCATAAGGAAACAACAGACAGGGTACTGGTCAGAAGACACGCCACCTCTGTGGGAATGTCACTGCCACTGTAGTTCCAAAAGGCTGTGAGGGCTGCCGAAAAGCAGTCCTGAGACCCCTGGGGAAGCATCGACATGTTCTGCAGTCCCACAGATGGTTCGAGGAGTCTGGATACTGAGACTGAACTGGAAGTTCAGGAAAAGAGGGAAGGATAGTCTTAATTTAAATTCTTTTCCTTATTTCGTAGAGGCAATTTCTGTCCTTTTCCTCCAACAATTTTTATTCTTTACCTAAAACACGCTAGACTACAGGCTCAGGCTTTTGTTTTTTTCACTCATTGGAAGCTTCTGCTGTGGCCCATTGGCACCAACAATATCCTTGTCACAACGGAGCGCCATGCTTTCAGAAACACAGAGCAAGTGCAAGGATGAATCTGCAGATGGTTCCCACACTCATGTAGCTAGCGCAAGATCCAAGAAGGGGATTTCTGAAGCAGAAGGCAAAGCTTGAAGCATTTGCTGCAGTTCTGACATTTAAAATATTACAGTCAGAGGAGGCACTTGGGCAGATCAAGGAACTCAGGTACAATAACCCGTGGGGCTTAAGTACTTTGGCGGAAGTATCAGTCAGTAGTGTCACGACACTTTGTATATCCATACAATAAGTACCAACAAGTACCAACTTATTGTATATTCATAAAATAAGTTTTTATCACTAACAGAAAATCACAACAGAAGACGCAGCCTGGAAGAAAAGAAAAATCCCAAGGAACAAAGGATGGAAGCAAAAAATGAATCTCTGATCCAAGAGATACTGTTTTAAGAAATGGATTGTTGAAGGCCGTGCTTACAGCTGGTTCTAAATTTGAAACTATCCTACATGTTGCTCTCAGATAAAATGTTACAAATGTGTTTTCTCACCAACAACTTAAAGCATATTTTGTAAGAAAATTCAATAGATGATTACCTGGCTTCCTTCCTAGTGCAGCTTTCTAAGAAATGGGCAACGTATCAGTAAAATCCTAAGATTAAATTAACAAGTTATTTGAGACAGAATATAATAATAAAATCTTTGGAGCGAGATCAATGAATCAAGGTGGTTTTCTCTGTAGGAGAGGTATGAATTTGGTTGTGGAGAATGGCAGAGGAAAAGAGAGCAAACATGATTTGCTTCATGAGAAATAAGAACACTGCCAATACATACCTATTACTGTCATTAATTTAAAAACTCTTCCCACTCTACGATTTTTTTCAAAGCCTCAGAAGAGAAGTATTTCACTTTAGCTTTGCAATTACATTGTGTCTAAGTCTTCGTCATGTTTTTGGTCAAAGATTAATGGGTCTTCCAGCAAGAGGCAGAGGAGATGATATACTATTGGGTGGAACAGAAATACAGTAAAATTCCCCACAAGCAACATCTAGCAGCTCTCTTTTTTTTTTTTTGAGGATGACGAAGAATCTTCTCATTAGATGTAAGATTGGTTTCGTTTCCCCTTCCCACTTTTCTGTCGGATTCTGAGGTCTACACATAAGCCCTGTCAATTCGAATGGTCGAAGGTTGATCAAGTGCTTCCAAAGGAAAGTACTGGAACTGAAATTTACGCTTGTGATAGTATGATGTGGTGGCTCCCATGTCTGTATCAGTCAACTCAGCCTACTTCAGTCTATGGCAAGCACCAGTCATGTGGCAGTAGAGAGAAAGACTACCTAAATAAATAAACTAAATATTAGTATCATAAGTCTTTTAACATGGTATTTAGTCCCTTAGATAACGCTAGACATGTAAAAGGAAGGAGTATGCATTACTCTGTGAACCAGCACAACTGTTGGCACAAGTTTTATTTTCCTTATCCCTGCTCATCCCACCACAACACTAACCAAGTGACAGTGTTTATGCAGCACTTCTGCTGTGAAAAATCATCTCACGCGCAAGATCAAAACAAGAACTAGATGAATTTCTTTCCTAACATTTTATCATCTTTCTTCAGTTTCCAAGTAAGAAGCAACCTGTTTGCTCTTTCTCTTTGTTAAAGACAGCCTACTCCCCAGACAACCTTGCTTATTTGTTTTAAACATGTTTTTACAGGCCTGTTAATAAAACAGGGGTGGGGTGGGGGGTGCAGGTAAAAAGTAGTGCCTGGAAGTAGCCTCAGTACTTTGTTGGCTGTGCTGCCAAGGAAGCTCAGGCTTAGTGCACACCCAGAAGATGCAGGGGTGTGTGTTTCTGCCTTTCACTTCATATCCGAGTCTAACAAGGTAGAGAAGCAATCTGCTGAAAACATACTTCCCAAATGGAAGGGTATCACTAGGTCTGCCTATGATCCACACTGTCCTGTCTCACGTAGTTCTGAAAATTCTTGCTTAGGTGGAGGTTATGCACTTACCTAAAGATATGAGAAAACAGCTAGAAATAGTCCAAAAATAACTACATTTAATAATTCACTAGCAAACAGTCTAGATTCTAAAGCAATTTTGGAAACAATTCTGCAACACAAGCAAAGATACTGCTATGGGAATTTTATATTCACAAGACTGAAAATATTTGATCCCTGAAAATATATATATATATATTTCTGAAAGTGAAGAACAAAAAGAGTGAAAAAAAAGTAAAGTACATGTGCTTGCTTCAGTTAACATTTTATTTCTGGGCCTTACTACTGTCTGATTTTGCCACTGATTTTTGTGGGCACAGTCAGACGGTAAGTTCTCTCGAGTAATAAGGTAACACAGTACCAACATTGCTACAAAGTAAACATGAAAAAAACCAAATAATTTATACACTTTTCTGTCAAAGTTTTCCTGTAGATACATGCACATATTGTTTCTTTTGTTTCTCATTTTCCAGTCTTTCCTAATGCAGACTCCATATATAAGCCAAGTATATAACTCTAAGCACACAAAACATCACTCCATGCCTAAATGCTTTGCTTATTCATAGCCTAAATATCCAAATAATTTTTTTTTTTTAATTTGGCCTTGAAAGAACTTGTTAACAAGAATTATTTACATAACAAGGTTCAAAGTTATGCATTTTTTTTCAGAGCTACCTGCAAAATAAAATGTTGCAATTCTATAAAACTCTAAAATATCTGGGAAGATTTTGACCAAAGTGTAAAAGAATATACTGTAAACCCAAAAAACAAACCTCACATCTTTAACAGAGGTGGAAGCATGAAAAAATTTGTATGTAAAAGTGATGAGAAGTCACTGATTTTTTTTTTTTTTAATTCAGTATAGTACTGACTGCCTCGTGACAGTATGGTGTATAAGAACTGAATTTACAGCCCTATGTAAAGAACTGTACAACTGGTACTATTGAGTTCTGTATCTTTAAGATTTTTTTCTTTTGATTAACTTTTCTTGATGTGGTATGCATACCACGAACATGAGAGAGATACAAATTCATCCTCATATGATAACTCAAGACCTATAAAGAAAGAACTCTCAAAATGACAATTTAAACATCCTTATTATTGCAAACAAAGAATCTTTTTAGAGAAAATACAATATGTCATCAACTTTCAAGATCTGTCTTTATTAGGAAGGTTGCATCAAAATATATGAATCCATCTAAAAATGGAGCATGGAATCATAGAATGGTTAGGGTTGGAAGAGACCTCAAAGATCATCTAGTTCCAAAACCCCTGCCATGGGCAGGGAAACCCTCCACTACACCAGGTTGCTCAAAGCCTCATCCAGAGAAAAGGGCAATGCCTGCAAAATGTGGCTGAGTCCAAGCAAAAAGGTAAGAGAGGCCGATGTATTCTTTCACTGTTACCCATAACGAAAATTCATGGGATCCAGTTACAGTAGCCCCAAACCCTCATGTAGACATATTTAAACAAGTTCTACGCATGTTCACACAGATCTATGTTTGAGTTCAGACACACACTAAATTATCACGGGTTAAAAATCTGTTGCATATCAGCTTAACCATGGTACCTAAATGCATGTACATTTACTGCCCGCTGCAAACCTGAGATAAAACATGGACGGTTAAAGTTTTGTGAATGAGGTGGTTTTTTTTGCTCACACATTTTTACCTCACATTTGTTGTGGTAAGTAGATGGAGCTAATTACTGTAGCTGAGCTGACTTACAAAACCAGATCACATTCTGAGCCATCATTCATTGAATTACTGGTGTAGTTCAACGTAGTTATAGCAAAATTTAAACTGGCTTAAACCAGTCTACATTAGAGCTTATAGTAACAGAATTAGGTAAGTAAATACATGCATGTATATGTCTATACAGACATGTACATAGATGTGTGTATACAGACATATGCGCACGTACGTGTGTGTATGTATACGTACGCACCTCGAAATAACTTCTTTATTTTTTTAGTGAAAACCCAACTACTGGAAGAATCAAAGTAAAATACAGTGTTAGTTTCTGCTTTATATTTGCAAACCAAAATATAAAAGCCCAAAGTCAGCGTATTCCAAAGTATCAAAAGGCAAAAAAAAAAATCATGTTAAACGTATTCTTTTTAATCTCTTCATCTTTACAGCAGCCTTACTATTTTGTGAGAGCCAAAACATGCTTAGCAATTAATGCTTAGCAGTCTCTGAAATTCCCAGCCGTTGCGCAGCACATATTATTCTCTTTTTAACATAACAATGAAACCAAAATGGTTCTCCACCATTTTGCACCTGGAGAAAAGTGACTGTAAAATACATGAAATGCTAGCTCTGATTTGAGTGGAAAAGTCAAAGTCAGCTGTACGTCCACATTACTATGCATACAGACGAATTGTATCTTCTGTTTTTAAGACAATTAAAGAACTTTCTTTTGTTTTGACATCAGATTTGTAGCTAGCAATGTCAAATTACCTCTTTTTGAAATGATATGTGAAATCTATTTGCAGGATATTTCCAAAGTTTTCTTCATCCCAGTTTTTAGGAAAGAGTTATAATTTACTGCAATTGACTTAGGAAATTATTTTTAACAGTTACAAACAGTAGCATAGATAAATACTTACACACGTTATATGAGCATATATCACCAGCCACTTATCTTCGATAACTGTCATTTTTAAATTTTCATTTACAGATCATCTTAAGTAAACTCTTAAGGGTTTGTACTCAACATAGCTCAAAACAGTTAACACATACTCAAAGTGCATATTGTTTAGAATTTATGAAAGGTGTTAATGAGGGTTTCTGAAATTTGAAGTACTGATTCCACTTATAAATCATTCTTTTCCTTTATGGCTGACTGCTTGTTGAGTTTATGACCCTCCATAAGCCTTGCCAATTTAACTGTTTAAAAACACCGCCACCAAACCATCATAAATGGGAACTAATCAGATTAACATCTTGTTTATCTGACAAAATTAACTCTTTTTATGCAAGCAAAAGAAATAAAGCACACAGCTAAATGTAGATGTCCTAACAGTTCTTATGCAATAGATAACACAGGATATAGTTTATTATAGGATGTTTGGGGGATGTCTTTTCTTTCCTACTGTTACATTCTTTAAAGGAAAAATGTCATATATAACTGGATTTCCTGGCAGATATGTGGGCAAATGAGAAATTACAGTGTGTGCATCTGCTTCATGATGTAACAGATTTCAAACAAATCAAGTATTTCTCTTTGCTGCTAAGGTATACTATAATAATTTTTAACTGTAGAATCCAGAAAGGGTAAATTGTACCTATCAGTAAAAAATTACATATGTAAACATACTTGCACAAGTACAGACAGGTTATGTACATAATACCACTGATACCATATAATTCAGAAATCAAATATATAATACATGGTCAGATGAAGCCCTACAAGAAATCAAATCATCTAGCAGTAAGAATGCCAACAACACGAGCAACAATGAACGTGAGTTTATACAAAACCTTTGAAGTGACACGGCTATTGCAAGACTGCTTGCAAGACACTAAATCTTCTCTGTGATCTCCATGATCACTTCTTACTTGCAAAACCAAAAACCCGTCACATCACTCTTCAGCGTCATTCTGTAAACACAAATATCTGTTCCTATATGCATACAGCAATATTTTTGCACCCAGACCTAGATGTTTAGGTAAAGATACAACACATAAAGATCTAGAGCATTTTGTCCCGTGAGGGACCAAACCAGTCTTCACTTACATCCTTGCTGCTTCTTTGACTTCAGTGACTTTACAAGAGTAAGAGAGTTGGTCTGTGTATGTACACGTGTGAACAGCAAACAAGTTCCACAACAAACTTGTCTAAATACAGGTGCCTGCCTTTTTTGTAAAAACAGTCTGATTTTTAGAGATCCAGACTACCCACAAACATCATTTCAGTCCCAATTAAACTTCCATATACATACCCACACAGATTATTTTCATGCTAATCACCAGCAACATGTGCATATAAATAATTGCAGTGTAACGTATACTATAATTTTATACTACGAAGAGCTCTGAACCAGGGGCTCCACAGTGATTTATAAATAATCACTTAAAAATCATGTATGGCACATGACACGAATAGCCTAAGACCACATAAAAAACACAGAGAAACTGAAAAAATCTAGTATGACTTGAAACAAAGTTTCTTTCCGAGGACTGTGCCTGCTTGGCTGTCCTTCCAAACTCTCTGTTCTCGCTCCACTGAACGATCCTGTTTAAACTCTGCTATAAGTCGTTACTTACAACTAACGTAAACTGGGCGAACACGTTTGTTGCCTTAAAGAAATAAAATCTCGGAAACGTGCAGCACGGTTACGATTCATTATTTTGTCCTTTCGCAGCCTAAAATTAAATCCTCCTGAGTCATACCAGCCAATAACACGAGGAGACGTTTAAAAAATGTAAAAAGGAATGAGGGAGTAGTAATGGTAACATACAGTACCATGAGCTGCTTTGGCCTCCCCGTCAGTGGTGTACAGTTAACAGATCACTCCTGGCCTTCAGCAGACGGGGGGAGAAAAACCACCTCTCCCCTCCGGGCTCTGGGCCGGGGCGTCGGAGCGGGAGAGGGACGGGGGAGAGGACTGGCGGTTCACGGGAGAAGGCAACCCGTCTCCCTCCCGCTGCATTCCTTCCCCCCTATCTCCCAACCTCTTTGCGTGTGTCTTGTCATATTTTCTTCAGCTGCTAATTGTCTGGACTGGGAGATTCTACACAGCCACGGCTTCAGAAAAGCGAAACACGTCTAAGAGACTATCGCAGCCCGTCAGCTTCGCGCTGCCGGCTAAAATTTTCCAGGGGAAGTGCTCCTCTGATAGTTCCCGAGTCTCTAAGTCACCCTCCCTCCCCCTTTCCCCGCCACACACGCTCCCCTTGAGACCTGAATGCACTTGTGGCAATAAAACATTCATGCGACTTGGAATTTTAACACAATGCCATTTCCCTAGTTTAACCTGAAAGGAATGCACTAGTCACAACAGACTACATCATCCTGCCATTAAGCCCTGCCAAGGAACCGCTTTTTTGGCTGCGCTGGGCCAGCTCTGACGGGAAAGGAGTACACAGACCCACACACGGAGCACAGAGGGGCCACCTCTGCTTCCTCAGCCTTATCCAGCAACACCCTGCTCCCAGCCGTGACCCCGGGACGGTTCGTTTGGGTGCGGGGACAGCCCCCCGATGCCCGCCTCGCCTCGGGACTTCTGCAGAGTCACAACGCTGAGCAGGCAGCCCCAGCGTTTCTCTGACTCGCTGCTCTGTCTCAACAGGCACTTGATCATCTGCCAGAGGGTGGCTGGGTTGGTTTTTTTTTTTTTCCCCCTCTTCCCCCCCACCCCCTACATTTTCCAGCGGTTTTTTTTTTAACATATACACTATTGTAACTGTTGAATGTTCTCTGTTTAAATACAAAGATTTTTCCTCCACCTATATACACTCCCTTCATCCAAACAAAAAAAACGAGAAAAAAAAAAAACACTAAACCTTTCCAATTGCCTGTAGTAATTAGGTTATGATTACTGACAGAGCAGTTTGCTTAGGGGACTAGTTACCAAAGCTACCAGCACTTTGGTATTCTAGTAGCATTTTATTTTTTCTGTAATTAAAGAAAAGGGGAAGAAAAGGCAGAAGTATTTCCTTGATGATTTACAAAGAATGCTGATGGGAAAAGGAGAACATTAAGTGTCTCGTTTGCCCTCTGTTAAGCCTTTCACGTAATGACAGGATTGCTGCAAATACAAATCGGAAGTGTAGTGCAGTAGAATGATGTACAAGAAGTGTTTACCTGTCATTTTGACTTTTGAAGCTATGAGGGCGGATTTCTCAGACCTTGATTTACTTACTATGTCTTGCCCTGAGTGACAGGCAGCACAGCCAACTTCACCAAAAGATTTCTGGTGCTCCTTGTCCTTCTTCTCTACTAACATTAATTCTTCTGCAGCTGCATTACCTTTCATTTAAGTGGACAGAGCGCACTGAACCAACAGGCAAGGAAACATTTTCAAAAACTGGAAATAATACCCTCATCTATTTTTGCACTTGCATTAAAAAGGGAACCGATCCCAACTGTCCTTGTGGCCTTGTTCTGTCCCTTATGCAGGTCATTACAGATGTCTGTAAACCAAATTAGGAGATAAAAGCATTCCTAGTTCTGCAGAACACAACACTGATTGTAACTTATGAGAGTTGACTAGCACTCCCCTGTGACTGATTATCATGTTATCATAATTATTGACATGCCATTGTGGTTCCACAGATGCTTCACAGAAAGACCCAAAAGGGTAGGTCCCTCTGCCCAAGGAGTTTACAAAGGGAATGAGATGTTACCACGTGAGCAACAAATACAGGGTGCAAACAGAAGAGAAGGAGGAGAAACAGGTTACCACATCTGAAAGCCCAGGAGATGTGCTTTAGTTAGATAGCATCTTGTTCTTGCGTCATAACATCTGGAATCGTATCTCCACATGTAATCACCCAGAGGACAGGGGAAATAAGCACAGGTTAGAAAGATATACCATCAATACACAACAACATCCAAGTGCTGTATTTCAAAATGCACAACAGATTAAGAGATCTGCTGAAGAAGAATGCCTTGTGTCATTGGCATTGAAAAGAATTTTTCTGTGAATTTTCCATTGAGAATCATGTTTCCAGAATGTGAAAGAAAGTGGCAGTTCCTGCGAACTCCAGGTTTGTCTGGCTAGTGCATGTGTTTCAGGAAATTCAAGCTTGCTTCTCTGTTTTCTAGAACAGCAGAGATTTTACAAACGCCAAAGCAGCCAGAGTGAACAGTGGTTAGTATCACATATTTCAGAGAAGGAAATCCAGTGTTGGACAAATATGGGCTAGGCTACCCACAGAACAGACTTTTTATAATCTCCACCCTGTTATGGATTAGTTTATGGCATGATGCGAAGATGTAGATAATCTGGGGAGAAAGCTGCAGTTTTGCAAATGATGTTCTGGTGTCCGCAGAGTTTCCTTCTGGTTATAGCAAATAATATTAACTTTTCGTTTAAATTACAATTAGAATTTGTGCTAGGTGATAAAGAAGGAAAATGAGTGCTTTTTTACACATACAAAACATTTTTTAAGATGCTTCGCTATACAGAGTCACGTTTGCTTTATGTTTACCACAAATATGTAACACAGTGTTGTAAATGTTCAGCATAAAGAATTGCATTTGGAGCAAAGACGAAAGTTAAGTAAGCACATATGCAACCAAAGCTGTTCCATTGCTGAAGGCAAACAACACTTTAAATTTAGTCTATGGATGCTAATACACCCACTCAGAACACAAAGTTCTCAGAGACTTTTTTTCTGTTCTGAAAAATCTGACCTCCTTGCTAGAAATCCATAGTTGTTCTTTCAAAGGTACACTCTTGCATTCCAGAAAAATGACCTGAATCCATGGATTGTAGAAGAATTGCCATCTTTTTAAAGGGCGTATTTTTAATTCTGCCTAAAGTAAAGTGAATGTATTCAGCATTTATATACAAGGCTGTAGAGTTTATGAACCTGTGCCTGCGACCTCAAATATATGTATGTAGTCCAGGCTTTCTCGTGCTCAATCTGACTTGCCTGTGCTTATAATTACTTCTTTTCATTTAACGAGATTTCTTCTCATTCAGTCCTTCTGATAAGGAGCAACTAGTAATTTCTACTAAATTCTGCTTTATACAACTCTGTTGAGTCTTTCCTAACGGTCTTCCACCTACATGAAAAATCCCCAATCTCCTGTCTGTCAAAATAAGCTATTAGCAGTTCACCATGGCACAGACTAGTCATGTAGAGGGGCAGCCTTATTGTATCATATCCATTCAAAAAAAGGAGGATAAGGGGTAGATAGTAGTTTGTATTTACCTTTGCTTTATATAGCTCTGTTGCATCACATCGATTCAAAAAAGCAGGAAAACAACCAATGCTTACAGTATACTTTGGTGTAAAATTTCCTTGAGAGGCAGCAGAATTTAGATTCCTCTTGTGACAAAACTGTCTTCGACCCTGGGTTGAAATATATATGCAGATAATCCAGAGTACCAGTACAGCACTTTTTTTTGTTTTATGGATGCCTAAAAATTTTCTTATGGTGAAACGAGTATCTTTGTAAAACAAACAGATATGGACTGCTCTCTAGGACATATAATCTGATTCTATAATTATTTTTCACAGGCAGCTTAGACACAAATCTCAAAGAGCATGTAGACTACAAATGGAGGGAATAGGGCTATGCTGCAGAGGGACTGAGAGGTCTTTCAGGGCTGCAGCCTTGAAGAATACAATTTAATTCTGACTAAAGGTGCGACAATGGTCTGAAGCAAGGACTTATTTTGGTACCAGCAGCACTATCATCATTGCAACAAAAATTAGGAAATGTACAGGTAGCAGAAGCTGATTGGTCTCTAGAGTGTAGCTGAGAACATCTGTCAGTGGTGATACACCTTGGAGTTCCAGTCATATTTTCTTGCCTTCACTTCAGATGGATGCTCTCATGGACTAACTTCAATACAACTTAAACATGATTCCAGAATTAGTTGAATTTTCTATCTTAAGAGCGATCTGTTCCCCTTTGGCCTCCTAGACATCAAGAAGTAATATAAGGAAGTGCCAAGAGGCCACTAGGCTGCCAAGGCAAAATTGAATGCTTAGAAAGACACTAAACAAGGCACCATATCTATCAATTTTTCAAGTCCTCAGAATTCTCAAGGAGTCAAAACTAACATGATGCAGGATAGGAAGAAAAGTGATATCCTTGGTTCTTCACTGCTCTACCTATTTCTGACAGCTGACAAAGTGTCCATCTGGGAAAGATGAAAGATCCCCACTGAAGCTCATCTCCGTAGAAAAACCATCAATGGTATCCATTGTGTACATACTTCCCCAGCATACCAGGCATCTTACCGCTTCCTAAATGTATCACAGAAGGCTTGGTTCAAGCTGTTCCAAATAATCCTCAGTCCTGAACACTTTCAGCAAGAAAGAAAACACTCTGCAATCCTGCCGCATTCTTCAAGCTTGGGTCAGGAACTGTGGCCATGCATGCTATAAACTACGTTTTCTTTAAGCTAATCAGTCAAGCCTTGGATGACAGAATGGGTGAAGGTAGCAAGCAGGATCTAAACCTCTAGAAACTTCTGTGCTCCATTAACCTTTAATCTGCTGACAGGTTAGAAAGGAGATAGTAGAACGTCAGAAAATCAACCCTGTCAATAAGAATTCTGCCCATATAGAATACATTGGGAAACATCTATACAGAAAAAAATAACTTAGTCAACCATTTTTCTGAAGGAGCATACCTGGAGTATTAGGGTTTTGGCACAAAATCAGAGAGGGTAAGACAGCGGTCTGAAGAAAGAGAATGGACTATTTAGAACCGAAAAGCCAAGAATCAATGTTAGATAGTATCTCTGAGCAATATAAAAGATATTAGTTCCTTGACAGAGGATAGACATTCAGTATCAACAAAAGCCCAGTGGAAGTTGCAAGAGAATTGACATCTGGGTGCCTGTCTGACTCCTCCTCCACAACAATAAGAATCTTTTCCTATTTAGGATTTGGAATCAATGCAGGGGCTAGTGCCAGAGGAGACAGCTGCAAAGTCCTGAGAAGGCAGTGAGTGAGTGAATTCACATCTTGAGTTAAAAGTTTTCTGGCTGCTTGTTCAGGTTCCTGTATTTCTGGAGGAGTATCTGAAAGGACAGTCCTCCACCGAGTTCATGGGGCTTGGATGCTGAGGTATCAAACTAGTAAAACCCTTCTGTTCCTCCTCAGAAGAGCTGGAATGAACTGCTTGTTTGGTCGCCAGGAGCTGGCTCTGGGGGTTCCCATACCGCCATCTGCATGGAAGCTTTCCCAAGGGGTTGAATACAGACTTCTTCCCAGGCAGAACTAGTGGAAACGTGCATCTTCATACAAAGGCATAATTCTGGGAGAAACTTGCCTTTAGTTGACGTGGCAGCAAATGGCAGCCTGCACTGGGTAGGGAAATTGGGCACAGAAAGAAATGCCGCTACACGAACTCTGCTATCTCCATGAACTACCTTTTGTCTCACACGCAGAGATCCACATAGCGTGTTCAGGGAATTAGGCAGTTCATACGAAAGCTTCCTCATCTGAAGCCTGGCCTTCGTCCTTCCATAACGGCACTAAAGCAAGGTCTAGAAAATTCTATCTCAAAGCTTGGTCAATACTTGCCCGACAATCCCAAAATGATCATAGGTAGGCCTGCATCTATTTCAAATCACTGAGGGCTGTGCAACCAGATCATGACCTGACATTACTGACAGCCATTTCAGTAAGCAGGAGAAGAATCATTGTTACTGAAATGAGGGTTGCAATGACTAAAATGTAGAGAACACTGACAAAGGAGATGCAGTATAACCTGTCATTCATGTTTTTTTTTTTATTAAGCAACCATAGTTACGAACTAATGTCTACAAATTGTTCCTCTTGCTGGGAACTCACAGTGCTCCTGGCTTCTTTGGCAAAAAAAAGTAGTGCACGAAAATACGAAATAACAGAAGAATTTAATCGTGGAACACTAGCAATACCTCATATTAAATTCTCGACAGAGACAATTCAGTCTCTGCAGTTTGAAACAGGAGCGGCATTTAGAAATTCAGTTTCTGCTTTGTCATAGTATTCAAGGTAGTAACTTAATTCTCTGTGTGGATGCCAACTTCCACAAGAAATAAAGTCCTATTCCACAGAATTTATGTAAGACAATTTTTTTTTTTTTTTTTTTTTCTTAAAGGGCTTTCAGGTAATTTGAAAATGGGGCAGAATAAGTTCATGATTTTATTTTTATTTTTTTTTACACCCACACGTACTTAAAATTTCTTTGGTGGAATGTATATAAATGAACCTCCAGTCCAATGCATATTGGAGTAGAACTTACTGTACATTAATCCAACTTCTACTGTGCCTCTCATAAAAATAATACAAAGATTGAATAAAAGTCTATATTGAGTCTTTATTATGAAACTTTTTTTTTATCATAAGGGATGACCACTCTGGCCACATATATTGTCAGATTAGCCTCAGTGAGAGTCCATTCTCCACATCTTTTTGTTCCTTTATTGTGTTCCAGTTAAATTCTAAAGTCTGTAGGGACAAGACTGTGCTGATTCCTGTATGGCCACATAAGATGTGAGCAAATCATCAACAGAGGCTTCAGTTCAACCGGTGCAAGGAGTAATCCTAATGCAGATACAGAACCGCAGCCAGGACACTGCTTCACAGCTTCATGAAAGAGCCTGCTTAAAATCTGTGGCTGCTGCAAATGCCAAATGTCTTGATTTTTTTCTTTAGCAAGATGGCATGGGTACTTCTAGCAGTTTTAATATAATCCATGATATTAGACATTCCTGATGTTAAAGAATAGGTGTTACAGATTTTAACTGAATTTGGGGCAAGCCAGGAGAGACCTTTCTCTTTTAACTGTTGGTATCAGTATTGTGAATAGCTTTGTTCCTACCTGGCCATCTCTTCCATTAGTCCTTCTGCAGAACCTTGCTCTTATTTCGCCTTTTCACCAAATGAGGCCCAGAAGCTTCCGCCAAAACCGCCACGAATTATGCCTCAGCTGACTCCAGGTGCTCTGAGGGCATTTATGCAGCATTCATTTCTGCCAGGCACCTAAGCCGAGCACATCACTTGTGTGATTAAACCAGTCTCCAACGATTTGGAGCCCCTCTTTGCCTAAAATGATAGAAATATATCCGTCTGCCTAGACCGTGTGTCAGACACACTTCAACATGACGTCTCGTGTTTATGTAACATTAACACAGTGGGCCACACTTGGTTTGCCCTCTGCGTGCTGCCCAGAGTCACAGTGGCAGTGCTGGCAATGCTCTGAAGAAAGTAACGTTGCTGAGAACACCCTGGAAGACCTATCATCTTCCATTTCTACTCTTTATCTCATTGGTGGTTTCAATTAGCCTCTGGCAGCCCCATTAAAAGACAAAAGTTGTTTAATCCCCTCAACTCTATGAAGCCATAATTCCAAAACAACCATCTACCAAAAAATATCTCCATGGAATCAGGACCGATTACTCAACCAGGACATTATGTTAATCTTAGTCTGATGAGTTTAAGTTTTCAACGTAAGCATCTCAACGCAAAGAACACTTTATTTTATAACTGAAAACTGATATAAATTTTGCAAATAGCAGATACCCTAGTTCTACTGTGTTGGAAGCCTAACAGACGCATAATCTTTGGAAAGATAAAATGTAAATAAGTGAGGAATCAAATCCATGCTTTCGTGCAGTCAAAATGTCTCATTGTTAATAGCAAATTATGGCCCCTAATTAGTACTAAATATTATGCAATTATTAGAAGATTATGCTAATAGCTACAAACAAAATAGGTGACCAATGCAGAACTTACTCAGTTTATCTGAGATTTCGAACCCTGCTCACATTTTGTTTCTGATGCCTAGAAAAATGCATCACTTTATTCACCTGCAAGAAGAAAAGAAGCACTGTATCCCAAACAACAGAATTTGTCATGTTATAAAAGGCAGAAAGGGAAATTTCTGTTGATCATTTCTGAAATTTCCATTATCAGAAGCTTAGCATGGGAAAGAAACTACCTTAAACTCACAGCAAACAATGGTGAGAAAAAGATAATGAAAATATTGCAGGAATAATAAATGTGCAGTATAAAAGAATGTCATTTCACTCCTCAACACTAGCTCTAGAAATCTGGTTCATCTATGCCAAGGAACTACGGATAAAAATATGACCATTTTATTAGCCATCTTAAATGAAATGTAATGTTAATTTCATGTACATTATCTTCATTACTGCAATACATGTATTACTAGTGTAATTTAGTCAATTAGGGGATAGCTACAAATCTGTCAGGTGCCACCATGAGAAATATAAAGCATGAAGTTGCACTGAAACCGTTAAAAGTGAATAATAAGACAGCAGTAATAGGGATAGGCTGAGAGAGGAAAGAAAAGGTGGGAAGAGGAAAGTCTTAAAACCAGCTAATTACATCAGAATAAAAACCCACAGTCATAAATAGCGTATTTCAATACAGACGTGTAAGCACAAACTATTTTTAGATCTGTACAGACATTCATTAATGAACAACTAGACAAAATACTAGACACTCTAAAATTCAGACCTAAGATACACAGTTTAATATTGCATTTCAGTAGCTTTTCTGACTTGACGTGTATTCCTTCTACTTATTCCCTCTTTCTCCTTTGACAACTCAGCTGCTGTACCGAAGACCTCGGCACAACACAAATTAAATAAAAGGACAATGTGTAACTTCACTAGAGAATGAGGTTGGTAAACGCAGCCATTCATCCTTGCAGCCCATCGCCTTCTCCCCTCCGCCCCCTGCTTATTCCTTCCCCAGTCCAACCAAAAACACTACGCACGCACGCACATGCATATACACACACGTGCATATTACGAGCTTTATGCAATGAGAAATATGCTAATTTACTCAGCTCGGCAAGGCACATTTGGTGAGTGTATTACCTGGATTAGCTAAAATAACAGAGGGGAAAAGCTGGGGTAAGCAGGCTGAAGCCCTGTGTGTGGCCAAGGCAGCGGGAAGCAAGGCAGAGGGAGAGAGAATGAACCCAACAACACAACAGTGGAACAGGCAGCTGGCCTGAGATGCTAATTCAGCGCTTTAACAAATCAATGCCACTTGAAAAGTACAATGCGAGCCCTCACTGGGTAGATGTCAGGGGACCAAGAAAATGCATTCTCAAGTATTTCACATTAAGAGGGAATAATGTGTTAATTTATAACTCTTCACCCTATACACTTGGATTATCCATCTGTGTCAGTGATTTGACTTCTTAAATTTATCAAAAACATGCGCAAAGGGAGGCATCTTCTGCTAAAGCATTGGGAAACAGCAATTCAGAAACAGCCTGCCCTATTTGGTTGTTGGGTAGAAGGCTAGGGATTTTTTTTCCCTTTTTTTCCTTTTTTTTTTTTCTTTGAACCCTTTGGTCAAACGAAGGTCTTGCCTTAGTGGTGGCTGATTGCATCAGGTACCATCCGTCAAAAGTGACACCACAGAGCAGCAAAATCTTGAATCAGCAACCTGAGATGCCATCATCAGAATTTAGTTTAAGGAAACTTAGCAAAACCCCTCTGCACACCTAGCAGAAGAGAAGCTGCTGCGATTAAAACGCCTTTCTAAATGCCAGCTGAGATCTACAGACGCTACCTACTGCAATACAAAGGAGAGGAGGCTGGGGAGGGAGAAGATGGCTTGTATATATAAGGAGTTGCTACAGAAACTTGAAATAGAACTGTAGTAAGAAAAGTATTACTGATTGTCGTGAGGTCTGATTCTTGAAACTGTCTCTTAGCAAAAACCCTGTCTGTTTTAATTCTATAGACAGCACTGTTTCATATGTATAGAGAATCTAATGTCATTCCAGAAAACATTAATCAAACCTAAATTGCTTTTGTTTGGAAAACATGTCTGTTTCACAGTTTAACCCTTATTGGTTAACTCTGTGTTAATTTAAAGTGTCAAGCTACCTGCACGAGAACGAAGTCTGGTTTATGTCTATTGAACAAGTACAGCATGGACAGTGGCAGTGTACCTTGCCACCTAAAGATCTTCATCATAATGCAGAGGAGCAAAATCCAAAGGAGCAATAGGGAGAACATGTCCTAATTAGGATCAGCTCAGTAATATTTAATGCAAAGATACAGTGCTTACTGACCAGCTTCAAATAGTGATCCATCTGTGGGTTAGATATTAACAAACAAAAACAAAATTTAGGGAGAGCAAATAATTTCTAAAAATTCCTGAAAAGCGTAAGTGGCTTCTACCGATTTAGATTAAATTAAAAAGGCGTGGACAACTTTCTAGGTGCTTGCATAATTGCCACTTCTATTTCATTGTATTCGTACTACACAACGCCTACATTGTTGTAGGAAATTTTTTTGGTCAATTATACAATTGCAATAGAAACAGACACTCTCTTATTTTCAGAACATTCATATGTAAATAATATGCTGATGAATGGAAATTAGATGCTATAGATGATCCGTAAGTATCCACATCTAGTAAAAGTAAATGCTACTTCACTGAAACAGACTTCAGTGCCACTGCTTCTGCCATCCCCCGCTTCCCTAGTACAGGCAGGTACAACATAAGATGAGGGTAGGTGGCATTTCAGGGGGTTTCTGATGGTTGTGAAATTAACCTGGAGGAACACACAAGCTGGAAAATAAATCTGTTTTTGACAGGAAAGTGTTTCATAATTTTGTGCTTTCATGTGGGGGCTTTGTCTTTTCTTTTTGATTATTTTTTTAAAAACAAAGAACTTGGAAATATGTATTTTCTTTTCCGTAAAGAATGCAGAATGATTTTATTTCAAAACTGGTCACTCCTTAAGGAGTATTTCATATTTCTGGCACCATGCACCTCTTTTCCTTCTCTTCCCATGAAACCTTATGAAGGCTATAACATGCATGCTTCATAGGCTTGTTTAAAACCCTAAAGAATCCTGAGGGGGCTTTTAGGTCTGTTTATTAATTATAACCCAGAAAGGTACCACATATGTGCACTGATTGCAGAAAGTCTGCATCCTAGCCTCTTGTACAAATTTCTATTCCTGTCTGTCCCATCCAGACTTCTCCCTAATACAAGCTATCTATTCTTATCATCATAGTATATTTAATCCCCCTCCGCTAGTCCCCTCCCCCCTTTCCGGACTCACCTAAGGGGTTAAAAGACTAGAGTACATTTGTGACTTGTCAGTGACATATAATACCCAGGTCCTTCATGCAATCAACTTTTACTTGACATGTATTTGCTCATCACAGGACCCGCATTACTACTGGGAAAATGAAGAAAAACCTAAATTAACACTTGACATTCAATATGGTCAAGTCCTTAATTGGCTGGGCTTCCTGAGAAAGCAATTTTCTATTCCCCAAACTGTTCGTGTGTCATGTGTGGAGTGCAGCTCTTGGCCATCACTGCTGTCCCTCGCTCACTCTAATGAGAGCAGATGAATTAGTGCTACGTGACACGATTTTAGCAGGGCTCCCTTCTTCCCTCCCCCCAGTCCTTTTCCTCTGTTAGTGACAGCTGTGTGGTGGGGGGTGGGGACAAGGACACTAAGAAATGCCAGTTCAAATAGTTCCGTGAAGACTGAATATTTTTGAAATATGAAGTGTTTTCTTGATATTCCTGGAACCTTGCAATTTAAAAGTAATAGGTAGGGAGAAGGAGATGCAGCAGTACAGAGATATAAGAAATTAGCTGAGTTTGGCTGGATATGAATTAACTTCTACCATCTCTCCCATCCCTCTATTAACCTGTAGCGATCTAATTAAAATGGAAATTTCCTACACTGGAAAAGTAGTTTTAAAATGTTTAGAGAGTGGCTAGATAAACGAATTTGCAAAATTTTTCGTGTATATGTTTCATGTAAATAAAAAAATCACTTGTATGGCATGCTTCCCTGTGTGACAAAGATCATGTACTACAAAAGAACGTTTGTGTGTCCTGTTTGGAAATTACAACCATTGCATTCAATTTATTTTTAGTGTATGGGAAATTTCTTTCATCCAGGGTGGTACTGCTCATTTTCCAATATAATGTTAGATTTTAATAATGGTTTAACTATTTTAACACCAATGAAAATCCTGTAATGAGTTCAAGTCTTTCCTGAGTGTTTGCCAACTGATGGGAGAACGCAATTTATATCGCTGATACAAAAATAAAACGAATGAAAGCGATGTCAATAACTGGAGTTTCAGCTGATATCAAAGACAATAAATCAGCAAGAACAGAGACTAAAGAAGCAGGATATTCAAAACAGTTAAATTGCCCACAAAAAAAAAAAAAAAAAATTAAGTATATACATACCTGAACATTTATTACTGAAAATGCACAATTGATTACAAAATAATTTCCAGAAGACAGCTCTATGTAATCATATGGTTTCACTTGACTTCTTATACTTAACAGAAAAAGCAACATGTATGTCATGTATTGTGAACGAACTTTAAAAAAAAAAGTCTGGCATTGCACAATCAATGTAAGGCAAAAAATTGTACGAGTTATATTAACAGTATAGTTGAACTTGCCTCAGGAAGAGTCCTTGTGTCAGATAAAAAACAAGTAGCTTTGCAATTTGCAAGTTATCTCTCCGAATCTGAGACTGGCCTTGTAAAGTTACATTACTTCAGTAACAGAAGAAACCAGTGCGGACTGTTAGTTGCAAGACAAGAGAATGACATTTTTGCTGTAAAATACATTGATAAACATGCATTACCCCAACAGAAAGGAGGTTTTTCACTGTATGTTTCTGCAGCTATGACAAAGGTGCACAGCTTTTTTTTTGTGGGTACGGTTGTAAATATCTCAATAAAGCAACAACAACAGAGTTTAAAGACTCGCTTTTTCATACTTGCTTTTAAAACATCCTTTAGTTATTTCAGTGTTTTCAAGCTATGCAGAAGGAACACATACGGCTCTGGCCACAAGAATTTCTAGAAGACTTTAAATGTCCTTGTTTCTCAGGTGCTGAAATAAGCCCTCAAAGCACAATAAAAGCTCCAAAAGGCAACTATAATCAAAAATTAAAATATCAGTCATCCTCACTGTTACATCTTCCCAGAAAAAGACCCCACTGAACTGAATGAGACCACCAGTCATACCTGTATCAGCAGAATGCTAAACTCCAGAGCACTTCACTGACAAGAAACGACTCCGCACTTGAAGCACTTATTCGTGAGGAGAGAAGTGGTTAAGGTTTTCTTTCAAAACAAAACCCCAACTTTACTCCTAAATTTTTTTTTCAAGTAACAAGTACTGTAGCAGAAGCATCCTCAAGAAACAAAGGGCATAGTGATCTAGCTAATAGTGTTGTAGTGACCTTTGAGACACCGGCTAGTCCGTCAAGAACCATCTGCGATATGTACAGCATAGTTAAGAGGAGGATTATTAACTGGCCTAGAAACTGAAAAGCCGTTTCAGTCTTAAAAAGAATACGAACTGAATTCACTGAACTTGCACAGCTTGAGCTTCTGAGTGCCTCCAGTGAAGAACGCCTTCTACTTCACAGGATGGGATCCAAGGATTATGTTGAATATATAGCACCTCTCATCTTAAATTCATCCTGAGTTTTGGAAAACTAAAATCAAAGAAGCTCTATAACACAAATCATCTTTACTGTCAGCAAGACCACCTCTGCTGGTGACAGAGATCGTGGACACAGTAAAGTTCCTAGGAAACACAGGACTATTGCCTAATGGAACTGAAAGATACACGTTTAAAAAGGCTTAGCTTTTCCTAAAAATATTAATTCTACCTAGTGTAGGGTATGCAGCACCAGCACCCTGATTCAGCATCCTCAGGTTTTAATCATGCAACTCTTTTCACGTTGCTGGATGAGAAGTAGAAATGACAGCAAATGAAGGGTCAGAAGAACTACTTGCTGCTAAACGGGAAAGCTCCTTTCCTTACTGCCTACAGTAAAACAGCCCATTAAGAGTTGCTTTTTGATTAAAAACAAGTAAGTAATTTCAACTATGGCAAAGTGACATGTTTTAACTTGACATTTTGTTAAGGATGAGTACCCTGCGAAGCTCATAAAAGAGTGAACAGATCCAGTGGAACATTAAGATTTACTATATACACTCAATGCCACTGTCACTCCTGTGCAAAACACGTCAACCCGGAAATATCTGACTCAACAGCCCTAAGGTTATTTAGAATAGAAAGTGAGATTTTTACATGTTTCACTTTGATGCCATGAGAGCAGCTGCATTAAGTTCTCTCAGTGGTTTTCAAAACCCAAATAAAATGCTTGCTCTGTGTTTTAAAAGTTACTGTGCAAATGTGTGCCACCCACCCAGTCTGTAATAGCTTACATTCACCATTTTCAGAAAAGATAAACACAGCAGAGAAGGAAATGATAATATAAAAACAGCCTGGCACGTGAAATGAGGAAAAGCATTGTAGACTATCTGGCAAGACAAAGCACAGAAACGTTACTTTGCCAAAATTAATAGCATCTGAAATTATACTCCCGTCCCAGTACTCTCCCCCAACCTCATGCCCAAATTAAAGGTATTTTATCTAATTCCCAGTTGAGACGTTGCTAAAAGTGGTAAGTCACAGCTGTGTTGACATTGAACTTCTTGAACACGGAATACCAACGTCACACTGACACACTTTGCAGATGCTTCGTTACAAGCAGCACCAGTCACTTGATTTGAAATACCTAACCTAGCTGTAAAACAAACTGTTAATCTCCAGCCTCTTCCCCAGTTAAAGTCTTTTTTACAGCTCTGGAAACACACCAACACCTTATTGTGTTTATCCTAAACTTATCTGCATTTTGATTGGAATTTGACAGTGACCAGTGGTTCAACTCAACGGTACCTCAGACACCGCCGAGAACAGGCTCCACTTACTCATCGTTTTAACTAGACGCTCCCTTTTTGTTGCCACAGAAATCTATAACACGGTGACCTTCAATTTAAAACACAAACTAATTAACTATCCGTTCTGTTGAAAAATGTTAGTATAATGTTGGTATCTCACTTGCCTGGAGAATTTCAATTATGAACAGACTTAGTTTTTCCTTGCAACAAAAAAGTGCCAGACGTCAAATTCCTCACATAGCTAAATGATACCTTTTTATGGCAGATGTTCGTATTTGCTTTGGTACACCTTGTTTCAGAAAACTGTATTCTGATAGCGCTTTTCTTCAGTCAACAAAATTACAACTAGCCATGTAGGCCAGTGCACTGTAACTGCCTAGTACAGAAATTACAGCCCTGCTGCAACATCTGCACAAAAACGTCACTTCTGAAGGCTGCAAGGGTTTCATCCAGTTCCTGATATGCCATTTAAAATTCGTGCTGGTGTTAGAAGCATCGGCTTCAATACCTCGCCAAAGCCAATGACCAAATTTGGTACTTTAATCATTACTTTAATAATCACAGCGACCTCTGAGGTTTTACCTTCATCAAGACAGATACTTTCTAGACTACAGCTGTCTAACACGACAATCCCTTATGTTCCGAGTGGTTTTACAACAGCCAATGACTATCACACGTAAAACTTACTGCAAAGCTCTAGCAACACTCTGTTCCTTACAGAGCTGACCAGCAGTCATATTTCACCCCAATTAGGAGGCAAGGACCATGTTTCTCCAAACTGTACTACAAAAAGCCAACTCAAAAGCCTACAGTGCAATTCAGCAAGCATTTTTTAAATCCTTATTTTGTTTTTTAAATATTTCAGTCTATGGGGTTTTGTATGGTCTTGGGGCCACGGATGCCTACATTTCTAGAGACAATTTCTAAAACTACATTAAGGTAGCAGAAGAAAAAAATATCCTGAATTCCAATCTAGAGAATATAATGGATAAAAGCAATATTAAAAAAAAAAAAAAAAAAAAAGAAGAACGTTGTATTTGGTATCATGGAATCAGTGACAGTTTTGCAGTTCTTTTCAGTGAGTCTCAGAAAGCATATATGGTTTAACAATGGATATTATTCATAATTCAAAATCGAGTCTTTATCAATCAATTACATATTTAAAAATATAAAGAGAAGCTATGTTCATTAGATGCCTAAGATGATTACAGATAATATCACAAAAATCCATTTAGAGTAGGCAAAGTAATATACAAGTATTGCTAAAGATGAAATTATTTAGAATTCAAATCATTCTAAGGACTGCAGAGTTAGCTTCAAGAGAAATACTTTTCAAATGGACTAATACGATTTTCTTTAGATATGTCCAGAGCCTGTGTTACGGTGGTTACACAGATACATTATTCATGTACTTGATTCATTAAAAAATTATTTACAAGGATGCTCTATTATTGTAATGTGGATTTTTTGCATGGAGGCTGGGGTGCATTATGACTAATTCAAAGGGAGAAGAAAGAAAGGGTTACAGGATTCATAAAAAGCATGTAGACGAGATTCAGACTGGCACACAGTGTGTGATAAAAATCAAATATGGAACATAATGGGACATATGGAAACATATCTTTTGTGCAGGGAAGGATGAATCACAAGTTCACAGCTGGAATTTATGTGGATCCTTATTTAGTAGAGCATCTGTAGCCACTGTTTAGCTACATTCCCACATCAACAACAAAATGGTGCCACAGAAGAGAACACATGCATCAAGCTCCAGCTGGTATCTGCGCCCACCACTTCTTTCTTTTCCCTGAAGCCACATTTAGTCAGTTTTCTTTTTACAGTTTGTGGGTGTATAAACACGCATATGCAAGTCAGTGGATAGAATCAAAACACCACACCTGGCCACTGCTGAATTTAGGAAAGGATGGGGGATCTGGTACAGAAGGAATAGCTTCAGAAAAACAAAACAAAACAAAAAAACCCCAGCCATTTAAATTGACTCTCATGTCTACAGCTTTACTTTATGCATTTTACATATTTATGTACTTCATGTACTTTACATGTTAGAAAAGTTTTATTTCTGTTCGGTATCACTAAAAAAGGCCTTTAAAATGAAAACTGAAAAATTACAGAAAACATAATTTCTATAGGTCCATTTGGAGAAAACCAAATTTCAACTTCGTAATTATAAAACTGCATAGGGATTGAATTGCTTTAACATTTTTACACCCAACTTTTAGCTTCCCAACATCAGCGAGAAGCAAAATAAGAACACAGAGAAGGACATCATTTCATGTCTAAGCAACTTTCATTCAAAAGATACATAAATACCAACTAAAGATGTTGAAAGCGGGCTTGATTTTGTTTTGAGAATTTGTGATGTTGTTTGACTTTTTAAGATAATTGCTGTCTATGCTATGAGTTAGTTAATTCATTTCTTTCCACTGCCTTCTGAAAGGTTTCATTAATGAAGATATAGATTAATGAAACATACATTTTTATGCAAGAATAAAATTGCATTTTAAGGTAAAAAATGCCCAGCACTGAGTATCAAATGATTAAAAAAAAAAAAACAACAGCTAGCATATGTCACACAGTTTCTCTTAAAAGTGTAATTAAAATTTTGAAGAACCTAGATTTTAAAGGTCATACTTCTACAAATATTGCATTATTTGAAACTGGAATAAAATGCTCTAATGCTCTAATCCTTTCCCCAAATTTTACTTCTACAATTAGTTTTTCACTTAATATGTATTTTAGATGTGTTCCATCACAGAACAAGTGAAACATGAATTACATCTTCCTGAGAAGAGACTGTAGGAAAAGCGCTCAGACCAGTTCTGTGCTTAAAGACTGTATGTGTATTGATTTCAGTAAGAACAGGACTAGGCACTTAAAATTAAAATTTTCTACTGTTGTCAAGTATTGTTTTTCCACAGAAACCTTTTGTATCAGCAGAAGAGTCTGAGACACCTTGGTTTTGACCTGTAATAGTGTGCTGACAGGCTGACTACCTCAAACAAGCTTTCACAAAGGAAAAAAAACAGATAGAAATTCTTTTAAATAAATTTTCAGGTAAATCTGATGATGTAGGAAATTCACTAACCATTTTTACTGTTGTAAACATTTTCCATGTTCTTGATCATGTTCCAAACCCCAGCTTTTACTTCTCTCCACTTCAGCCACTAACGAAACTACTCTCACTAACGAGAATACATCAGTATGTATCTACTTATTTTTTTCCTCAATTTTTAAGGAAAAGAAAACAAAAAATGCCACTTTACAATGACTGCTATGCCAAACTGGAGAAGCAGAATTTTCCTTGGAATGAAATTTCACCTATCATGAGAGAGCTTCTACATTTGTCAAGTTCTCGTAAATAACTTATCTTTGATTTGCTAAATACTAATCTAATATTACAGCTCTGCAACTAATTTCATTTTTTAAATATTTAAGGTAGGACAATGTCTTCAGAATGCTACATCAAAAGGTAAAAAAAAAATTACTCATTTCCAAGTGAATTAAAATGTTTCAGTTGTCTTTCTTATTTATCCCTGCAGAGAAAAATCAACATCTCAGTAGATTCCAAAGCAATACTTCAGGAGGTCTTGCAAAATAGGGTAATAATATTCTATTTAGATTGCTCTCTGTTTTGTGTTTAAAATGTTTTTTGTATTCTAAGAGGGAAGCAAATTGGGAAGAAACTGGAAATTGTACATGGCACAAGACAAACACAATCAGCCATACACATTTCTTAATGTAAAATAGTGTCTACTATCCAGTTACCACTATTCCAGTAGAAATCCCAACATTTTATTAAAAGTAGAACAGTGATAAGAAAAGGTAATAAGAAAATCTATGATAATGAGATCTCATGTCAGACAGACAGATGCCATACCTTATTTCTATACCTGAACAAAAACGTATATAGTGAGCTGAGGGTTTTTTACAAGCAGAAATGAAGTGACTGATAGCCTCCAGGTTAAAATTTATTTTCCTTAAACCAATCTGATCATTCTTTCTCGTTCCCCCTCTCTCTCTTGCCCCCCTGCCCTGAATGGAACTTCAGCATTGCATTAACAATGGACTGGTGGATAGGAGGATCTATTAAAATGAGTAACTCACTGCGTAAGGTACCTTTCTTGCAGTATGCTCCATCTGCATGAAGCCAATGTTTTGGTGTGCTGTCTGCTGCTGTAACCAGTTCTCTCCCAGATATCAATGAAGCTGTGCATACATTTTATTTTTTTATGCAAATTATGGCTTTGGAGAGGTCATGCCTCAACACCATTGAATTAATAAGCAGCCAATCTGTGATATAAGGAACATATTTATAATCATCAATCACCTCTCAGATTATTACATTGTTTGCAGAACATTATAAAAACTGTTAAGTATCAGGCATTTTTTTACGGCATTCTGCATAAAGATGCAGCAAAGCATATGAATAAATCTCTTTTTGGGGAAGCTTGTATAGAGAGCACTTTTCCTGCTATCTTTAAGGACACCAGCTGTTAAAGAGTGAGCTGTTTCATAAAACTGTTTGTACACCGATGTTCGAGTTACACTTGAGGGATATGGTAATTTAGAAAACGGATTTTTGTTTAAGGCTTTGAATTCTTAAAAAACCCCACCCCACCCCAAACCCTGAAAAAACTCCGCAAATAAATCACATTATTTAATCTTGAACAAAAACCGTACTGCTTACAATTTGTAGCCCAAATGATAAAGTTCTCACTCACACAGCTATTATGTTTTTCCTGGTTTAGAAACAGTAAGCCAGAAGTCGTTTTTGCTTTTCATACCTGCTTTCCACAACCCCTTCCTTCCGTGCATTCTAATTTAAAAGAAAAACTAATATTAGATAAAGCAACACATAATTTGACAGCCTACCAGTTAAATTCTGACAGGGTCAATAAAATGAGAGCTTGCAGGAGTCCCAGATGAGGAACACTTTCATGAATGCCTCCATTGTGTAAACTCTCCGTATATCCTGCCTGCAAATGACAGTCATATGCCACCAGCTGCAGGAGGCATTCCAGCAATGTCAACTGCTGTGGGGCATTAAGGCAGGGGAGAGGAGTTGGTACTTCTTTATATTTTTCCCTGGCTAGGGTGAGGGCTGTCACGCTTAACTCATTTAAGTGTTATTTTTCTAAAGACTACGGTGTTTATTTAGAAATGTAAGAAAATATATAATTAAAGCCCTGCTAATAGAGCTCCACGTTTTAATAGTAGTTTTATTATATAAAGCCAGCTGGAAGTAATTATTTTCTTCCTTGCATACTCTTCATTAGTTTGCACCTCCCTAAGACATCTATTTTGGATATTCTTATCAAATTTATGTATTTTAAAAAGTAAACTGTCCAGGGAACAAACAGCCACCAAAAGTTACGATAGGAAACGAGAAAACACCCATGTCCACTACTCAGAAACACAGTCCCTACTGCTTCTGAGGAGACTTTTCCTATGTGCTCTATTTTACAGACTGCCATAAAATTTAAGTTTTGGCTAATTCCTGCAAGAAGAAAAATACTTGACACATTTTTAATTAAGAACTAAGTCCGAACACAGTGATACAGGTTGGTAGTTTTCATTGTTTTTAAAGCACTCACTGATGTCCAAGCTGATTATTTTTTGTGTACTAAGTCTGTGTAGAAAAAAAAAGTGTCCAAGCGTTCTGAGTTTAATTTTCCTGTTTTTCTTGATACTTATTTTCTCAAATAAACATAAAGCTCGTATTTGAGATATAGGAATTCAAATATACTGAGGGGTCCTTCTAAAATATTAGCGATGCCTTGGTTAAGAAAACGTACAAAGTAGAGATCAAACTGAGACGCTTTTCAGCGCCTTCCATGTGATAAGCCAGGGCATCACACGTTTTTATCATGCTCCTGCATACAGGCACTCTGAAATACAAAACACTGAACTCTTTGCATGTCAGCACCTACATTCAGCCATCCTTGGAAAGGATGCTTCTCCTCTCTGCCCCTCATCTCTTCCTATAGCCCCTTATAATCAAGATCGTTTTGATTATTCAATTACTACCAAGAAGAGTTTTTCTTTTAACACATGTTCAGATATACACACAGACCAAGAAAAACTGTAGGGAAAGAAAAATGAGGAAAGGCATAAATAAATAAAGGATATCAATAATGATCTATCATAAAATGACATTTTGCCGTTGTACTTCCGCAGGAGCCGTAACATCTCACAAGACATCCTTCTGAAAGCAGCAATAAAACTGCAGTACAGTACACAAGGTCTTGTATTCTGTGCAGGCAAAGGGCAATGAATATGCTAAAAGGAAATCAATCTGCATAAAAAGATCTGACAATAACATCTTCAGGTTTGTTTGGTTTTTTAAATATTTTTTTTCTTAATGAGAAAACAAAGAAGATAGAACATTCTGGGCAGCCAAATTTCTATGTACATGAGAGTACTTCCTTTCAAATTGCAACTTTATTGATTAAATTACCTTTTATCCTATTGTGTTGTTTCTTTTCCTAAAGAAAAGTTAGCAATTCCAGTTAGCAAGGAGTTTCGTAAACATTTCTTCTCCAATTTAGTTTCATGTTGAATTACACTGCCCAAATATCATTTGTAAGACTTCTGGTTCAAAAAATTCAAAATTTCAGAGGAAAACTGGAAGCAACCACAATTTTGCACTGGCTTCCAGGTTAACCCATGAAAACCTGACCTTTCAGTAACTTATACATAAAATCATACACAGGCCCATAATGTCTGAAAGATCAGACCTGACTAGGGACTTTAACAGAGAACCTAGTTTAATGTCTGGATTTTGACAAAACAGAAAGGCAAGTGTAGATTTAAGAAAGTGCAATGCCTGCCTTTTTTTTTTTTTTTTTATGTTGTTCGTCTCCTTAGTGTCTAAATAACAGACAAGATTAAAATACACAAGAACAACTTTCTTTACCACTGTAGAATCTCGTCTTGCACGTTTAGCTTCATAAAAGTTACACGTGTACAGAAGGCTTACAGAACTGAGCTCCTAGTTACAACTCACTCTGAAGGCTAATACACTGCTATCTGTAATTCTGTACCTAAGCTATACGCTGTCCTTGATGCATGACAGGGCCTCCAATGACATGAATGGAAAACACATGCTCGGATCACGGTGAGGATATGATCCTTTATATTCTATTTTCCTCTCACTGGTGCACACCAAATGTTGGATTGTTCATCTGAAAAGAACTACATTGTATGACATTTTCATTCAAACTGTTCAAAGCCAGAAGAAGTATTGCGTTTTAAAGTTACCGATCCTTTAAGAAACACATATGCACAGAATCAGGTAAGTTATCTCCTTCCCTGGAATCCTGGTTAAATGAAGTTTAAAACAGAACCACCACAAATAAACAAATCATGTTCATCTGGTGTGTCTCACTGTTCCCCAGGTTGTTAAAAATTGCTGAGAAAAAGAAGAGCAATTAAAGCTCTTTTCCATTTTAGTCGCTGTAGGTACCACAAAAAAAAAAATAAACCAAAACAACCAGCGACATTTACTACTCTACTCAAATTCTTCTATCAGGGGCATTTTCCGAAACACACAGGTAGGCAGATCACAGCATTGATCCCTACTGACGTATTGGTGTTGTGGTCCATTTCCAAATAAACACCACCTCAAACATCACAGTAAGTTTACCTGTCAGCGGCAGTACGTGTCAGCTTTAATGACAGCCCCAATATAAATTTTCTCACTTTCCATAACGCTTCTATTTTTACACTTTGTAAGAGAAGCTTGCTGACTTGTGTGCTGTGCACAGGAAGGAACGGCAGGATCGGAATCGTGTCATTTTCTCCATTGAGCTCCCGTGCTCTGTAAGTGGCAGATGACACTCTCTCCTTTCCTTTGCACAAGTGCACAGACACGCATCATCGGTAGAGGATGGGGATGCAATGGCTTCCCGAGAGAGTCAGAAGAGCATCAATGGTACATTGTTGGCAAGTTCACACTGATCAAAGCAATGCTGAGATGCTCACTGCCCGCCCCCCGAAAGAGATGGCCTCTCTGTGACAAAATGTTGTGTGACACAGCCATACAAGTGGCACTGTGTTCTTTGTCAGTGAAGGAAAATCATTTAGAAAACAGTTGTCAAGTATTTCAGCACGGGAAAGGAGGCATTAGGGCATCACTATAACGACTGGGGCGAGCGGTAACAAAGCAACAGATGCTTGTCCATAGGCTGACGTACAGTCTCTTATTTTGGACGTTTGTTAGACAGACTGATGTTAAGCTAAAGAATGCATTTTGCCTCATTGCAAAACTATACATAAACACACAGACTTTCGTTTAATAAAACTGCCTTTTAAGTTTACCCCTTTCTACCGGCGGGCTGGGCGAAAAATAAATCCCGTAATTACAGTTTATCTAGATGCTGAAATTTTGTCATTGTGCTCTCTGAATGGTAGTAAAAAGCTGCATTAGTGATTCTCTTTCTGAACCAAAAGATTAAGAGACAGCAACAATGGAATTCTCCCTTTCTCCCTCTTCTCTGTTTCAGCCTCTTCTTTCTTGAGCCAGTATGATTCATCACCTCCTGGGTATACTAGGAGCCCCAAGTTTGGAAATTCTTCTAAACTGTGAAGAACCATTAGTCTACAAGGCAAATCCTTTTACAAAAGCACAGGCGCTATTGTTTGAGAAAAATAACTGAGCAAAGAAAGCTACACGCAGCACATGTTTCGAGCATTTCTAGTAAAAAGTAAAAGCTCTTTAAAGCTTTTGTTTCTGATTGTACTTTATGACGGCAGTTCTGTATCAGTGAACAGAGTGTTCCTTTGCAATCAGCACAGTGTCACAACGACCTGGCAAATGTGAATGCTTTCACTATCACTACAGTCCTTGCAATCTTGCCTCAGCTGTGACCCATTCACTTTTGCCCCAACTTCACTAAGATGCCTTACTCAGCATCTAATTAGTTAGGGAAGATTTGCCTTGGCTCTTAACCCTGACATAAGAGCAAGAGACTTTGCTGCTGTTATATACCAAATCTGTTCTGTCACTACATTAATCAAATCCCCATAAAACTATACATGAATAAGTAACTACTAAAACACGAAAGTAGAAAAATAGAAAACAGAAAAACTATCCATTTTGAATTGTTAAACACGAGTGCTTATTGCAAAATATATTTGAGCATGTGCTTTAATATATGCTTCAATGCTACATGCAGATTTTACAGCTTTGTGCATACACATCTCAAAGTTAAGCAAAGAACTGACAGCGTTCTTAGCACATCATCAACTAAAATATACAATGGCACAAATATGTTCAAACACTGTATATATGTGCAAGATTAATATATAGAGAGAGAAACGGGAAACATTTTGCCATGCTTCAGTTCTCCTGTAAATACTGAACACAGGAAAAGAAGCTATCGAGAGAGGTTTTTTTGTTTTTAATCATGTATCATGCACATAGTCATGTATCTGTCACTGCATGTACTTGTATGTCTAGTGCTATATGCCACACGAAACATCCTGCGCTTTCGTCATGCACAACATTTCCTAATGCCTCTATTCTGAGGCACATCAGAAGCAGCACAAAATTTTTGATGCAAATATTTTTAATTTGCTGAAAGGACACGAACTATCACAGGTCAAAACCATACTTTAGCAAAATATCCAACAAAATTAAAGCAAGTGTCTGAAATGAGACATCATAACCTGATAAAGCTTCTGAATTCATACTAGCACATGAACTTATTCATGAACAACAACAAAAAAACCCACCTGGGCTCAGCTAATCTTTAAAGTGGTGCGATAAATATATATATATATTAAATAAAATCATCATGTTTGCTGACGCTAACTGACAAAGGCGATTGTCAACTACCTTAAACTACAAAATACATTTTACCAGTGTTAATCTTCCTCCCAAAATGTTCATAATAAATCAATGCATGGAATTATAGCCTGTTGTCAAATTACGTTTGAACTCTTTTTGCATGTACACCTACATTAAAAGAATAGTTAAATGCTACAGTAAAACAGTTCATTACTTAATAAATGTTAGAATTGCATACAACCTCTATGACCAGCAACCCAGGAACATTTAAAAAGCTTTCACCTTAGACATTACACTACGCTCCTATTTTTAAATAGTGGTTCAATAAACAGTTTACGTGCCTATGTCTACATCACTGTTAGGAACTATCAGATTGAAGAATATAAGTACAGCTCGAAACAGGCAGTGCATGTTGTATACAATTTAATATTTCTAGCCATATTAATGCACACTTCATGTAGGTTTATTTAGTTTTCCTTGGAATAAGCATGCATTTATGCAAGGAAAAAAAGTTGAATTTACTGTACCATATCTCTCGTGAACAGACACGTCTATATTAATATACATCATTGATTTAATTTTTAGTTTTCTTGGCTTCCCGCTCACCTATCTAGAAGTGATTTCTCTGGTGATAACTAACACATCATGCTAATGAGAGAATCTAATGTACAATAGAGAAATGTCACTACTAATAATATTTGCATGAAGTTAAATAAAGCAACTGTAAGAGAATGTCAGACAGTTGTTCTTTAATAAGATACAGTTACACAATGAAATTATGTTGTTAATTTTGTTACATCATTGAGTGAATCCTAAATTACTATATAATGACGCACAGATCCATTTATAATTCTGATATACTGCTTTTTCACTCTCACATCGAAAAAAAGCTTCTGGAAAGGCTATTACTTTTTTATCTGAAACGGATTAAACCTACTTCTTTCTTAACAAAAAGGTACATGGCTCTGGCATTTTGTGTCACTGTGGGTTACAGCCATTTCTCCTACGGTCTCCTTTCTGAAATGACTTAAAAGTATTTTAGAACAACATTACAGCCCTTAAGGTAACTGGATGAAGAAAAATGACATTTCTTCTTCTGACAAATGCACAAAACATTTATGAAAGCAGACAATCACAAAAGCCTGCTCTTTTTAATCAATCAAAACCAGACCTTCTTTTCTGTTGTTAACAACTCCTTGCCAGAACTAGAACGGGCAGTGGGTGCCCTGGACTTAACCAGATGAGCATGGAAGAGAAGCCAAGGGTTTCTGCTCATTCTCGACCTGTCACTGATCAAAGTGACCCAAAGAAGCACTCCTTTTTAAAAGTTAAGATTTATGCCCTTTGAGGTTATCAGACATTCTTCTGTATACAGAATGGGATGACCCCTTTCAAGCAAATCACACGCTTTTACATGGACAAAAGGTGCACAGGCAAAACAATGCAGTCAAGTGGCCATGTCATAAACTTCTCACAGGTAATTTAGGAGACTATTCCTCGTCTTCTCTCACCTCACCAAAATCTAAATTTGCTCTGGAATGTGGAGATGCCATTTTCTTGTGCTCCCATTCTCTAAGAAAATAGTCCAAAAATAAATACCATCATATTTGCTACTAATGGCCCAAACCTGTACAATCAATCCTAATTTTTCTAACACACATAAAGTTCCTTGTCATAATGAAGCAGGTTCTCCTCTCATTCTGAGAAAAGTTATTCATTCCTTAAGTATGCAAATAGCAGTACAGTGTGAGTTGAGAGGTAAGAGGAGGGAGGGATCGCAAGGTTTTGTTCTGTTCTAAATCATTCTTCTTGCCATGCTCCAATCTTTGTACTAAAAACCTGCTTGAGATTAAGTTACAATTCCAAGGAAAAGTGATGGGGCTTGGGGTTTTTTTTCTTCTGAAAAACATGTTGGAAAGCCAGCATTATACTTAGAAATTTTAAAAAGAAATGTCTCTAGCATTACTACGTATAGCTGGAAAAGTTTCATTAAACAGTTCTTTCAAACCATGCCAAACTTTGCTTGCAAGTTATGCACATTTCATAACTTCATGTTATTTCTGCTCATGAAAACAATTTTTCTTAAAGCATAGGAAAAAATTTAAAAATACTTACATTTCCAGAAGGTGGATTGAAAATAATTAACTAACAAATAGATGAAAATAGGTAACAGAAAACAATAATCAAAATTTTAGTGATTTAGAAAGAAACATTGGCACTTAGACACAAATTTGCAGCTGCATTTGCACACAGCCTGTGCTGACAGTCTGCGCGAGCTAGCAAGTTATAACAGCCTTAACAAATCAGGAATATAAGACAAAATAGTACTCTTAAAGAGGAGAGAAACGCATTTAGCAAAATAACTTACCCTCCTCTTAAAAGCATGATGAAAGCATTTTTGGACTGAGTATGTTTAGCACATGATAAACAAACAAACAAAATATGACAAGGAGATTAACACACTACGCGATCGGGTTAAGTACAGACTTTTAAGAAACAAATCTCTTCTACGTTACCACCTTTGCAGTGCTACTGTGTGTGCATTCCAACGGAAGGATACACACTGATGCAGCATCTACCACACATTTAGTCATTTAGCACATTACTTCTCTCCTTTTATACAGAATACAACATGACCACGCATGTTAAACAATGTACAAAATCTGGTTAATACTCAAGAATTAGCACATTTAAAATATTATTTAAAAAAAAACAAATAGAAACCAAACAGCCTAGCTTACGTGCATAAATGTTTGGTTTGGTCTAATGAGCTAGTTGTCTCAAATTATTTGACCCCCTTACACATTGTGATGCTCTTTTATTTAGTTTTGTTTC
Organism: Tauraco erythrolophus; assembly: GCF_009769465.1. NCBI lineage: Eukaryota > Metazoa > Chordata > Aves > Musophagiformes > Musophagidae > Tauraco > Tauraco erythrolophus. Next base: position 87,221,254 of record NC_141496.1, on the reverse strand, counting down.
CTTTCTTTGTCAGTGTTGGACACTTTCTGGTATTCCAGGGACCACAGAGGCTAAAACCGTTGAAAAAGGTCTGATACTAAACCGGCAATCTAATACTATCTATGTGGTTCAATCGTTGTTTATCAATTGATCATTAACTGGATCTAGTTATGTTAACTCTTTTGTGGCTGAAATGGAAAGAACCTTTTCTCCACCCCAAAAATTTAATCTCACTTCTTGCTAAAAGAACACAACAGGTAATTGGAACAACTGCTTTCGGTGCTATTGCTCAATACCAATATAACCAAATATGTTACGTATCACAGACATGCACACAGCTGATAAGGCCTGTGAGCAGTGCAGCAGCAGTTCACACTTCCTAGTGCCAAGCAGTGTTTTTGAAATGTGCATCTCTACCAGGAAATGAACTTTTTTACTTTCAAGAATGGGAAATTGAACAGAGTTGCTTATTTGCCTTATGTTGATTACATTCTATACCAGCGTACTGTATCAGCAGTAATCAGGGTCCCTCTACAGGATATATCAAAATATTCCTTATTCAAATGCCTTCATCCTGTCCTGAGCTATACTGCTTAAACTGTCGTCCACAGGCAACCGCTATTGGTTATTAACTATCTGCTTCAGAGTTTTTCTTGGCTTTAAAGTTTTTTTTAATTAAATTACCGTTTTACAACCAGTATCCAGGCATGCTTTGTCACCGTAAACTATAAAAACCTAATTACTTTCCTTCTCTTTTCTCACAGTACAACGCCTCTCAGGTAAATGGGTTCATTCATCTTATGTCCAACATTAAATAAAAGTCTAATATTAATATACAAATCATTTACTAACTCCTCTTTTGGCTAACGCAGTATTTCAATTATTATCAGTCAGCGTCAGACCATAATTGGAAACTAGTTTTCAGAAAGGCAAAACGTCCCCTGGTAGGGAGTCACCCTGTTAAAAACCGGCAGGTTGAACTTCCCTCCCCTGCTTGAGCCCCATCCAAGCTGAAAGTTTCTCCCTCCGTTTGGTTTTTTTTTTTTTCTTCTCCCTCCTTTTTTTTTTTTTTTTTTAACCCCCTTCTTTTGCCCCCCGCCCCCCCCTTCCTTTCCCTTCACCCAGAAGAGCCAAGCAATTGTGCAAGATTAGCTACAACACGCAGGACGCATGGTATCACCAAGTGCATGGTACAGAGACACTGGCTCCTGTGATTAATTATCAGTTATTACTGGCCTTGCAGTAACATTTTCGCTTTCCCGTCAGAACCGGCATACCAAGCTGCCTTAAACGCGGCCCCCGGTGAAGGAGCAGCTCTGGGGAGGACGCCAAGGCACAGCTCCGCAGAGAGGGGGGGGAGAAGGAGAGAGGGAGCGAGCGGGGAGAGGGAGCGGGAGAAGGACCCGAGGACTGAAACTGTCTCCTCTAACGACCCTCAGCTCCGCGCTGGCAGCAGCTCCAGCAGGACGGCTCGCCGCTCCTTCCCTCGGAATAAAACTGTGCTCTGCCACATGAAGTCAATTACGCCGCTCTGAGGGGCCCCCTCAAATTTAGTATCAGTTTGATTTGGGGGCTTATGCGCTCGGGAGGAAAGAAAGGAGTTTTGCTGGGATGGCAGATACTTTTATTTATGGGACGGGGGGGAGAGCGAGGGGAAAAAGACTGGAAGAAAACAAAAGCAAACAAAGAAAGAAAAAGAGCCTTACTACGAGCAAAGCTCTATTTGGGAACTTTAAAACAAATGCTTTGCTTTTACTTAAACCTTCAATATTTTTCCCTCTTTTAAAAAGGAGCCCTTAGGGAAGCAATGAAGTAACCATGCACATTCCAATGACATAGTTATGACAGTTCAGAGGCTAACTATGTAGTGATGAATGAAACAAAAATGAAACGTGGAAAGAAAGAGAAAAAGGGAGGGAAAAAAAAGAGCACAAAAAAATGCCATGTTTTACAATAAACAAAAGTAACGTACCTGTTGGGACATTCTGAATAAGAGGTTAGTGTCAGTGTTCTGCCATGTCCCCATGAAACCAGAGTCGGTCGCTGCCGTTCTTGTTCCGAACTGCATGGAGTTGTCAGTGCAGGAGTCTCTTAAAGTCAAGTCTCTTGCCCTCTTTCGCTCTCTGTGTCTCTGTGTGTGTCTGTCTCTCACATCCACTTCTGCCTCTTCTGACTGAAAAGTGAAGGTGGATTTTTTGAGCCTCTTGGCAGCCAGTAGCAGGAGTGTAGTGTAGTTAAGAAGCTAGCTGCACCGTGCGTTTCATTTGGGAAGGGGGGATTCAGGGGAGAGGGTCAGAGCTTCTTTCGCACCTTCAGCACAGATACCCCTATCATTTATGCATAGATTGTGACTCCCCAAGCTCGCCTTTGCTCAGTTTAACAGCTGCCTGTCAGGTGTGCAGGCAGCACTGAGGAGACCCAACCATCAGCTTCAAACTCTCAGCCACTGGATGTCATTGGATAGCAGAGCAAGGAGTCAACTGCACTGCTCCACTGTCAGGCACCAAATGACATCCTGCACTAACCCTTCAGTCTACAGATACACAGATACACACACACACACACGCACGCACGCACATTCTCTCTAAGTAGCACAATGATCAGAGTGAACTGGGAGAAAGAAAAGGCTGTGGCCCTTTCCCTGTCTTTCTCTGTTTTTCCTCAACAATGCTGTCAAGTACAGCATGTAATATCTGACACTTGCCTACCACACAGGATTAACAAACCTTGGGAAAAAAAAAAAAAAAAGTGAAAAAAAAAAAAGGGGGAAAGGAAAAAGCAAGCAAGCAAGCAATTACTCTTAAATACAGCCAATACTCACTTAGAAGTAAAACATAAAAGTTGGCCTGGTTATTTTCTAAATATTAGTCAGACAAGAATTGTGGGATAGTCCGTTCCTATCCCAAATAAAAGTCTTACCAAAGAGGGGAAAAAAGACATGATCCAACTCCTTTTGAAATAAAACCAGAAAGTCATACGCGCATTTCGTCTCTCACACCCCTCTCTTCCCTTGCCCACTGCTAAGTGTCTTAAGCAGCATCGCAAGCAAGAAAGGATGGAAAAATGAAAAACCTAGCCCTTTCTTCCCCTCCCCCAAAAGATCAAAAGTAGTTTTTTTGTTTTGTTTTGCTTTTTAAGTAGCTAGTTGAAGCAGATACAATACACCTTTCAAATCGTAAAGAACAAAGAAATGAATCACAGCAGAAAAGAAGCCAGTCCCACACAGTTAAAAAGTAACGCAAAAGAAACAGTGTTTTTCCTTTAAGATATTTCTTCTGTACTTAAGGTACAGTACTATATACCAGGATAAATACTACTACTACAATACTGGTTTAATTACAACGGCTTTTTAAAGTGAATCTTATTTGAAAAATTCTCTTACCCACTTCATCCTTTACATACAGACAAGAAATCACAACTCTGCCAACAAACTTCATAAATGTAAAACAAAATTCATGCAATCTCATAAAAAAACGGCCAGAGCATTAAAAAAAAAAAAAAAAAGAAAAAAAAAAAGAGCGCTATCCTTTCCAACATAAGGAACATTCATCTTCTAATAAAATCTACAAATTTAGGAGGACAAATGTACCACTCACTGCTTTTTTCTTAACTCAGGAATAACAATAAACCTCACTCTCTGAAACAACAAAAGAAACAGAAGAGAGCTTCAGTGGCAGCTCTGTGTCATTAGTGTGCAATGAGAAAAGATGAGAAGATGTACACTATGTTGACACAAATGTGCCTTCCCCTCTAGACCCTACATCTCTTGAAAGCTTTTCTGTTAAACTTTCCTCCAGTACAGCACCATTAAGTACAAAAAAAAGTCTCAAAAGCAGCAAATTCAATATCCAAGAAGAAACAAGCAAGAACCCCAAGAACTGTTGCCTTAAAATATATTAAGTCCACCTGTGGTCAATAAAAATATTCTCTACTGGGGAGGAGAGAATGACACTTAGGAGTCAATTGTGCCAACAGTGGCTGTACCTTTACAGCTAGCTATTAGCCCCTCAAACTCCCTCTAAAATTTGCCAGCCTCTTCATTTCTGAAGTGGCACTCAGTGCCTCAGTCAAGCTGCATGCTCAGCTCCTGACCTTCCCACTAATGGCTGTTATTTGTGGGAGGCTTAAGGACACTGTCAATAGCAAGCTTCCTCCTCTCCGTTCTGCATCTCTTGCGTGCTCTCGCTCGCTGTCTTTATCTCCACCTCTTACCACCCCCCCTCCACCCCCCCCACCCCCACCTCCCCCCCCGCCTCAGTTCTTTTTCCTGTCCTGCAGTCCTCTCCTTTCCCAGAGAATAAAAAAAAAACAAAAAAAACCACCCGTGCACACACATGCATGCACACACGCTCGCACGCACGCGCGTGCACGCACGCACACACACACCCCCCAACAAAATCAACTGGCATGCAGCAGCAAGCACCTGCAGTAATAGACTCTTTTATTAAAACTGTTATTCTGCAAGACTTGAAATTCCCGGTGGACCAGGCCATGTCAAAGCCGATATAATTAACTAGAGGCTCAGCAACGGATCAATTACCAGACAAGCAAGTGATAGTGAAATCAATGAAAGATCATCAGCCACATTATCAGTGTTGCAACTCATTAGGGTAAAACTGAGAAATGTGCTCAAAGCGAGCCCAAGCAAGGTGGCATTACAAAACAAAGGGCTAATTTGGAGACCCTGCTGTGAACAATCTGTAACAGAATTAGCCTTTTTTTTCCCCTAAACTGCAGAGCTCAGTAACTAAATGTGACAGACTGAGAGAAGCAGTTTATTAAGACACCAACTCCAAGTTTATTTAGTTCATAAACTCTCTCCTAGAAAATCAATACAGTCTGTACAGGGTTATTAGGCTGACTAGCTAATACATCCAAATCTGGTCTTCCCAAGCAGAAATCTTGGCCAGAATGCTACAACCTCACATGAAATCAAAGCACATTCAGATCACTGCATCAAAGCAGGACAATCATTTAATTGTCAAACGCGTGACTTCGCATCACAGCTTCAGAACATTTTAAAGAAAGAAATATTTCCCCCCCACTAACTAACATGACAGAAAAGAAACAAAATTTTGTCTGCCAGTTCCAGTCCAGCTCGGGTCATCCTTAAATTTACAGCACCTACGTAGCATCTCGTTTGGCATAATAATGCCAGCATATAAAACCAAGAAAACAAATACTTACTGGATTTCAAACAGGGATATGAAAAGTAGTAGTCACTAAGGAGATAAAAGTAATCATTGCAGGAAAAATACAACAGAAGTACACCTCCTGCAGTAGCAGATTAAGCCTCCTCTAACTGTACAGCAGTACGGGGGAAAGAAAAAAAAAAAAAAAAGAAACAAAACCGACCCAAAACTTAGCAAAAATTGTAAAAATCGGAATCCAGGCTTAGAACCCAGTACTTCCCTTTATAATCTATTGCCCTCTGCTTATTGCCATAATGCCTTTGGAGGCAGAAATATTCTTCGAATCATCTGTGGGAAGCATAGGAATTACTTGTTAGTACACAAGTTTGGCACATACTCAGTAGAACAGCATTTTTTCTCTCCCCTTTGGCTAACTTACATGAGAATCAGAAACAGTATAGACAAGGTAAGGGCTCAAACAGCATTTGAAACATATCCTTTTAAAAGCATTTTTAAAAAATCTCATTTTCAATAGATTTTTAATCAGGAATATGTTCAGCAAGTATTTTACTGCTATCCAATGGCATTTGTGCTGAAAGATAAAAGGATCTGTGAAATTATTTTACATTTTCAACTCCTGGGAATACGCGGGTGCTGAATAGAAGAGGTGGCTACAGAATCCAGGTTCTAATGGAACTTAAAACAGAGTGCAGTTGCAGTTGTCTACTTGTGTTTTTGAGAATTTTAAGTGCTTTGTAAACTGTATGTGAGGTTGAGTTTTCTCCTTCTTTCCTTTTTAACTAATACTTGCAACTTACTATCAAAGACAATTACATTACGCGTGTGGCTTTGTGAATCTTTTAAAAATACAACATTGTTGATTTCATCTCTCCTCTTAAAACTACCAATACAGAAATGCACAATGTGGTGAGAAAGGACAGGAAAGGTGATTACAGAAAGCCCAGGTGATGCCAATAAGAAAATCTAGACAGCAGAACATGCTATATAATGTAAACGTATCTTATTTTTCCTGAATTCAACTATTCTGATCACTTAAGTGTTAATTAGTTCAGTCAAAGGGTTAACGCAAATAGTTCAAAATGACTAAACATTGAAAAAAAATTTTCTTCTTTTTGTTCCAATTATTCTGTATTATTAATTAAGCTGGTAAAACATGCAACAGTTACTATCTTTTTAATGTTCAATAATATGTAAACTCTTTAAAGAGATTTTTGTTCCACGTCTCTGCTTTAGATATTAATCAAGAAAATAATTACAGAGGAATTTAGTAGAAAAAATCTACATGCATATAACTATGTACTGTACATGTACGTTCAACGAGGTCCAATTAGTTGGAAAGAATTTGCATTTCAGTTAGTATGAGCTAACAAGACTGTAGGGAGACAATGCAATCCTACTAGCAGGGCAAGAAAGAATGGTGTTTTTCTGTAAGCATTAATTCCCATAACTGATCATTTTAAAACGTTACTGAGCTTTACAGTATTTGTTTTTCAAACATCTAGGAGTTCAGTATAAATGTTTATATTAACTGTACATGCAGCAGTGTCCCCGAGACTACTCCTGGGGAAAAAAAAAAAAAAAAAAAGATAAAATAGTGAGCATAGATTTATTATTTCTGTTGATTTAGTATTTACATTTCTATTCAGTGATAACTATCAATCAATTATGCTAAAGGAGAGTTCCTTACATTTGTTGTTTGTTCTCAGGATCCATTAAAGGTAACAGGAAAAGATTCAGAAAATTTTTATGTCTTTTTATGCAAATATTCCAATTTTCAATAGTAACGATATATACACACGACATATACACAGTTGGTGATCTCCTACCTGTATACATAGTTTCCCTAAATCCCTGTACCCTCGACTGACTAACTGGATAGTACCTGTAATTCCCAGAGTTCATTTTGCTGCAGATGTTAACAGTTTCTTTAATTCGTAATGACAGTAAACTGGCCTTTGCTCTTCCCTTATTCACTATTCATTTCTAGGCTTGGTTAAGTAGATAGCTGGGTTAAAGATCAGTGGTTTTTCATGTGACGCATTCTGGTATTCATCTAATAGCTCATTAGGACAAAACTGTCCCTGTTCTTGCCAAAATAATGAAAATGGTCCTCCACATCGCATGACAATCAGCCCTTGCTTGTGCTGAAACAACTAAGCTTATATAATTGAGTTGTTTTAAAGATATTTTGTAACTGAGTATTCCATACTGCTTCCAAAAAAGTATATATTTCAACAACTAAGAGAGAATTCTTGTATTTGTCATTACAATAATGTGTGAGCATTTAACGCACGTGTAATGATCATGTTTACACTTTATCCATGGATAACAACAATGTTGTGAACTGTGCCATATCAGCAACATAATCTCGTACTCAAAAATTATGCAAAGCCATCTTGATGGTCATATTCAAAGAGATGGCAATTCTACTGTGGAAATGTCATTCTTTATCATCCCCCTCTCCCTAGGAATTGTGCAAGGGACTCTCTCTGCAACATCTGTTAGACTCTATGAAATGTTAACAGACATCTAAAATGAAAAAAAGGGGGTGGGGGGTGGGGATTAATAAAGAAAACCTCCTCTGAACAGATAATCCACCCAAATATCCATATCCTAAAGAAAAAAAAAAAAAAATTGGCAGCACTGTATTTTGTCTGAAACCTGTCATCCTTACTTTGTAAAATATTTTTGTGTGAGTTTTAATAGGTAACTTCTGACTTATAACCAAAATGCATAGGATTGATTACGTCATCGTGCAACAATGAGACTGAATATGTTTTAGCCCCGTGTTCCAAAAGTCCTTGCTGAATCCTTCTTCTCTGTCTTATCAACAGTATTGTGCATTTAGGGATCTGGTTTTCACTTTGATGTGCATGCCTCATTCACACAGGTCCTGGAAGTGTCCACATCCAGCACCTAAAGTGCTCAGTATCTAGATCTTCAGACAGCTAAAGCATGGCTGAACTTTTCAACATCATTAAAGCGATCACTTATAATTAAAAATCGTATTTTCAAACCCTAGCCTACTCTAATCTGTTTATTTACACTTTTTTTTTTTAGGCAGATATTTATTTACTGTTACGTATTAGGTGATGTGACAGGACCTTTATCCTCTAAGAAAACTTATGATTATGAGTCTGAAAGTGTATATTCCTGTTACAAAAGTTTCAATTCCTAGCAAGACGTCACACTGCAACTGATCCTAATCACATCTTCACCTAACTACGATTCAGCGCTCCGTATCACAAAACTCTTACAAAGACTGCTGTGACACAAGGCTAGCAAAAAGTAAGGTGAAAACAGTGAGCTGTTGGCTGCAGATAAAAACCTCATCAAGCAGAGATCATCAGGATTTTAGTCATTCAGCCACTACCTTTTAACAAGTTATAGAAACAAAAGAATAGTCAACTGCAGAAAAAGTAAGCACACAGAGAAGACAATGACATCCATATATGCTGTCCTTCAGTATTTAACATGATCCTAGCGTGAATGTTGGCAGACATGCACAGTTGCAGGTTTGGGAGATGAACATGACCGTATAGTACAAATTAGAGGAAAGTTCTTGTCAGCTGTAGGTGATGAATAATATATACTTTTGTTTCTTTGTTTTGCCTTTGTTGTGTTTTTCTTTTGTTTGTTTGTTATTTAAACAAATTTGGTTTTTATTTAAACGGTAACTCCCAATACTGGGAGTTCAGGTCACCTGAAACTCCTTTTTGCAGGGGAAATCACATTTATGTTTCTCGACCTACTTTGTAAGGGAGATATGCCACATATGTTAATTTGCCTTCTCAACAACAGGATTACACAAGTGAAGCACAGAGACGCAAAGAATCATGATTACAGTGGATACACACATGTAAGTGACAAGATGTGGGTGAAATGGAGGATGCAGAAGTTTAAAGAAACAAGTAACTTGATAAAAACCTTGTAAAAACACACAACCTAATGCCAAATAATAAGTTTGTCGATTGTGTCCATTAAATTTCCTAAGTAATTACTTGCTGTTTAAAAGGTGTTCAGCATGGCATTTAACTACTAATAACCATTGCACATATGTAGGTAATACACTAAACTAAAATAGTTCATGCTTTACTCAGAAGAATTTTACATTCCTAGCTAAAATTTGGTGCAAACCCCTTAATTTGCAGACAAGGCAACAGGACAGCTTGCTCTGCACGTGCCACAATTTCACATCCAGTCTTCATTTCATATCTGTGTTTGTGCCCGTGTCTTTTTTGACACAAAACTTTCTACTTAGTACTGAATTGTTAATACCAAAGGGTGAAGATAACCATGTTAAGGTATGAGAATCTGATTCAAAGCACAGTAGACACATCAAGCTCCAAGAGATTTCAATTTAAACTGTATGTCTAATGAAATGTCTGTATGGCCCACCACTGAAATAATAGTGGAATTCAGACATTCTGTTTTGATTTACAAGGAATTAAAAAGGACAGAGGGCACTAGACATGCTATATAATATAGGAAGATGCATAAGACAAAAAATAATGCGTTTCCCTTTTAAAATAAAGTATTTCAAAACTAGTTGTATTTACTGAGACATAAGTTTATGACTCAACAAAAACAGTAGCAAGCTCACAGCAACTGTTAAAATAAAAACGCAACAACCCAATTTATCTAAGTCATTGCGAAAGATAATTCAAACACTGATCTAAAAAAACTCAGTTACACATGTTTACATCCACAGATCATCACTATACTGTTACACAGGTGTACTACTAGATTACAGCACCTTTCAGCTATTGATTATCTGGGGTTAAGCAAGGTTTATATTTTCAATATACTATTAAACATCCCAAAGCTGTGGAAATTGTCTGCTGCACACTGGTTCAGTACAAGACTCTTACAAAGCAATGTATCCTCTAGTAGTTAATTTCATTATTCTCATCCTTTTAGTAAACTGTCTCCATAACAAGCAAGGTCTTTGGATCCCATAACAGCCTACAGGGTTTAAGTGTAGGCTAAGCTTACGATCTAATAATTTGATAATATAATCTGTTGTGCCACTTCCTAGTAACAATTATTTGGTGTCATAATTAAATGACTAAACCGACCTAAAAATCCTGGTGGTTTATAAACCAGCTGAATTTTAGACGGCTGAAAAGAGACTTCATGCACAAATGCAAGAACGAATTAAAAGCAGCTATGTTTTTCTAATTACTGACTCATTCACAATACACAGAACTGCCTGAACTGCCCAGTGTCCTACTAGCTCTCTGGACAATTAAGAAAAGCTGCATTAGCAAGAACTCAGCAGTCTCTGTCTCGCTTCTCTCTGGAGGACCGGGGAAATGATGAGCTCCATCACCTGGCCAGCAGAAGCAGCAGCCACAAAGTCACCTCAGGGACTTGGACAAAGAGATTCATCTGCAGCCTTGGCAGCGACTAAAGTATGCCTTACTAGCAGACAGTCACACGACCACACACTGGCACAAAGTCCTTTCATTAAGAGCTGTTGTCTAAGTGACCTGTCACAGAGTTTCATAAAGCAGCATTAATACTGTGGGCCAAAATGAGATTGATCTTTGAGCTTCGTGGTCTCCTGTTGACAACAGTGCATTATAAAACCGATACTAAATACTTTATAAACAGGTCTCCCTCCAGTGTATTAGAGGAACAGTGCATATTTCATGCCCTATAGTTAGGTAGCCACATATCCATCAGACAATTAAATAATTTATAAGACACTCAGAAGTGCAATAAGACTCGATAAACTTTTAAATACTTACAAGCTACTATTTTGTTCAAAAACACATAAAAAAAAAAGTACCTGCTTACCTGCTGAGTACAGTGCATCAGTAAAATTCAATTTTTATAACATCTTTTCACCTGAAATATCCTTATTGCACACAAACAAATCCTGTTCTCCACTAAGTTTAAAAAAAAAAAGGACACTTGCTCATTTTCAAAATCTTTTATAAATGTCCTACAACATTACTTTCATTACTCCATATTTCAGCTTCCTCTATTTGGCATCAGACTCCTTTTTTGTCCTTTTGTACACTCTGGCCAACATGGCTGCAAGAACCTTCTCCTCTGCAATGCCTGCCATCTGGAACCACCCTGCTGCATTTCTTTCCCTCATTCTCCATCTATTTTCAGCCTTCATCTGGAAACAATATGTCTCTGTTCTCATGTCTATGTCTCTTAACTTCTAGTAAAAAGGAAAAAAAACTTTTTAATTTTATTAACTCTGCCCAGTGTTTTGGAGATAAAAGTTTGTGTGAAAGATACTATACAAAGACGTTTCTTTATTAAATCATGAAATTGCAGGGACAGGGCTTACAATAAAAAGCAATCTAAAAATACTTCCTATTCTGTTAAATTTAATACACAATACAATAGTTTGGATGATTTTTTTAACAAGTGACTTCAACATAAAATGAAAAAATATTCTTAATACTAGTAATTCATTCACACTTTCAGGAAAGAATTATGAGTTGGTCTGCTTTTCAAAAATTGTGGAAAACATGCAGTTCTTAAAGACGAATACATCTGAGAACGTTCAACACATTTGGAAGAAAATCAGGATATGTAATTTTCTTTTTGCCCCAAAGAAAAGGTGTTCTCTGAGTTGCTGCCACAGCAGATGAAGAGACACTAACTGCATGTAAACACTGAAAGAACATTTCTCTGATATTCACATACTGGTTATGCCAGCAATGTAGGAGACATAAACAGGTTGAATTCCTATAACATTAAGACATCACGGGGCAAATAATCTTACTTGTTACTTCCTTGGTTCATCTTCAAAACACCAAAATGCTGTTTATGGAGAGTCTGGTATTTTCCATGTATAATACTGTCTGAATCTCTGTTAAAATAAAACTCATAAGCAGAATTTCTCATTATCTAAGCCTTTCTGAGCTGAATGTCTGTAAATTTGTTCTAACTCACTGTAAAAACTGAAATTTCTCTTGCTGGGAGTAGTTCCCAAACCACCACAGGCGTGGACCTTTGTATAGTATTGCGGATGCCATGGTTTCACAGACAAGCCACATTAATACAGGATAGCAAGCATCTGGAACCCACAGCTGTGTGTGCTCCAGCCCCAAAGCACCCACAAGTCTACGCCAATTCAAACCCCTATTCCCATCCCACAAATGAACCACACTGGTTTTCTTTAGGAGCCAGACCTGAAATTGAAGCTTTTGAGTTTTCTCCATTCAAACAACTGAAAAGAGAATGGGACTGCTGGGGAAAAGGGGCAAATATGCTCTAAAGGAAAATCACAACGGACAATCCCAGCCTTGGCTTTCACACACGGCCTACGAGGGATGTGTTGACCCACAGGGATGTTAAAAGTGCTATTTAAGACTAAACGGATTTAGTTTTTACAGTAATTGCAACAGACTTACAAGGCTAGCACCAAAGCATCTACAAGTCCATCTGTTGTGGAACGACCAAGGATTTGGGGAGTGGGGTCGGAGGGGTGTTCAAGGATGGGGGAGAGGGGTAATGGCGGAACGGTGTTCCAGATAACAGTGTTGTTGCTTAAGCCCTACATATGTAGGACACTCTTCTGTCCTTTGGCCTGCATCTGAAAGGCACAAAGACAGTTTTAACCACCACTTTGCAAGAAAGCCCTATGCTACACCTGCAGTAGTGCTAGTAAATTTATCACATGTACAACGGAGAAGCATTAACACGTCCTTCCCCTTACTAAAACACCTTGCACCATCTGTGGCACAATCCTTAGACCCTTCTGAAGCCAGATAAGGAAAGGGAGATCCTCCCAAGTTAATTCAGCTTGAACTTTTTAAGATCTCCCTCTCTGTACTAATGGGTCCTAAAACAAAAGGCTATGCCTGTTATTCCTCTTTATCTCTGGGATGCGGATGTTTCAGCCTTTTATTTGTCCTGTATACCAAACAGAAGCTTCAGCTATTGGACATAAACATTTTACCACCTGAGATCAAATTACTTTTCTTGCTACTTTTAATCTGAAAACTGGGCTTGCAAGCTTCTGTGGGGTAGATAAATGTCCCTTCAAATACTTGTCAGTTTTGCAAGACAGCTTTTTCTTCTTTATGCCAAATACATCGTGGAAACAGGCAAGGTTCAATCACAGCAAGGAGTGATAGTCTCCAAAACAAGACGGTTACTTGGAAAATGTGAAGAAAGGACATTAACATCAACTGATTTCTCCCAGGGTTGGCTGCTGGGAGGTGAAGAAAGCTCTCCCTCAAAGAGCATTCATCCTCATTCGTGCATATGCTCTGAAGGAGGAGGAAGACCCAAGGCAGGGAAATACCACAGTGAGGCTGAACATCAGCGATACCCGCTGGACTCTCTCAGGATGACAGCGGTTAAGCCCTTTCTCCCTCCTTTTCCCAACACCAGTCTCACCGTTTCAGTTTCCATTGAGATAGAAAAACTGAGCAGCAAAAAGAATAAGCCATTACAAGTACTAATTCAGGTCTAATCAGTTGGTTGTACGCTAAACACACAAATACAGAGACAGCCATTGCAGCGCAGGATAATCCTTATATGATAACTATCAAATCTTCTTCATCCAGCTCCCTTTCAGGATACCTGTGATCATGGGTCAATTATAAGAAAAAACTAGTTCTACTTTAGGAAAAGGAATGATTTTTGTAGGTGGGAAATAACCTGGGAGAATATCAGTGGTCTATGCCTCGGTTGTCCAAAGCTGCTAAACAAACAGCTTTAAGATTTTATCTCCTGATGAGCTACTGAGTTATTTCTTAAAAGGTGATACACAGCTCAACAAGTTTAAAATAGCACAAAAGCATTCCACTCTCTGCTCTGATGTTAAAATCGCAAGCTAAAGCAAAACCTAGTGAGTATCTATAAAGACTTTTAACCTCCTGAAAATATAATATTCTCTTGTCACTCTGAAAGTATCTTACAAGCAAAAAAAAAATAGCACCTCAAGCAAAACTGTAAGAAAGAAGGTATGTCCTGTTTTGCTTAAAAGATGAAATTTGTCTTAGGAGCACATTTGGATGGAGGGAGAAATTCTGACTTAAAAATACAAAATTTGCCTTTTTTTTCTCTTTTGCTAGAGGACTGATCCTCTAGGATTGAGCCTTCTAACAAAGAAAAATCTCAGTGAGTTTTAAATCAAAGAGACTAAAAGAGTAAAGCGATGTAGAAATTTTAACAATGAAAACTTTTTCTATATTCTTACTCCCTCCTCACATACAAGATTAATACAAGAAGAATTGAGAAAAACTAGAAACCTGCCAAGCCAAGCACAATCAGGGCACAAGCAGGCTTATTTGCTTTGCAGGTCACTTTTCAAAAGGAATACGGGATAAGCATCAATGTAAACACATGGAAGACTATATAGTGTCATACACTTGACTTAACAGAAGAGCTAACTGTACAAAGGTAATTGAGGTGAAAAGAACACCTAGAAAGCATCAAAGAAAGCATCAGCTGTTTCCAGCCAAATAATGTAGCGTTCTTAAGAAAAAATTAATCTTTTTTAAAATTGCTTAAGAAATGAACCTTGAACTCTCAGCTTCTATATTGCTGTGAATGCTCCTGCAATCACACTAAAAGACCATCCCATCCCTGTACAGGAAATGGTAAAAAATTTTTGCACTTTCCTTAATCAATGACCTACTATTATGATTTATAGTGTAATTTTTGCACGTGAATGTACCTAACTTGACTTTTCATTTATCTATTTTTTCTAACACATTCATGATTTTAGAGAGAGTAATTAAAATCCCCAGATACTCATTTAGAAATGTTCTACTTCCCATCCTTTCTCTTTTGAATCCTGTTTGTTGTGAAAATTTTACTTATTGTCATGAAGAGATCATATACACACAAAAATTAAAAAAGCAATCATTCAGTATCCTAACGTGTTGAATTCATTTGAAGTTTATTTCTGATCTTCGGTAAACAAGAAAGCATCGCTGCTTATCTGGCAAATTGAGATCCTGTACTTGTGTACACATGCACAGCAGCTGATTTTCACAAGGTATGAAGCAACAGATGCTTTGTTTTCCAAATCAGAACCAAACCCACAAAATAAATCTCTCTAAGAAGCTGAGATATTTTGAATTTTCACTTAAAGACAATTTATCTCAGGATTATACACACAAGAACAGAGAGACAGCTTCATTGCTGTTAGCTGCATCCTATTTGTATCAAAACAAAGTCTAAGAGACTTAAAACCAAGCTCAGCCCATCTCCCTCCTCCAGCTGTGCTGGGTGCTGTACAAACAAAAGGAAGAGAGAGTTCCTGTCTAGAAAGGTTTATAGCCTGAATAATCAAGTGAGACAAAAGATAGAAGAAAGGAAGTATCTCATTTTGATTTTTACTATTGGGAAACTGATACATAGAACTGGAATTTTTAAAGAGTGCTTCACACCCATAGCTCATGCCAGATTTTCAAAGAGCCAAGAATAGCAGGTATCAGACTACAAATTGAAAAGAGAGTTACTGGCATGATGCTTCACCAGAGCTTTAAAATGAACTAAATGTAGGGTTTGTATTTAATCTGCAAATGAAACAAAACTATTGAAAAAATATCTTAAAAGTTTTACAAAATATTGTAAATATACTGTTGGTTTCTCTTTGCCTCCCCCTCACCCCTCCCCCCCCAAACTTACACACATCTTTCTATCACCTCAAATACTAATTTCATTCCGTGTCTCTTACGACTCACTAAATTCAAGACATGCACTTTCTATCACAACACGGAGACAGCAATTAGAAGCACACTGAAACTGCTGTCAGGTTGTCTTCCTAATCCTTAACGTGACTTGATCACTGCAGGTCAAGTGCATGATTTGATACTGATGCCATGGCGGACAGAGTCAATGGCTCTATGGGTTTATTGCTGTTTGTTTCACACAGGAGCATCGAGATTCACTGATCCTGTAGTAAGTGGAACGTCCAAGACTGGCAAGTAAATAAAAGAGGTGGAAGAAAGGCTTATATATAGCACTAGAAACTGTTCATTCACACAGCTGCCCACTTCTAAAAACAATTTTGGAGTACATTTCATTAGAATCTGAAATGCATGTTTCTAGCGAATTCCAATATACGTTTGATTTACAAATTCCAGTAAAAATGTGCCACAGCTGGTAGAATAGATTACTATAATAAATCATTATTAAATAACTGTAAATCTTAAGAATGGCATAATGTCTAATAAAAAAATACGCATGCAAAAGTGAGTATTTGTAGAGAAACATTCTTCATATAGTGGAAAACAAATTACAAAACTTACCATCCTGGTAGTACAGTATAATTCAATGAGTAAATGCTGGAATAAAATTCACATAAATAGTGCTTAATCTACTGCGATTGCATGTTAACAACTGCATCTGAACAAATTGCATGGTAAAGGGTGATGGTAAAAGTACCATATTTCAGGGCTTTTTTATGTTAAACATTCACATTTCTGGTAGAAAACTCCGGCTCTTGCAATGCATCATCAGAGCAGAACATTTACTTCCCTAATACCACGCAAACATTGCTAACTGTACCTCTGGATTTTAGCATCACTTTCTACGTTTCAAGGGTTTTTTTTACCATAAAACCCAACAAGAAAACGGCCAAAAAAAAAAACCTCATCTCAAAACACAGTACCAAAAAGCCCTGAATCCTTTTATTTTAAGCTGTGTTCCCTCTGATGTGCAGCAGATGGACATTTACAGTAACCCACTACTGCAGAAATCAGCTGAAGAGCTATTTGCTCGTCCCAAAACTTCCCATGCCTTATTCAGCTCTTGCAAGACTTCATTTGTCAAAGCGCAGACACGGTGCTGATGTCGCATCCGATGGCGCATTTCCACAGCCAAGATGAGCCGCAGCGCTGCGACAGGCCCCGGAGTGCCTCGCTGCTGAGTGTGATTGCTTCCACTGCCTCCTGGGATGGGTAAATTATTAACTGACACTTTCACAACTGAAGAACTGTCTAAGATAAACCCATTAAAACTGTTAGCCTACAGAACACTTCACACTCCTGGTTTGTTAAATCTTTGTCAAAGTCATCATTTGGCCAAGCTCTTAAAATATACATACATGTCTATATAGAATCTATTTATAAAACTCTCAATTATGAAAGTTTCCTCTACCTTTCCTCCTCTCATTTTCTTTGGCCGAACGAAGTGAATCTTGCGGTTAGAGGAAGGCTGCTAAGGACTGAAATACAAAATAGGAATGACAAAAGCTTATCAAAGATAGAACTATACTAAGCAGTGTGATTCACCTGATTAACCAAACTTAGAAAAATCACTACAAAGACACATAGTAGTGAAAATAGGTAACAAAGTGGGTAACACAGGAAGACAACACCACAACCCACAGTCAGTACAAACTGGAAACGGTAACACAAGATCAGCTGGTGATGGTTGCTAGAAAATTTACCACCTCAGCCATAAAAATCTATTAATTAAAAAAAAAAACCCTACAGAAATATTTTCTGTGCAGATTTTAAAAAGTTTCTTAGATGAAGTGACTAGCAGATTTTTGCAAAGCTGAAAAAAGTCTGTTGACACTACATACACTTTTCTTCTTACCTTTATGAATCCTAAAGAGAATCATGATATTAACACTAAGATCTGAATGAGGTGACTTAAAAAAAAAAAGACAATTACAGTTACTTCACTCTTATCTGTAGTCTGGTCCAGATTTTACTTTACTCTGAAGAAGCAGACAAAGAAGTAACATTTTGCGTGCTGATATATATAATATTACTAGTATAAAATTTATTTATCCTACAATAAATACCCAACTACCCTGCTGCCCTACTACATCAGACAAACAAAAGAAAAAAGAATTGATGAATCACATAGGAAGCAAAACTGTTTAACTAGCAGATTTCTGTTTCATTCACAGACAAAGTTGCCATGGGCACTCCCTCTTAGCCGAGGGAAGAAAAGCCACACTGTAACTCCAAATCCAACCACACTTGCCATAACACGATCGTGAAACTGCACGCAATTAAAATGGTTTGTAGACAGTAAGAACACGCCTGAACATCATGGATATGCATGGAAGTAACAGAAAAAATTTTCAGTGAGGTACCTTTTCTAGTGGATTAAGAAACCAAGAAATAAACTGCCGCACTCTAATCCAGACCAGCTTAATGGCGTTATCATACAACCTCTTCACAGAGAAAAATATACAGTCTCTCCTACAGGGGTTCATTTTTGGGGAGCCTGATTTAGTGCTCATAGGTACTGATTTGCTGTTCCAGTTGACTTCTGTCACAGCTGTGAATGGTTAGAGTAATCAGAGCCTGACAGGTCCTAAATCAGGAAACCAAATTTACAAGTCTCTTCTGAGGATGTGACTTTAAACTGTGTATAAAGTGGGAATTATGCTTCAGCTACCTAATAGGGATACAGCAAAGATTTACATTAAAAAATGACTTACATGCAAATTGCTTGTGCAAGTGACAAATATTATTTTCAGAATATTAAGACTGGGTGTTGTACCCTACAGGAAGCGCAGCTGGTTTATCAGACCAGGTTAACAGAAATGTTCAAACATGTTACTCCAGTATATGCCTGACCGATGTGTGTGCGAGTCCGTCTGTCTGTCTGTGTATCTAAGTCTATACACATGTACCCACATAGCATCACTGACTGTTTACACACTCACACACAGAGTGGCTCCTGTTAAAATTTATCTTTTCCAGCCAAAAGGGAGTGCCTCTTTTTTTATTAACTGGAATTCACCCTGAAGCTCAGCAGGAATTTTGAGGGGGCAGGACAAAAGTTTGTACCCTTTGTTTTATCCACACTTTTCTTTATTCTCTCTGATAATTTGAGATAGGTAACTAAATTACAGTCTTATAGGGACTCCAGTGATCACGAAACACAGAAAAGTGCAGTCTAAAGTATGACACTGTACCCACAGATACATTTGTAACGCCCATACACATACAAACAGCGCAATATATGCCTCACTTTATCATCAAATAATTTGATCCTGATCTCCTCCACTCACCTCATGCCCTAACAAAAGCATTCATCTACTTCTCTATCCTCCTTTCAACCTTATAGTTCGTACTCAGCTGCATAATCCACAGTCCCAAGACTACTTTATTCAAAGCTTTCCAATCATGCTGCTTGTATGCGTCCCTACTGCCCTGTGATGATGTTCGTGACACCCACTGCTACGGCATTATCCTCCAAAAGTTCCTCTGCCTGCAGCAGCAGCATTCAGAGAGGCTATTCTACTAACCTATGGACCAAAACATACAGTGCACTTTGCCTATGAATTCCTAATTGCTGATTTTCACAAACCACGAGTGCCACATCTAGATTTATTACATGACCTACCTTGCCACATGAAATATCAGGGTGCAAACACTAAGCAATGTATTTTAAACTTCTGTGACGAAGTATTCTCCCTTATTCGGAACTCAGCTGGTACATAACTTCATGCAGTACATGCCACGTGTGTGATCATGCATTTTAACAAAGTGGCAGCGTAAGGACTCAAGTGCAAGTCCATGAAAGCAAGAACATCACAGTTAGGCTTTTGGGGGAAACTCCCAAATGTCAGTGTTTCACAGTGACAAGTCACGGCAGGAAAGACCCCGAGAAGGGATTTCCACAGAGAAGTGATGTTCTAGTTTTAAGAAGAGCTTGTATGCATTGGTGGACACTCTCCTTCAACTTCGAAATGTTCTGGTTTTGACTGCTGAGGCTTTCTTTCTATCTGCAATGAAGTAGGACAACTACCATGACTAACAGCCCAGGACATAAGGAGATTTATCTCTCTTTTAAGAGAGAGATGAAGCGAAATTGTCAGAAAAGGCTATGTCCTTCATCAGACCAGCTGGCATGGAAAAAGTGGCCATAATTTATGCACGTGAGGCATTCAGGCTTCTCAAGGAGTACGAATGGATGCTCCTAACATGGCAAGCATCGGACGCTGACAAAGATCAGTAGGAGCCTGTGTTTGGAGGAAGAAGATATGCAAAGAAAGTGAAAGTCACTAACATATGAGAACGTGTTTCTTTGCATGAAAACAAGCATCTACCTGCAGAAGACAAAATGGAGTATTTCCCCATGCGTACAAACCGTGTGTTACAGACGGTTTCACTGATGTCAGAAAGCATGACTCCAGAGGAAGTTGCTCTGAACATCCAGAACAGCAAACGTACCATTGAACAAAGCACCTGGCAGAGCAATCATGGTAACTTACAGATATGAAATGGAAGCATGGTTTACTGTAAGTAAAATTAACATACCGAGAAAAAAATGCTACGTACTATCTCAGCAACCACAAAGCTGGCTGCACAGCAAAAGGAGAACTAACTTCCTGCTAGATTTGTATTTGTACACATCACACTTTTAAAGTCTTCTACTCTGAAAATGCAAGAGTCTCCTTTGGAAGACCTGTGACAGAGAACGACAAGAAAAAATAACAAAAGCCTAACAAGGAACAATTTTTTTTTAGTGTTTATTTGAGTTACAGAGTATGTGATTGGCATTAAAATACAGCTCAGTGTTGCTCCCTAATAAAAGTTAAAACTCATTCTCTTCCCACCCACACAAAGTAATTTTGTTTAGAGACCTTCATTTCTTTTGGCCTTAGCCCATATGAGGGGTGTGTGATGCAGCTGGTGCCAGTAATTGCTTCCATACAATACAAATGTTTGAAAACATTTTGCATACTTGTTATGATTATGTATGACATTTATATTGTATTTAAAACTCCAATGGTCTTACAGATTTTATTTTTGCCTATAGAAAACAAAGACACAGGACAGAATGTTCCTCTGATATATCTAAGTGAACTAAATCAATTTTATTTTCAGTTAATACCCTATGAACTCTTAGCCTCTCAACATTTGTTTTTTCCATTGAAAACAAAAGTAAAGTACCATTGATGGTAAAGCTATGGGAGCTTTGTACAAGTTTGATTGCATACACATTCACATAGCACACGAAACTGGATGGTTTGGCAAATAGCTGTGCTTTTGCTACTATTATACGTATGTTAGCTGCTGGCAGAAATAATTATCCTTATTTTGAAAAAAAAAATCTACAAAAACCTTATCCCCGCAGATATGCATAGCTATTCAGTCCCTTAATTTTACAGGTCTAAGAGTATTCAGATACAATTTTCTAGCATAACGGCTTTCGTGAGAGAATTTTTTCTTTTATAGCTGTAATGCGGTACATGTCTCAGATCACTAACCAAATCCTCTACATATCTAATGATATATTACTTTACTCAAAACACACTTGCTTTTTTTAAAACAGCCAGTTTTAATCCACGACCTTAGCAAACAATTGTGTCCTACGTAGTCTACTGTCTAATAATAAAGTCTCAAATGTCCTTCAACTCAAATAATAGGAAATTAAATTAAGTACATACATACATCATGCAGCACTCTTTTCATGAGATTCTCAAACTTCATTGTAGTCCAGATTTAGCTAAGTAAGTTAGCAATGCTCCACATACCTGTAGATTCAGCTTTTTCACCCTGCACCCACTACCACATGGTTGCCATTCCCTCCTCCTTTCCTATCTGCCTTGGAGATGCCACCACTATTGCCTCAAAGGCCACTCGGAGGAATACAGTGAAAAAACACCCCATCTAAAGTGACACTGATCTGGCACCACAGGTAAAGCATAGGCAAGTGGACTACAGCTATCAGTTTTCTAGCAGGACAGCCCACCTTTTTGTTCAAGATACTCAACAGTATCACATACATGAAGCCAACATCCATCAAGCTTGCAATATTTAAGTGCTTACCAGGAGACAGATGATGAACAGTAGCAATGGAAAACCCTAACAAACCCTTCATGTTGTTCCAACACACTGAGAAAAGTGATTTTCCACTACTTTCCAGGTGAGACTAGGAAAAGAGATGCCAGAAAGGTCATGGAAACAGTTTCCTACAGCTGTGGGACAATCACAGATACACATCTATAGCAACAAAGGAGTTTGTTTTAAGGAGAATATTTCAGATTCTCATTCCCTGATCTTCCTTCTCTCTCTCCATCCTGTTGCACTCTTCTCTCACTGTTCCCTACTCATTCTCTTTAAGTGAGAAAGTCTCAAGTCCTCACCACTAAACACAAAGTCCTCCTGACTGCTCTGCTTTGGTTTATCAATGCTAATACTTAGGCATAACCTGCTGCCTGCTGTGACAGAAAGGGCTGCCATGCATCATGGCAACTCACCACTCTGTTACGATCACCATGATCCCAGCTTCCCCAATCCTTTCCAAATAATAGCTACTTTTTTATCTCATCCATACATACCAACTTAACCCCAAACCTGTCATGGCCACACATATTTTGCCCCTCTTGTAAATTCCAAAGCTTCATCAACCACTCTTGAAGACAGAGTGGAACACCTTTTTTTGACATCAAACATTGTTTCTCTTCAGATTCTTTGGTTTCTTAAATTTGGACTAAGACACAGAAGACAACTCTCAATTTAATGAGGTTCATTCAGTCCTGATTTTGTAAACATTCATACTCTGATTGACAACTTGCAGATTTATTACAGCCATGTCAGACACTCTTCTGTCACTATGAGGCTTCATTTCAAGTATTACAAAAAAGTACTTTGGCCTTAAAAACTACCTCTCTGAGAAGGCTTTGCAAAAGACTTTCTCATATATAAATATATTTCTATGTAATACAGAGTTATTAAAAGACATTCTGAAGTTAAGTTACCATAAAGAAACTCCACTTACATTAAACTGAACAAAAAGTATCACACTGCTTACATTTCAAAGGACTGTCACTTTTTATAGCGAGGCTTCATTGAGCTTATAGCTGTGCCATTCCACTCAATGGGGTTCAGCCATGCTAATTCTCTGGGAACACATGTATTATTGCCTAACAGATGGTTGTGAAATGTGGCTTTCCAAAGGAATTATCACTTCCCTTTCTTCTTTGCTCTAGACACAGTCAGAAGGGGGGAAAAAAAAAAAAAAATAAAATTGCAGATTCCCACTGGAGGAGATGAGTCCTTGACTCCCACTCGTAACAGCAGCTGCTCCCAGTAGGTACTCAAAAGTACCTATTTACCCTACTCATATTTGCTTTTTACAAGAAGTGAGTGTACATATTTCAGGAGAAATCCACATATTTAACAGTTACAAATATCACCTACAAGTGCTTCGGATTATGATTGGCATGAGCTATCTCCTGGGCTGCAGAGGACACTGCTTTTTATGCAGATGCTAGCTTATCATGCGTAGCTTCAAGCTAGGAGGAAACCTCTATCTCAAACATATTCCTGTTGAACACAACGTGTCAGCAGATGATGGAGCAGAAGAGAGTCCTCCTGACAAGCACTGAAAGTGAACGTATGAACAATACTACCTGTTATCACAGAATCACAGAATCACAGAATGTCAGGGATTGGAAGGAACCTCAAAGGATCATCTAGTCCAATCCCCCTGCTGGAGCAGGACCACCTAGATCAGATCACATAAGAATGCGTCCAGGCGGGTTTGGAACATCTCCAGAGAAGGAGACTCCACAGCCTCTGTGGGCAGCCTGTTCCAGTGTTCTGTTACCCTCACTGGGAAGAAGTTCTTCCTCATGTTTAAGCGGAACCTCCTGTGTTCCAGTTTATATCCATTTCCCCTTGTCCTATCATTGGATGCCAGTGAGAAGAGCCTGGCTCCATCCTCATGACAGTCACCTTTTACATGTTTATAAACATGAATGAGGTCCCCCCTCAGTCTCCTCTTCTCCAAGCTAAAGAAACTCAGCTCCCTCAGCCTTTCCTCATAAGGGAGATGCTCCACTCCCTTCATCATCTTTGTGGCCTTGCGCTGGACTCTCTCAAGCAGTTCCTTGTCCTTCTTGAACTGAGGGGCCCAGAACTGGACACAATATTCCAGATGTGGCCTCACCAGGGCAGAGTAGAGGGGGAGGAGAACCTCTCTCGACCTACTCACCACACCCCTTCTAATACACCCCAGGATGCCCTTGGTCTTCTTGGCCACAAGGGCACATTGCTGGCTCATGGTCATCCTGCTGTCCACCAGGACCCCCAGGTCCCTTTCTCCTGTGCTGTTCCTCAACAGTTCAGTCCCACACTTGTACTGGCACCCACTGGTACCTGACTCACATGACCAATTACTACACCTAAGTGACTACTGTGGCTGTCAAAGGCAAGTGACAGTTTTGGCGTTTTTCTTCACGTTCAATCGGTAAAGCCAATGTTAATTACAGCTGAAGTTCTAAGGTTCCAGTCACACCTATGTACATAAAACGATTGTTTCTACGGTCTAAGAGGTAATTTCCTTATATGACTGATAACAGTGTTTAAAGCATCATTATTTGTCTACAGAACTTCAAAGACTTTTACCTCAGGGGAAGAAAACTAAGAAACTAAGCACAAACTAATGGAAAACACAGAAGAGAGATTCATATTTGAAGGGGCCCAGATTTTCAGTTTAACATATTTAATGACTGCTGAGCAACAAAATCTCAGCAAACCAAAATGAGAATACACCCTGAAGAATCCTAATTCCTTGGCTCAATAGGGGATATTCTTAACTAATTCCTTACTGTGTCCTATTACAGTTAGGTATTAGAAAGACATGTAAACAGTTTTCCATTTCACCCTCTGTGGCAAATTTCTTGGGTTTAATGTTTTCTGTCAGAACTTTAATGTTCTTTTAATGTAGAATTTTTTCTTGAGCAATATATCATATTTAACTCTGTAACTATCAATCAATATTCCTTTTAATTGAGGTTAATTTCTTTCAACTTTTCATAAACTTCCCCTTGGAGCACTGAGGGTTCTTGCACCTGCTGAAGAGCATAAGTTTATTTCACAAACCAAAAGTGTCTTCTTCTCTCACTCATACACAGGACTGTCCCCAGGTTTTGTAAGACACTGTGAAAACATGATCTAAATTAGACAGCAGCTTTAAAGCCATGTGTGACACCACAACAAAGAGAAAAGCAAGGAAAGGAGGGGCAGAATTTGGTGAAAAAAGACACAGCATGAGATCCCTTACAATTATGTTATACCAGAATTTAATATGACTGCTTTGGGGCAGAACTTCTAAAGTACAGGTGATGTAAAAGTACAACAGAGTCTTTTCATATGTGCACACACAAGAACTCTTGGTTGAGTTCTCCAAAATAGAGAGTAGGGGAAAACTGAGATAAAGATGTCCCTCTTGCTTAGTTCTTTCAAGTATAATTTAACAGATCTCCTGGTGTTAGGGCAGTACCAGTCCACACTCTGTCAAATAAAGAATTTGTTAAAGGAATAGCTACTTGGTTGTTCCAATGGTTAATCACTAACCCATTCCCACTGACCCTCTTTATGCACACATTTTCAGAATGTCTTGACTTGCGGTCACAAGCCCTGGTCCTCATGGGGGACTTCAACCACCCTGACATCTGTTGGAGAGACAATACGGCAGGGCACAGGCAGTCCAGGAGGTTCCTGGAATGCGTGCATGACAACTTCCTCCTGCAGGTGATAGAGGAGCCGACAAGGAGGGGTGCCATGCTCGACCTTGTGCTCACCAACAGGGAGGGACTGGTGGGTGATGTGAAACTTAAGGACAGCCTTGGCTGCAGTGACCACGACACGGTGGAGTTCAAGATCCATGGGGCAGCAAGGAAACCATTCAGCAAACTCTGTACCCTAGACTTCAAGAAGGCGGACTTCGGCCTCTTCAAGGACTTGATGGGCAAAGTGCCGTGGGAGGTGGCCCTGGAGGGACGAGGGGCCCAGGAAAGTTGGTCCACATTCAAGGAGCACCTCCTCCAAGCTCAGCAGAGGTGCATCCCGATGAAGAACAAGTCGGGCAAAAAGACCAGGAGGCCTGCGTGGATGAGCAAGGAGCTCCTGGACCAACTGAAAATGAAGAGGTTAGCCTACAGAGGGTGGAAGCGGAGACAGATAGCCTGGGAGGAATACAGAGAAGCTGTACGAGTGACCAGGGATCAAGTGAGGAAGGCTAAAGCCCTGAAGGAATTTAATTTGGCAAGGGATATAAAAAGCAATAAGAAAAGCTTCTATAGGTATGTAGGGGACAAAAGGAAGTCCAAGGAGAACGTAGGCCCCCTCCGGAAGGATACTGGTGCTCTGGTCACCCGGGACATAGAGAAGGCTGAGGTACTCAATGAATTTTTTGCCTCAGTCTTCACTGATAAAGCCTCTTGTCTTACCACCCAAGCTGTGGAAAGAACTAGCAGGGACTGTGAGGATGAACCACCGCCCACTGTACTTGAAGAGCAGGTTCGGGAACATCTGAGGAACTTGAAGGTGCACAAGTCCATGGGACCTGATGAGATCCATCCGCGGGTCCTGAAGGAACTGGCGGATGAAGTTGCCAAGCCACTGGCCATTGTATTTGAGAAGTCGTGGCGGTCTGGCGAGGTCCCCGATGACTGGAAGAGAGGGAACATAACCCCCATTTTTAAAAAGGGGAACAAGGAGGACCCGGGCAACTACAGGCCGGTCAGCCTCACCTCTGTGCCTGGCAAGGTCATGGAGCAGATTCTCCTGGGAACCATGCTAAGGCACATGGAGAGCAAGGAGGTGGTGGGTGACAGCCAACATGGCTTCACCAAAGGCAGATCGTGCCTGACCAACTTGGTGGCCTTTTATGATGGGGTGACAACATCGGTGGACAAGGGTCGACCAACGGATGTCATCTACCTGGACTTGTGCAAAGCTTTTGACACTGTCCCGCACGACGTTCTTCTCTCTAAACTAGAGAGGCATGGGTTTGATGGATGGACCACTCGGTGGATAAGGAATTGGCTCAATGGCCGTACTCAGAGAGTAGTGGTCAACGGCTCGATGTCCATGTGGAGACCGGTCACGAGTGGCGTCCCTCAGGGGTCCGTGTTGGGCCCGGCCCTCTTCAACATCTTTGTCGGTGACGTGGACAGTGGCATGGAGTGCACCCTCAGCAAGTTCGCCGATGACTCCAAGCTGTGTGGTGCCGTCGACACGCTGGAAGGGAGGGATGCCATCCAGAGGGACCTCGACAGGCTGGAGAGGTGGGCCCGTACCAACCTCATGAAGTTTAATCAGGCCAAATGCAAGGTCCTACATCTGGGTCATGGCAATCCCAGGCACAATTACAGACTGGGTGGAGAATGGATCGTGAGCAGCCCTGAGGAGAAGGACTTGGGAGTACTGGTGGACGAGAAGCTCAATATGAGCCGGCAATGTGCTCTTGCGGCCCAGAAGGCCAACCGCGTCCTGGGCTGCATCAAGAGGAGCGTGGCCAGCAGGTCGAGGGAGGTGATTCTCCCCCTCTACTCTGCCCTCGTGAGACCTCACCTGGAGTACTGCGTCCAGTTCTAGAGCCCCCAACATAAGAAGGACATGGACCAGTTGGAGAGGGTCCAGAGGAGGGCCACGAAGATGATAAGAGGGCTGGAGCACCTTTCCTATGAGGACAGGCTGAAAGAGTTGGGGCTGTTCAGCCTGGAGAAGAGGAGGCTCCGGGGTGACCTTATAGCGGTCTTCCAGTACCTCAAGGGGGCCTGCAAGAAAGATGGGGAGAGGCTGTTCAGGAGGGCCAGCTGTGATAGGACAAGGGGTAATGGTTTTAAAATAGAGGGAGGTAGATTCAGGTTGGATATTAGGAAAAATTTTTTTACCATGAGAGTTGTAGAACACTGGAACAGGTTGCCCAGAGAGGTGGTGGATGCTCCATCCCTGGAGACGTTCAAGGCCCGGTTGGATGAGGCCCTGAGCAACCTGATCTAGTTGGAGATATCCCTGTTCCTTGCAGGGGGGTTGGACTAGATGACCTTTGAAGGTCCCTTCCAGCCCTAACGATTCTATGATTCTTTGACTACCAGTAGCAATATTAAGGATTGGAAGGAAACTTAAGTGTTGGGAACAGAAAATGTGAAAAGATGTAGAAAAATGCCAACACAGAGAATTCTTGAATAGTTCATTAAAAGTTTGCTCCCAGCATAGATACCTAAAACCCTGGATTGCCTAAACCAGGCTGCAAAGCAGCATATGAAAAGCAGACGTTCACATTGATGTTCTTCTGATGTTTGTTGTAATACAGTAGTGTCTAAATCAAGCATCTTAAATCAAAGTTGTGAGCAGTACCATACTAGTCACTGCATGAACACTAAGTGTTATCAAAGACTTCACAACTTAGGACCAGACGGAAAACAACAGGGAAAAAGGGGAAAGGAAGTGCAGGGAGGGGAAAGGGGTGAGTGTGAAGCAGAAAAGAATGGGGATAAGGGAAGAGAAAAATCAGGAAGGTGCAAGTAGGGGAAGAGGAGGCAGGCTGGAGAAAAAGAAGGGTAACAGTAAATGCCAATGTACCCCAGGGGTCAATAAGGTGTCCAATCCTGTTTAATGTCGTCATTAATCATCTGGATGATGGGGCAGAGTGTACCCTCAACAAGTTTTCAGATGATACAAAACTGGAAGAAACAGCTGATAAGCCAGAGGGTTGGGCTGCCATCCAGCACAAACTCAACAGGCTGGAGAAATGAGACAATGGGAACCTCATGAAGGGGAGGTACAAAGACCTGCACTTGAAAAAGAACAATCACATGTAACAGCGTATGCTGGGGAACAACTAGTTGGGAAGCAGCTTTGCAGGAAAAGATCTGGGGGTCCTGGTGGACACCAATCTGACCATGAGCCAGCAACGTGTTCTTGTGGCAAAGAAGGGTAATGGTATCCTGGGCTGCATTAGAGAAAGCATCACCAGCAGGTCGAGGGAGGTGATCCTTCCCCTCTACTCAGCACTGGTGAGGCCACACCTGGAGTCCTGTGGTCAAGTTTGGGCTCCCCAGTACAATAGAGAAATGGACATACTGCAGAGAGTCCAGTAATGGGCCATTAAGATCATGAAGGGACTGGAGTATCTCTCCTGTGAAGAAAGGCTGAAAGAACTTGGACTGTTCAGCCTGGAGTAGAGAAGGCTCAGGAGGGATCTCATCAACGTGTACGGATATCTGATAGGATAGTACAAAGAAGATGGAACTAGACTCTTTTCAGTGGTGCCCAGTGACAGGACCAGAGGTAATAAGCACAAACTGAAACACAGGAGGTTCCCTCTGAACATCAGGAAACACTCGTCCCTGTGAGGGTTACTGAGCACTGGCATAGGTTGCTCACAGAGGCTGCAGAGTCTACACCCCTGAAAATATTCAAAAGCCATCTGGACATGTTCCTGGGCAAGTGGCCCTAGGTGACCCTGGTTGAGCAGGGGAGGTTGGACAAGATGACCTCCTTCCAACCTCAATCAGTCTGTAATTTTGTAATTCTGTGAAGAGGAGAGGAAGAAAAGAGAGGAGGAGGAGGAGAGAGAATCCGCAGAGGAGGGAAGAGTGAAAGAGGAGTGGGGAATGGAGGGAAGGAAGAAAGAGGACAGGAAAGAAGGGAGGACAGAGAATGAGGAAGGGAGTAATGTGAGGAAGGGGAAGCTACCTGCAAAGTCATCATTAGTTATTACTTGCCAGCTTCTCTGTCATTATCAGTTGTCAATACCACTTAGTAAGCACAGCAGAGGTGAATTTTATACAAGGATTAAAAGCCTGCACAGCTGCCTTTCCTGGATATTGAAAAAATCAGTCTAAAATGACAGCAATAAACAAATTAAAATATCACGGTTGCCATCTCAGGTGCAAACAACCCTTTGCCTTCCAGTGACTTGTCTGAAATCAACTGCATGACAGAAGACTGGCACAAGTTAACTCTTAAAAAGACTGCCAGCATGCTGCAAAGGAAAGGAGCACACATGAAGTGATCTGCCAAGTTGCCAGCCCTCCCTGGAAGGTGCTAGGCCAGGTGATGGGAGCAGACCAGTTATTGGTGACATTGTAGTGCTGGTCTACTATAGGCTGCTTGACCAGGAGGAATAAGTGGATGAGGACTTCTACAAACAGCTGGAAGGAGCCTCCCATTCACAAGCCCTGGTCCTCACGCAAGACCAATCTCCCAGATAACTGCTGGAGGAACACAACAGCAGCACATAAGCAGCTCGAGAGGTTCCTGGAGACCACGAATGACAACTGCCTGACCCAAGTGACAGAGGAGCCAATGAGGAAAGGTGCTCCGCTGGACCTCATAGTCACAAACAAGGAAAGGCTCACTGAGGATGTGAAGGCTGAAGGCAGCCTTGGCTGCAGTGACCATGAGATGGTGAAGTTCAGGATCCCGTTTCTAGGTGACCCTGCCTGAGGAGAAGGGTTGGGCAAGATGACTTCTAGAGGTCCCTCCCAACCAAAACCACTCTGTGATTTTGATTCCAGTTCAGTCACATCCTGCTGCCTCTGAACACCTACGCAGGTAGGTAAAGACACCTTTTTCTACATACATCTGGTAAGCCTGCTACATGAATGACTTGTAGATTTGACTTGTAGATTTGAATAACGTAATTTTGGGGCAAGAAACATTCTTTGTCGAAGAAAAGTAACACTTCAGCCATCTGTAACTCAGTATACAGCACTTGTCAGGTTACTAACACAGGTTGTTGACGGTACCTCAATATAGTGCCCTCCTCACATTTTCTCGAAGGAATATTGGACTAAATTTAATGCCAAGGCTCAGGCACCCTAAGCACCTGTTTTGGAATTGCCCAGGTTGCTTCAAGAAGCACCCATTACTATACACGGTCCAGGTCTGAAGGAAAAAGCGTGTGCATCCTCAACCGAGAACCCCTGATAGCTGGCTCACAAACATGAAACTAGAAGAGACCACCCTTGTCTGAACCTCACTATCTCAATTACAGTATGCAAGGCTGGCTTCTTAGAGACTGCCTTCTTCATACAATAAAAGACCAAAGAAAACCACTAAGTTATGGGAGGGAGGGGGAAGGGGAGGGAAGAAAAGTGCCTATGCCCTTACAACCAGGAGATACAGTGCTACAAAAGTGTTCATACACAAACAGTAATTTTGATGACATTCAGTTTCCGTTGCAATAATGAAAGAATATAGATGGCTAGAGAGAGGAGTCATGGGAATAACTTGGTAACTGAGACAATGGCAAACATATGGTGAAACAGAATTCAGTGGTACTACTGCTGCTATTGAGGAAGAAGCTCTGGAGGCATGAGGGGACTACTTCCGTTTTCATCTGTCACAGTTATTCTCCAAGACACACCAGTTCTCTGGCCCAGGACAGCTGAGAGGATACGAAGCATCTCCCATAGTTGTTGTGTCCTATTTCTTTCTTCCCTGTAGCACTACACAATGAAGAAAGTGCAAAGAAACTTTTATTGTACTTTTACAAAATTGTAACTTACATGGTGGACAATACCAGCCAGCCAGGGAGGAGCTAACAGGCAGAGCAGCCACCCTTTCTGCTATGAATTAGGTGGAGTTTGAGTCTATCATGTTTGGAATATTCAATTAGACAAAATAAGGAAAAAGGGAAAGCTGCTTAAATATGTAAGCAGACAGGGAAAAGAGGGAAGAAAAATAGGGGGAAGAGTAAGGGCTCATAGCTGGTAACACCATCACTACACCAAGTCAGTTTTAGGTCCTCCACAAACTAAATCAATAGTAGTGCAAGTATTATCACTTGTGCAAACGCAGCTGAATTTCTACATCCATTAACTCCATGTAAGGAAACGCACAATCTAACACGTTGTAATACTTCAGAAAAAAAAATATCTATAATGCATTCAGCAAACTAGGATTGCTTTTTGTCATTTAATGAATTTTTTTCATGTGCAAAGGCAGTCACAGGCCAAATTTGGTTTGACCAAGCTATACTTCATGAAGAGTCAAAAAAATAGTGACAGATTTTTGAAGCCCCCATAAAATGTAATCTGTCAACGCTGTTTTCAATGCAGATTTTACAACAGTAATTACCATTTTCTTACTTTGAGATAAAACAAATAATTATTTGCAATCAAAAATAGACTATTCCTCAATTTCTGCCAAAAACTAATTTAAAATTTCTTTACTGATCAGTACAGTTTAGCTACTTGTAAACTAACGTACATGTCTGTGAAATAAAGAAAAAACACCCAACTTAAAAGCAATATAAACCCCCTCCAAAAGAATAATAGTCACACCACTAAAAAGCAAACAAGCAGGACAGTAAAGCTTAGGGGAACAGGAATGTTTGCTGCAGCATTAAATAAAAAGTTAAAACTGCATATCTGTGCTAGGGAAGAAAAAAATGAAAAGAACCCCTGAAGCATTATCCATCAAGCATAAGTGAATAATGAAAAAACGAACATGTCTATACCCTTGGTCTTTAATCTTACGGCAAATTATGGTATTCAAATATAGTATTTTACGCATGCAGTCTGATAACACTTTCTATCTTTCTTGGAGATTTTGTGAACGACATGATATGAAACACAATGTATTTAATGAAAGGTTTCTAAGCTGATTTCCCTACAGGTTATTTTCTTTCTTTTCTCTGGAACCCATACGAAGGATATACAGCAGGGACCAGGGGTGTATATAAAAATAAACTACCAAGCGGCATCAGAGCCGATACCCCATTCCTACAGGGGCAAGTGAATTATTAGATCTGTGTCATGAATTTTTTTTTTTTTAATATGCCATTGTTCCCACTTGAGCACATTAAATTTTCCATATCCACTTTTAAACCAATATTACCTTTTTTCCCCCCATGGTCATAATGTTCAAAGTATACATTAAGCCAATCCAACAGCTTAAGTCACACACCAGTTATATGTAAAGTAGGATAAACTATAACCTTTTGATTTTCCTCTCTATGAACTTATACTTCAGTGCCTAAAGAAACGAGAAAAGTAAAACAAACCAAGGTGCCTCATGGGGGAAAAAAAAAAAAAAAAAGACTAATATTCATTTTATATTTGGTCATGAACAACATTTTATCTGACTTTGTATATTCATGAAAGTATATTACAACTGTGTATATATATATTTGTGTTATAACCATTTTAACATACATAAGCCTTTCAAATCAAAGGTGAAAGCATTTTTGGTTTTGAAGACGTGATTGCCAATTATTTTTGCACTAGTGCACATAAACAGGAAGGACAGATTCTTAGGTATGAGTTATATATTCCTGTACAAAATAATTGTATATTCTATGAAGACTGATCCTTTTTCTAGAGAAATATACAATAACACAAGGGAAATCTTGTACCAGCAGCATAACTGAAGTGGCAAGACACAATATTAGAAAAACAGAGCTACTTTCATTACTGTGATGCTGTGTGTCACAATGTCTCTCCTTAATGAACCTGTTTGCAATAAGACTCCGGGTGCAAAGAGGCTATTTAGAGAGCCTATTGTGTCTATAGTGAGTCCTTCAAATATCTTCCCACCATTAGACATGCCGCATTGACCAATTCTGTCCTGATTGCTGCTCTTTTTAGTATCAAGGGACGTTCTTGCCCAGACAGACCGATGGATCAGAAACTGCACTTCATAAAATGTTTAGGCTGTACACACATTCACACAGTGATACAAGCAACAGAGTCCCAGATCACACAGCATGTTGAATGCGCCAGTGTCATCTCAAGGCTTATGACTTTCCGATATCTACAAAAGGATTTGGGTTAAACTTTGCTTCTGCTGTCTGCCTATCATTCTAACAAAAGACATGTTTTTTTCACCCGTTCAGAGTGTAACCAAGCCCATGGCTCACATGGGAACGTTTTAGGCAAATGTTCCCTATGTCACAAAGCCTTCTTGCTCACTTGACACCATTTCTTAATTGCTGACAGCAGAAAAGGACCACACATGTCACGCCATCAAAGAGCAAAAAACTTTGCTGTGAATAAACAAAACAAAAACAAGTCTTCCTAAAAGATTATGAATTACCACTCTCAGTGACAGCAGCAAAGAACAAGGGACTTCTCTCAACAGTAATTACAGAAATAGTTTGTTACTATGTACAGCCCTGCAAATTAGTCCCTTTGTAAGAGATTTTGTGAGGGTAGTGTGATGCAGTCTCAGAGTTCCTATCTATCAAGGCAGTAGTTTACTTATTAGCCACTAATTAGTGTGCTTTATTCTCACCTTTCATGAACTTCATGTCAAACAGGCTATCCGCAAGGAGCCTTTTTACATTTTAACTTTTTCTGGTCTTACCCTTTTCTTCTCAGAGTAATTTACCTACCACCTCCAGTTGAAGGCCCCAACGCCCATGCACAAGTGACAGAAAGCGTATGGAATATGAAAGACCTGACCATGAGTTTACTAACACAGATCAAAAGCTATGCACCTCGGGTTACATCTGTGTTACCAGTTGAACACAGAGAGAGTAGGGAGGGAAACCTGTGAGGGAGAAAAGCAGTTTTTACAGTGCTGAAGGTGAAGCTAAAGCAGAGGTGATGCAGAAAGCTCTCCTCCAAGTCAGAACTGGGAGACCGTATGCGTTTTCAGAGGAAGTGGCAGGCGCCTAGAAATCTCAAGGAAGAAACCCTAATGTTTCTAAGTTTTGCTCAAAGAATAAAGGCAACTCTTCTTGCCAAGGGCAACCTGTAGAGACAGACGAGGCACAGGAAGCGGTTGGGGGAGAGGGAGCCTTTTCCAGCCTATTTTGTAGCTAGGAAACTGAGACACAAGGATTAAAACAAAGAAAGTGTATGCCACTGAAGAAACGAAGAGGCTATTTAAAATCATTTTCTGCTAAGAAATACAGAAATGCTATATATATCACCAGTTATTATTGGTAAGTTTATGAAAAGTGGTATTATATGTAAGATGACTGAACGATACAACAGGTAGCAGTAGAGTTGTTCTAAAAGCAACACGCTGAAGTGTAGTTACCCCTTCCTTCTCCCCACCTGAGTCACCAGATCAATCTATAAAAGAGGGTTGTGAAATTGAAAAATAACCATATTTTGAGCTGAATTCTTGCCTCTAATACACTCAACTGTCTTTGAAATGCGAATATTATCTGAGAGGTAAATTTGGCCAACAGACATTACATTACACACATTATAGACATGGGATAAATATTTTCCAAATTAGCAAACAACCCGTTTTGTCACACTGATGAAATTTTCCACAGGCATTATGCATCTTCTATGGATCATAATTAAATCTTTCTAGACCTTCTCTCTGTATTTTCCGTGTACAAACACATTCTTCCAGCATTGTGCCATCTTTACACCAAGAACACATACCCTTCTCTCATTCCACATTTTTCCATACTGTTATGTTCACCAGTTATTCTGCTCACTTGGAAAGCTGGCATATCTCATAAATAAACTCTTATAGGTTGTATTTACAAATGAAAACATTCAGAGTGACATACTTGGCCAGGTTATCATAAAAGAGCTAAGCTGCACCCTTACACAGTTTTTAGTTTGGCAACTCCAGCTAGATTGCTGTTTTCACCATGAACACTGGGCACATTAAGGTTCCAAAGCCAATCTCCCTAGGTTGAAGTCCTCTAACCCATATGCTGCAATTTCATTTGGAAGAGAAGTGTGCCTTCCAAGCCAGAAGCTAGTTATGAAGTGCTGCTTTACTCCATAGCAGACCATGGGGGGCTTCAAGGACCCGCAGCAAAGTGGTTTCTGCAGTAGTTTGCTGTTACACACTAGATGCTGAAGGCATCCCTCCACTACCTTTAATCCTATCTATTCGCTAACCACTCAAATTTCATTTGCAATACCATTGTTCTCTGAGGTTTCTAGTAATCATTAAGTTTTCCAAAAATTCCAGGAGAACAGTGACAAATGAGTGTGAAATTTGCTGTGCTAGATGATAGGTTCAACGGGTATGCTGTTTATCTGTTCTGTGTGGCCATTCTGAAGTTTCCCTAAGGTTTTCATCATAATTTCACTTGGTCTTTAATTAAACCATTTCAGCTAGGTCCTGTGTGACTTGAGACATGTTTCACTTTACGTTTAAAAAATGAACATACACGAACACCCTGTAAGGCCTACAACACCAATACGTAAATTTTCATGTACAAACTTCAGTGTTTTCCCTCCTCCCTCCATCCTTTCCACACCAAACCAAGAAAAAGGAATATCATTTGGTTTTTAGTCATGGGGACTAAAACTTTCTAAGATCATTGAGAACAGAAGGGTCCCATGTAAAACATCACTTAACTTCCTGTCTAATTATCATGTCTAGTTAAACAGAAGTGTCTAACCCTAAACATGTCTTATTTAATCACAGAATTTAGATACAATTTTCCAGTTTCCATTGCATCTCCCTGTGTGTTGCTGGAAAGAAAGTAATCTTACGTGATACACTTCCAGAAGTCCTCTTCTGGAGCTGTATCACCAGCTCTCTTAGGAAGATTACTCTACTCCCTGAAGGGCTGCTAAAGCCGTTTTTCATTTACATCAGACAAATAAAAGCAACCTCTCTCCAACCCCAGCAGCCAAATTAACTTAAACTTCGATAATTTTGCCTCAACTAAATGTGACAGCATTCATAGAAATTTTTCCACCAGCAACATGGCGCGGAAATGACAGGTAACCTCTTCTGCATACAGAGCCAGAGACGGATGACATCTGTCCAGAGCTGTAATTCTTAGAAATAAAGCATGTATCTGATACAGCTGAGACATCACATCTTTCTTTTATTACAATTGATGGTGAAAGGCACTTTTTATGAACAGATAGAAACTGTCTGTTATGGCATCTTACGACTTCCAGCTCTGAAGTGCCACTTTGCACTGCAGGAGAAAAAAACATCAACAGACTGAATGAGCAGGTCATACCTTGTCCACACAGAAATGCTAAATTATTATGTCTTTCCTATGTATTCTCCCACATAAAAGAAAATGCATTCTTTTTGGAAAACTACAACCCAACAAAATTAAAATGTGTAAGTTTTCACAAGAACAGGACACTGATAACAACATATAAGCAAAACAAAACAAAGATCTTACATGTAGTAAGTACATCACTGGAAAGCGAAATACAACCAGAAATCAAGTAATAAATACTGTAATGACTTCAGTATAAAACTAGCAAATAAGCAGACGGAAGGTGCAATTAAGGGAGACAATTAGCATCGAATTATGCCTTATTTTCTGAACTTGGTTTCCAAAGATCAAATTCAGATGTTGTGTGTACTCACAGTCTTGGGAAGAGTAAATAAAACATTCTGCATGTTGCACTCCATAAATCTCATACTTAACTTACCATACAAATTAAATCCAAACACAAACATAATTGTAAAACCGCCTCCTTTCCCACAAAGCAATCACACAACCAAACCAATCAACATGTTAAAATTATGAATGTCAATGCTTTAGTTTCAAATTCGAAGTATTAAGCAAAGATTTCATTAGTGAGAATTAAGTATAACTGGCTCTTGAGTACAAGAATGTCTGAAAAATTCACATCAAACTGGGTCTATATCTACATTAAAGTCATCATAGACAGTGATTTGCAAACCAGCTGATGGGACTCTTCAGCTGCATTGTTGCTGCTGTCCCCATGGGAAAACCTGTCAGATTTCAGAAGTATTGCTTCCTGAATTCAGCCAAAGTCTTACTGAAGGTCTCTTGTTTGGTATCTGGAGATTTTTCCAACCAACTTATCTCAAAAAAGCAGATACCTGTTTTCATCTGGCATAGCTTCTCCATGTCCTTCTTTCTGGTGTATTTGCTTGGTATATATACAGATCAAAATACAGACTACCTTAGTTATCCTAAAAGTATTTTAAATTGCATTTTAAAAATATTTTTAATCATCTTTAATAAAAAATCTGTTTTTTTTCTTGAACAAAAGGACCAATATTGATTCAAAAAAATCTGATGCTGTGAGAAGTACCAGGACAGAAATACAGGCCTCCAGAGACAGAGAATGAATTTTTCTGAACGGATGCTTTCTAAGATAATAGATTCTAAATTCTATCCAGTTCAAATCAGTATCTTGCTTTTCACACCTAAACAATTTCTGATAGTTTTACAAACAGCAAAACTACACAAACTGAATCTGAGTCCAAGGCAGGATATAAAGTTTGTAAGCCTTTTTACAAAGCAGAATCAAACACTAAACAAGAATAATTTCAAGATGTATTTTAGACAGTTTCTTAGATTTTGTAAATGAAGAGAGTTCTGATTTCAGCAGAGCCAATCTGATTTACATGGGCTGCTACCTGTTCCTTTGAGAAACTGGAGGACAAGATAATCAAATTAATTTATAATTTAAAAATATTGAAAAAAAAAAATTACCATCTAAGGCTCATATTTTACTCTTCTCAAAAACCTAGGAAAAGCCTATGCTTTGCAGCATACAAAAATAACTTATGAAATGTATGCTCCGGACAAAGAAAGAGGATTTTTACCCTGACCTTTTACAATTTTACAATATTCCATTACTTATTGCTGTTTAATTCCAAGACAAAACTACACACATCAGTTCACATTCAGATTTCAGGCCAGGTTAGATTACCTACAATGAGGCTCAGAGATAAGAAGGAATGATTTGTCACTCAGTAACATTTCTGCATCTTGTGATGGATGTGAAGTCACTCTCAGTCACTAACAGAAAGGGAGAATGGTGTTTGTTTTGTTTTATTTTTGAAGAGGGTATAAGATGAAAAGGGAGCCCTCCCTCCTCCTGAGGAAAAAGAAACAAAAGGAATACACTTTTTCAACATATGCACTGTATTTCTACAAAGAATCCATCAGCACTGAACAAGAACTCTACGCTGTAGTGCTTGATAAAGCATTCTTTTAAAGAGCAGGTGTCTCCTTTACAGAGCAGTGGGGCTTTTTGCCCAGGCCGCTGCCATTGAGAATAGTTTTATTTTCTTTCCATCTGATTTAACAGATGTCTTATGTACTTCACCATCTCAGCTATCTAGCCCATATAAGTTATGACCCCCAGACACATAAACACTTTAGGAGAATGGATAACAGCACAAAGACCGACTTTTTAACTGAGAGCTTGTCTACACATTCAGCTATTTGGGAATAAAAATTCAAGGACAGCAATTGCAGAAAAACTGTTCTTGAATGATTCAGTTCTTTCTATGAAGATACTTGCTCCAGGAATGGGGAGTCAATCAGGAATATTTACTTTCATAATACCAAATGTTATTAGTGTATGTAAAACATATCACTACTCCTATTTCACACTTCACTAAACCAAATAAACTTTTAGGTATAGATGAACCAGTAAGCAAAGCGTCTTGAATACTTTCTACAAAGACAGATTATTGTACAAGACAAAGGTTTTGTATCAGACCAATCTGGAACAATTTCTTCATGCATAGGAAGAAAAACTGAAAGAAGAAAATATAAAAATTAAAACGTAA
This sequence comes from Tauraco erythrolophus, assembly GCF_009769465.1. NCBI lineage: Eukaryota > Metazoa > Chordata > Aves > Musophagiformes > Musophagidae > Tauraco > Tauraco erythrolophus. The sequence continues at coordinate 87,181,956 of NC_141496.1, read as the reverse complement.
AAAAAAAAAAACCAAACACCAAGAATGTTCAGACTTTTAAGGAAACATTTTTTCATCATGCTAACAAAAGAAAGATTCTTGCATTGATAGCTGCCTTGCTTAGAAAGCAGTCTTGGTGAAGTGATGGCAAGTAGAAAATAGATTTTGACAGACAGACAGAAAGTAGTAATGGATTTGAAAGGCAATGCTGTGAAACTTGTTGAACCAGAGCAACTCCCATATCATTAAGAGAGATTCTTAGTTTGAAAACAACTTGCTACTGCAAGATATCCATCAGCTGTTAGGCTATCTTGACATGAAACACCGCGACAGAGTCGCACTATTATAAAAGGCTGAAGCCTCATTACTACGGATAGTTGTAAGAATTCTAAGGTAGCTGGAAAGTTAAGCTTCTTGGTTCCAACTGGTTATTTTTGCCCTCCTAGCATAGCTTAGTTCCTGTGATGCAGAGCTGGGTTAAATCTTGTTTAATATACAGATTTTTATTTCACAGAACCACATGCTGACTAGGACTTATTTTTTAATCCCTTATCTGCTCAATGAGAATGATAAAGATTATCTAAATAAAATGGCTACATAATGGGAGATTTCCCTCCATTTAGCAAACGCAATGGCAGTTTCAAGAATAGTCCTGGGCATGGTCCTGGGCAATCTGCTCTAGTAGCCCTGCTGGAGCAGGGGTATGGGACAAGATGACCTCCAGAGGTCCCTTCCACCTCAACCAGTCTGCGATTCTGAGAATAGCTTCCTTAGGTCTGAAAACCATAGTTTCATGAGGTACATGAGGATTTATAACCGGAATGAGAAGGCAGGTAATACTTTCAGCTCCCTCCTGGTGAAGGTGTTTCTTTGTAGCACGAAACCTGTCTTCAAATTTCTTGACGTAGTTGAAAAAACCTCCTGATCAGGATGGTTGAATTTCTATGCTTCCAGAAGAAAGCTCTTCTGACCTTTGCAACTGAGAGGGAAGGAGTTGGCTTTCTAAGACATGTCTTTCATTCACGTAACGCATGAGAGAGAAGCCTCTTTTTCATACAGTAAAAAGTTAAAACCTTAAATGACTGCTACTCTGGATGAGTTGTCTTACTGAGCTAAAAGTAATAACGATGTCAAAACCAAGAAATTCTTCTCAAGTAGTAACCACTGTTCACGAGTATGGCTCATCAAGGAACAAAAAGACCCACAGAGGCATGTGAACATGAGAATGTGGCACCATAGAATCTCAGGCAGGCAGAAATTATGGGTATAATTTACCTTAGTGTCCCCCAAAAGCAACATCAAATTCAAATATTATGATGCAGGAAGAATAATACCAGTGACAGACCAAAAAGCTCGATCTACTTCTGCATGGCTAGTAAAACACAGTAATTGATCCAGATCTTTCAGCCCTGACGTAGGACATATTCTTTTCATTGAACAGTCAGGTCACCCTCAGAGTCCTCCTTAAATCAAAAAGTGGCACTTATGTTGAGTCTTGGTTCTCTATCAAAACAAACACACATATATTTTAAATCAAATTCTTGCTGACCTGTCTTTCAAAAGATGAAATATCAACTTGTCCTGGTTTCAGCAGGGACAGAGTTAGTTCTTTTTAGCAGCCAGAAGAGCTCCGTGTTTTGGTTTTAACCTGGGACTCGCTATGAGAAGAACGCTGACAGCGCACTGATGTTTGTAGTTGGCACTGAGACCTCAGGGACTTCACAGCTTCCCGTGTTTTGCCAGTGTGCAGGAGCACAACAGGATAGGGGGGAGCATGGCCAGGACAGAGGGTCCACAACTCCCCTTAGGATTTGAATGTAGACTTAGGATTGAGGGCTAAAGTGGCCAATGAAGTATTCCATATCACGCAGCATCATGCCCAGTATAGAGATGAGGATTGACCAGAGAGAAGGGCCTTTGCTCTTCCAGGAGCTCTCACTCTCGGACTCTCAGAGTGTTCTCTTTCACTCTATTTTAGGGCTTCTTGCTTGTCCGGGATTGCGGTGTTGGGACTTACCTGCTTCGGGCTCATTAGTCCAGCATGGGACGGGCCTTGGTCACTGGGTGGTGAGCAGTTACACTGTGCATCACTTGTTTGTACATATTATTATCATTATATATTTGTATATATTCATATATTAGTAGTAGTAGTATTAAATTGTTCTTATCTCAACCCACAGGTCTCTTTCCATTTTCCCCTTTCATTCTCTTCCCCATCCCCTGGGGGTGGGGGAGGGTGAGTGAGCAGCTGCGTGGCGTTTAGTTGCCAGCCAGCCTAAACCATGACACAACTACCTGAGCTTCACGCTGCTCTTACATGAGTAGTAAGACTTACAGTGGGATCTATGTTTTTAAGAGGAATCAGCCCTACACTGGGGCTTCACTGGGAAGCTTCAGAGGGATCACGATCTGCAAAGCACAAAGAGATGCATTGTAGAGGCAGACCAAGTTCAGATCTGTGTAGCTACTGCAAGTACTGGTTACACAAAATGTTATATTACTTGATACTATTTAAAGAATTTAGTAGACCAAATTTGCTGTTCGTCTGTACAATGCCAGAGGAGCTATACTGTATGGTATAACTTTTCTATTGATCTGCAAGTATTGTAGTGTAGTGGATTATGGACATAACATCTAGAATGATGAACATGTGAACTGAACCTTAAATTTACAATAGTTGCTTTTTCTGAAGCCCACAGTAAAGCATTTCACAGGATACACTATAACATAACACACATTTAGGTATAGTTATACACAAAAATATTTTATGGTAGTGCAATTTACAAATGAAATAACAGTACATTTCACTATCAACATTCTAAATATTAAGATAATGTTTTCAGAGGAAAACATTGTGTTTCACTGAAGAAAGAAAAAACACTTTCCCTACAGCAGTATTTTTTCTTTTCTTAAAAAGCTGGTAACATACCAACTCTGTAGAGAAACATCAAGGATGAGTTTAATTCACGCCGTAGGCATAACAAAACAGGAGAACTTAGTTTTGTTATAATGCCGTTTAGGTGACAGTTTTCTCCTGAGCTGCCCATCAGCAAACCCAAATTAAAAATATCATACAAATAAAAGTTGCTTGCCCAAATCTTCTGTCTTGTCATGATCCTGTGTCCATTTATACTACTGTAGCATATACTGACACTGTGATGTGTCCTCCATCACGGTCCCAGTACAGTAGGCAGTGTAGAAAATGTAAACGAAAATCAATTCTAAATTAAGTAAGCATCGCTCCAGGTTAAAAGACATAAAAGCAGTATAACTGGATCACTGGAAATTCCCTCTGCATAAAAAGACTTTCCACGAGTATTGCAGAATTAGCTCATGGTACTACTGTACCATGCTCTTCAAAGCCTCAAGCATGGGAAGGGCGGTTCAGGAAATGTAAGTGTTGTCATGGACGGCTAGAGGCCAGCATAAACTAACCCTTCACATCACACTAAAGGCCAAAATGGTCCAGGACAGACTAAGAATCAGAAGGTAGACAAGTCTCCTCTGTTAGTCTCCACTCCTCCCATATTTGCTCTGAACTTACCCAGACTGCAGGATTGCCCTTGCATTGCTCAGTTGCCCCACAAATTAAGGAAGAAAACATAACTCTACAGAATATATTAAATTCTTACATCGTAATTCAAGAGGAGAAGGAAGTAAAGGGTAACAAACCAGTGAGAAATTTTAAAATGACAAGTTTCTAAGGACAAAAGAAATAGTAGGTGACTGAAGTCAAGAATTAACTTTAAAAGAACAATGCGTGGAAAAAGAATTGACTTGTTTCAAAGATGTACTAACAAATGTCTAATGGAACAGCATCCTTTTTAAGGAGACAAAAATCCCAAGATGACTAAATGGCAAAAGTAAAGAGGCAACGGAAGAAATATTGATGAAAAATGCGGTGTAGATGCAACTAAAACCATCAAGAAGAAATGATTTAAAGGAAAAATACATGTTGGTAGCTAGACTGAGTAAAAAAAGAAAATTACACAGGAGAAAAGCAGAGTATCAGAGGGGACAGCAAGCAATATAGTGAAGAATAATAAGGCTTTCTACAAATACATAAAAGGAAAGAAGACAGTAAAGGATAAAATGAACGCATTAAAGTATAAAACAGATGCTTAGATACAGGATGATGCAAGGTTGATGGCAGGATTAAACACCTCCTTCACAGACATAATTCTCTTCAGGAACTGTGAAGAAAATATCAGGAAACATGAGGCTAATACTGGCCTCCCAGATCAATTAAGTAGCAACATGCTGGTTTGACAGCTCACTACAAGTTAGTAAGGACATATGTAAATTAATGCACTGCTTCACATTGGAATTATCTGGTGCAGCATGGACTGAGAACTCACCTCTCCCTCCGTCCTTATTTGGGGTTTCACATTAATCAGACACAGATCAGCCAACTGCAAGTAGCCTCTACTGTGATTGTTTTTTATAACAGTAAGAATTTCAACTCCATCTGCAGTAGGACGGAATATCTGGATAGAAGGGATTATATAGTAAAGAAGACATGAGTCCAATTTCACACAAAAGAATATTCATTGGAAATCTCTCAATAACGAAATTTAGTCAAGTTTCTCAAAGGACAACTAAATTAATACGTGACTGGACTTGAAGGAGCACATATATACAGATTTTAGTAAATGCAGTTTAAAAAATGTTGATAGGTTAATCACTGAGTTGGAAAAGAATAACTTCAGTATTCAAGTAGTAAAGTGAACCAAACAATAGCTATCTAAAAAGGCGAAGTGAGTATCACTACTGTCAGTTTTTTGGAGAAAAAGGGACCACTGAGGTTCTATGGTCCAGACACTGAAGCCAATTTAGCCATATTTTAAAGATGTCTAGTGTTACTTTAGTATTAAAATATCAATTAAAATGTTTTATTGATTGATGACAGTGTGTCCTCTAGATCAGTTTGATTTCCATTTCAAAAGTATGTTCATAAAGATGCAGTGACAAAATACACAGAAGATGGCATCAGGAAAGATGTTTGGTACAAAAACAGACCCATCAAAAGACAAGGGAAGTTATTCAAGTCACATCTGTCCAAACAGCAAATCATGACTTGTACGTATGAAGGTTGCTCAGCAATTTCCTATGCACCCCACAAGAAGGCTGTAATGACATCTCTAGGGAAGTTCTGGGAAAACAAGCTATCACAAGTTCCAATTCCCACTTCTTAAGAGGAAATGGAGGTGATGATACAAAGTTCTGTTCACTCTGTCAGCCCAACAGGTCTCTTTGAGCTGGCACCATCAGAAGGCTTCCACATTTACTTGGAAGCACCACACTTCTCATGTTGCTGAGCTGAGAAAAGCAGACAGTAGTCCACTGGAGACAGAGGAGTTCACAAGCTGAAACTGGGCTACTAAGGAAGCAAGGGAGGAATCAATGCAAAGATAATGATGGAAGAAAGTGAAGCAGATAAAAAGATAAGAGGAAATGGATATAAACCATTGGAAGACACAGTAATCAGGATAACAACAAAGGAGAACGAAGTGAGAAGACAGGAGCACAGGTAAGAGTCACAGTGTAGTTCAACTCCTGATGTTAGTGGTTTCAGCAGCAAAATGTTCTGATAAACCCCTAAAAATTTAGGTGATTGAGTGGAGAACACAAAATGAAAACATTCCTTTGCTTTACTGGGATTTCAGGAAGCTGCAATCTCTGCATTTAAAAGGTTGAGTATCTTTACATCTTCTGACAGGAGGAAAAACATTTCACTATTTTTAAAACAATTCCTTTATGTTTGGTATGTATCAAATTCTACTGAATAACAGAAAAGCGGACTTGAAAGTTACAGACAGGCAAAGAGACAGATGAGTTTTTAAAAAGAAAAAGAGGAAAAATGCAAAGACTGGGTTGTTAAAGGGGATAAGACAAGGACTGATTTAAAAATGGGTTCCATTATTATTCTTTCTCAAAAGAACACAGAAAATATGAATACATGCACTATGTTTATACAATATTAGTGACACACAGCTTCTACCTTAGAGATGAAAGGTGAATAAGATGCACATGAATGTTCCTCCATAATGCAGTGTGCTCACGTGTAGCCTGACTTGTACCCTCCTTCCGGCGCTTACCTGCTGCGCTGGGCACAGCTGGCAGGTGTCGGTGGTGGGTACAGGGGTCTGGGGCAGCCTGTGATGGGGGAGGTCTGGAACTGTCCTGAGCCAGTCCCAGCCAGCTCCACAATGGACAAAACAGACTTACCACCACGTGTCAAACTGTGCCCACCAAAGAGCACGTGAAAATGTGTTTCAGAGAGGGGAGTGACAACTATGGGAAAGAGAGACATTGAAGAAGAAGAGGAGACCCTTGAATGGGGCAGGAGCAAAGAGGCACCTGACTATGACTAGAGAAAAGAGATTCCTGAGCAGAGGTAGGGCAAAGAGACACACAATTAGCGCTGGAACATGGAAATGTCTGAGCGGGGACAGAGGGGACACACAGGAGCAGGTACACCTCTGAGGGGACTGCAGCCCATGTGGGACCCCACACCCGAGCAGCTGAGTAAGAAGCAAGGAACAGCAAAAGCAAAGTAACCACTACGCCCCTGAGTGTCCCGTGTCACCGTCGCCGCACCCAAAGGCATGACTATGATGTGCAATGAGGGGACTGGAGACCAGTGAGGGGGGAACAGAGGTGGTCGAGGGGAAGCTGAGGCATGTTTCTCTAAGTGTTTGTTTAAACGTTTGTGCTTATTTCTTAGTATCCGTGTCATTAATTAAAAGTTAATGATAATTGGCCTTAAACAAAATTAACTAAAATTCCACAAATTGAGACTGATTTTATTTTTTTTTTTTTGGCCCATGACATCTGGCTACCAAAAAGCAAACAAACAAAAATATTAGTAATAATATAAAGTACTGGCAATTTTGTCACTCAACTAGATGTAAACAATTACATATTATTACTACCATGAAGACATAATTCGTGGTTTAAAACATATTGTACAACTATAACTTCAGCTTGCTGGAGGATTTTCAAGGATTAAAACTAAGAAGGCCCTCAGAATATTTTGTCCTACTGTTCTATAGAGTATCTTTCTCACATCAAAGTATTAAATGGGAAAACCATGGCGAAAAACAAAGTTAAATTTAGCAACAGAAACATCATTGCATTGCTGTGCACTGCTGTATAGTTACAATTTTCCCAAGTCCAATATACAGAACAGATTTTCATGTACATCATGAACATAAATCAAGTTCTACCTAATCTTCCATTAGTGACTAGTAAAACCAGGATCATAACATCAAAGGGGACGAAAATTCATATTTAGTATAACTTCGCTAGCCATAGCTGAATTAAGTCACGAATTAACTTGAACTTAGATATCTAGTTACTTTTTTTTAGAGTTAGAGTCAATATAGTTCATATTAATCTTCATTTCTTCATTATAATGATTCTGTAGATTATACCAGGTTCTTAGGCAGAATAAATAATATAGACTATGAAGCAATTATCATTCATCATTTGGCAGGCAATATTTAAAATTAAAAGAGATGTTGCAGATATTCACAGAATCATAGAATCATAGAACGACATGGGCTGGAAGGGACCTTAGAGATCATCTAATCCAACCTCATTCCAGTATAGGTTTTTTAGTCCAAATCAGTATCAACACAAGAAGAACATGGAGCTGCTGGAGCGGGTTCAGAGGAGGCCACGAAGATGATTCGAGGGCTGGAGCACCTCTGCTATGAAGACAGGCTGAGAGAGTTGGGGCTGCTCAGCCTGGAGAAGAGAAGGCTCCGGGGTGATCTTACTGCAGCCTTCCAGTACTTGAAGGGGGCCTACAGGAAAGCTGGAGAGGGACTTTTTACAAGGGCATGTAGTCACAGGACAAGGGGCAATGGCTTTAAGTTGAAAGAGGGGAGATTTCGACTAGATCTAAGGAAGAAATATTTTACATTGAGGGTGGTGATGCACTGGAACAGGTTGCCAAGAAAAGTTGTGGCTGCCCCATCCCTGGAGGTGATCAAGGCCAGAGTGGATGAGGCTTTGAGCAATCTGGTGTAGTGCAGGGTGTCTCTGCCCATGGAAGGAGGGTTGGAACTCGATGATCTTTGAGGTCCCTTCCAAGCCAGACCATTCTATGATTCTGTGATTATCCACTTACAAATCTTGGTTATTTCTGAAATACATACAAATGTATGTGTACATACACAAACACACCACCATTGCTACAGGCACTAATAGTTCTATACACACGCAATCTCTCATATATAGGCATGCACATACACACAGGATAAGTATTGCACATGTTGGAGGGACACCACTCTGAAGGAAACGCAATGTGATTAGAGCGAGGTGGGAAAATTAACAAGAAAACAGAATAGGGAGGACACACGAAGAAGGAAGGCTTCAGGTTAGGATATCCAGTCTGTTCTTGGTTTATTCCACTGCAGAAATAGACTATTATCTGATTCCAAGTACTGACACAAGTGCCTGTTGTCTTCCACTATTCCCTATCTCCATACCCAGGGATTCCACTATGGAAGCACAGGACCGGGCAGAGAAGATGTCAAGAAACCATACCTCTAACATCACCAAAAACCCTACTGCCAGCAGGAACAGCTTAGTTCCCACATTTCTAATGAGACCACAGATGAGACCTTAGTTGGAGCTGAAATTTAACATAGAATCCTATGTAATCATGTTTATAAGAATCCTATATATTTTTTTTTTAATCATAACTACATTTACTTGAATATGCTTGTCTGCTAAGTCGTGCAAAAAGGTGTCAGATCTCATGTTATTCCCTGTGCAAAATGTCCAACATCTGTCACCACGGTCAATGGCTGCCATTTCTCTATAGTTAACTAGCATGCAGAAATGAGGCTCTTTCTTCAAGGTGATTACTTCCTCCAATTATTTTCCAACTGAAGCAAAATGAAAACCATTGCCTCTCTATGGTTCAGAGATATGGCAAGATACTATTAAGATAAAGAGACAGTAAAGATTTTCATATGTGGATGAGAAAAACAGGATGCAGATTTATAGTATTAAACACAGGAGCTCGCAGGTTTGTCCTGAGTTTGCCATACTGTCTACTTAAAGCGTCATCTCTGTATCACAAGCTTTGGCCTCCTTAGATGCTCTTTTGTTGTTTTCCATCTCAGACCTATGCTGCCTCAGACCCCAGTACCTCATTTCCCTTCAGAGAGGTAATACATGCTGTTCTTACATATTAACTGAAGTAAAGTAAACCCATTTGCATAATTCACTGTCTAATAATTTCATTGTTTCCCCATCTAAGGATCAACCACCTAGAAATGGAAGGCGGACCTGAAGGTTACTGCATTTCTTTCCAATGACTAGATATTACAAGAGCAGACGAGTACCTAGTGTCTTAAATCAGGAAAGTGAGCAGCAATTTATATTTCAGTCATCAATTACAGCAGCATAACTTCAGAGGATGGTAGCATGGCTATGCAAAACTATCAGTGTTCAATAGAATTTGCAGAAAATAACTCATAACTGTGATATAACCTTCTGAATATGGACTCATTCGCATACATGTCATAAGACTAAGTCTGAATCCATATCTGATAAGCAAATATGTGACAAAAGTCACACAAGTATACACTCACTAATCTCAATTTAAAGTACAATAGTCATTTCTCCCACTCACTTTCAAGCATCACAATTTCCAAACATCCTTTATTATATGAATACTTCTTCAACAGCTAGGTTTAAAAAAGCAAAACTCCTTATTACAGGACTACCAGATTATACCTCCAACATAATCTATTCTACTAAGTCTTGTAAAAACTAAACTGCATCTGTACAACGACATTGTCCACAAAACTAAAAAGCAGAAAGTGTTATCTTCAATATATCATTACCTAAAGATTCATCAGTGTTGCAAATACACAACTATAACTGTAATGGTGAGTCATGACAATATTAACTGGGTAGTGGAGTAATTCCTCTGCAGATTAGATAGATGCCTGAAAGGATCCTGTAAATTGAAACAGCATTTCTGTACAGCTTACTGATGGGTGAGCACAGTTCTAAAACTCTGCTGTGCAATTTGCCAGTGCCAGTGCAATTTTATTCCCCATAGCACAGTGATTTTACATGTCCTGTGACCCACTCCCGAAGCACCCGCTCTAGCATATAAATGAAATACAGTCTTACATGTTAAAACCCACCTTTTTTTTCATCATGTGCTCTGAATATATTGCTAGTGATATAGTGTTTTCATGTAAATTAAAATACAGAAATGATTCTATGATATTGTTACTGTAGTTTTTCGAAGTTGCAGAAGGAAATAACTGCTGTGAATCGTATTTTGGATGCGCCTATTGCACCACAAAGAGTAGATTATATAAAACAACATGAAATAACACAGCCAGAAGCAACCTGGTCAGGTGAAGGAGATTCCAAAGCCAAGTCTCTACTTCTCAACACACTTCAGAACTACATGGCTTCTTTGATAATCAGATCATTATGCTATTCCATGTATTTTTCAATTAACTTCTCTACTTCCTTCATGTGTTTAATTGCCACTTTAGATGTTGCATATATGGTGTGGGGAATGCCTTAAATAGCTTCTCTGACCTAACTTCTCTCCATTTCTTTTAATGATAGTCTGCTGCTTCTTTAAGGTCTATTAGAACCAAATTCCACTTGCTCTGTGATAACCGCAGCCACTACTGTTGTGAAGTTTGCAGCAGAAGAATCAGACAGACAAAAACCAGTATGTGTCTTCCCCACTCAGCCCCCCCCTGATTTTTGGAGGTATTAGTGAGGTGCATTCCCTCTTAAACAGAACCATTGAGAACTTTACACAGCTCCATGGAGAGACAGCAGCCTCCGAAGTCACTGTAACTGCAACAGCTGGCCAAACTAGATGGACAGAAAGAGCTTGCTCTTCAGTGCTCTGTGAACTAATTTCATGATCTTAGCCTGCATGTACCTAATAGACAAGGCTTCACATCACTACAACTTGCACAGAGGTCAACAACATCCTAGTGAGCATAAAGAACTCAGGTTTCATTTTCTTCCACAATCTAGAAGTAAGTTTACTTTTTTTTCCCCCACAAGTCTGTTTAGTCTCTCAGTCTCTTACTAGGAATATATTCTAGAATTTTCACTGGCTACATTTTCACCACACTTCACAGAAGCAATAAATATAAACAATTTATTACAAGGAAAAATAAACAACTGAATGGCCAGGAGAATGAAACTAATCCTTCTCTCCTCTCCCAGTGCATCTGTCCTCTCTTTTATAGGGTTATCGTAGATAACTTTCCTGTAGAAGAGAAAGAGGCAGAGGATGCAGTCATGCACTGTTGGGTCACTTCACTAGGAGCAGAGACTTGGGAGATTTTCTTTTGTTACCTTCACGATCATGAACTTTACCTGAAGATTACTAACCCTGATTCTTTCGATTCCGTGAAGATTCTAACAAGCAAACGACTGCAGTTATATTTTAAGTTGTTGATTACTCTCAATTGATTACAGAGCAAGAACTAAATTGATCTCAACATTTCAGTCCTCCCTTCAGGGGCTTCTGAAGCCACTAGCAAGAAACATGTGCATGACAGTAACAGGAGGACACGGCTTTAGACAGACTCAGGGCAAACCTGCAAATGCAAATGCTGAGTGGCTTGAAGAACAGATGTCAAACAAGTTGTTTTATAAGGGAACTTAATTTTTCCCTTGAATTCAGTGTCTGGTTATTTTTTGAAGGCAGTTTTGGAGAAACATCCAAGCAAGCTCTGAATGAAACTCTGATCTTAAGATGACTACTCTTGATTTTGTACAGCAAGTTTCCTAGACTAGTATGTCCTGTTACAGTGGGATTAAGCAACCGGACATAGACCGTCCAAAGTAGCATGGAAGCTGCATTGCTTCCAATACCTGATCTAGTCGTTCAGAATTACTACACTGCCCTGCATTCCTAATGAATTACTACTATTCATCCTGGCACTGTACAATATAGAGATACATTAACTACTCATGAAGAAAGAAGCCTCTGTGGTTAACAAACACATTAAAGGGAGTCTTTCACCTCTAAATTGCATTCCTGAGCCCATCCAGATTAATTGTTTTCCTTTATCGTAACTTGAAGTAACTGATTTAAGGAAGAAAATTTTAGCTTCGCTGGCCAAACAGCAGTCTTAACAAGGCAAATTCATTTGATCTCAATTTCTTGCCTTACTTAAGGAGGGAGTCTACTTACTTTGTTTGTAGAAAGTGGTAATACCGGTGTCTAATCAAACAGACCTTGTTCTACTGACCAGCACCCAAAACATGAGATGGTGAACGTGTTATCTTCTATAGCTGTAGGAAGTAACTAGAAGTCTTCTCTTTGTATTTTTAGTGTATGAGTTTGGTCTCCCAAGCTTAAATGAGACAACAACCAGTGAATCTCAGTGCCGACGCAGAAGAATCCAAATCACTCATCTTGCCTTCAAAAAATAATTATCACTTTCCCATATCAAGAAAAAAAATCATATAGTTGGCTAAATCTCTGGATGTAATTTTGATCTAAAAGCTGTATATTATTTTCAGTATTTTTTTTTAAGACAGTTGCTTGCCTCTATATATGGTGAAGTGAACCCAGTTCACTTGCAGTCCATCCCTGCATTAGGATATCTCAAAGTGTTCAGCCACTCGTCTGGGCCTTTTGGCTGTAATTCATTCCCCTCCTTAACCCAAAGACAGTACACTGTCATAATTAACACCCTGACTAACATTAAACAACTACTTGGAGGCACTGTAGCCTACAAAGCACAAATTGAATGAGCACTAGGCAGAAATGCCCTCGAGCTTTAACATAAATTGATTTAGCTAAACTGGTGAAAGGTAAGCACAAACCCTCTTGTGCTGGTTTAAAAGTAACAGTGGTTTAGCTCACATTTGCAGGCTTATGAGCACAACAGACAAGCCTGCACTGCATGAGTTTAGAATGGGCACAGTATCCATATGGAAATTTTGCAGCCATTTATGGCATAATCTCTTTAGTTCAGTGGTTTCCAAAGTGCGGTTCTCACAGAAGGCTGTGGTGATAACCTGCAAACCACTCTCAACACTAATTTTATAGTG